>NC_047034.1:146384117-146985271 GCF_011762595.2 Tursiops truncatus
GACCTTATGTGCCATAACGTACGGTAGTCTCTCCTGCTAGTAGGGGCTTCTCCTGCTAGTAGTATAAGCAGTGCACATATGAACTGTGGAAATGGTGATTGAGATAGAACAGAAAGAACTATATCATATTTCATTGAGTATATCTATTTTAAGACATTTTATGTACTAATAAGAAAACTTGCCAGTTATGACACTCCGTTAATTGTGAATCCTGATTTCAGTGTTAAAATATGAAAAAGTGTGCATCGTAGGATCAATGAAATACTATAAAATGAGCTATAAATTGGAAATGAGAAGTAGGTTGACATAGAGATATCCTATATGTTTGGTCTTCGGCTTTGCCACTTAGTAGCTTTCTCAGAACAAATTTCTAAAAATGTACCTCTTTTCCACTTGGAATTGAGCTGGACAATTGAGATTACATACTTTGAAACACTTTGTAACCTGCTGCTAGTCATAGCTTGGCCTTACATACCTGGGAGCGGGGGCACCACTACCTGCCTTGTTTAGAAACATGGGGCTAGGTCAGAGCTCCCGCCTCTGTTGGATTCATATATTTGGGTGGGGGTGGCAGGGAAATCTGGTCAGCAGGAACGGGGCCTGTGTGGCCCCTGGCTAGTCCTGAGTGAAGAGTTTACCTTTCTGTATTTGATTCCCTCTTCTGATTCATTGTGTTCTCCCAGAACTTTCAATTCTTCAGCTGTGTTGATTATCTTGTGGGGGCGGCAGGGCGGCGCCTAGGGGCAGGAACTAGGAGTTAGGGGGCCTTGGTATGACTTGGTTATGCAAAAGATGTTACTTCCAGAGAGGCACCGTGCAAGGAAAAGCTTTTTTTTGCAGTACGCAGGCCTCTCACTGTTGTGGCCTCTCCCGTTGCGGAGCACAGGCTCCGGACGCGCAGGCTCAGCGGCCATGGCTTACGGGCCCAGCTGCTCCGCGGCATGTGGGATCTTCCCGGACCGGGGCACGAACCCATGTCCCCTGCATCGGCAGGCGGACTCCAACCACTGCGCCACCAGGGAAGCCCAAGGAAAAGCTTTTAGTCTACGGGAAAGACATGGTTTCCAGGCAGAATGCCTCCTCTTACTCAGGTATTCCTTGGAATGGAGAATGACACTAACTTGGGTTACATCCACTTGGGCAAAACTAGAACGAACAAGGTGACACTTCCCTGCCAGAGGCTATTAAATAACCAAGACGGAGTATGTGATATGGGCTCAGCTAGTTTAGGAGGCAGCTCTTTGCTCCCTTTTATTAATATAGGCAAGAAAACCAAGGTGTGGTGTTAGAGACTTGCCCATACTCATGCAATGAGGTGGAACAGATTTTATGACATCTTTTTCAAGCCAGGGGCTCCTCCCTAAGGTGACCAAGCCTGCCCGCTCACTCTCCAGACCTGCCCAGACCTGAGGTTGTTGCCCAGGGAGCTTTAGCTCCTCTCCAAACATAAACTTGAACCGGTAAACCTGGCCTTTCCTCTCTGCCTTTGGCTATTTCATCCTCCTTTCCCTTTCCCCTGCCCCTCTGTTCTGTCTTCTGCAGGTCTTGGCTGCTATCAGGAAAGGAGTCCCATCCCATGGACTCCCACTCCGGGGAGCTAGGGCTCCTGCCCTGTGGGTCCTGTGACATGGTTTTCCGTTCCTGGGCCCTGCTGGCCACCCACACTCAGCGCTTCTGCATTGGCCGTCAGCCCCGGGAGCTGACAATTGGAGAACAGCCCCCAATAGCCACTGAACCACGGGTACCCAGGGTAAGGGCCTCCTCCATGGCCATGAGATGGTACTGAAGTGACTGTAACTCTCAGAGGATTCCTCACCCCACACCCTGTACCCAGGTTGTGCCAGAAGAACACCAGGGCCTCCCAGACCAGGAGGCCAGCAAATCGGCTCTGAAGAGGCTAACAGATGAGGTATACCTGGATTTCCCCACTGAGCCTCCCCACCAAACCTATAGATCACGCGTGGGTGAGATTACCCCAACATGGAGATTGCGGGTTACTGTTACCTCCAGGTGCAGCGGCTGCGGCTGTATCTGCAGGAAATGCGACCCAGCATAACAGAGGTCCCCAGAAGGCCACAGGGGCCCTGGAGGCGGTCAGAGGCACCGACTCAGGGTCCCAACTACGAGACTGCTGGGAGCCCCGGCGAGCGGCTGCGGGCGCTGCACCGGACTCACGCAAGGCTCTTGGCAGAGACCAAGGCACAGAGCTGTGCCCTGGAGCGACGCGGCGAGGGTAAGGGAAAAGAGGGGGACTAGGGCCCACCCTCCCCCTTGGCTTGAGGTCGCCCGACCCGTTCTGATTTGATCTCTTACCCCCTCAGAACTGAGCCGGCACCTCCAAGGTTTGGCTTGGACCCGGGACGGGAAATCACGCATATTCAGCCTGGAGCGGGAGCTTCGAGAACTCCGGGCAGAGGCCGGGCGAACGCGGGGTGCTCTAGAGGAGTTAGGGGCGCACGTTCAGCAGCTACAGGCCAACCCCGGGTGAGGCCGACGAGCCGGATCCCGGGAGCTCCGAGTCACCGGCTGGCGGGGGGGCGGGGCCGGAGCGGGGGGCGGGGCCTGGCCCGGCTGGACGTGCGAGGTATGCACCCGGACTCGGCTGGAAGGCCGCGCGAGTGAGGTCGGGAAGGGGCGGCGCTGCCGGAGGCCCGGGGTCTGGGTCCTTGATTCCGCCCCCGTGCCGGCCGTCCTCCACCCCAGGACCCGGCTGAACGCCTTACGAGAGGCAGAACTCTGTGGTCCGGTGCTACAGGCAAACCCAGGGACTCTGGCTGCGGAGATCGGGTAAGATCCGGGCCCCGAGGCGGGCACGGGGCAAAGCGCTGATCGGTCCTGGAAAAACGCTTCTGCCTTCTTGTCCCCTACTCCCTAGGGCCCTGCGTGAGGCCTACATTCGAGGCGGGGGCCGGGACACCGGCGTTCTGGGCTGGATATGGCAGTTACAAGTGGAGGCGTCAGCTCTGGAGCTTCGGCGGTCGCGGACCCGCAGGGGTGAACATGAGGGGGCCAGCCAGGAGGGCCTTAGCCCTGGGGAGAGAAAAGGGCGATGAGGGAGGACATCTTTGGCTTGGGAACCACTTGAGCAAAAACCCAAGGTAGAACACCTGTCTTTGCGGGGGTGCCTGCAATGTTAGCTGACAAGTCCAGCCTTGTCCAGAGAATCCTAAGGCTGGAGAGCTGCTCAGAGCAGCTGGTCACCAGCTGTCAGAGATGACAGGTCAGACTTGTTCAATCGCAGGAAGACAGGCAGGTGCCGCATTCAAGGAGCTTCTAGCAGTGGAGGCTGAAAATCGGCGCCTGGAGGCAGAAATCCTGGCTTTGCAGATGCAGAGGGGTGCAGGCCGGGTGCCCTGGGGTCAGTGAGCACCCAATTCCCCCCCGCCTAGCCCTCCCCAGCAGGCCAGGCTCAGAGGAAGGGGTTAGAGGCACCATGCACGGGGAATAAGACCTGTGTCTGAGCCCAATCAGTCTGTGTCCATGCCAATCTCCAGGTGTCCGTAGGGGTTTGGCTCTTGGGGGAGGAGTACCTCAGCCCAGTTACTTGCTGCGTCCTGCTCAAGGGCGCCCTACTCTTCCCCTGCAACTAGGGCACAGGGAGCCGAGACTTGTGGCCAATCCCAGCCCACGCCTGAGAAGAAGGGAAGATCCCCCAAGCCTCCCGCCTCCAGTGGCTCCCCCGCTGCCGCTGCTTCCACACTCCACAGGCGTCCTATTCTTGGGTGGCGCCGAAAAGGCTGTGAGGACCCAGGGGTTGGGACAGGGGCAGTTCTGCTCTGTGCAGTTGGGGGAGCATAGAACACCTAGGAGGCTTTCTGGAGGAATTGACTCTTCCCCTGCAGTCGCAGCTTCCTGGAACCATGACCAGGAACATGGGCCTGGATCCACACTTCCTCCTGCCCACAACTGACGTTCTGGGCCCTGCACCCTACGACCCTGGGTGAGGCCTGCTCCCTCCTTTGACATCCTTTGTGACTTGGTCACCACTGCTGGTTAAGGAGACCCACTAGGGCCAGCTAGGGTGGGGGGACTGGCTGGGGGTTGGGAGGGTGAGAGGAGGACTTGGGTGTGTGTGCGCTTGAGGCCTGTGTTTCCTAGGGCTGGCCTTGTCATTTTCTATGACTTCCTGCGGGGCCTTGAGGCTTCTTGGATTTGGGTGCAACTATTGACTGGCTTGGCCCGAGATGGACAGGATACAGGAGGGACCACAGCGTTGCCCCCAGCCCTTTGCTTGCCCCCACCTCCAGCTCCTGGGCCCATGGGCAACTGTGCCATCCTTGCCAGCAGGCAGCCTATACCCAGGTCAGTAGGTGGAGATTTATGATGTTGGTGCTTTTTGCCGCAATTGAGGCTTGTCCCTCATTCTGCTACATTTTCTCATCTGTATACAGGGCCACTGGCCCTGAGGGCCAAGTCCTAGGAAGGGAGCAGAGCCACTTCTGGCTCCTGACACCTGTTTTTGGTTGCTCTAGACTACCACCTTCACCATCAGTATCCTTGGTCTGTGAGCTGCAAGCCTGGCAGGGGCTGGCATGGGCTAAAGCACCACTGCCAAAAGCCTGGGCCTCGCTGGTGCTATTTGACCGGGATCAGAGGGTACTAAGTGGTCGCTGGCGTCTCCCACTTCAGACCCTTCCTCTGGACCCCAGCCTTAGCTTTGGGCAGCTGAATGGGATTCCCCAGGTGAGTGTGGAGGATGGGGACTGGGTCCTCCACGGTACAGATGCAGTACCATTTCACCTCTTCCCAGGTAGGTCAGGCCGAGCTCTTTCTGCGGCTGGTGAATGCAAGAGATGCAGATGTACAGACACTGGCAGAGATCAATCCAGCAAGTGCCCACGAGTACCAGTACCCACCTCTGGTGAGGGCCCAACTATAACTGGGGCCCCCACAGGTGTGGCTGATGTGGTTAATAACCAGCATTTGTTGACCACTATGTATGTGCCAACCCACTACTAAATGTTTTCTGTGAATTAACTCATGTGACCCTCACATATCCTATTAGGTATGTACTACTGTGTAACCAAGTAAGAAAATCAGAGCACAAGGTTAACTTGGTTCACAGTAAGCAGTTGACTCTAAGGTGGTCTGACGCCAGAAACTGTGCTGTTAACCTCTACATAAACCTTTTGCTAAAGATCGACCTTCTCCTTGTTCCACAGGTGCCCAACTCATCTTCACTGGAGGCCAGCTCCCTGGCCCCAACAGCTGGCTTTGTTGACCCCCCTCCTCCTGAAGACCCCCACCAGCGGCAGAGTCAAGCACAGAGAGGAGGGTTTGCGCCCTCAGCACAGCTTTGACCCACCCCCCCTGGCTTTCTGAGTCCAGAAGAATGGGCGTATGAGTAGCTTCACAGGCACAGGACTGGGGCCTAGACTGAGGCCTGTTCTCCCATCTGCAGCTTTACTACTCCATGTTCTGACAGAGGGTCTGGAAGCAAATACAGATGTGAACACACAACATGAGCTCCCATCACAGCTCTACCACCTTCCACAAGTACTTGGCCTTTCTTATCCTTTTGTAAAAAAGATTGATGTGAGGATTAAACAGATGTCAGGTATTTACAGTATTGCCTGGCATGTAAGAAAATTCTCTGAAAGGTGACTTGGAGACAGTCTTTCATTCAGCTAAAGGAACTTGATGAACTCATTCCTGTTTTTTTTTGCTAAAGCCAGTCTTACCGCCCACTTCTTCATCCAAATCCAAGCTTCTTCAGGACATCACCCAGGAAGCCTTCCAGGTTCTCAAGGTCACCATGAAACAGGGAGCTCCTGTAGCCATATATACTTACAGAAAGACAACCCAGTCATGTTCCTCCCAAGTTGGCGGCAGGGGGGATGGTCACAAGTGAAACCTGAATTGTTATATTGGGCGTGGCCCCAGACCCCAGTGTCAGCCAAAGGTCAAAGGCCTGGTAGTCAAGAACTCCCTCCGGGCTTCCCTGGTGGCGCAGTGGTAAAGAGTCCAGGTTCGTGCCCCAGTCCGGGAAGATCCCACATGCCGCGGAGCGGCTAGGCCTGTGAGCCATGGCCACTGAGCCTGCGCGTCCGGAGCCTGTGCTCTGCAACGGGAGAGATCACAAAAGTGAGAGCCCTGCGTACTGCGCAAAAAAAAAAAAGCTCCCTCCGCCTCCAACATTAGATATTCAAACTGCAGGTTCTAACCTGCTGTCTCTACAGTGCAGCAAAGTAGCCCTATGAATGCTGGAAATACTAAACCCCTTAGGTAGTAGAGGGCAGGCACTGTTTGGAATTCAGATCCAAATACTGCCTGGTGAATACCAATTTCTTAAAGGTCAGGTCAGAGGCAGCCGAGTCATGGGTCTCACACTAGCCCTGTACCCTGGACATCAGCGAGGGCCCAATGGGATGGCTTTAGTAACAGTGCCCTAACCACCAGCACCCTTACACTGGGCAGCCAGAACTGCTGACCCATTATCCACCTTTCAACCCCACATCCCACTGAAATGCTCCAGGCAGCCCATGATCCCACTCTAAGATCTTTAAACACAAGTCCAGAGACCAAGAGCTTTTTAGCATCTTTATTTAAGAAGTCAAAACTGTGGACAGGTAACAATTCCAACTGTTGATATTTTCTGTTATAACAAATATAACTCAACCAGCCAGTTCTCCCCCCAGATTCCTTCTTCCAACCACATCCAGAGTGTCCATCAGTCAGTCCCTTAGTCACTTTCAAACCAGAAAGCTCAATTTTCTACAATTAGCACACCAGTTTCCTCAAGGATCACTCCCCCCTCCCCAGCCCCAAGTTTTCTTCAGTTCTTTTTTCCAGGACAGGATTATGGCCCCAGTTGGAGACGAGGTGGATAAGACAGGTGCCACCTAAGGCCTGGCTTAGAAGCTGTTATCAGTTCACAGTCAAAGTCCATCAAACAGTATCAGCACCGAAGAGCAAGATCTTCACCAAGTCTTGTTTTTTATAGCTCCTGTCCAGGGAGAGCACCATTCAAAGTTCACAAGACAGCTGGGTTCAGAGTATTTAAGATGGAAAAAATATAGCACCATTGGAAGATAAGGGCCTACAGCCACACTTGATTTCATCACCTCCACATGAGACAGGAATCTGGATTAGAACTTCCAACACAGAGATCAGTAGAGGAGGGAAAAAAAACCCACAAAAACCTTTGGCCACCATATAAAACCCGGAGTGCTCCAAGGCACACATTTAGCCAATATTTAAGGAAAAAAAAAAAAATCATCAAAGCCTCAACCTTTGCTTACAATCTTTATTGAAGTTATACAAAAAGAATCCCCCAAAAGTGAAAAAATACATTATATACAAAAACACTTTCCATTGGGAGGAAGGCTCTGCTCCCTCTCTTAACATGCAGTGCTTTCAACTGTAGCTCCAGCCTCCACTGTCCCCTCCACTGCTGCCCGGCATTCAGCCTGATTCTCAGCCTGGAAGATAAACAGGGAGCCTGGGCATAAGTGACCCTACTTTAAGCCATTCTTTCTTACACAACTGAGCAGGCCTCAGTCAGAGGAAATAAACACAGGTCCCTTATCTGCTTTGCTCTCTACACTAAAAGAGCAATGACCACAAGTTATAAGGCCATTTCCTAAATTCTCTGTAATAGGGCCAGTGTTCATATTAGAAAGAGGAGCAAAAAAAGACTGAATGGTCTTGCCAATTAAGTGTCTTCTCATACATTCATTAGAGTGGGACCGGTGATATGTATATAGGTTCCATTTGTCAATGAGACGTCCTATATTTTGTAACCAAACTGTTTCCTGTATGACCTCATTGTTTTTGGGGGTTGCACTCAAGTAATCCAAACAGGCTCAAGTTGGGGAACATGCACTTAGAAGGACTGGTTTCCCCAGGCCCTGAGAACAAGGGGAAATGAGGCAAGTGTCCAAACCCTGCTTAACTGCCCACCTCCTCCTCCATGTTTTCCGAAACTTCAGTTCCACTGGAGACAGCATCCCCACTGCCTCCATTCACCTCCGGCTCTTGTTTGGCTTTCTTTGCATCATCTTTCCGGGGGCTCTCTTCCTCCGGTTTTCTCTAAAGATATAATTAATGGTGAAGGCTTCACAAGTGTGCTTAATGTTTTCAAAAGGACAACTGTAAAACAATTCCTTAACGCCCCCCTCTTCCCTATGGTGCAAAGATCCCAACACCAGGATTCACAGCTCTAAGGGTCTCCCTGGCCACAACCTGTCCTCTGCAGAAACAGATTGGTCTGCCCAAACATACCAATTCAGCCTCTCTAATGGAAGAGTGGGGTGGGGATGAGGAATAGATCTGAACAGTAACCAACCCACAAATTTGAATTCCTACATTTGAGTCAGGAAACAAAGCAAGAGTTCAGGCTCTTCCACAAGAGAAAAAAATTACTGCAACAGGCAGAAGGCAGACTCACACAAGTTTAAGTATCAAGAGATCTGCTGCTGAATGACTACTGTAAACCTGCCAGCTTCCTAAGATGGGCTGATCTGACCAGTCCTCCTCATCACCTTTCCTGAGAGCCCTTGGGCTAAAAACCAGGAAAGTTTTGCTAGAAGACATACTCAGTCAAGACCGATCTTCATTCAAATCCTCGCCTATTTTTGCAAAACGAATGTCTTATTGCACCTAGTATGAGGGGTGTTCATAGGAAAGATACTCCTCATGTATCATTTGGAGGAAAAAAAAATGCAGAGTGAGAAGAAGACAGAAAAGAAATGACCACATATAGATTTACCTTCTTTCTGACAAGGTGAGAAATATCGGTCACACAATTTGATGAGGAAGCACCATCTGTTGGCTTTCTACAGGCGATCTGGCAATAAGAAACCTTTGTTAGCAATGTACTCCTAGACAAACACTGAGGTCTAATATTAAGTGACAAAAACCACCTGAATACCCACCATGGAGACTGAAGAGCCTCCTCCACTAGGAGTGAAACCTGAAGTAGAGCTCTCCACCTGTGTGAGAGATGACAAACCCAGGTGGGTCCCAGGACAGAGCCGACCAGGTCACCCACCTACAAGCAACTGTTTAAGACCTCAAATACTAGTGGCCACCATATAGTAGCAACATCACTCACCTCCTCTACTCATACCCGTGGTCACACATAGTAAGTAGCTGAGATAGAATTCAAACCCACACAGTCTGGCTCCAGAGCATATTATCTTAAGCATTAATATTTACTATGTGAGAGGAACAGTATATGAGTTCTCACATTCCCTCTGACCTCCAACTCCCTGGAAACCAAGTCATAAGTTAAGATTCTTAAGCAAATGTCACGCTAATACCATGATAAAGGGCCTTCAACAATATCGAATATACTATTATCAAAACTTTAAAAGGAAACCAAACGAACCAGAGTTGCTTTCAGAGCCAATTCAGCTACATTCCCACTACGCTGGGACTCCTTTGCATCTTCTATCTTCTCTCTAATTTCAGGTAGCAGCTCCTTCAGCTCCTCAATTTCTTTCTCATATTCAGTAGGTGACCCTTCGGCCTCCTTCATATGCTCATTAAGTACAGCTAGGAAGAACAGGCTGAAGTGATCAGTAACAGATAACACAAAAGAAGCCTTTTTTTTTTTAACTGTCAATACTGGATCCATCAAAATCATTGTGGAAACAGCTGATGCTTACTCACCCATTCTCTTCTCAATGACTTCAATAGATTTGCTGAACTGTGCCACTGCTTCATCATACTGGGAGTTGTACCCATAGGCCAAGCCCAGCTGGTAGTGGGTCTCTGCAAGGAGCCGATCATGGGCTTCCAGGTACTGCTCCTGCAGGTTTAGGCAAGCCTGGAACTCCTCCACAGCTTGGATGTAATTCTCTAACGAAGAGAAAAATAGCAAGCAATACTTCTAAAATTTCAGACCATGCTGCAGGAATATGCTCCCATCTTATATTTCATTTTTCTTTGTAGCATCTCCAGGACCCTTGACTAAAAACCATCAAAATGACTTTAAAAAACCTACTGAGGTGCTTCCCTGGTGGTGCAGTGGTTAAGAATCCGCCTGCCAATGCAGGGGACACAGGTTTGAGCCCCGGTCCAGGAAGATCCCACATGCCACGGAGCAACTAAGCCCGTGCACCACAACTACTGAGCCCGCACTCTAGAGCTTGTGAGCCACAACTACTGAAGTCTGCGTGCCTACAGCCCATCTCCGCAACAAGAGAAGCCACCGCAATGAGCAGCCCGTGCACTGCAACGAAGAGTGGCCCCCGCTCACCCCAACTAGAGAAGACCACGCAGAGCAAGGAAGACCCAACGCAGCCATAAATTTAAAAAAAAAAAAAAAAACCCTACTGAGAAGGACTTCCTTGGCGGTCCAGTGGTTAGGACTCCGCACTCCCAATGCAGGGGGCAGGGGTTCAATCCCTGGCTGGGGAACTAAGATCCCACATGCTGCACAATACGGCCAAAAAGAAAAAAGCCTACTATCCTTTTAAAGCTAATTGCCCACAATTTATGATCAATTGAGCTAAATTTTAAGGAATTAGAGGAAGATTAAGGCAGGGGCAAGGGATGTGTTAGAAAAGAGAGTAAAATGGAAAATGTATTACCAGATTCAACACTAACTTCTCCAAGTTTAAGATGTGCCTGTGCAGCATAAAGCTGAGCTTCTTTCGTGTCTTGCCTAAAAGAAGGAAAGATGGTCAGAAACCTTATTAATAAGCATCTGTCGAACCCTAACTGCTTTGTCTTCAACCACCAAGCTCCCAACCTAGAAGCACCAAGAGTTTTACCTTTTAAAAATGATCTTTGCTAAATCCAGCATATCCCAGGCAAGCTCTAGGTTCCCAATCTCCTCTTCTTCATTTTCTTGAAGAGACTGAAATATATCCAAATCATTAGTATTAGGCAGAAGTACAAGACAGGCATCATTTGATTATAAATCTAAATGTATAATTTAGTATAGCTTGGGGGCGTGGGACGGGGAGAGACTGATATAGGATTCAAAGTTCATATTTTTCTCCCTAAACCTACAGAATGGACCCCTACAAAGTCTACCCCATATCACCTTATGTCAGTGATAGTTAGCAGTGATATGTTGGGTCATGTCCTAACTGACAGGACCCCCTGGGTTCAAATGGATCTGTCTATTCCCAGCATGAATAAAGGGTCCCCAAGCCCTAACCAAGAAACAGCTACCTACAATAATCATGCCTACACTAGTAAACCAAAGTCCCACAATAAGAAAGTAGACAATGATACTGAACAAATAATTCACCTTGTTTTCAAGAAGTGAATCATTTGGTGTTTCTTCAGCCTTGTCATTTTCTTTATCCTCCTCTTCTGAGCCCTCGGTTTCTGCAAGTAAAAATTCTTCAGTATTGAGAATATTAAGGATCTGACAAGTCAAAAATTCCAATAAACATTTGTCAAATAACCTATATTCTGAGGTAGGACAGGCCAGATACTAAGCCAAATCAGTTAACATCTGAACTGGATGTAAATAATAAAGCCAGTGGTTAACAGTCTAATTCAAGTCTAATCCAGACTTAGACTGTATAATCTTATAGTGTCTATGGTTCAGAGCTTCAATGATCAACAGGCTGTGTTTCTCTTCTAAAAGTCAACCTGGACCGTTCAGATCAAAACAGATTAGCTGACTTTTATTCATGGGCTTTAGAAGCTCCCATCTACTCAACCAGAATCAGTTGGAGGCCTCAGCCAGTATTCCTGGGGTCTTTAAGCCAATTGTCAGTTAATACTAATAAGGCTAAGAAAATACCAAAAGTTAAATTACTCCAGTCCATTCAAAGCAAGAATACTCAAGAGACTAGCTTTCCCACAACAGAACTGTGAACGGAAAAGCATAGCCCTTACCAACTCTCACCAATGAGCATGCCACACACTCCAGCCAGCTCTAGCACGTACAGAATTTGAGTGAGCAGTACCATGTTAAAATTTCCAGCCATATCAACACCATATTTCACCATATTAACAACACTCACAAGTTAACTGCCTGTAAGGACAGGCTGCTGATAAATAGCTCTACACATCACTTAAAGTTCAAAATGTCAAGTGATTAATAAATGAACCTTTGGGGGTCCACAATTCATGAAATGGGTATAATGTGCCTATCTCTGCCATCTTTCATTAAGCATTTAACACCAGCAGAAAAGCTCAAATATTGTCTCCTAACTAAAAACTAGGCCTTAGAGCCATGAAGTCAGGTTAAAGGACTTTTATCTAACAATACTGCTTCGGGATGGGAATAGGCACAGAAAAGTCCTATAAATTAGGACAAACTAAAGCCCTCTAAGAACCAGTTAAAGTTACAAGCTAATTATAGTTAACCTCTACAGCAAACAAACCGCATTTTATCAAGTGCCTCCCTTTTCTCCTGTTGACTATGTAATTTGGTGCTTCTGAAATATAAGTACCCACACCACCATACACCATTATATTTCCATGCCCAAATTTCGAAGTGGTTTGTGTACTTAGTTCCCTGATGTTAGACTAGATGGGTGGTTTTATTGACTCTGACAATGAAGCCCATCCTCCACCAGAATATATGACAGGTGAAGCAGATCTTTGTATTTCTCACAATACTAAAAAAACCAAACACCTTACCTTCCCAATTTGTAGGAAAATTTGACAAAATGTTGTTATTCTATGTTCTTCTTATTTACCTGGTATCTGTTCCACTCATACCAAAATGCTAAAAGTTGACATCTAATTTGCATAAAATAGTTATTTGGAGTTTTACATCAAATTTTTAAATTAAAATTCTTATAATGGTCTGAGAAAAATATTGGTTTCTCTTGAGGAATCTGTACTACCTTCATGGAATGGTGGAGAGGGAGCTAGGTTAAAGAGAAAGCCATTACTTTAAAATAACACTTTCCAACCTGGTAACCTGTACCCACATATTACTAGGAATGCAGTGAAGGCCTCAATAAAGAGATCTGTTAAAATATTTTCTAAGCTTCTTTGAAAATGGAGTCTTTTTTGTGGTATGCCATCCTTCAGAGAAAGGGAAACAATGTTTTATAACATACCATTTCTCTGATCTTGTAGCATCTTCAAAACAGTACGGGCAGAGAGTTGTGCAAACCAGAAGAATGACTCTCAAAGGCCAAGTAAAGGCAATCTGCTGACTCTCTGGTTATTCTAGCATTCCCAAAGGACAGTCAGGAAACACTACAAATTGACCTGTACAGTCTTTCTGAGCATGGCCAAGCTTTATGCCTACAACATTAAAATTTTGTTCACTTACCAATCATATCTAGTGTGACAATGAGAAAAGAATAGGCTTATTATCTTTTTTTTTTTAAGGGATATAAAGAGCCCAAGAGATGGCAGGAAATGGAGGTTTTAAGAGAAAACCTCTTGTAAGATTTCTGCAGGCTAGTGTTACCATGTAAATTTCTGACAAGAGGTGGGTTAACAGAAGGGATGAAAGTTGCCTTCCTCAGTGTGAGGTATCTTTGGAAGAACAATACATTCAAATCAGATCTAGGGTCAGATTCCAGTACTGTGATGTACTGTTTGACCCTAAACAAGTCACGTAACCCCTAAGCCTCAGCTTCCTCATCACTATAACTGGAGTAATACTACCTACTTACACAGTACTGTATTTTGGAAATCAAAAGTAATGTATGTGAGAGCTCTAACAATGTTACTTGTGAGACTCAAATGAATAGTTTTTCAACTGTGGAGAAATGACATCTCTACTGTAGCTTATTATTCAAAGTCCAACTTCAGAGAGCCAGCAGAGCTTTTTACTACTCTAGCTAATTATCATTAAAAATTAAGACATGGGAGGTTTTTTTAAATTGAGGAATTCAGTTCTGTGCTTTTCCCATAGATATCTCCTAAAGCCCAATAAGTAGCCCAATGGTTCTACCATTTAGCCAATTCACTACTGGTTACCATGCCTGTGCTGGCTGGAGTACAGGGACCTGCACATAGGTAGAAGGAAGTTTACCAGAGTCAGCTACACATATTGATAATGGGTCTTTGAACATCTAAAACTTAAGAGAACTCGAAGTAGTCTGTCAATTATATAAGTAATATATATGTGTAATAATGATTAATTAGAATATACCTATGGTTATTAATAACAACATTAGATAAATCTTATGGACAGTAGAATCCTCAAATGATAGTATAACTCAAGTCAGACGTGCCAGTTATGGAGTTGGTAATTAGAGGCTTATACATCTTAATGAAACTGAATCACAATTAGACCAATAATACTATATAAAGCATTCACACTTTATAATGTTTTAAGTAACAAAAAATTCAGTTTAGCAGCCAAAGCAAGCATGAAATGAGGGGGGAAAGCAGCAAGAGGGCTTAATGGTTAGGTTTTCTGTTATCTTTGGAGGGGGCTAATTTAACTAATGTGAATAAGCCTCTAAACACTTACTGAAGACTAAAAGTAAAGATTACCAGAGTTCTTCCACTCTGGCGATAGAACATTCAAGGGTTAACTGCCTTCATATAAATGGCATGCCTGCTTAAGTGTATCAATTCAGTGGATTCTACTGCTCTAATCCTGATTCCTAAAGCAGAGAAAAAGGAACCAAGTGAACAGTAAATTTAAAAATCAAGAGGCATGCAAGTGAACATCCATTCAGCATTCTCTGCCAGCCTAGCCCACTATTTCCCTATCTACCCCACTTCCCACCCACCTTTATTGGCTAGTATGGTACAAGTTACTGATAGCTAGCCAAGTCTCAGATATTACAGAAAGGCCTATTTTGCAGTTAGTAAAGCGTTAGTTTATAAGCCAGCTAAAGAAGACTTGCTTTAACTTGCTCAACTTATCACCACCTTCTTAAACTAACCCCATTTTCACTCAGCCCTTTCCTAATCCGGATTAAAGGCAGACGGAAAATCCTGAATGGAAGGCTGACTTTTACCCATGATTAGTGAGTCAAATCCAGAATGTACTCCACCCACTGCAGCTCTTGCATGTCCCGGTTACCTTCACCCTCTTTCATCTGTTCTTCTTTGTCTTGTGTTTCTTCATTAGCAGCTATCTTAACTTTGTCTTCAGGGGATTTCTCAGTAGCCCCCTGGGCTACCTTAGTCTCAACCCCATCTCCAGCTGCCTCAGACTCTTCTATAGACAGCTTAGTCTCCTCCTGGCTAGGAACCAATTCTGCCCTGACCTTCTCCTCTAGTCCTGAGCCATCTTTTGTTTCTGTCCGTCCTTCTGCATTAGTCTTCGGTTCATTGGGAGTGTGATCCCCTGCAGCTGATAGTCCATTGACTGCACCATCCTTAGGGAGAACTGGCTCCTCCTGCCCAGGCTTCTCGGAGACTTCTGATCCAGCTTCTGCAGCCGAGGCCTCTGCAGCCTGTGCTGTCACCTCTGGTGACTCTTCAGCAGGAGGCAATTCTTGCCCTACCAACTGCTCAAGAACAGCCTTTCCTGGCTCACTTGCAGGGACAGCTACCTGCTCCTTTGGCTCATCCCCACCCACATCCACTGGCTTGACTGCTTCTATCTCCACTGCAGTGCCCTGCTCTTCTAGAGTCACAACAGGTTGCTCTTCTGAAGCTTCTTTTGGTTTCTCCTCTATGCTCGCAATTACTTCTCCCTGACCTCCTTTTTCTCTGAACTCTTCTTGGACGTCAGTTCCAGAAACTGATTTTCCTTCCTCAGCATCTGGTGTTTCCCATTCTGCCTTCTTAGAAGTGACTTCAGCTTCATTCAGTCCTTCTGGTGCTGCTGTTCCTTTTCCCTCTTTAGTGGTTTCAGTTAACTGATCTGGAGTTGATTCAACTTTTTCCTGTAGTTCCCCTGCAGGCTCACTTATATCCATATCTTCTCTTCCACCCTTCTCCATATCAGTTTCCTGTTCTTTATCCGTTTCAGGCTTTACCAGAGACTTGTCTTCTGTTTTTTTGGCTTCTTTTTCTCCCATGGCGTCATAAACCTGTTCTCTCAACTCTTCCCTTGCTTCCTCTACATGGTTAAAGAACATGAAGCATAAACATGTCTTCGAGTTTAATGATAAAGGCATAAATGGAAACTAAAAATACATTCCCTTTAAACCCTCAAACAGCCTGGCTTATGTTTTAGCAGATGGCCTGCAAATTATCTGCCCCCTTGAGAAAAGCAAAGGGAAACTCCCAGCTAGCAGAGCAACTTACTGCAAAAGAAACCCAAGCTCCTTAAATTAGATATTATTTTACTTGAGCATTCTGATATCAGTTAGGTAAGAGATGCCAAGCTTTACATTCTCTTCTATACACTATATAGACCTCCATCTGATATGTAAAATTCTAGCAGCCAAACTCAAATTAGAAATTAACATTTAATTTTCTTAGACACAAAAAAATGTAAAAGGGCTCCAAAAGCACAGCCATTAAAATAACTGAGCTGTAAAGACTTTTTAAAATTCACATCAGAAAAATATTTAAGGTTGTTTTAATACTTAAAACATCCATTTAAATAACCAGACTTATTTGGGAAATTAAGTTATCCCCTTACAAAAGCCTGCTATCTGTTTCAGTAATCAGCCACCTCCCCTGCAGTCTCCACCAGATGCAGGTGTCACCCCAGGAGAGACCATTCAGGATAAGGAGAGCCCTATTTCCATCACTTGTACACAAGAAATCAACGTCGCATCTCTTGAATGTCACATGTAACTCCACATACCATCTATGTTATCATTATTTTCTACCAGAGTTTCTTCTTCTGTTTTTTCTCCTTCCTCCTCTTCCACATGCACACCTTCCAGGGCATTTCCCAACACACCATTCTCCATTCTAGCAGAACAAAAGGAGAAAGCACTAAAGGTATGATGGCTAGAACCTAACAGTCTTTGTAAGACAGAAACTGTAGTCCTGTATTATAAAAGCAACAGAAGAGTAAGCAAGTACAGAGAATATAAACTATAAGCACTCATGAAAGAAATGCAATGATCAAAACTTTTAATATAAATTAAGGCTGTAAGAGCACTGAAAGAAATAAACATACCCTTTTTATCCAGCCACCTGAAAAAACACTGATGACTCTTATCAAAAGGGCCATATTTCCCAAACTTCTCATCCACCTACATTTCTCTAGATGGCCAAAAACATTCTGGCAAGGTTTTCGAGACAAATCCTTAGAATGCTCTACAAAATTAGAAAACTTAGCAGAACTGAGATTAAATAGATTACAGAATATTTGCTCCTCTGTGTACCCTCAATATATTTTATTCTGATTAATAAATTCTGGTGGAAAATACACAACTTTCCAACAGTTAAGACTACTTGTGAGTCTTCTCTTAAGACATTTTCACATGCCAGTGTTTTCAAATTGTCCTTCATTCAGTCCTTCTTATGGATGACTGTTTTGGGCTAGCTGAGAGTGATTTCAAAGGTTCTCTCTCTAAATTGGACTTTGATAAATTACTGACTGACTATTCACTAATGGAAAGACCTCTGCTTCTAATTACTGCAAAAGTCAAAATTTAAGTATAACTTTACTCTTTGTATCAGGTGACTTTCAAAACTCCCATCAAGGGAATTCTCTGGTGGTCCAGTGATTAGGACTCCGTGCTTTCACTGCTGGGGGCACAAGTTCAATCCCTGGTTGGGGAACTAATATCTCACAAGCCCACAGCATGCCCCCCCTGCCAAAAAAAAACTTCCATCAATATTTCATGCTCCTTCTAAACCCCCCCAGTAAAACCAGTCCCACTTAGCTCATGTGAAATCTCAAAGCTAGTAAACAATCTTAGCAAACAAAGAAGCAAGTTTTTAAATAAGACTACTATGATACAAAACATATTCCTTAAAGACTTGGCTTGAAAGACATACCTTGCCAACTCCAAAAGCGATTTCCCATAGAAAAAGAAGGCTTCTCCACATTCATTAGCTGTCTCTCCATACTTCTTACCTCTACAAAGAGAGTAACAGCTAAGATCTGAATTAACATCTAGTCTAAAAATTTCTTCCCCTAGTTCTTTAGCTATAAAATGACATTTCTTCTGTAACACATCCTTCTAGGAAACCAATGCTCCACTCCTCTTGCTTTGAAGTCAAGGTCCAAGGGACTTTAAGAATGAATGAATTAATGTTGCCTGTTCTTCATCTATATAGTATATAATTACAAATTTAGATATATAATATACATTATATAATTAGAATATAATATATACTCTAAAAGACAGCCATTTGCTACAGTTATACTATATAATCTAAGAGCCAAATTACATTAATAGGCGTTTCTCCTGGTATAAGATAGGGGTCAATACGGGCCAGAATATTGTTAGAGTTAGAGGGCCTTTGGCTGGGACCCAAAGCATGAATAAGGTCCATGGAAAGGCATGATGATAAAGAGTTAAGAGAATGTTCTCTGGAGCCTGACTGCCTAGGTTCAAATCCTGCCTCTAACTTTTAACCTTAGTCAAGTTACTTAATCTCACAGTACCTCAGTTTTCTCATCTGTAAAATGGAAATGTTAAGAACCAGTCAGAGATATTGCAAGCACTAATTAAGTTAATGTATATAAAATCATTTAAAATAATGCTCAGAAATACAGATAGCACTATATACACAAATTTAAGCTATTAATATCTAGACAGGGAAGAAGAAGAGGAAAAAAATCACAAGTGTGATAAATGGTGAGGAGGTACTTTATGTGGAGTAAGGAGACCAGCTATCATGGGGTAAAGGATTGGCAGAAATCATGCTAAGTCAGGCCAACTAATAGCCTGAGAGATTAGTGAGAGTAAACAGTACAACTAAACAAAGAAACTATTGTGATGAAGGTCATGTTTAAGGGTAGTCTACTAGATTAGGATAATGCATCTCAAATTTTCCTCCTAAATACCCTTAATGGCAGGACAGTGAGAATACTGAACTTTCCAGGAATAAGGAATAAGCTAAGAAGCGTGTTTCTATGTGCTTAATCTTAAAAACTTAGATTTTAACATTTTCATTTTAAGATAACCACATACTTTTATATAAAAATACCTAAATACTCAGCATCAGATGAAATCTGGGCCCTACCCTTAGCACAGCACTGAATACCAGAACCTCAGCTCTTCAGACTCAGGTGATGATGAAGAGACCAGAGGCCAGAGGCCAATAATCTGAAAAGATTATTGCAGACATCCAGGAGTAAGACTCTGTTCTAGAAGGAGTAAGGGTTGTGGGGAAAAATGGACAAATATGACCCTGAACCAAAACCAGGACAAGTTAGTTAGTGATGAACAGAAAACAAATTACCTTAACTCAGGAAAATCAAAGGCTGAAACTGGTCAGTGATACATAAGTTTTATAGTCATAAATTTACACATGAAAAATAATCAAATCTTCTTAAACTCTTGCTCTTTATTCTTTTTATCCCATTAAACAACTTTTTATGATTCAACTTTATTAGGAACACAATATCCCATCATAGCAAAACACAGTACTTACAAAAGACTAGCTGCTTCCTGGAAGGCATTGACAGCTGCTGGAATATCCCCCATCACCAGATGTTTCTGTCCTAAACCCAATAGTTTCTTAGCTTCACTATCCACATCCAGACTGCAAGAGAAAGATTTTTTTCAAATGTCAAATACTTTTAGAACCAACATTTTTGGAATACCTGCTACATTTAAACCATAATACTTTAATTTCTTTAAACCTCTGAACTACTCTGGCAAGGCTTAGCTAACCCACACTTACCTATCACTAAAAAAACTCACTACTAAGATATATGAATGGTAAATAAGCACATGAAAAGACGCTCAACAACATCAGTCATTTGAGAAATGCAAAATTAAACTCATAATGAGATACTATTATACTCCCACTAGAATGGTGAAAATGTAAAGACTGACCATTCATCAAGTGTTGGCAAAGATGTAGAACAACTAGAACTCTCATATTCTGCTGACGGGAATGTAAAATGGGAGAGTCACTTTAGAAAACAGCTGGAGAGTTTCTTAAAGTTAGATATATACCCACCATATGATATCTAGCCATTCCATTCCTAGGTATTAACCCAAGAGAAATGAAAGTATATGCCCATAAAGACACGTACACAAATATGCATAGCAGCTTTATCTACAGTAGCCAAAAACTAGAAACCCAAATGGATAAACTGTGATATATCCACAATATGGAATATCAATAAAACGGAATGAACTGTTGAAACACATAACATGGATGAATCTTAATTATGCTGAATCAAAGATGCCAAAAAAAAAGTACATACAGTATGATTCGATTTAGATAATATTCTACAAAATGCAAACTCATCTACAGCAACAGAAGGTGGATTAGTGGTTGCCTGGAGAGGGAATGAAGTACAAAGGAGCATAAAGAAATTTTGAGATGATAAATATATCCTTATCTTATGATATTGGTCTACAGGTATATACACATGTAAAAGCTCATCAAATTGCTCACTTCAAAAATGTGCAGTTTAGGGGACTTCCCTGATGGCACAGCAGTTAAGAATCCACCTGCCAATGTAGCGGACACGGGTTCAAGCCCTGGTCCGGGAAGATTCCACTTGCCGCAGAGCAACTAAGCTCGTGTGTCACAAATACCGAGCCTGTGCTCTAGAGCCCATGAGCCACAACTACTGAAGCCTGTGCACCTACAGCCTGTGTCCCACAACAAGAAAAGCCACTGCAATGAGAAGCCCACGCACCACAACGAAGAGCAGCCCCCATTCGCCACAACTAGAAAAAAACCTACGCACAGAGACCCAGCACAACCCAAAAAAAAAAAAAAAAAAAAAAACCTTCAAAACAATAATAATAATAATAGAAGGAGAAGACTACTTAGAAAGAATCTAGGCTAAGACCGAGGAAATAGTAGAAATGGTTAGATTTTCAATATACTTATTTTGGAATTTGCTAACGTACTGGATACATAATTTCTTGAATGAAAGTGATAAAACCAATGCTTTCTGGCCTGGGCAACCGTGATAACAGTGGACACTTACTATGTGTCATGTGATAATTATACCTATATTTACATTTAATCTTGGTATCCACTTCATAAGGCTGTAACTTATCTCCATTTTACAGATGTGAAAACAGAGTTAGTGGCAGGGACCATCTAGATCTCTAGATCATCTAGACCATCTAGATCAAGATTTATACAACACTGCCATTTACTGAGATAGTCAACTGAGGAAAAAGCAGGTGAGGGGCAGGGTAATCTAGTTTTGGACATGTTAATTGTAAGATGCCTACTGAACCTCCAAGATATTCAAAGGAAGAGATTCAAGAAACATGTAAGGACTAAAGATACAAATGGGGTGTTATGCGCTTAAAGCCACAGGCCTGAGCTAAACTGGGGGAGATTTACCTAGGGAGTGACTATTAATAAAGAAGTCATAGGACTGAGCCCTGAGAGCATTTCTACATCAGAGGCAGGGGAAATGGGGAAGAACAAGCCCTTGTCACTCCCCCTACTGAAAAAAGAATAGCTAGTAAGGGAAAAAAATATAGTATCCCTGAAGCCAAATGAAGACATGTAAAGAAAGTGATCCACTGGATCAAACGTTACTGACAAGATTAACTAATCACTAGATTAAGGAATAATATAGATGGCATTAATGACCATTAAGCAAAACCACTTTTTTTTTGTTTTTTTTGCGGTACGCAGGCCTCGCACTGTTGTGGCCTCTCCCGCTGCAGAGCACAGGCTGCGGACGCGCAGGCTCAGCAGCCATGGTTCACAGGCCCAGCCGCTCCGCCGCATGTGGGATCTTCCCAGACCAGGGCACGAACCCGTGTCCCCTGCATCGGCAGGCGGACTCTCAACCACTGCACCACCAGGGAAGCCCAAGACCATTTTAGAATGGTGAAAGAAAAACTTGAAGAATGTTCAGGAAATAAAAAAGGGGAAGTAAAGAAACAAAGTAACAACAACTCTTTCATGTTTTCTTGTCCAAGAAACAGAAATGAAGTAATAGGTAGAAGGGGATGTGGGGGATCAATGAAGGGTTAAAAATAGGAATACAGGGCTTCCCTGGTGGCGCAATGGTTGAGAATCTGCCTGCTAATGCAGGGGACACGGGTTCGAGCCCTGGTCTAGGAGGATCCCACATGCCGCGGAGCAACTAGGCCTGTGTACCACAACTACTGAGCCTGCGCACCACAACTACTGAGCCTGCGCCTCTGGAGCCTGTGCTCTGCAACAAGAGAGGCCGCGATAGTGAGAGGCCCCCACTTGCCACAACTAGAGAAAGCCCACACACAGAAATGAAGGCCCAATGCAGCCAAAAATAAATTAATTAATAAACTCCCACTCCCAACATCTTCTTTAAAAAAAAAGGAATACAGTTTGCCCTTCTCATCAACCAAAGATTAAAAATACTCGGGGGGGGGGGGTGTACAGTGTGTGGTAATTCCAGAAAGCTCCAAAAAGCAAAACTTGAATTTGCTGCATATTGGCCAACTATTTACATAGCATTTTCATAATATTTACAACTATTTATGTTGTACTAGGTAGTATAAGTAATCTAGAGACAATTTAAAGTATATAGGAGTATGTGTTCGGTTACATGCAAATACTATGACATTTTATATAAGGGACTTGAGAATACACAGATTTTGGTACTGGGGGCGGGGGGCATCCTGGAACCAATCCCCCATGAATACCAAGGGAAGACTATGCGATACAAATAATAAGACTATGCAGTACAAATAAGCTCATAGGAGAGGAATGGAGTAGTACTGCTGGATAGAGAACTACAAGAGCTCTGTTTTTGAGTAGATGACTGAGGATGGGATCCACTGAACAAGTGGAAATGTTGGTCTTTATATAGAAAAGCAATGGGGACTTCCCTGGTGGTGCAGTGATTAAGAATCCACCTGCCAATGCAGGGGACACGGGTTCGAGCCCTGGTCCGGGAAGATCCCACATGCTGCAGAGCAACTAAGCCCATGTGCCACAGCTACTGAGCCTGCGCTCTAGAGCCCACGAGCCACAACTACTAAAACCTGCGCACCTAGAGCCTGTGCTCTGCAACAAGAGAAGCCACCGCAATGAGGAGCCCGCACACGGCAACAAAGACCCAACGCAGACAAAAATTAATTAATTAATTAATTATTTTTAAAGGAGAGCAACGGCTCGCAAACTTTTTGGTCTCCAGACTCTTTACGCTACCAAATTACAGAAGGCCCTCGAAGAGCCTTTCTGGATGTGAGTAATATCTATTTGTATTTACCATATTGAAATTAAAACTAAAAAAAATTTTAAATATTTTAAAATGTTACATGTTAACATGACTTCTATGAAAAAATGACTATATTTCCCAAACATAAAAAATTTAGTGAGAAGCACTACTGAACATTTTTACAAATCTCTTCAATGTCTGGCTTAATAGAAAAGCTGGATTTTCATATTCATTTTTCTGCATTTAACGCATTGGGATTTGTTGTTTTCATTGAAGTATAAAATATCTGACCTCACACTGATACCTGTTTGGAAAAGGGAGTACTTTAATAACCTTTTTAAATTTTTTTGTGGGATCTTAGTTCCCTGACCAGGGATCGAATCCAGACCCCTGGCAGCAGAAGCGCGGAGTCCTAACCACTACACCACCAGGGAATTCCCTTGAATAATCTTGTAAATGGCTGTGGATTTTCTTCTCTGATACTACACCAAAACTCAATGAGTGGTAGTTCCTTAAAGGTTATTTGCAATGCAGAATCTGAAAATGTATTGACGAACTTTTCATACTGCTACATTAAAAATCATTGTTCTGGGACTTCCCTGATAGTGCAGTGGTTAAGAATCCGCCTGCCAGTGCAGGGGACACGGGTACGAGCCCTGGTCCAGGAAGATCCCACATGCCGCGGAGCAACTAAGTCCATGCGCCACAACTACTGAGCCTGCACTCTAGAGCCTGCGAGCCACAACTACTGAAGCCCGCACGCATAGAGCCTGTGCTCTGCACCAAGAGAAGTCACCGCAATGAGAAGCCTGCACACCGCAATGAAGAGAAGCCCCCACTCACTGCAACTAGAGAAAGCCCCTGCAGCAATGAAGACCCAATGCAACAAAAAATAAATAAATTTATTTATTTAAATAAAATAAAAATCATTGTTCTATCTTGTACTCTGAATAGATCTCCTATTCATGAATGATTTTGTACACTCATATACATAGCAGCATTATTCACAATAGCCAAAAGGAATCAACTCAAGTATCCACTGACAGATGAATGGATAAACGAAATGTGGTCTATACATACAATGGCATATTATTCGGCCTTAAAAAGAGAACTCTGACAGATGCTATAACATGGATTAACCCTGAAGACACTATGCTAAGTTAAATAAGCCAGTCATAAAAAGACAAACGATGTAGGATTTCATTTATAAAAGGTACCTAGAGTAGTCAAATTCACAGAGACAGAAAGTAGGATGGTGGCTGCCAGGGGCTGGGGGAAGAGATGGGACGTTGTTTAATGGGTAGAGTTTCAGTTGGGGAAGATGAAAATGTTCTGGAGATGGATGATGGAGAGTTTCACTTCTGCAAGAAGGGACTGGCTCCACAGTAACGTACATGTACTTAACATTACTGATCGGTACACTTAAAAACAGTTATGATGGTAATTTTTTTTAATATTTATTTATTAGGCTGCATCAGATCTTAGTTGTGGCAGGCAGGATCTTCGCTGCAGAGCGTGGGCTCTAGAGCGCGTGGACTTCGTTGCCCCGTGGCATGTGGGATCTTAGTTCCCCGACCAGGGATCGAACCTGAGTCCCCTGCATCAGGAAAGCGGATTCTTAACCACTGGACCATAAGGGAAGTCCCTATGATGGTAAATTTTATGTTATATGCATTTACACCACAATAAAAAACAACCACCACCACCAATTTCATCAGAAGAGTCTTGAAATATTGGGACTACATGAGACAGGCTCACGGTAGTCAATACAACTTCGAAGATTTTAATTTATTTTCATTTGAAAGCTCAAATTCTATCACTGACAACAGATATTCTCAGTTGCTTCCCTTAAAGTGACAGCCTCACTTTATTAATTTTTGATAAACTGTCTGCCAAATACCCAAGTCTGAGTGATCAGTCTGTTGTTCATCCTTTGAAATCCAGAATTCCATGAAAAATTTAATTTTTTTTTTTTTTTTTTTTTTGCGGTATGCGGGCCTCTCACTGTTGTGGCCTCTCCCGTTGCAGAGCACAGGCTCCGGACGCGCAGGCTGAGCGGCCATGGCTCACGGGACTAGCCGCTCCGCGGCATGTGGGATCTTCTCAGACCAGGGCATGAACCCGTGTCCCCTGCATCGGCAGGCGGACTCTCAACCACTGTGCCACCTGGGAAGCCCCCAAAATTTAATTCTTTATTCAAACAGTCACACAAATGCTTTTCTTAAAGACAACCATCTTACCTACCTACTTCAGGGTGCAGAATTAGCATTCCTATTTCCCATTTTGTCACACAGATTATTCTAAAACCATGTAGTGAAGGACTGAGAATAAATTTATTAGTTTCTATTGCTTCATCGTGGAAGCAAAGAAGTGAAACTGGGAGTGAACTACTTGTACTGCCTTGACCTTTGTTAAATAAAGGTCCAGCAAGTTTACCCACCATTGATTTTGCACCATTAGTGCCAATGTCAACCAGCAAAAACGGCAAACGGTCTACCAATACGAAAAATTTTGACCTTACGGAATCTCTGAAACGGTCTTGGGGGTCCCAGGGGCATACAGACTGCACCTTCAGAACCTCTGAATAAGAGCATGGACCCACATCCAGAAGAATGTGGGACTTCCCTGGTGGCACAGTGGATAAGACTCCGTGCAGCCAATGCAGGGGGCCCAGGTTCAATCCCTGGTCAGGGAACTAGATCCCACCACAACTAAGAGTTCGGGTACCGCAACTAAGGAGCCCGCTGGCTGCAACAAAGACTGAGAGCAAACAAATAAAAAAGAAAAGAAAAAATAAAGAAAGAAAAGAATGTGTGGGTACAGATTTAAGATAGATTAAGAAACTCCTCTTCCTAACTGCTTATTACTGAACAATCAAATGTTTTATATATATTTATTTTATTTATTTTTGGCTACATTGGGTCTTCATTGCTGCATGCAGGCTTTCTCAGAAGTTGCACGCAGGCAACTTCTTCGTTGCGGTGCATGGGCTTCTCATTGCAGTGGCCTCTTGCTGCGGAGCGTGGGCTCAGCCACGTGGGCTTCCACAGTTGTGGCACATAGGCTCAGCAGTTGTGGCTCATAGGCTCTAGAGCACCGGCTCAGTAGTTGTGGCACACGGGCTTAGTTGCTCCGCAGCATGTGGGATTTTCCCGGACCAGGGCTCGAACCCGTGTCCCCTGCGTTGGCAGGTGGATTCTTAACCACTGCACCACCAGGTAGTCCCCAATCAAATTTTCTTAAAAAGTAAAATCATCAAGTAAGAGCAAGAAGACAGGTGACGGTACTGAATATTAAGAAGTTACTCAGCAGAATGGGAGAACAACTTGGCCAGGGAAACATGCTATAGTTGCCAGGCAGTACTAAATAACCATTTCAGATCAGCTGTTACAAATTTATGAGACTAGTCATGTTTTTTCCAACCATCCTTCCAAGTTTCTCTCAGAATCAGATTACCATACTCCTCAAAAGATCATCAATGCTTAGAATATTAATAATCACATATCAGCAGTGTTCCAGGGGTGAAGTAGCCTAGCTACATTTATACCTTATTCTCAGTCCAGAAATTTAATACTATGGTATATACCAAGACTCTAAAAAGGTTACACGAATGTTTTTAGGACCAATCCTGAGCAGTACTCCTTCCACCCCAAAACGAGACTGACTCACAAATCAGTAGGTAGTATTTGTAAAAGACATGGTTTAAATAACCAAGATAACAATGGAATTTAAGACCACAATGTGAAATGATAAAACAAATGAAAACTTAAAGACTCTTAAAAAGTGCAGATATTTTGCAAAAAGGATTAAACAGAATTTAGAACAGTAATTTTCAACCTAAGTGAGCTTAAGATTTAACAGGAAGCTTTTCCAAAACACTCATACACTAAAAGCTTAAGAAATGAAATTTCTAGGAATGCAACCCAGGCATTTACCTTTTGGATAAGCTTTCTAGTTAATTAATTATTATGCTTACCTCTGGTTAAAAACCACGGTCACATCCAGATGGGGAAGTTACATGGAAGTACATGTGAGCTCAATATAAAATTTAAAACTTTCAACCAGAATAACAACAAAATTGAAAATGGCAGCCTTACAAAACAGAGATCTAAATCAGTAGAAGTATTCAAAGAAAGAGTAAGTTAGGGACTTCCCTGCTGGTCCAGTGGTTAAGAATCTGCCTTCCAATGCAGGGGACACAGGCGGGGAACTAAGATCCCACATGCTGTGAGGCAAATAAGCCCATGTGCCACAACTAGAGAGCCCGCACACCACAACTACAGAGTAGCCTGTGCACCACAACTAGAGAGAGGTCTGCACTGCAACTAAGATCCGACACCGCCAATAAATAAATAAATAAAATATTTTTAAAGAAAAGAATAAGTTAGGGACTTCCTTGGTGGCACAGTGGTTAAGAATCCGCCTGCCAACGCAGGGGACACAGGTTCGAGCCCTGGTCTGGGAAGATCCTACATGTTGCAGAGAAACTGAGCCCGTGCGCCACAGCTACTGAGCCTGTGCGCCACAGCTACTGAGCCTGTGCTCTAGAGCCCGCAAGCCACAACTACTGAGCCTGCATGCCACAACAACAACAGAAAAATAAGTTAGCATTTGCCAGGCATGTTGGGTACTAAGTAAGAAGAATTAAACAAGTTTTTCAATTCTAATATTTTAATCAAATACAAAAAAAACTGACGACATCGTTGTCAGGACTCCATACTTTAGACAGGTACTTTAACATTCAGTCTTATTCGTTACCTATTGAAAATAATGAAACAAACTGCCCTCAAGTTATATACCTCTTAGTCTATGTTCCAGATATAAATCTAATTGCACCATGTAAATAATCTTACCTCTCCACTTTATCTGTAGAGGTAGAAGGAGCAGGGGCATCTTCTTCAATTCTGTAATGAAAAATTAAGAGGAAAAAAGTAAAAATGAAGGCTATTTTAAGACTAGAAATTAAACAAATTAAGAAAATATGGGGACTTCCCTGGTGGTGCAGTGGTTAAGGATCCGCCTGCCAACGCAGGGGACACGGGTTCGAGCCCTGATCTGGGAAGATGCCACATGCCACGGAGCAGCTAAGCCCATGCGCCACAGCTACTGAGCCTGAGCTCTAGAGCCCGTGAGCCACAACTACTGAGCCCTCGTGCCACAACTACTGAAGTCCGCGTGCCTAGAGTCCGTGTTCCACAACAAGAAGCCCACACACCACAATGAAGAGTAGCCCCCGCTTGAGGCACGTAGAGAAACCCCACACGCAGCAACAAGACCCAATGCAGCCAAAAATAAATAAATAAATAAATTTTATAAAAAAGAAAATATAAAGCCATAAAAAGAGCGATTTATTGGGCTTCCCTGGTGGCGCAGTGGTTGAGAGTCCGCCTGCCAATGCAGGGGACACGGGTTCGAGCCCTGATCTGGGAAGATCCCACATGCCGCGGAGCAGCTAGGCCCGTGAGCCATGGCCGCTGAGCCTTCGCTCCGCAACGGGAGAAGGCCACAACAGTAAGAGGCCCGCGTACCGCAAAAAAAAAAAAAAAAAAAAAAAGAAGAGCGATTTATTAAATGCCCAAAATATTAAGGTTTTACATAATATTTACATTATCAAATTTAATCCTTACTCATTCAAATAACCGTTGTATGCTTATTTGCTACACATGCAGTATACTACAGTGAACAAGACAGTTACATCCTAGATCTGAGTTTACGATCGGACAGAAGAGAATGCAGTATTTGTTATAACCCAGTATGTGCAATCCTGAAAATCTCACATTCTGCAACTGCTCACTAAAAATAAGTTTTTTTTAAAAAAAAGGAAGAAGCAGTTTCCCAGAACATTCATTTTTTTTGAAAAGTACTAATAAATATCTTTAAAATATTTCATAGTTGTGTTTACTAAAAAAGTCTAGAAATAACGACCAACTCAGCAGCACGAGTAACCCCCCTAGCACCTAGACTGTGCTCCTGAAAATCCATTTCCCACTAAAAATAACCAAGACTCTACTGAGAAAGAATTGATTCTAAGCCAGGGCAGGGGAAGTACATAGGTGAATCTGGGACAATTTCATGCCAGAAAGCAACAATACTATATCTAATATTATTTAGGGTCATATCTACTTATCGTCATGCTAAAAGGAATTATAAAGGAAAAGTGGAAATCCAGGGTAAAGCATGGGAAGAGTTCTTTTTACTATTTTTTCACTTTTCTATAAATTTGATGTTTCATATTTACAAAAGTATTACAAAAGCACACTTAGGAGCCAACCTCAGTAAAATCTCACTGGTCAAAAGGGACAATGAGCATCAACAAAGATAATAATTGCATAACCAACAAGGACCTACTGTATAGCACAGGGAACTCTGCTCAATATACTATAATAACCTAAATGGGAAAAGAACTTGAAAAACAATAGACACATGTATACGTATAACTGAATCACTTTGCTGTACACCTGAAACCAACACAACATTGTTAATCAACTATACCCCAATATAAAATTAAAAAATTTTTTAAGATAATTACAATTGATTGGAAAACTCCAAATATGTTTAAATCCATGAGTTCACAATGACACAAAAAAAACAAAAAGAACTCGTTAGTCATTTTTAGAGACTGATAGGAGACCACTGCATTATTTTGAAAATTGATAAATGGGAAAGAATTTACCCTTTCTTTACAATAAAGTTATACCTTAGGTAGGTTTCAAGACAGGGTCGACTTAAGTTATTACTTAGGAACCCTATAGATTGACACCATTCACTTGGTATCAATTTAAATTCTTGTCTCTTTTTACCTGCCCCATCATCAGTTTTCACCTATATGCCAAAGGCAACATTCAGCTAAGTAAAGACATATTATCATTTATAAATGTGCCCCCAAAGCACACCATGAGAGCTGAGAATGCTGTTAGCTGTGGTGAAATGGAAAAAAGAACAGTGGGAAAACAGGAAACTTTACTAGTGAGTACTAACACCTCAGGAGCAATAAATTAGAATTGAAGTATGTACAGCAAGAAACAGTAGAAGTATGAGAGAACGCAAGAAGCTGTAGGAGAGAAAAAGGCTTTCCTATATAGACATTACTGAAAACTCCTCCAAAGGTTAAAACATACATATAAATAGAACTGAGTCAACTAATTTTTCACACCTGGACTTTCTTGTTTAGTGATAACAAATTTATTAAAATAGCAGTGTAATATACACAGTGTGGACGAAACAAATGAACAGTTAAAAAATAGCTTGCTGGGCTTCCCTGGTGGCGCAGTGGTTGAGAGTCCACCTGCCGATGCAGGGGACACGGGTTCGCGCCCCGGTCCGGGAGGATCCCACATGCCGCAGAGCGGCTGGGCCCGTGAGCCATGGCCGCTGAGCCTGCGCACCCGGAGCCTGTGCTCCGCAACGGGAGAGGCCACAACGGTGAGAGGCCTGTGTATCGAAAAAAAAAAAAAAAAAATTGCTTGCTCAATTCAATAAATAAATATACTAATTCAAAAAATTAAATTCAATAGACATTTTAGTACCCACTATATGCTAAGCATCAGACACAGTCTCCAACAAAAGTTAAAGCAGAGGAGACAGGGAATTCCCTGGCGGTCCAGTGGTTAGGACTCCTCGCTCTCACTGCCAAAGGCCTGAGTTGGGGAACTAAAATCCCACAAGGCGCAGGGCGCCGCCAAAAAAAAAAAGCAGAGGGGACAACTTGAGAAAGGCAGAAGAGATTAAATGCCAGGCAGGGACTAACTATATTGGAGTCTGAGTTCTAGAAAATGCTTTAGAGATGAAAAGGTGTCAGTTTCTTTCAGCAGGATCCAAAATCTTTGCTCCTAACTCCTAATCCTTTTGAGAATGTTATATTGGTCTACAAATTTGATGAAAAGCCCTGGGGGGAGGGGAGGCAGGGAAATGGGGTTGAAAATAATCAGAGACTTCACCATTAGGGTGACAGGAATGAAGTACAATTTAAATGCTTTCAGCTGCAACATAAGCAAGCAGATGATCTGACCAGAATGCTGGAATGGCCTTGGATCCTTATCTCCTAAACACCTCCTGTCATAGCTAATTATGTTCAAATAGTTTAACTAAAGGATTATTCTGGCCAAATTCTAGCACAGAGCTTCTCAAATTACCTGCGATTGAAGGACCAGACTTTTAATTTCAATGTGTAAGACATGGGTTTTTATAAAGTATTAACAGAAATGTCAGAGTAATGTCAAATTTCTTTGTTCCCAAATGCTTACTCCCAATTTTTATACATACACACAGCATGGTTTGTGGGATCTTAGTTCCCCAACCAGGGACTGAACCGGGAGCCACAGCAGTGAAAGCGTGGAGTCCTAACCACTGGACCACCAGGGAATTCGCTATACTTGTATCTTTGTAGACCAGTAACGAACAGTTCACAAACCAATACCAGTCTGTGGCACACACAAAGTGGTATAACACAAACGTCCAAAGTATGAGTACTAAAAACAAACACGTTAACACTGTACATACATGCTACATTCAAGCACCAGTAGCAACAATAATACACAAAATGTTTTGCACCCCACATAGGTGACAGATGAAGTGCAACACTATTAAACTTTCACGGTTAGCCATAATGGAAGTTATCAGGCATCAGATTCAAATAACTCAAACTACTAAAAAAAAACAGCCAAAATACACGAAACACCAGTTTTACGCCAGTAGCACAAGACAGTAATCTGAGAGAAGGGAAACAAATGAGGTGAGTCCTATGAGTATCCCCAGGTTACTATCTGGAGAGACTTGTCCACAGGACAGAGAAGGACCATGAACAAAGTCCATCTCACAGAATTGAGAAGACAGAATTTGAGGTTTGGGGTGGCCTAGGTAGCTAGAATTTACAGGACAGACTAGAAAGAGAGCTATAGAGAAAGCAAGCTTCAGAGATCTGTAGACGCTTACCCCCAGTCTCTGTTTAAGTGCTGATCAACTTATGCATGAGAAAACTACTGAGACCCAGGAAAGAATGACCCAGAAAGGAATAGGCAAAACTATCCTTGGAAATCACACAGGGTCTAGAATAAATAACTCCCATCAGCCAGTCTGTAATTTAAAACATGGAGTCCTGATAATGTATTTGATTACATTGTATTTGATTAAAATATTAGAATTGAAAGTTACTTAATTCTGCTCCTTACTCAGTATACAACATGCCTGGCAAATGCTAACCTAGTCTTTCTTTGAATACCTCTACTGATTTAGATCTCTGTTTTGTAAGGTCGCCATTTTCAATTTTGTTGTTATTCTAGTTGAAAGTTTTAAATTTTATATTGAGCTCACACGTACTTCCATGTAACTTCCCCATCTTGATGTGACCATGATTCTTAACCGGAGGTGAGCATAATAATTAATTCACTCGAAAGCTTATCCAAAAGATAGATGCCTGGGTTGCACCCCTAGAGATTTTATTTGTTAAACCTGAGATAGAATTCATGTTTGTTTTGGAAAAGCTCCCTGATAATGTCATAAATAAGGCAACTGTCAATCTCTGTATCGTTATTAAACCTTAATTCCTCTCTACTTTGGAGAATACCTCTTTAAACTATAATGTAAATTCCAAGACTGGAATTTACTTCTTTTTTTTTTTTTTTTTTTTTGGCCGCACCCCACAGCATGCGGGATCTTCCCCTACGAAGGAACCCATGGCCCGCTGTAGTGGAAGTGCGGAGTTTTAACCACTGGGATGCCAGGGAATTCCCTGGACTTTACCATTGTAACTTTCCTTCACCCCACTTTCCATGTCCCCACTTTCTAGAAGCAAGGCTGGAACCAGGTCGTTTAGGTTTTTTCTTAAGGTTTTGTTGTTGTTTTGTTTTGAATTTTTGGCCGCACTGTGCAGCATGTGGGATCTTAGTTCCCCGGTGAGGGACTGAACCCATGCCCCCTGCACTGGAAGGCAAAGTTTTAACCACTGGACTACCAGAGAAGTCCCAGATCGTTCAGTATTGATGCCAACCTAAAGTTTTAAATTTTTATCCTTAAGTTAAGGCACTGAAGGTGTAATATGATCAAATTTACCTTTTATATACTCAGTGGTATAAAAGTTTGAAGTGGACAAAATGAGGAAAAAAGCATATCAGTTGAAGACACTATTAAATAGCACTGTAAAGCACTCAGCAGTGATAAACTTACTTCCATTCTTATTTAGTAGCCTAGACAAAAAGGGCATGTACTAGCATAGTCAGAAGAAAAGATGGATTAAAGCAGTGGTTCTCAAACTTCAACCTACACGAATCACTTGGAGCTCATGTTAGAACACGTTGTTGAGGGCTTCCCTGGTGGCGCAGTGGTTAAGAATCCGCCTGCCAATGCAGGTGACACGGGTTCGAGCCCTGGCCCGGGCAGATCCCACACGCCGCGGAGCAGCTAAGCCCGTGAGCCACAACTACTGAGCCTGCGCTTTAGAGCCCATGAGCCACAGCTACTGAAGCCCGCACACCGTGCTCCACAATAAGAGAAGCCCATGCACCGCAACCACAACGAAGACCCAACGCAGCCAAAAATAAAAATAAATAAAATTAATTTATTAAAAAAAAAAAGAACACGCTGTTGAGCCCCAACCCTAGAGTTCTGGTTCAGCAGGTCTATTATGAGGTCCAGGAATTTGCATTTCTAACAACTTTCTAGGTGATGCTGCTACTGCTGGTTTGGGGACCACACTGTAACAAGCACCATATTAGAAAAAAAATTACTAACTCATGTTCATGTCCTATCTGAGCCATAGACATGTTTACCCACAATTATTTTTTAATGTTAATTATGGTAGTTACTACATTTAAAACTATGAAGATATCACATAAAAATCTGGATTTCTGCTTCTCCTGAAAAATCATTATGTAAACTCTGAAACCAGAAAAGTACTAAAGAAAACCACAGGCGAGTTACATTGTAACTCATCGGGAGAAGGCCTTTCATATTCAGAAATCATGTAAGACTGATAAATTCTACTCCATCTCATTCATTTCACAAAAGGTTAACTTAGTGAATATATACAGAATATTAAATCAACAGGGAAAAAGGTTCAACAGGAAAAGATTAAAGGATATAAACACATTCACAGAAAATGAAACACAAATACCTCAAACATTTGAATACATGCTCACACTCATTCTTCAGAGAAACACAAAATTACAGTGAGAAAGCATTTTTTACCCATCAAATAGTCAAAGACAAGAATGTAAGAGTAACAGGTGTTCACATATATTGCTAATATAAGTTTAAATTCACAAAACTTCTATGAAGGTCTATTTGGCAGTATCTATCAAAAACAACAAATGAACACTCTTTGATCCAGCAGTTCCACTTGTAGAAATTTATCCTATAGATATGAGTCCAGGGTTACACGGTTATTCCCTAGAGCACAATTTGTAACAATTAAATTCTGGAAAGAATTCAAATGTCCATCAATAGGAAACTCATTATGAGACAGTCACAGAATAGAATACAATGCAGCCATTAAAAAAAAGAAAAGAAAGTAACTATGCCCTAATGAGGAATCATCTCCAAGATATAATGCTAAGTGCTCAGAAATGTGTCAAGTGTGCTACCGTTTACACAATAATATAGAATTAATAACTACTTACAATCTGCTCGTATATGCATAAGGTAGCATTGAGGGACACATAATAAATTACTAACACTGGTGGACTCAGAGGAGAAAACCTATGTGATTAGGGAATAAGGGTTGGAGGGACATTTCACTGTGTACTTCCCCTTCTGGATTTTGAACCAGGAATGTATTTCCTAGTCAAAGAAATAATTACAATATTCTTTAAATATTAGAAATACCTGCCACTATGGCATACATTCTCCCCAATCAGCTGAAGTTGAACAGTGACCTAGCCCTTTAAGGGACAATTCACTTCAATCCCCACCACCACTTCACTTTTTCCTATCTGGCCCTCTAGGCTTTACATTTCTAAGCCCTGTTACAGACTACCAAACTGCTAAACATTAGTAACTGTTTAGAAATTGAAAAAGGAGGGGGGGGAATCTAGAATTTTTATTTCTGGGATTGGGAAACTGAGTGCTATCCAACCAAAATAAGGTACAAGAGCAAGATTATTAGTGAAAATTGGGGTGTACATACTGAGCTGGTTTTGAGGTGCTTATGGAACATCTAAATGGAGAGCTTCAGGGACTTCCCTGGTGGTCCAGTGGCTAAGACTCTGGGCTCCCAATGCAGGGGTCCCGGGTTTGATCCCTGGTCAGGGAACTAGATCCCACATGCCGCAACTAAAGATCCCGCCTGCTGCAACTAAGACCCAGCGCAGCCAAATAAATATTTTTAAAATAATAAATAAATAAATGGATAACATTCAATAGGCAATTCAGAGCAAACATCTGTCAGACATAGCAGTGCCTACTACATTCTCATTTAATCCTCTCACAAAAAACCTTGTGGCTATTTTCCAGAGAAGTAACTTACCCAGTTACACGACCCCATCATAACTCATTCTGTACTCCAATTGCCTACTGACTTTCTGTATTCCCCATCAGGATTAAGATCTAAGAAACCATGTCTATCTTATCCTAAACTGTATCCTAGCAAAGCCTGGTATCTAATCAATATTTGTTAAAGTGACCAATTCTGAATCACTAGGGTAGGATTAACGACAAGTGACTTTGCCACTTACCATATGAAGTACCTCAGTTTCCTCAACTATTAACAGTACCTACCTCACAGGATCTGTTTTGAAAATTAAATGAGAAAGTTCACAAAGTGCTTAGTTCAATGCTTGGCACATAAGGAATCAATAGATTCTAGCAATCATTAACACTGAAAGAACAGAAAGATAGGAAGAAATGGAGGCAGCATCAAAAGAAGACATAATTAAGGAGGGAGTGTCTGGTATCAGAGGCAGCAAAGAGGTGCCAAAAAGGCAGCAAAAAGAACTCATTAGAAAGCTAAGAATAAGGACTATTTTAGCATTTAGACAATCCATGATCACCTTTAGCAATGTTGTTTAAATGACATGAAGAAGCCAGATCGAGACAGGTTGAACAAATGTGTATATTCTCAGAACACACCTGTCCAATTAGATTGTGATCTGATGACCAGCAACTGATACCTTATTCATCTTTGTATCTCTAAAACCTGACACATTAAAGTATATATTGAATACATTTGTTAAATATATAAGCAAACAGAAGGGGGGGAAAATGGACACCAGAAATTCTGCAGACTCTTATCTAAAGAAGCCTGGCTATGAAGGGAAGAAGCAAAGAAAGCAACTGAACGCATATATCACAGAGAAAATGTTTTTAAAAGCATCCATCTTGGGACGTTTGAATGCAGAGATGGTGCTATCTAAGGGGAAGGAAAGGAAGCACCAAGAGACCAAATAGGTAGTTGCTGGCAGACAACCAGACATGAAAAAACCCCCCACAAATCTCCAGTTGTTTTATCTTAAAGATTTTTTTTCTCTAACATAAACCCTCAGCCTGTGAAGAAGGCTTTTCTTCTGGCAAACTTTTATGTTCCACAAGAGGTCTTAATCCTCTAGCCATCTATTCTGTGTCTGCTAGAGCAGAGAAGCTGAACATTTAAGGAACAACAGCACTGACTGCACTCTCTTTAAATTCTTGGCCCCATATCTGAAACAAGGACAACATTGGCAATCCTACCACATTCCCTAGAATATGTCTTCCAAGTCTCCAACATTACTATCTCTCCTCATATCTCCTACACCCTACTCCATTCCCCCTTACTTCTAAGCAGACCTTGCTTCATACCTCATTGAGCAAATAGAAACCATTAGACAGGAAGTCTCCCTTCCTCAACCACCAAAACTACCAACCTGCTTGCCTCTGTATCCACATTCTCTGCTATCCCTATTTCTATGAACGAAGTTTCCCAGTTAGAAACTTCATATAGCTGGCCCCTTGTCATTCATCTCATTGTGGCCATCCCTGATCGCCCAATCTAAAATAACCACCCAGGGCTTCCCCCTGCACTGATGGTGCAGTGGTTAAGAATCCGCCTGCAAATGCAGGGGACACAGGTCCAAGCCTTGGTCGGGGAAGATCCCACATGCCGCGGAGCAACTAAGCCCATGTGCCACAACTACTGAGCCTGCGCTCTAGAGCCCACAAGCCACAACTACTGAAGCCTGTGTGCCACGACTACTGAAGCCCACGTGCCACAACTACTGAAGCCCGCGTGCCTAGAGCCCATGCTCCGCAAAGAGAAGCCACCACAGTAAGAAGCCACGCCCCGCAACGAAAAGTAGCCCCCACTCGCTGCAAATAGAGAAAACCCGTGGGTAGCAACGAAGACCCAGTGCAGCCAAAAATAAATAAGTAAATTAATTAATTAAAAATAAATAACCACCCAGTTACCTCACATCACCTTAAAACTAGGGTAATTCTTTGCATAGCACTTTATCACTGATATTCTCTAATCTATATATTCATGGTCTCTATCCCAGTAGTCGAAGCTCCATTTGAAAGCAGAGATCTTTTCTGTCTCCTTAACCACGGCGCCTCTACTAAATAAGACAAATGCTCAATAAATATAGGGGAAATATGCCAATAAGTAGGAGGAAAGAAAACTGCTTCACAAAACTTTCCTGAAAAAAATTTCCTTGTAGAATCTCCCCACTACTGCCACCATTTAACAAATGGGAAAACTGAGGTCCACCGCAGCAGCTAGAAACAGAACTCAGTTTTCCTGGCTCCCAGTCGTCATAGAAATTTAGCATCATCTGTCATCCTCCCTATAAAGTTTTTTGGGGCTTTTTTGGCTGTGCCACACAGCATGCAGGATCTTAGTTCCCCGACCAAGGATCGAACCTGCACCCCCTTAAGTGGAAGCGTGGAGTCTTAACCACTGAACCACCAGGCAAGACCCTCCCTATAAAGTTTTATGGTACCCTTACAAATAAATACAAGTTCAACATCCACCTATGACACTGTAATGTTAGAAGTTAGAAGAGCTAGGCTTGATGGGAGGAGTATGACTAAAAAGGTTGGGGGCGGAAGCTTCCATATAATGTTTTGTTTCTAATTTCCCTTTGTGAAAATTCACTCAACTGTACATTTACCATTTGTGCATTTTGTAGTATGCTGTACTTCAATAAAATGTACTGAAAAACTGGCAGGGAAATTTTTTTTTTTTTTTTAGCCACGCTGAGAGGCTTGCAGGATCTTAGTTCCCCAACCAGGGACTGAACCTGGACCATGGCAATGAAAGTGCCAAGTGCTAACCACTGGACCGTCAGGGAATTCCCATGGAGCTTTTAACTTATGATTTCTTTTGGGAGATTTATAGTTTCAGGTCTTACATTTAGGTCTTTAATCCATTTTCAGCTCATTTTTGTATACAGTGTAAAATAAGGATCTAACTTCATTCTCCTGCATGTGCATATCCCGTTCTCCCAACACCATTTGTTGAAAAGAATATCCCGGGACTTCCCTGGTGGCCCAGTGGTTAAGAATACGCCTGCCAATGCAGGGGACATGGCTTCGAGCCCTGGTCCAGCAAGATCCCACATGCCATGGAACAACTAAGCCCGCACGCCTAGACGAAGAGTAGCCCCCGCTCACCGCTTAGCCCGCATGCAGCAACAAAGACCCAATGCAGTCAAAAATAAAAAAATAAATTTAAGAAGAAAAAAAAAGAATGTCCTTTCTTCATTGAGTGGTCTTGGCATCCTTATCAAAGATCATTTGACCATATGCAAGGATTTTTGGACTTTCTTTTACATTCCATTGTTCTATTTGTCTATCTTTATGCCAGTAGCACAATGTTTTGATATCAGCAAGTGAGACCTACACTTTGTTCTTTTCAAAACTGTTTTGGCAGGGAATTTACTGGCGGTCCAGTGGTTAGGATCCCAGTTCAATCCCTGGTCAAGGAACTAAAATCCACAAGCCTCGAGGCGTGGTCAAAAACGAACAAACAAAAGAAACTGTTTTGGCTATTTGGGACCCCTTGAGATTTCTTATGAATTTTAGGATGCATTTTTCTACTTCTGCAAAAAATGCCATTGGCATTTTAACAGAGACTGTGTTGTATCCATAGATCTCTTTGGGTAGTATGAACATCTTAACAATATTAAGCATTCCAATCGATGATCTTTTTTTTGTGGAACCTTTAGGGTGAACCTCAGTGTTTTTTTTTCCAAGAGGGTGTAATGTTTAATTGGCATCCAAAGATAATCAGCTAGATGTTAAAAAATAATGTACATCTCACAAAAAATTACATTTGTCCTTGACTTTTGCTTCTCTCTGATCCACGTTATTAATAGATCATACTACAATACATATGCCACATATTGAAACTGTACCAAGGCATTTAGATATATGAAAGGAGACATTAACATTCATTGAGTCATTTAATTTTGTCATGAGCTGACAATTATTAAGTGCATTTATCAAGCCTCATAAAATTTATACAAACTAGGTCATTTTACCCTACTGTCATAGCCCAAGAAACAGTGTATGTTTAAAGCCCAAATTGTAAAATTGCAATTAATCTTACTATTTTTTGGCATTTTTATTTTTTTTACAATTGTGAATTTGTCTTTTTATTTCTGCATTGCTCTACATATTTTTTTCAGTTTTATTTTTTTATACAGCAGCAGGTTCTTATTAGTTATCTATTTTATACATATTAGTGTATATATGTCAATCCCAATCTCCCAATTCATCCCACCACCACCACCACCCCTCAGTTTTTTTTTTTTTAACCGATTTTTTTTTTTTTGGCCAGGCTGTGTGGCTTTCGGGATCTTAGTTCCCTGACCAGGAATTGAACCCGGGTCCTCTACATTAGGAGCAAAGTCTTAACTGCTGGACCACCAGGGAAGTCCCTCCCTTAACCTCAGTTGTTTGAAGTGGTAAGTGGAGAATACTTTCGGATACGCATATAAAGATTACCAAAGTTAATGGATGTGATGAGTAAATTGTCTTAAGAGTACAAGGTCAGGGACTTCCCTGGTGGTCCAGTGGTTAAGACTCCGTGCTTCCAATGCAGAAGGTGTGGGTTTGATCCCTGGCGGGGGAACTAAGATTGTATAATGCCGTGTGGCACAACCGGGAAAAAAAAAAATTTTTTTTTTAAATCTTCTGAAAATAGATTTTTTTTTTTTGCAGGTCCACCAAGAGAGACTCTTCTCATTTACACATTTGAGCTAATATATTGAACCTAACTCCTCCACCCAACCAAAATATAGGTACACAGGTACGTTAGCTAAATCTTTCACACAAATATATTCTAATTACAGTGACATTAATTCATCATAAAGCTAACTTACAAGAGGTTATCCATCTCATTTTAAACAGCCAAATACTAAGCACCAAAATAAGCCCCACACCAACACAGATGAACCTTCCACTTATGGAAATAGGAACGACAAACCCCAGAACTTTAAGGATTACTGAGCTAAACCACTTATTTTTACTTTGACATCTCTCATCTAAAGGTACGAATAAGTAGCTCAGAAATTATAAGACAGTTAAAGTAAAATTCAATGCATCACATAAGACTTCCTCTAAGCTTTCTCATTCCTCCTTACCACTACAGTACAAACTGCTATATTCTTTTGTAACATAAACAAAAACGTTAACAACTACTTAGAACTATTTAGAAAGCTAATAAGGACAAAGACTGATTTAACATTTAGACAACCATTGATAACCTTTAGCAACGTTGTTTAATGGCATGAGGGGACAGAAGCCAAATTGTAGCTTTTAACAGATGACAAAACTGTAGCCCAACATTCACCACTTAAGCAATGAAAGCGGTATCAAAATCAACTCTGAATTGTGGTTTATTTCTCATTCAATTTTCTCTCTCTACTGGTTTGGAAGTTAAACATGTTTTTTTATTCTTTCAATGGCTATACTGGAATTATAATGTGCATTCTTAGTAGTTTATTAAACTCACATAAATTTTCCTTACCCACCCCCTTAAACGACTGAAACGCTTTACCCCTGAATTGCCCCAGGAACTTACTAAGGAATGATGCCTTTATTGTTCTAACTAGCTAATTAGATTTTCATGCAATTTCCTCTCAAGCTTTGGGGATGGGGGAAAGGATGAGTAATGAGGGAATTAAAAACTTGAAATACTAGGGTTTAACCTAGAGTCTGCCACTTAATAATTTGGGTTATTTCTTGTTTCTTCGAATAACTGCCTGTTTCCCTTCACTGTTCAAAAAATACCTTTATGTCTGAGTGACACTGTGCCGTTTTCATAGCAATCATGTCTTCTATCATTCCTTCCAGTCCTTCTGTTACACTTCGCGCTTAATACTGCCCATTCTCCTAGCAACCAAACACTGCTAGAAGTGAAAAGACCTCGACGCAGTGCTAGAAGATGCGTCGCCTCACGATAAAATCCCCCAGAAGCAGCCAAGTCCCCCGCCAACGTCCCCAAAGTCTAAAAGAACCACGATGCTCTCCACCACAGACAAAAGAAACGGGCCTTGCTGAGGGCAGGAGAGTACCAGGTGAGCGAGGAGACCGCGGGGCACAAGCTTCACCGCGTCCCACGGCGGAAGTCCGAGGCGCTCGGGAGCCGCAGCCCCAAACAATGGAGTTTTCCCGCCTCCTCAGGGCCCCGCCCCCTGCTCCAAAGCCGGCGGAGGGAAGCGAACGCACAAGCGCACGACCCCGCCCCCGAGAGACCCCGCCCATCCCGACCCACCGGTCCGGCCTCCTCCCTCGTGCAGTTTTTTTTTTTTGGCGCCAAATCTCTGTTGGTTATTTTCCCGATGTGTTTGGGGATCCTACCGGAGGCGCACGCCAGGAGTGCGGGGACAGCAGGGACGTGAAGGTACACTGCCGCGCCGGGGCCCCGCCTCCCCGCCGATAGCCCCGGGCCTGGGGAGGAAGGAGAGGGGCAGGCGATGGAGACAGCCGCCGCTGCCCCCGGCAAGATGGCGACCGCGAAAAGCGGGGCAGGGGGCCCCAGCCGGCCGGCGTTACTGCCAATGAGCGAGGCTCTCTGCTACAAGTGGGCTTCTCCAGTGTCCGGCCCTCCCCGAACAGCGACGGTTGTTCACTGGATGGAAAGCCCTCCCACCCTCCGGTCTGTCCCTCCCGGTTAGCCTCCGTCCACTACCCCCTCCCTGCGGACTGGCCAGTGCCTCAAGCTCTCCACGGTCCAGCTTACTTATCGGCGGAAACCAGCTCCGCGGTGATGGCGGCAGTGGCTGTGGACTCTGCGGCCATCCTTCGCCTGAGGTGGTGGGCCAGCGGACGGGATACTGCCTGAGGGAAAAACAGAGAATTTGGAAAGCCAGAGACTTATTCGTGGACAGAAAATGGCAGATTGGAGACCCCGCGCGGCTGGGCCCTCTTATATACCAGGGCCCTTCGCCCCGCCCATCCACTTCCGGATCCTCCCCCTCGAGTTTAAAGGGCCAGGACCCAGCCCCAATCCTGCCCAAGGACATCCCCCACCCGCACCACCTGGTTCTGCGTGATACCTTTCCTCCCTGGCTTCCTCGAAAAAAGCAACTTTTTGCTTCTCTAGCAAGTCGCGTAAGAAGAACTAGAATCTTGGTACTACTACTCCTGACTGAACGGCGGCCAGCGACTTCCAGAGAAGGGGAAGCTGGGGCTGCACTACATGTTCGGAGCGAGTAGCCGACAGTCTCTTTCCAGGCCGTATACTCAGGAAGTTAACTAAGACTTTCTGTCGGTCCGCTCAGTCGTAACGGATGGACACGAAACAGCCGAGCACGTGTATACCAGCAACGGCTAGAACAGATATCGGTGAGAGACGCGTGGCTCTGAACCTCAACAACAACTGACGCAAGGAAATGCTGTCCTAGGATTGGCCACCGCCTGAAACTACCGCGCTTGATTCAAAGCTGGGGGCTGCGGCGGGACGCGGCTGGCTCCTCCCTCTGGGCCCGCCCCCTTCGGCTGGCCCAATCCGGTGAAGCCATCCTCTTAGGCCCTACCCAGACTCCCAAATCTGACTAGCTTAACGCTCCCAGCTCTTTTCGTCCACTCCAAGCTACGGTTTATAGTTTGTCCACTATGTCCGGGGGCACTGTGCTTAGACATTCTAAAGCTACTAGCTGTCTTACTTAATCTTAACAGCAACGCTACTAGTGACAACGGTGTTATCCGTCCCATTTGGTAGAAATAGAAACCAAGGTTCAAAGAAGGTATGACTAGCTCAGAAGGTTGCAAGACAAGTCATTTATGGGAAGCAGTGTGCCTCATTTTCTGCAACTCGCTGAGTGGAAGATAATTGCACTTCCTCACATCTGGAGCATAATCCATTGCCTTCCACCATGGCCTTGCCTACAAAGGTCAGAACAAGAATTTTATTTCCGTCCAGGTTCAGACATACTGAGAAAGATTCTTGGGGAGGATTCTTATTCCAGTCTGTCAAGACTCAGGCAGTTTGAAATATTTAGGGATAAAGACCTGGACCTGCGGGCTTCCCTGGTGGCACAGTTAAGAATCCGCCTGCCAATGCAGGGGACACAGGTTCAATCCCTGGTCCGGGAAGATCCCACATGCTGTGGAGCAGTTAAGCCCCTGCACGCCACAGCTACTGAGCCTGCGCTCTAGAGCCCGCGTGCCGCAACTACTGAAGCCTGCGTGCCTAGAGCCCGAGCTCCACAACAAGAGAAGCCACCACAATGAGAAGCCCGTGCAATGCAATGAAGAGTAGCACCCGCTCGCGGCAACTAGAGAAAGCCCGTGTGCAGCAACACAGCCAAAAATAAATAAATACATAAATAAGTTAATTTAAAAAAAATAAAAAGAAGCAGTTAGACCTTCTAAATCATCTTCCCCAGGGCAATGGAAAACTGGAAGTTTATTTTTTGGAGAGGGTAAAACAAAAAGGAGGTTAAACTGAGAGAAAGTTGAGGGTAGAAGAAGTATATGGAAAAGACAGGGATTAAATGAATGATTACATACAAAACACTGAGATCTTGTGATAGACTCCTAGTTGTCTTCCAATATCGATTTTTCTCTCCTATAGTAGTAATAGAACCCTGATTCTTATTTATTTATGCATTTATTTTAGTGCATAACCCCCAGAATAAAAACCAAAATTGTCAATGTCCCCTGGAACTAGAAGTGCTCGCATGATGACACTCTGGTCAATGGAAAGTGAACAAAAGCAATTTGTGCATCTTCCATATAGTGATATCAAAGGGAAGGGGCTTCTCTTTTCAGAAGGTGAGGTGGTGAACTAACTTGGACCAAGTCAATCAGGGCAATGCACCAGGAATGACAAATTAGTAAGATGCCTAGGTTCCTAGCATCACAGAGCCACCATACAAGCTCTGGTCTGCTTACTCCAAAAATGTTATATAAGAGTGAAATAAACTTCTTAAATATATCCATCATATATTAAGCAACAACTATAAGAATTTCAGAAGAAATAGAGATAAGTCAACAATTGTAGCTGAAATTGTGACTCATGTCACTCAGAAACAAGCAGACGAAAAAGTAAGCAGAGATAGAGAAGACATGACTAATATTATTAATATGCTCTAGTGACTAAATATATAGAAATCTATGCTCAAAAATCAGCAAATACACATTACATTCAAACATCATAGATCACTTACAGAAATGGACCATTATTAGGCCACAAAGAAAGCCTCAATACATTCTAAAGAATCATTATCATTTTCATATAGACCATCTTCTCTAACCACAAAGCTTTATTGCACTGCAAATTAACATTTATATATTGTATAAATAAATAGCCCTTGGGTTAAAAAATCATGAAGGAAGTTAAATACTTAGAGCTGAATGACAATAAATACACTACATGTTAAAATTCATAGGACAAAAAAAATTCATAGGACACAGATAAAGCTGTATTTTGATGAATTATAGCTTTCAAAAAATTTTATCAGGAAACAAATAGAAAAATTGCTCAAAGAATTCAACTCATGAAGTTAGAAAAAGAGCAAGAGAGAGATCTCAAACAAGAGGGGAAGTACATAAGGAAGATAGGGCAGAAATCAAGAGAGAAATAAAAGATTAACTAGAAACTGGTTCTTTGAAAAAATAAAAATATATAGACAGAAAAATATAGATAGCAAATGCAAAATAGAAAATGCAGAAGAAATAACTACAGAAATCATAGACACAATGGAAAGATAATTGTATTAAGAATAATTATATGCTGGGACTTCCCTGGTGGTGCAGTGGATAAGACTCTGTGCTCCCAATGCAGGGGGCCTGGGGTTCGATCCCTGGTCAGTGAACTAGATTCCACATGCATGCCGCAACTAAGACCCAGTGCAAACAAATAAATAAATAAATATTGAAAAAAAAGAATAATTATGTGCTAATAAATTTGAAAACCTAATGGAGTGATCCTAGAAATAAACAAAGTGTCAAAATTGGCACAAGAAAAAACAGACCTTAAGTAGATCAATAAATAATAAACATTTGAAAATGGTAGTCAGACGTCCCACCATTCCCCCCAAATGCCCAGATGGTTTTATAGGTGAGGTTAACACATTTTCAAGAAACATTTCCATACGTAGAAAAAAAGCAAAAACTTTTCTAGGATAATAATAGAACTCTGATTTTTATTAATAAGATTTAGGGAAGACTTTCAGTTAAAGATGGTGGGTTGAACACATACATTTATGTATAGCAAAAAATTAAAAAAAGAAAGAATTAATGTAGTCTTTTTTTTAATTTATTTTATTTATTTTATTTTTGGCTGCTTTGGGTCTTTGTTGCTGCACGCAGGCTTTCTCTAGCTTCGGCGAGCGGGGGCTACTCTTCCTTGCAGTGTGCGGGCTTCTCATTGCAGTGGCTTCTTTTGTTGCGGAGCACGGGCTCTAGGCACGCGGGCTTCAGTAGTTGCGGCACACGGGCTGTAGAGCGCAGGCTCAGTAGTTGTGGCGCACGGGCTTAGTTGCTCCACGGCATGTGGTATCTTCCTGGACCAGGGCTCGAACCCGTGTCCCCTACATTGGCAGGCGGATTCTTAACCACTGCACCACCAGGGAAGTCCCAATGTAGTCTTTTTTATTTTTTTAAGCCGTGCAGTACAGCATGTGGGATCTTAGTTTCCTGACCAGGGATTGAACCCATGCCCCTGCAGTGGAAGCACAGAGTGTTAACCCCTGGAACTCCAGGGAATTCCCAAAGGTAATGTAGTCTTGATTCCAGAAATAGGAAAATATAAAAAATAAAACTGTAAGCCCCTTTCACTTATGAATGTCACTGCATACATCATAAATAAAATATTAGCTAACTGTACTAATTAAGACAGGGTAGGGACTTCCCTGGTGGCCCAGTGGGTAAGACATCACACTTCCAAGGCAGGGAGCCCAGTTTTCATCCCTGGTCAGGGGACTAGATCCTACATGCACACCGCAACTAAGAAGTTTGCACGTCGCAGCTAAGAATCCCAAATGCTGCAACTAAGACCCGGCGCAGCCAAAATAAATAAATAAAATTTTTTTTAATTAAGAGAAAAAAAAGACAGGGTAATTTTTGCTGTGGTAGCAAGTAAACCCAAAACTTCAGCGGCTTCATTCAATAAGATTCAGTTTCCACTCTTACTATATTTTCATCTCAGGTCAGCTGGAGGCTTTGCTCTGTGTCATCCTCATTCTGGGTCTCAAGCTGATGGAACAGCAACCATAAATAATATAGAGTATTGCTTGTCACTGTTTCAGAGGGTAAGAGAGAATATGTTGGAACTCACACTTGTTCTTAAAGCTTTCACCCGGAACCAACACATAATCACTTTTTTTTCCATTGGCCAGCACAAGTCATGTTAATATCTCTGGAATACTAGAGTAAAGCTTTAATGCAAAAAATGACACCCTGGATCTCCACAAATAGAAGTATCATCTACCTCTGTTGTGGCAGAATTGAATGGCTCTTGACCTCATGATGATAGCTCAAGGTGATGTTTACACTGTTGTCAACACAAGTCATTAAACTATAAAGTGAATTAGAAAGAAACATCCCTAAAATTAAAGAAACAGTCTTGGTTCTCCACTCCATTGAGAGAGAAACAACTGTTTAATTAATTCAGGTAGATCCTGGATGTAGGGAAATGAAACAGAATGAGATTTAAATGCAATTAAATGTGTGTTAATTATCCTGGCAAAAATATATGCTCTCCATGTATTCATTATACTAGCTGAGGCTTGCTTGTCATGTTGTATAAAACAACCTATTAAAACCTCAAAAGGCCAAAGGCCCAAGAGGTAGTGAAACAAAACAAAGACACATCTGGACAGGCATATTTATAGCCTTATGAATATACAGATGTCAAAGTGCAGATGATCCTCAAAGAGGAAAATCAACGGAACTTGTCATGAACATTCTAGAAGTTAACATCTCAAACCAATAAAGTGATTTTCAATGTTTTAATTCTTTGGACAAATATCAGGACTCCTTCATAGATCACATTTTCCTGGACAAATACTGTGACCTCTTTCATATGTATGTTATCAGTCCCCTTTCACCAAGTATTCTTTTTTGGTTTGCCAGACTTTTTTATTTTTTTAGTATAGTTGATTTACAATGGTGTGCCAATCTCTGCTGTACAGCAAATGACTCAGTTATACACACATATACATTCTTTTTTTTTACATTCTTTTCCATTATGGTTTATCACAGGATATTGAATATAGTTCCCTGTGCTATACAGTAGGACCTTGTTTATCTGTTTGCCAGACTTTGACTACAAGGTTCATATTCTCTCTCCTACATAATGTCACAAGGTCTCAGTTTTCCTACTTGACTGTGAGATATCCCCTCCTCCCTGCAGACTGCAGGGCAGTTTCTGAAAGGGGTCTTAGATTGTACTTGTGTACAAAAAATTTTGATGTAAGGAACTGGAGTGTGGTGGTGCTAGCCTCTGGCTGGTAAGCACTCCCTTCCTCTAGAATGTAGTCTAATAAAGGCAAATCTCATTTTAAAATCTGAGTTTGTGGTCTTTTACTCAAAACAATCATATAAAGAATCCTTTTTGCAAAAATACTTAAGGACTTCATAGTTTTCCCAAAGGCCTTCCTTAATACTTTGATAAGCCAAATATCCTCTTTTGAAGTCTAGTGTCTTCATCTTTGATTTTCTTTCCCAATTAACTGTCAGATCCTCACTTTTCGATAGCTTTGGGTATGATGTGTTAAGTTTCTAACATCACTTCCATTGCTTCATAAAGTACTGTTAACTTTTGCAAGATTTGCAATTTCACTTTTCACTGGATGTGCACTGTACTGCCCAGTGATTTAGACAAAGATGTCAACAGAGAAATGCTAATGTTAAGCACGGTGAGATGTTTGAGTTAAGAATAATTTCTAAGTAGTCAACTTATTAGTGAATAATTTGATGTTATGACAACTTTCACTTCCTGATATGAGCTGAATTGTGTCCTCCCTCCTCAAAATCATATACTTAAGTACTCACCCCTAGTACCTCAGAATGTAACTGTATACGGAGACAGGGTCTTCAGTTAAAATAAGATCATTAGGATGGGCCCTACTCCAATATGACAGCCTTATAAGAAATTTGGGCACAGGGAATTCCCTAGCAGTCCAGTGGTTAGGACTCCACGCTTTCACTGCTGGGGCCCACGCTTTCACTGCTGGGGCCCAGGTTCGATCCCTGGTCAGGGAACTAAGATCCTGCAAGTCATGTGGTGCAGCCAAAAAACAAAACAAAACAAAGAAACAAAAAAAGAAATTTGGACACAGATGTGCACAGAGGGAAGACAATGTAAAGTCACAGGGAGAAGATGTCCATCTACAAACCAAGGAGAGAGGCCTGGAACAAACCCTTCCCTTATGCCACTCAGAAGGAACCAATCCTGCTGATGCTTTAATCTCAGATTTCTAATTTCCAGAACTGTAAGAAAACAAATTTCTGTTGTTTAAATCACCCACTCTGTGGTACTGCTATGGCAGCCCCAACAAACTAATACATTTCAAACTCATGTTACCTCATAACTGTGGGTTGGATCGTGAAAGGGTATAAGGGAGCTATGGAATCATATAGCAAGCCACCTGGGGAGGGTGAGATCAGGAAAGATGTTCCAGAGGAAGTGACAGCTAAACTGAATATTTAAGTAATAGATGTTCATCCAACAGTAGGCTAACAGGTGGATTGTTCCAGGTAGAAAGGACCACAGACAAAAGATTAACTTCTCAGGTTGGTAGATGCAAACTATTACATTTAGAATCGATAAACAAGGTCCTAATGTATAGCACAGGGAACAATATTCAATATCCTGTGATAAACCATAATGGAAAAGAATATTTAAAATAATAGTGTATGTGTATAACTGAGTCACTTTGCTGTACAGCAGAGACTGGCACATTGTAAATCAACTATATTTCAATAAAATAAAATAAAAAGACTAACTTCCAACATGCCTCCCTACAACCACTTGGCCTCTCCCGTTGCGGAGCACAGGCTCCGGACGCACAGGCTCAGCGGCCATGGCTCACGGGCCCAGCCGCTCCGCAGCATGTGGGATCGTCCCGGACCGGGGCACGAAGCCGTGTCCCCTGCATCAGCAGGCAGACTCTCAACCAACTGCGCCACCAGGGAAGCCCCCCTGCAACCACTTTTTATCGTACTAATCCATTTTCCCCACTGCACTAGCACTGTACTTCTAAAACACAAATCATGCCATGTTATTCCTGCTCAAAACTCTTACATGGCTTCCTGCTTCATTCAGGATTAAAAAGCCTAAAGTCTTGGACTTCCCTGGTAGCACAGTGGTTAAGAATCCACCTGCCAATACAGGGGATACGGGTTTGAGCCCTGGTCCGGGAAGATCCCACATGTCACGGAGCAACTAACCCCGTGCGCTCTAGAGCCCACAAGCCACAGCTACTGAAGCCCGTGCGCCTAGAGCCTGTGCTCCACAATGATAAGCCATCACAATGAGAAGCCCGCGCACCGCAACGAAGAATAGACCCCGCTCGCTGACACTAGAGAAAACCCCGCGCAGCAACAAAGACCCAACGCAGCCAAAAATAAATAAATAAATAAATGTATAAATGTATTAAATAAAATTAAAAACCTAAAGTCTCCTAGGCCTTACATCACCAGGTCCCTACCTTATTCCAGCATTGTTTCATGCCATTCCACCCCTGCTCACTTTCAGTTTGTCACAAAGACTTTTCTTTAGGTTTTTCCAACAACTTCTTTCAGTTTCAAGGCTATCCAATTTGCATGGAACACTATTACCACTCTCACCTCTTTTAACTAATTATTCTCTACTCATCCTTCAGATCTCAGCCGATTAAATCAGTAAGCTTCTCACTCTGCGCTTTTTCATAGCACTTCTTCCAACTGTAATTAAACTAATTACACCATTACTTAGTCTGTCTCAAGTAAACTATAGGGACCTATGTGTCTTGATTATAGCTATATCCCCAGAGTCTCGCATCGTGACCAAGTACTCCATAAATATTTTCTGAATGAAGAGCAATGGTTCAACTAGAAAACTAAAATGAGTTTTGTGACCGGAGTTTAGAGGGATTTTCCAAAAACCCTGCTAAAAACCCAAAACTTCAGTCTCTAGTGGGACCACAAAATATATAAGATAGGACCTTAGGTACAGTGACAAACTTTGGTGCTGACTCTGCCTCCTTCAGGTAGCCTATGCACACTGACTATAGTGTCTGAGAGAAAAAGACCCTGTCCCCAGTTTTGCTGATTTTCCAAGCTGGGACTCCCAAACTTCAGAATGTAAGTTTTGTTGGCTCTTCATATTCTTAAATCTAGGCACTGACTAGATGGGTGGCGGGATGCAGGAACTCAAGACCCATGCCCAGAAGTGTGAAGAAACCACAGGATTCTCGCTGCCCTGATCTCAGTCCGTAAGTGACCAATTTTTGGCATTCCCACTAAGACTACACTGGGATGGCATGTAGTGCTAAGAGATGCCTCTAGGTGGCGCTACTCCACTAATACACCTTATAATTTATGAAGGCGGACATGGAATTCAGCTACACACTGGTTTCTCCAGAATCAAGAAAGATAAGGGAGTTTGGACTCATCGCAGGTCACACCCAGCATCCGTAAAAGAAACTGTTTCCATATCAGGTCTGACCAGACAAATAAGACAAGCAAGTATCATGGATGGATACTCCAATGGCTTTATTAACTCCTTCTTTCTGGGGATGGCAGGACGTTATAGCTGGAGAGATGAAAAGGAAGCCAGGAAGCTGTGGTCTCAATATGGGTCACTGAAGGGGTAGAGAGGGTGACCTGCATCTCTCGGGACCCTCTTCCCATCCACCTGGAAAGAGAAACAGATGACTCCATTAGTAGGAGCTGACATTCCAAAGACCCAGAACATCTTTTCCCAAGAATCTTACTCAACAGCCTCACCTGTGTACAGCACTATGACAGATGGCACAGACTGAGGCTAGGGCCTCAGAGAATGCCACAGTACCAAGAGCATTCCAGCACCAAACCCACAGCCTGGTACGTGGCTGACCCTGCCCCTAAGAGTTTGCAGTCTCAGCTGGGATAATGAACTCTTTATTTCCCTATGTGCAACAGGGAAACCTCTAACAAGGTTGAGAATGTCCCATTCATATCATTTACTGGGTAATTGTTATGTGTCAGGAACTGGGATCTTTTTACACATAGGAAGCTGAAGGTTGGAGAAGTTAAATAACTTGTTCTAGGTTACAAGGTATCGAGATGCAGGACTGGAACTCACAGGCTACATGCCTTATCCCTCACCCAGACTACTTCCCGGAGCTCAGTAAAGAAAAAAGAGCCCACTGTGTCCAGGACAGCAATCCTACCAACAACATCCTGTGACCAGGAAGGTTGAGGCCAGACTTAGGGCAGAATCCTGCCCCAAATCTCATATTCCCTGCCTCTGGGGGGGTGATACACACTCACCGTAAGCATGGGCACGATGAATCGCAAATTTTTATTCAGGGCATCCAGCTGCTTCATCTCCTCCAGGCTAAAAGTGAAGTCAAACACCTGGGGATGGGAGGCGGGGGCGGGTGGTCAGGAAAGCCAGTTTTGCGAGTGGAAGTTGGGATTCCAGAACAATGCCTTCTTAGCCAAACAGTCAGGGCCAGACTGTGTCCCAATGGACTAAAGAAGACAGGACAGACACATCACCAAGTACCTGGATGTTCTGAAGGATATGGGAAGGTGTGACACTCTTGGGGATGCAGCTCACTTTCCGCTGGACCTGCCACCTGAGTGGGGAATTGAGGTATAGATGAGGAAGTGGAGTCAGTACACATAAGCACTTTTTTTTTTTTTGGTCCTCCATGCAGTCTTCTCTGAGCTCCTGGAACCCCTGAGCCTCACTGGAATAGGGAACATGCCTCAGAGTGGCCTCTCCCCAGATGACACGGCAGGATTCTCAGCCTCATCCAGGCATTTGGATAAGGAACCCCTCAACCCTTGCCTCCCAACCCAGAAGCCTTCTCCCTAACCTGACTATCTTTCCCCAAGATTGCTCATACCTGAGCAAGATCTGAGCTGGAGACCGGCCATACTTTTCAGCCAGTGCCAGGACCACTGGCTCCTCAAGCAGGACAGGCTCATCAGGATCACGCCAAGCACGATCAGAGGAGCCCAGGGGGCTATAAGCAGTCACCTCCAGGCCACGTGCTCGGCAGTGGGCAATCAGCTCATTCTGAGCCATGTATGGGTGGCATTCCACCTGAGCCAAGAAACAACCTATCATCATGAGGTGGCCACAGCCAGCTTGCTGGCCCCACCCAGACATGCACATCCTGACCAACCCTGCATCGCTGACCCCCTGCTTCCCCTCAACCTGCTTTTCTCACTCTCTAGACAGTTTTCCACTATTTCATTCTCTTCCCACACTTCAATGCCCTTCCTTAAGCAGAGGATTTCTGCACCACACTTCTGACAACTTTCTGGCCATCTCTCTGAAGTAGACCCATCATCTGCTCACTCATGCTCATTTACACACACACACACACACACACACACACACACACAGCCCCCAAACCAACTGATCTTTGCTGTGTTCACCTGCAGGACAGCTGGGCGCACAGAGGCCACACTGAGCACATCATCGATCTGCCGACTGCTGAAGTTGGACAGGCCCAGTGCCCGCACCAGCCCTTTAGCCACCAGTGCCTCCAGAGCCTTCCAGGTCTCCTTGTAGTGGGTGGAGTCATAGCGTATAGTCCCATCAGCATTCTTAGGAAAGGGGTTGTCACCCCGCCTGAGTGAAAGACGGCCCCCCCGCTGTGGGCACAAATGCCAGGCTCCTGCCTACCTGCCCGTCTAGCCATGCTACATCCCATGATCCAAGCCCAGAAAGGGTAAAGGGCCAAGAATGAGAAGCAAGCATGGTTTTTCACCTTTCCAGGTCATAACCCAAGTGTTAACTCTATATGGAATGCCCATCCCCCGTCTTCTTCTTCCTAGACACATTATACCTCCTCTCCTCTGGAAAGTCTTCCTTAACTCCTTTCACCTCGGGGAGTTGCATGCCCCTGCAGCCCTCTCCAAGCACAGAGCACAGAGCTAATGGTCGGCTCCTCTCACACCCTCTGTGGGAGCTTACTCTACTGCAACCCCAGGGCCTAGGTCAGCAGAAGCTAGTACGTTTCCCAAATGTACAAAGGCAGCAGGAGGGACCACCCATGTACCCCCTAGGATACACACCATGTGAGGCTGCACTCCTTTTTTGTAGCTAAACTGTAGCAGAAAAGGCTGAGTGTTCCTCTCCTGTTCTGCTACTGTGACTTACAAAAGGTTACTAACATGACTCTGCCAACCCCTGATTCCCTGGATGAAGACTGGCAAGGCTCACTCAAAGGCATAAGGCCAGTGCACCAGGTACAGGTCCAAATACTCCAGCTGGAGGTCAGCGAGTGTCTTCCGGAGGGCAGGCTCCACATCGTCAGGGTGGTGCTTCGTGTTCCACAGCTTGGAAGTCACAAACAGCTCCTCCCGAGGCACCAACTAGTACAGGGGGCAGGGTCCATAGTTAGAAGAGCCACGGGCACCCAATCTCACCCACCCTCATCTCTGGGAGAGGAATTAGAAGGAAGCTGATGCCAGATCCCTCTCGCCAGGCCTCAGCCCCAGCCTCTGAGTTTTCTCACCCCACCCCTCTGTAGCCCCAGTCCTCACCTTGCCAGGTCCCACATTCTCCTTCAGGGCCTCCCCAATCTCAGTCTCGTTGCCGTAGATAGCAGCACAGTCAATGTGGCGGTAGCCTATACTCAAGGCATACTTAATAACTGCTTTTACCTGCCAGGTGAGAAAAGCAGAAGTTTTAGCTCTGTTGGTCTGGACCAGAAACTGCCCTCCCGAGGGTCACTGATGCGGGGAGGGGGCAGGAATTTACCACTGCAGTCATCCATGCAGTGGAAGTGAGAAGATGGCTCTAGTCTCGGGGACCAGAAGTCTCTTCAGAGACCCCAAACCCTTTGTCCCCACCCCACTAACCTCCAAGGTTCCTTCCAAGCAATCTCAGCAGGGCCCAGCTAAAACAAACAATGTGTTCTCACCTAGATGTTCAGAAGGTGGATGGACACATTGACACGGGACAGAAGGCAGAAGTGTAGTCATGGAGACAGGTCCCCAGCCCTGGGGAGCTGTTTAGGGAAACATGATACACAGGTAAATAGTTCCCAGGGCAAAGCCACATGGAGAGAGACCCTTAGGAAGCCATGTAGACCAAGAGAGCTCAGGCGAGCAGAAGAGGTGAGGGGGGAGAAAATGAAGGAAGGCAGAGAAGTGAGATGGAAGCTGGGCCCAGAGTCCCCCGCCAGAAGAGAAGCAAGCAGATACCAAGGAGGAGGACAGGTCAGTCAATTTGTTAAAAACCAGACTCACACAGCATTAGGAGCAGAACCAAGGGTGCCAGGCCCCTGCCACTCAAGATCCCCATTTAGGTGTAGCTCTTACTATCCAGACATATGCCCCTCACACCTGACCCTACTCCTGCCGCTCCATACCCTTCCCCATCCCCTCCATCCCTGCCCCCAATCTTGGCCCTGGCTCTGGTTGTCACCAACTGCCTTCATCTAGCTCCTGGACTTGCCCCAGGCCATGTCAGTGCCTGCCTACAGAACCAGCCTCCTAGGCAGCTGTAGGAAGGAAAGCAAAGGTAAAAAAGGCAGAGTTCATCCAGCCACACCAGCCTAAATTCCAGAGAGACGAGGCCATTCTCCTTGCCAGAGTCCCTCCCAAACTTCTCTAAACTCTGACTCAGATTCCAAGCACAAGGAACAAGTCCTGAGGAGATGCTCCACCCCAGGTGCAAGCTGAATCTCTACCTGTGTCAATCTAGAAAAACAGGTCTCTCCTCCTAGGCTCCCTGGGCTGGAAGGGTCTACACCAGGGGTTGCTAAACTCTAGCAGTTTTCTTTTGGTTTTTTTTGGCCCTTGAGCTAAGAATGATTTTTATATTTTTAAATAGTTACATAAGTACATAATCACCTCCATTTTGCAAACTGTCTAACAAAATCTAAATTATTAACCACCTCGTTCTTTAAGAAAAAGTTTGCTGACCTTCAGTCTAAACAGTTGACCTAGTTATTCTTTAAACCCTAATACCTGCTGTGTGCCTACCTCTGGCCTCAAGGAACCCAGCGTGGAACAGGAGACATGATCACAGCACAGGGTGATAAGTGGCATATTAGGGGTCAGCATAAGGCCAGGCACAGAGGGGTCCCATGCCTTCACAGCAGTGCAGGTCCAGTCAGCGAAAGGGCTCCTTCCTACACTCTAGGCAGTGCTGGGCCCCTCAACCACTCCTCTGAATCAGCTGTGGAAGCCAAGTGCTCACTGCTGGTCCCTTCTTCCCTTGTTTCTTCCCACTGCCCTCCAGGCTCAGCCCACCTGAGGTGAAGTATAGTCGGCGGGCGGGGGTGCTGCTAGAAAAAACACAGACACCCTCTCCTGAATAGTGCCTTTTCCCGAGCAGAGGAGCAAGAAGCCCCCCTCCTAACCTCCCATCCCTCACCTGGCCAGGCTCACTCTTCCAGGTGCCCAGTCCAATCAGGGGCATCTTCTGTCCAGTGTGCAGGATACAGGAAGCCGCCATTGCCCCCTGAAACATAGATGGGAAGAGAATGGTATGGGGTCAGTGCCGTTGCTTGGGCCCACTGATCAAGACTCCTGTAAAACAGGAAGGGGGCACAGGGGTGATAGGAGAAAAAACACAGAGTCATGTGTATATGCCTATGAGCTGAGACGAGGTGCCTGGAACCACGCAAAGCCAGTAACTCCTGGACAAACACTAACGGGACCACCAGCCTGGATGCCCTTCTTCCATCAGGCTAAAGTTCTGCTTAAAGAGCTCTAAAACCTAAAAACAAAGGCGAGGTGGCTTCCCAGAAGTACCCAGCCTTAACTACATGAGGTCTCAAACCACTGTAAGACAGACAAAGGCCTTTATGAGACAAAGTGAGACCAGGTGACAGAACTGGCTCAGGAAAGGGTCCCTTTTCAAAGGATGAAATGAATGTTCCCAGGAGGTTGTCAGAACTACAGAGACTCTGAGTCCCTCTTTCAGAGGTCTGATTGGCCATGCTGCTAGGCCTGAGTACGGTCTTACAAGAGAAGTATACTATTTTTTAGATGAAAAAAACAGGCTCAGAGAGGTAAAATTATTTGCCCCAAATCAACAGCTAAGTGGCAGAGCCAACTATTCAAGGAGAAGCTGATGGTAAAGGCGGGAAAAGGCAAGTAAACACAGACCTATAAAATACATGTGCATGTACACTGTGCTACAGAAAAGCAAATGACTTCTGTAGGGCAAGAACCAGGGAATAATGACACTGGCTTTTAAGAATTAGTTGGGACAGTCCCAAGAGTCAAGGGTAAGAGTCTTTCCAGGAAGAGGAACTAGACACAGGACTTCAATGCAGCAGAAAGCAGGAAATTACAGATACATGAAAATTTCTAACTGAACGAAGCAGGTGGGTGATTGAAGCAACCCTGTTTGGAGAGCTATGAAAATCAGAAGTCTCCAAATGGGGAACTTCCCTGGTGGCGCAGTGGTTAAGAATCCTCCTGCCAATGCAGGGCACAAGGTTTCAATCCCTGGCCCAGGAAGATCCCACATGCCACAGAGCAACTAAGCCCATGCACCACAACTACTAAGCCTGCACTCTAGAGCCCGCGAGCCACAGCTACTGAAGCCCGCATGCCTAGAGCCCGTACTCCGCAACAAGAGAAGCCACCGCAGTGAGAAGCCCGCACACCACAAGGAAGAGTAGCCCCCCCACCCCCGTTCGCCGCAACAGTACAGAAAAGCCCGTGCGCAGCAACAAAAACCCAACTCAGACAAAAATAAATAAATAAGTAAATAAACTTATTAAAAAAAAAAAAGAGTATTATGGTAGAGCAGGTAACTGGACAAGTTGTAACTATAACCAACACACCAAAATTGTCTTTCCTAATACTTCTGACTCAGGAAGAATTTTATAGTCTAGCATAACCTTATGGAGACTACCCTTTCTGCTAAAACAAAAACAGAAAGAAAAATGTTCAACCTGGGCAGCAAACCACAGACCACTGAAGGCAATACTCTTCATTACCAAACTTCCCAGGGACACCAACCTGCCCAAGGATCAGGCAAACATGTCTGGACTTCACAGGAGGAACTAGCCTGCTAGCTGCTACCAGGGTCTGTGGCTGGTTTCCTGGGCTTGATCAACCCATGACCTGTTGACCTCTCCCAGATTTACCAGAACACAAGGGATGGCTCTGAAATTACACCCAGGCTGAAGAGTATGAACAAAAACCTGGCCTCAGGGGAAAAGGAAGAAACCTCATGCTTGCCTCTCCCTTTTGCTTGTGAAACTGAAAACCAAAAAGGCTAAGCCTTGAGGTGGCGGACTGGTCCCAAGGCGTGCAGGTGCCCTGTGACTATTCAGCAGTTCCCTCCTGAAGACTGGAGTGCTCAGCCTGCCACTGAAGACTGGTCTGCAGCTCCCACTGCTCAGGCCACTGAGTGGGTAGGAACAACCACTGAGTGGTCTTAAGCTGTTCTTCCACAAACTCTTAAAATGGAAATAGGTTGACGGAAAATAAACAGTTTCTGAAAAAAAAAAAAAAAAGGCTAAGGCTTGGAGGGGCAGGAATCATAGAGGTAGAAACGGCAAACACAGATCTGCAAAGAACAAGAGCTCCAAAGGACAGAACAGAAGGCAGAAGACAGATGTTTTCCTCTAGGACAGGAAGTCATCCTCTACCAGCTCCTGACTTCCTCATCTTCTGCCTGGTGCCACAGCCTTTCAGCCAGCCCTGCATTAATAGGCTCTGAGCTTGTCAGCATCTGCCTAGCTGGACCTCTGGCAGAATTCAGAACCCTCATGTTATCTTGGGAGAGGTTCTAGATGGAAAAGAGAGAAAAGCTGGGTGTGTGGGGAGAGGCGGGTGAGGGTAGTACCAGGATTCAGGTTTTATTATTCCCGGGTCAGTGCCTAGGTTCCTTCTCTCTGAGGCTCAGTCTTCCTTTCTCAGAGGAGGGCTCTAGAGCTGCCTTGATACAGGAAACTTGAAAACACAGGAAGAAGAGGAAGCAGTATTCATGTGAGTGTTCCCTGGCTGGATGGGCCTTTCTTCTCTGCTCCCCATAAATATTGATGTCCCTCAGGGTTCTGTCCTCAATCCCTTCTCACTCCCTAGTCAAGCTCAAGTCTTCAGTGATCACCTTAATCACTAATTCTTCCCACCCCAGTTCTATATATTCACCTCCCTCTGGACATCTCCACCTGTATATCCTACAGATAAGTGAGACTCAACATGTCCAAAAGTATACTTATCAAGTCCAGCAACACAGCACAGATTTCAAGCTCTGGGGTGGCACAGACCTGGGCTTGAATCTCAGCTCCCCCATTCTAAAGAGATTTTTAAGCACTCTGCACAGTGCCTGACCATGTTCTTCTTTCTGTATACTCTATCTCACCAGGGACTCAAGGCCCTGGGTGACAAGTGTTAAAGCAAACCAGACAACCGGTCTACAGTATAATCCATGGGGGCCTTAAAAAAGCCCTCTAATGTATTTCAGTTTGTTTGAGGCATTTCTGAGTATTATCAGATTAGGGTTTCGGCAGGTGATGGGGGGGAGTTTATCTTCTTCTTCTGGTTTCGAAGAAGCCAGGACAGAAAGCCACCTTAAATATGTAGCAGTGGCCAAGATTTGGTCTATCTGGCTGCATTAAAAATCCTGTAAATACTTGTAAATATTACAAAAGACACTGTTTGCTCTAAACTGTAATGTAAAACCTAAGATTGCAATAACACTTCCTGGACTTCTTGATGTATGTGAAAAGAATATATACTTCCTAAATCTTTATCCAGCCTACCTCTGTCCAACTCCAGGGCCACTGCTCTAGCTGTGACCACCCCTCCCAGAACCAGGGATCTCTCTGCTTCCGGTGTGTCCCCTCTCCCCACAAAGCAGTCCCCAAATCTGACCACGTGATTCCCAGGATCTCTTCCAGTAGATCTCTCCTACCCTCAGGATAAGGTCCAGACTTCCTGGTAATACCCTTTATAACCTGGCTCCCACCTCCCCCATCTCTCCACCTCTTCATTTCAGACTCCATATTCCAGGCTTTGCAGAACCAGCCACCATATTTGACTCCAGGCCTCTGCACACTTTCCTTCCCCAAGTCCCACCCTTGCCTGGCTAACTGCAAGTCACCCTTCAGCTAGCAGTTTAAATTTCTGGTTCCTCCCATGTCCTGACAGTTGTGCACATCACTGCATTTGTTTGTTCATTTTCCCTCACAAATCTCGGTACTCCTTGAGGTCAGGGCCTATCATCTACCTAAACCTGTAGCTGCTAGAGTGCCTGCTCCCTCCTCCACCCCACACACAGCGGCAAATGGGGGAGATCTTGTCAGCAGGAGGGGCATTTGATAAAGTCACTGCCTCCATCACCTTCTTCCCTTACTTCTTGGATAACCTGGAAAAAATCATCTCTGGAAAATAACAAAGCATTTACCATCATCTTCGGTAAAAAGAAAAAAAAAAAAATCCCAGTGACTCCAGAAAGGATGATATTCGGATTGTTCTTGTATTACAGATAAGAAAACTGAGACCTTGGGAAAAGTAACAGGACTGATCAGAATCATCAAGACTCTTCTAAGGGAGGTCCTGCAGCCCAGAGTATGGACAGGCTGAAGGGAGAGTTAATTTATACTAACCCCATCTGGTGAAGGTTCAGATTCCAGTCTCACTTTAACAGAGCACTGGGTCAACAGAAAAACATGCCCTGGCTTTCCCAAACCCAAGGCAGGTGCCTAAGCAAGCGAACCCACACGCCTCCTGCCACTTATGAGAAGCGTCTCTGCAATTCCACATTAAAGCCGGAGTTCCTGAAAAAATCGTGTTGGTGGGTAGACAAAAGGAAGATGGCAACCAAAACTTACTGACAGTATGTGCTGGGAGCTTTAAGACCTTTATCTCACTTTAACTCTTGTTACATACAGTTCTGATGTAGGAACAGATTTTACCGCTGAGAAAACTGAGGTCCAGAGAAACTGAGAACTTATCCAAGATCATTCAGCGAATAAGAGGAAGCTCAAATCAGAAACCAAGTCGGGCCGCCTCCTCAGCATTTGCTCTTCACTCTAACCCGGGGGCGGACACATCTGTAGTGAAGGTTCGAGGCCATCTCCACTACGACAAAGATGGGGCAGCAGAAGAGAAACTCACCTCGGCACGAGCACAGGACGTTAGCAGGGAAGTATGGCTTTTCAGCTCAGTCCTGTGCCCTGCTAGCGACCCAATGGGCCTCAGCTTCCGGTATTGGTGAGCAGCAAAAAACTGGCCTGAGATTGGACAGCGGGACTTAAGTCTGGCGGTGAGGAGGAAGCTCCTCCCAGAGGAGGGGCTGGGGCCGGGCATTCAACATCACGCGCAGTGGTGAACCCCGCCCCTGTCCCCAGAAACAAGCTGGGGAGTGGACGCCTCAGCTGGGGGGCTGCACCATCTCTTCCTCAGGACGCTGGTGGGTGGATTGGCGGAGTCTGGGCATACTCCACAGCGCGAGTTTGGAGAACTCCCGGGTGAGTGAAGCCTGCGCCGACCGCCAAGTAAGCGGCCTCGGAGGCGGGGCCAGGGGGCGCCTCTGCCTGGCCCATATTGCAGCGCGCGCCCCCGCGAGGCCGCTCTGGGCAACTTCTGCTCGTTCTGCGGCCAGAGGGAGGAGACCCCGGCTGCCACGTGGTGACTTATGCAGTCGACTCCCCCTAAGGACTACAGGCCCCACTCTGATCTGTTCTCTTCCTTAGAGCCGGGTTGGCCAAGTTCCCTGAAAACACCTAAACTGGTCCCATTATTTGGTCAGGCAAACTGAGGTCCAGAGAACAGCCGCAGCACAGAGGTTGACAGTAACAGGGAAGACCTTGGGACTACAGGCTTCAAGAGGTAAACGTTAGTGCTCTCTGTATCCGGACTGTGGACCCTGGCAGCGCATTTATGTTTTATGTATATTTAGGCTTTATAAACATTAATTTATTGAGTCTTCACAACAATCCTGGAAGGGGAATGTTCTTTTTTATTTTATTTACTGCAAGCCTTTTTATTAAAGTATAGCATACTGGTAAATGGAATATTGCCTGCCATATCAGGAAACAAAGGATGTCGCAATCATCAGCGATTGAAGCTGTGCAGCCGCCACCGAAGGTGAGCTAGTGAGCCCTAAGGGAATTTAGGAAGGAAACAAAGAATACCTGCCATCTAGCAGCCATCAGACTGCAGCCACTCCCTAAGGTGATCCCTGATTTCAAGATAGGAAAACACAGGATACTGGCCCCAGATAGCTGAGTTGCATAGCAAAGGCATGATTTCAGTGAGCCCAGACCCTTTCTTGCATCTTCCCATGCAGAGAAAAGCGCTAAATTCCTTAACTTGGGATTTCTGGTTTTCTTTAATTAACGGTAATCTTATGACGTTCTGACTACCTGCCCTTTGTTACAAAGCTCCTATATATCCTAGCTCCCCCCTTGCCTCCTTGGAGCAGTTCTCTCAGTGTTACTTGAGATGCTGCCTTCTGGGCTTGAAGTCCTAAAAACTGCCACCAAATAAAACAACTCTAACTTTTAGTTTGTGAATATTTTTTTAGTCGACAATACAGACAGAACAATGCACAAATCTTAAACGTACAACTCTGTGATTTTTTTTTCAACATAACCACCATCCAGATGAATATACAGTATTACCAGCACACTTGAAGCCTCCTGTGAGGAAGGTATTCAGTTCCATTTTACAGACTGTGCAGACTCAGCAAGGTTTCCCTTGCTCAGAGTCACACAGTTATTAAGTTACAGTTTTGTTTTTTGGTGGGTTTTTTGTTTTTGGCTGCGTTGGGTCTTCGTTGCTGCGTGCGGGCTTTCTCTAGTTGCGGCAAGCGGGGGCTACTCTTCTTTGAGGTGCACTGACTTCTCATTGCGGTGACTTTTCTCGTTGTGGAGCACGGGCTCTAGGCGCACGGGCTTCAGTAGTTGTGGCACACGGGCTCAGTAGTTGTGGCTCGTGGGCTCTAGAGTGTGGGCTCAGTAGTTGTGGTGCACGGGCTTAGTTGCTCTGCGGCATGTGGGATCTTCCTAGACCATGGATTGAACCCGTGTCCCCTGCATTGGCAGGCGGATTCTTAACCACTGCGCCACCAGGGAAGTCCCAAGTTACAGTTCTGAGATTTGAAATCCCGTTTGCCATTTAGGCTGAGAGGTGTCTTGAATTGATGTTTTCCTTGGTGGAAGTGGGCAAGAAGCAGATTTGTCCTGGTGTAGCTCTGCCTTTTTCTCCCCTCAACTCCTCCCCCACCCATCTGTACTCCCCCAGTACCACTCTTCCCCATCTTTTTTTTTTTTTTTTTTCTTGCGGTACGCGGGCCTCTCACTGTTGTGGCCTCTCCCGTTGTGGAGCACAGGCTCCGGACGCACAGGCTCAGTGGCCATGGCTCACGGGCCTAGCCGCTCTGTGGCATGTGGGATCTTCCCAGACCGGGGCACGAACCCGTGTCCCCTGCATCGGCAGGCGGACTCTCAACCACTGCGCCACCAGGGAAGCCCTTCCCCATCTTTTTTTACACCCAGATTACTCCCCACTGTCTCCCAAGTAGGAGTGGTGTCCTGATGGACTAAATGTCCGACATTTCACACCATCTGTCCTCATAAAGACACTCAGATTCCAGCTTATGTGATTGTTACCGAGTCCAAGCTTGCTCTGCTCACCACACGACAGGCCAATGAATCAGAGGCGAGGCGTTGAGGCAAGGAATACCACCTTATTTGGAAAGCCAGCAGACGGAGAAGGTGTCAGACTAGTGTCTCTGAAAAACTGTCCTATCTGGGCCTGGATGCCAATTTCTTTTGTAGAATCAGAGAGAGAGGGGCAGTGAGGAAGTAAAGCAAAAGGGCCATCAGTCTTGCAAAACATCTCCTGGAATGACCAACCTCCGTGAGGGGATGTGTTAGTTTCTTTTTTCTTGCAGCCACTCACAGGTGGGCATGGTTACCTGAGGCAGGCCATTTATATATGATTATAATAACAAAAGCAACAAAAAGCAAAGTTTAAAGGCAATGAAACAGATCAGACATGGAGTCTGATTTAGCTCTTCCCTGTTACCTGATCAGAATTTAGAATCTCTCAAGTTCATCTTAGCCCAGCAAAGACCATTATAAGCAGGTAGGGCAGGGGGTCCCCAGAGAAAGAGAACTGTTACCAGAAAAACTGGGTTCATCCCTTGGTGGGTGTCAAGCCAAAAGACACAACCAAGCCAAAGATCAGGAGAAGGGAGAATTTATTATTGAAACCTAGCAGGACCCTGTAGGACTCCTGGGTACAAAGCCTTTCTGTTGTCCCCCATTTCTTGTTTGTAGGAAATAGGCTTCATTCAGCCTCCTTGACCTTCCCTAAGTTCCAAAGGGCAGGTTAAAACAGTTTCTAATCAGAGAAGGGAGGAAATGCAGAAACAACAGAGGAACAATCAAGAAATACTAATGCAGCCTTGGGGCAGGGTCCTGGTTCCTCCTCAAGGAATATACATAACAATATTTTTGAGATCTTCTGCAGGAACTAAGACCCCCACCCAGGGAGAGGATAGCAACCTCAGGCTGAGCACAAGATTCCTGGAGCACTGCCTTGTACCTCACCACCAACCAATCAGAAGAAAGCCATACACCCTGCAGCCCTCATCCCAAATTTTGCCTATAAAAAGCTTTCCCCAAAAACCATTGGGGAGTTCAGGGTTTTTGAGCATGAGCCACCCATTCTCCTTGCTTGGTCTTGCAATAGACCTTTCTCTGCTTCAATGTTTGATGTTTAGGTTTATTTGGCCTCACTGTACACGGGGCACATGAACTTTTGTTCAGTCATTATTGCAACAAGTAAAGAGAACAACAGGGATCTTTCCCAAAGCAGAAAGGCAAAGGTTTTGCTGCTCCCTGACAGCAAAAATGGGAACGTTTAAGCTAAGGGCACATGCATATTCATGAAAGGGCTTGGGGGGTCAACAGAGTCCAAACTTTAGTTGATTAAAGTCACAAAAGTCAGAAAATCTCGACATCAGCATCCCTTACGTTCTAACTGATCTGGTGGTTGAGTGCTTCAGGCTAATCTTTTTTTTGTAAAACAGAACTGGAAGTCTTCTCTTTGCTGTTGTTACTCCTCTGGCCTGATAACAGTTTGTTCTTGCATAATTTTGTTCCCTTAAAAGATCACTAATTACTGAGACCTGTTCAAGGACAAGCACTGTGGCCAGGCTTAGATCACAAAATGGCTTAGGCCATAAAGGACTCTCCCACAATCCACAATCTTCTGCCCCATCTAATGGACTCCCTCCTGCCCACTCCTTCCCCAGATCTGAGACTTTTGCTCTTAGTTCTGGCCACTGGGATTGTTCCATGCAAGGCACAACACTAGCCTTCCAAGAGTTTTCAGAGCAATAGTCATCAAATTGGTGGTATATTCTTCTAAAAGAGATCAGCATGAGAACGCACCATCCCTTTTACAATCTTCCTCCTCCGTTTTAAAAGAGACAAACCTCTCAGCCAGCTCATAGGATGCATTGCCCCCGTGTGCATTGAGGCTACTAAACAAAGGAACTTTTGGAAATACTGATGACTCTAATGACTGGATCATAAACCCTTATGCAAGTCATTTCCAATTCTTTGTTTTGAAAACTATTGGTAAAAGTTGATAGACCATTAAAAATAATTTTGCGTGGGCTTCCCTGGTGGCGCAGTGGTTGAGGGTCCGCCTGCTGATGCAGGGGACATGGGTTCGTGCCCCGGTCCGGGAGGATCCCACATGCCGTGGAGCGGCTGGACCCGTGAGCCATGGCCACTGAGCCTGTGCCTCTGGAGCCTGTGCTCCGCAACGGGAGAGGCCACAACAGTGAGAGGCCTGCATACTGCAAACATATATATATATAGGTCTTCACATAGAGGGAAACTGTACTTAATGAGCCTTATCTAGATGAGGCTAGCCTGATCTAGATGATAGAAAATTTTTAAATTAATTTATTTATTTTTTGGCTGCATTGGGTCTTCGTTACGGCATGTGGGCTTTCTCTAGTTGCTGCAAGCAGGGGCTACTCTTCGTTGCAGCGCATGGGCTTTCTCATTGTGGTGGCTTCTCTTGTTGTGGAGCACGGGTTCTAGGTGCGAGAGCTCAGTAGTTGTGGCCCACGGGCTTAGTTACTCTGCAGCGTGTGGGATTTCCCGGACCGGGGATCGAACCCATGTCCCCTGCATTGGCAGGCAGATTCTTAACCGCTGCACCACCAGGGAAGTTCCGGCAGGTGGATTCTTAACTACTGTGCCACCAGGGAAGTCCCTAGATGACAGGATTCTTGACCTCCAGTCTACACCTGAAATATCCTAATGTGATGTGACTTTGGAGGTTCTCCAAGGAGAGGTGAGTGGACTGTGCATACAGGAAAAAATTCATTGTTGTGGCTAGAGGGTAGAATGTGGAAGATTGGATTTTCTGGAAAAGGTCACAGCAGTATTTCTGGCTCATCTGACAGAAAATTGATAATCCCCTTTAAGAGATAGGGTCTATTTCCCCTCTCCTTGAAACTGGGAAGGATTTGTGACTGTTCATTGAAGATAATATGGTTAAACTGTGTGATTTCAGGCTAGTCTAACAAAGGCAATGCAACTTCCACTTGGCCATCCATTCCTCTCTTGGGAAATCTACCTTTGAAATCCAGTCATCATGCTGGGAAGAAGTATCCCAAACTAGCCAACATGGAGACCCCATATGGCAAAGTCTGTGTGCAGAGTACCTAATATTCTAGTTTATAGCCATTATCAACCAGTAGACCTGTGAGGGAACAAGAACTCATATATGAGTCTAGCACCTGCCTTTCATGTCATCTAGTTGAAGCTCCAGATATCATGGATGAAAGACAAACTATCACTGCTGTGCCTTATCTAAATTCATGACGCACAGAACTTTTGAGCATGATAAATGGTCATTTCACATGGCTTAGTTATGGGATAATTTGTGACTCAGTTGAAGTAACAAGGATAAACTCCTCTAGAAGCTTAATGCAGAAACTTAGTGTGTAGAAATTTTTTTTTCAGCTTTATTGAAATATAATTGGCATACAACATTGTGAATAATATGTTTGTTTGTTACACTTATATACAGTGGACCCTTGAACAACAAGGTTTATACGTGGATTTTCTTCAGTAAATGCATACTACAGTACGTCACAATCCAAGATTGATTGAATCCGTAGATGCGGAATCACAGACAGGGAGGGCCAGTTGTGAAGTTATAAGCATATTTTTGACTGCACGAGGGTCAGTGCCCTAACCCCTGTATTGTTCGAGGATCAACTGTATTTTAAAATGATTACCATCACAGCATTAGCTAACACCTCTGTCCTGTTATATAATTACCATTTCTTTCTTTGTGGTGAGAACATTTCAGATCTATTCTTTTAGCCGCCTTCAAGTATATAATACAGTATTATTTGCTGTAACCACCATGATGTACATTAGATCCCTAGAACTTGTTACTGTTACAACTAGATATTTGTACCCTTTGACCAATGTCTTCTCATTCCCCCCACACCACAGGCCCCTGGTAACCACTCCTTTACCATCTCTTTCTCTGAACTTGGCTTTTTAAGAATTCACATGTAAGTGATACCATACTATACTGTATTTGTCTTTCTCTGCAGACCGTGTTATTTCACTTAACATAATGCCCTCAAGGTCCATCCATGTTGCAAATTGCAGGATTTTCTTCTTTCTTCATGGCTGGATAATAAGTGTGTGTGTGTGTGTGTGTGTGTGTGTGTATCTTTATCCATTTATTTGCTGATGACACGTGTTTTTCCATGTCTTGGCTATTGTGAATGGTGCTGCAATGAACATGAAGATGCAGGTATCTCTGCAAACGAATTGACAGCAATGTATAAACTGCTCACATTTATGTATTAGGTGTTTAATTTAGTATAAGTAAATAGTACATTCAGTCAATTGAAAATTTCATTGTAAAAAAAGTTTGTCTTAAAATATTTATTGTTTTAAAGATTTTTTTGATGTGGACCATTTTTAAAGTCTTTATTGGATTTATTACAATATTGCTTCTGTTTTACGTTTTGGTTTTTTGGCCATGAGGCATGGGAATCTTAGCTCCCTGACCAGGGATCGAACCCATACCCCCTACATTGGAAGGTGAAGTCTTAACCACTGGACCACCACAGAGGTCCCTTAAAATATTTATTTTATTTATTAAAAAAATTTATTTTATTTTATTATTTATTTTTTGGTTGTGTTGGGTCTTCGTTGCTGTGCGCAGCTTTCTCTAGTTGTGGCAAGTGGGGGCGACTCTTTGTTGCAGTGTGTGGGCTTCTCATTGCGGTGGCTTCTCTTGCTGTAGAACACGGACTTTAAGTACGTGGGCTTCAGTAGTTGTGGAACGCCGGCTAGTTGTGGCTCGTGGGCTGCAGAGCACAGGCTCAGTAGTTGTGGTGCACGGGCTTAGTTGCTCCATGGCATGTGGGATCTTCCCGGACCAGGGCTCGAACCCATGTCCCCTGCATTGGCAGGCAGATTCTTAACTACTGTGCCACCAGGGAAGCCGCACATTCTGTCTGTTGAGTGTGTTTCTCCCAGGGTCTGTCCTAGGACAGCAGCTCACACTCATCATGGAGCAGACACAAATTTTAGAAATATTTAGGAGTAGAATTGGCAGCACTCAGTGATCCACTAGCTGTAGGAGATTAAAAAAAAAAAAAAAAACAGGGCTTCCCTGGTGGCGCAGTGGTTGAAAATCCTCCTGCCAATGCAGGGGACACGGGTTCGAGCCCTGCTCCAGGAAGATCCCACATGCCACAGAGCAACTAAGCCCGTGCGCCACAACTACTGAGCCTGTGCTCTAGAGCCCGTGAGTCACAACTACTGAGCCTGCGTGCTGCAACTACTGAAGCCCACGTGCCTAGAGCCCGTGCTCTGCAATGAAAGAAGCCACTGCAATGAGAAGCCCGCACACCGCAATGAAGAGTATCCCCCGCTTGCTGCAACCAAGACCCAATGCAGCCAAAATTAAAATAAGTAAATAAATAAATTTTTTAAAAAAAGACTCTGTTGCTCTTAACAGAAAACCTAATTTAAGCTGGCTTTGACAGTAGAGGAAATTTATGGACTCACATAGACAGGCTTCAAGGTTGGTTTGATTCAGCAGCTCAACAATGTCATCAGGATCCCAGTTTGTTTCTGTTTCTTCTCTCTGCTTTCCAATCTCATATTCATCCTGAAGTTGACCTCCTTATGGTGGCAAAATGATTATGACACTTGTAGCCTTCATATCAGCTACCACATTCTCCAGAGCACTAACTTCTGGGAGCTCTCTCAAATGAGTGAGGGGCACTCCTTCCCTAAGACCATCAGAAACTCTCTTTAGCCTTCCAAAATCCAAACTGAGTCAGAAGATAAGAATGCAATGGCATGAAAGAAAGAGTCAGTTTCAAAAAAGTGCTAAATAGAAATTCTGGAACATCTGGAGATGTTATACAGCAGTGAAAAGGAACAGCATGAATAAATTTCCCAAATTTACTGTTGAGTGAAATAAAGCAGACAAGAAAGAGTACATATAGTGTATAATTCCATTTTTATGAAGTATAAAACCAGTAAAAACGAATCTATGGGGACTTCCCTGGTGGTGCAGTGGTTAAGAATCTGCCTGCCAATGCAGGGGACACAGGTTCAAGCCCTGGTCTGGGAAGATCCCACATGCCATGAAGCAACTAAGCCCGTGCACCACAATTACTGAACCTCCATTCTAGAGCCTGCAAGCCACAACTACTGAGCCCACGCACCGCAACTACTGAAGCCTGGGTGTTCTAGGGCCCATGTTCCACAACAAGAGAAGCCGCTGCACTGAGAAGCCTGCGCACCACAATGAAGAGTAGCCCCCACTCCCCACAACTAGAGAAAGCCTGTGTGCAGCAATGAAGGCCCAACACAGCCAAAAATAAGTTAACTAATTAATTTTTTAAAAATTTTTAAAAAAACTATGTTGTCAGAAGTCAGGATAGTGATTACCCTTGGAGATGTAGAGACTGGAAATGAGCAAGAGGCGAAGCTTGTAGGGTGATATTAATGATCTATTTCTTGATTTAATTTATAAGGATATGATAAATTTGTGAAAATTTATCAAGTTATGCACTTAATATGTACACTTTTCCATTATGTTATACTCCAATTAAAAAGTTAGAAAATATTTTCAAATTAAAAAAAAATGAAAAACCTATATGTATAAGGAAAGAGATTGGATGGAAACACACCAAAATAATTGCAATAGTTGCATTTGATTAGTGGATATATAGGTTATTTTGTTTTTCTTCTGTATTTATAAAGTTTTTGAAACATAGGTCTTTTATTGAATCCAGTTGAGTACCTCTCCAGATTCACTTGGACCTACCTGCTTCCAGCCTCTCCACTCTGTAGAGAGCTAGTCACTACTGTGGACCGACCCACTTCCTGATGCAGTAGTCTGCCTCAGCTTCCCCAAGTGTGTGGACCAGACTTCTGTATTTTCTCTATTGCACCTGCTATAGCAGGAGCTGCAGCTGCTATGACACTCAGGTCCGACTTAACGAGGCCCACAGAGAATCTGGCCACTTAACACCACTTCCAGAGTAAGCTGAAGCCCTTGCTGTAATTGGGATCAATCTCCCAAGACTGCACTGAAGAGCGAGGAAACAACCTGGAAGTACAGTGGAGTTAATATCTCATACGGTATAAGGAAATTGACAAATGAGAGATAGAAGCAAAGAGCCAACAGATAGTTTTCTCTTCCTCTCTCCAGTAAACAGTTCCTAGACACCGTAACGTCATTTTATATGGTTTCTCAGTCCTATATAACTGAGTAATTAGCTGTATCTTCTTATAAAGCTGTGGCTAGCTCTGAGGCACTTCACCTTTTTTTTTTTTTTGTGGTACGTGGGCCTCTCACTGTTGTGGCCTCTCCCGTTGCGGAGCATAGGCTCCGGACGCGCAGGCTCAGCGGCCATGGCTCACGGGCCCAGCCGCTCCGCGGCATGTGGGATCCTCCCGGACCGGGGCACGAACCCGCGACCCCTGCATCGGCAGGCGGACTCTCAACCACTGCGCCACCAGGGAAGCCCAGCACTTCACCTTTTGTTTTCTTTCCCTTCCTTTCTGTTTTTCCCTTATTCTTGTCCTGAATATTGTTTGTAGAACCTCACAATGAAGCCTTAGCATGTAAATTTTGCTCTGAGCTCTGGTTTTCTAGGTAAAGAGGCTAGGATACAACTATATTACCTTTATAATGAGTGGAGGGAGGGAGAGAAAAAAAATTAAAAAGAGGTACCAGGGACTTCCCTGGTGTCACAGTGGTTAAGAATCTACCTGCCAATGCAGGGGACATGGGTTCAATCCCTGGTCCAGGAAGATCCCACAAGCTGTGGAGCAACTAGGCCCGTGCTCCACAGCTACTGAGCCTGCGTTCTAGAGCCCGCGTACCACAACTACTGAAGCCTGCATGCCTAGGGTCCGTGCTCCATAACAAGAGAGGCCACCGCAATGAGAAGCCCATACACCACAGCAAAGAGTGGCCCCCACTCACCACAACTAGAGAAAGCCCGGGCACAGCAATGAAGACCCAATGCAGCCAATAAATAAATAAATTAACAAATTATAAAAAGTAAGTGAGTAATGTTAGGGAAACTAAAACAAATAAGAACAACTACCATTTTATTGAGCATATGCTATCTGCCATACTCTTTATATTCATACTTTCTAATCTCCACAGCAGAAACTTTTGGATTCGGTTGACATGAAGGTCATTGGTGACTTTGTGGAGAGCTGGCTCAGTGGAGTGGTTAATCCTGAGCCTGATTGGATGTAGGAGTGAAGAGGAGACAGACATGTGGAGAATCAGAGGGCAGACTTCTCAAGCATATAGTAAAGGGAAGGAAAGTGATGGGTTAGTGGCTTGAGAGAAAAGCAGATGGAGGAAGAGTTTTTCACTATGTGGGGAATTTGAACGTGAACATGTGCTAAGGGGAAGGGTCCAGTGGAAGAAACTGGAGCTAAGAAAAGGGAGAGAATGATGGAGGGAATCATGCTTTCAGCTAACATTTACTGGGCATTTACTAAGCACTAGTATCTTCGTCTGTTTGGGCTGCTTTGGATACCACAGACTGGGTGGTTTATAAACAGCAGAAATTTATTGCTAACCATTCTGGAGGCTGGAAGTCTGAGGTCAGGGTGCCAGCATGATCAGCGAAGGGCCCTCTTCTAGGTCACAGACTTATTGTATCCTCACAGGGCAGAAGGGTCAAGGGATCTCTCCGGAAGAGCCTCTTTTATAAGGCACTAATCCCATTCATGACGGTTCCACCCTCATGACTTATACACCTTCCAAATGCACATGTACTAATACCATCAACTTGGGTAGTAGGATTTCAACATATTAATGGTGGGGGGGGCGGTGTGCAGAGAGGCAGACATTCAGACCGTAGCACCTAGTCCTTTTTCTAGGTGCAAAAAAGGACACAAAAATGGATCAGCCTTGTCCTCTGGCTATAACATTCACAGTCCAGAGGGGCTAAAGTAGAAGAGGTGGAATGCAGGCCCAGAGATGGGTGCACAGAGGCAGCTTCATGGGATGCCAGGGGAAGAGGCTCAAACAGATGAAAAGCTGGAAAGTAATAGGTGTCTCCTAGGAAGCAGGAGAAAATGTCCCCCTCTGGACTATTAGGTGGGAGGGACAAGTTCTCAGCCTTGCTTCACTGAGCATTTCAGCATTTCAGAGGGATGAGGAAATGTCCTCTTCCCAAGTTTCTGAGTCTATACTGGTGTTTTATTTGCTGGCACTTCCTGCTTACTTTGGGTTGGGCTTTCTGAGAATTCAAGAACAGAGTCCAAGTTCTCAGAGGACCCATGTGCAAATCAAGGCAATAAAAGGGCCACTCTGGAAGCTTACAGCCAGCAGAAGCAGGGGCCTATGTACTTTACCTAGATGAAAGGAATCTGAGACAAGAAAGTGAGGAGAGGTCCATACCCTCCAGCCTGCCCCTCAGCAGGGCCTCTCAAACCCTTGGATCCAAACCCCTCGTCAGTGTCAGTCAAAATCCCCGGAAAGAGAGGGAGACCTTAAATCTAGACTCACCTCCAGGTGCTCACGGCCGAGTGTCTTTTCATTCAGTAGTCATTCATTCAACTAATACTTACTGAACTCTTACTGTGTGCTAGGTATTCTGCTAGGGCGCTGGAGATACCTTAAACAAGATCTTGCCTTCATGAGCTGACCCTCTAGTGACATAATAGTAGAGGGCAGGAGCACATTTAAGGAAAATCTGAATTCTTTCCAATCCATGAATGTCCCTAAAGGGCAGAATTATTTCTAAACCCTGGACAGCTCAGAACCAGCCTTCAATGTGGGATCTTCTAACAAATGGATGATACCAACTTGACAAGACCTGACTAATTTTCCCCAAGAGTGAGAATCCCTGCCTGGGGAGCTATTGGGAGTGTCCATGGGTTTGTGCATGGAGGCATCGCTCTCTTTCTCAGCCCCTTGGATCCTGTGGTCCAAATCAAGAGCCTGCTGAGGGCCAGCAAGGCTGGCACCAGGCCCTGAGAACTATGCCATGCAGTCTGCTTCTTCATCATTCCAGATCCAAGCTCCAATGCCCTCATTTCCCCAGCATGTCATTGCATCTGTGCATGATTCCGCTGTACCATATTTCACTGTGAACTAAGATTGTGTGCTCTATCCTGTGTTACCCATAGAACTGGGACCATCTCTTCGAGGCCAGAGACTGGTTTAGGAAACATGCCTTAGCTACTTTTTTTTTTTCTTAATATTTATTTATTAAGGCTGCGCTGGGTCTTTAGTTCCCCCTGCAATGGGAGCCTGGAATCTTACCCACTGGACCACCAGGGAAGTCTCTCTTTTTTTTTTTTTAATTAAAAAAATTTTTTTTTAATTTGGCCGCACTGCACGGCATGCGGGATCTTAGTTCCCTGACCAGGGAACCCGGACCCTGGCAGTGAAAGAGCCTAGTCCTAACCACTGGACCACCAGGGTATTCCTAGCTACCATTTTTAATAGCAAAACAATAGCTAGTATTTATTGGTTTCTTTCTATATGCATCAGGCACTGTATTGAATATTTCATAGAAATTACCTTACTTAATCTCCACAACAACCCTATAAGTAGAGACCATTATCCCCCTTTTGCAGTTGAGAAGAGCCTAAATGACTTATGCAGGGTCAGACAGTAATGGAACTACTACAACCTACATCTGTGACTCCAAAGTCCTTGCTTTTTCCAGGACACCCCTTTGCCTTTCCTAGTGGGTTATTGATCTCTGTGACCCTGAAGCCAAGAATGACATTTGGCTCATACTAAGGGCTCAATGAATAAACGTCTGAGAATTGTTTTCACATATGGTCCATGCGCTCAAAGGAGTAACAAACTAGTAGGGATTAGTAGTGACTAGAGTCGGGCCTTTGTAGGTCAGTGGTTCTCAAGAGTACCACCTATGGTAGGTTCACACCCCTAGGCGCTTCTACAGGTACCATCAGCTGGAAATAGAAGTGGGCACAGAATTTCCCAACAATTATTCTGTCTTTCTTGTTGTAGGAGATTTGTGTGATGCATCAACCTGTGTGTTCTAACACTGCTGTGGAGGTCAGTAACTCACAGTATCAATCATGTACTATGATGTCTCTTTGCTTTGCTGCCCCAGGGCTTTCTCCACACTATGAAAGGCTGCTTGGCTGTGTGCACCTGCAATCTGGAAGTGTGAGGGAGTTAAGGTTTCCAGGGGAAACCCTCAAAAAATGGAAGGAAAGGGATCCTGTCCCTGTCCCTGTCCCTCCAGCCTCCCCAGCCTCCACTGGGACAATTCTGATGTGTGGTTTTTATAGTTTTTCATAAGATTCCCTAGGTGGATTTATTCCAGTTGCCCATAGTATTAAGCAGTTAATGTATTGGCTTTTTCCCCTTTTCTGTCTCATGTCCCCTCTCCCTTCCTTCTAATTCCTCGGGTCATCTCCCAAATAAATGACCAGTACCTAAGCCCTAGTCTCAGGGTCTGACTTTAGAGGGACCCCAACTAAGATACTTGCCATTTAGGTATTGCGTTTCTTTAAAAAAAAATTGGTGTATTTCCTTTATAAAGCTAGTACATATTTTCATTGCAACTTTTGAAAATATAAAAACAAGTAGGGCTTCCCTGGTGGCACAGTGGTTAAGAATCCGCCTGCCAATGCAGGGGACACGGGTTCGAGCCCTGGTCCGGGAAGATCCCACATGCCACGGAGCAACTAAGCCCGTGCGCCACAACTACTGAACCTGCGCTCTAGAGCCCGTGAGCCACAACTACTGAGCCCACGAGCCACAACTACTGAAGCCCACGTGCCTAGAGCCCATGCTCCGCAACAAGAGAAGCCACCGCAATGAGAAGCCCACACACTGCCACGAAGAGTAGCCCCTGGGCTTCCCTGGTGGCGCAGTGGTTGGGAGTCCGCCTGCTGATGCAGGGGACTCGGGTTCGTGCCCCGGTCCGGGAGGATCCCACGTGCCGCGGAGCGGCTGTGTCCGTGAGCCATGGCCGCTGAGCCTGCGCGTCCGGAGCCTGTTGCTCCGCGACGGGAGAGGCCACAGCAGTGAGAGGCCTGCGTACCGCAAAAAAAAAAAAAAAAAAAAGAGTAGCCCCTGCTCACCACAACTAGAGAAAGCCAGTACGCAGCAACGAAGACCCAACGCAGCCAAAAATAAATAAATAAATTAGTTTTTTAAAAAAATGTTAAAAAAAAACACAGGATGAATGATGCCTGCCTGCCTCCAAAGTCAAAGGGAAGAAGAACTCCTGAGTCCACCAGGATAACAAACTCCTGCTAAAACTCTAACAAACTATGATCTGTCATAGTATACCTAGGGAGTCAACTTAATTAACATCATTCTAATGACAATGACGAAAGGAATTGAAATGCTATAAATTACTATGGAAGGGAGGGAGTCATTGGGTAAGGCACCTCTGATGGAGGAATGATGGGCTTGAGAGCCCATTAGGCTTTCCTTAACTCAGAGTGAATTAGTCCTTAGAACCATTTTATTGCCTTTTCCCTAATTCCACATACATCAAAGCAAAGTTCTTAGTAATGTTTTGCTTTCTATATTTCTTAATGCCAAGAAGAGAGTGTTCTGGAGGGCAGGCAGGAACATACACATTCTTGAAAAGCAGTCTTTCCATGGTGAATTAATATATTGATTTTCTAATTTATATATCAGGTTTTTTTTTTGGCCATGCCATGGGCCATGGCATGAGGGATCTTCATCCCCCCAACCAGGGATCAAACCCACACCCGCTGTGGTGGAAGTGCGGAGTCTTAACCACTGGACTGCCAAGGAATTCCCTATATCAGTCCTTTTTGAGCTTGTAAATGATAGTAAGCTCCCCTGAGTTAGGATTCCCTAACAAAAGTTGAGCTGAGGCTTAGGCCCTGGGCTGCAGTGATCAAGTAAGGTCTTGCGCAGGCATCAGGCCTGCATCCTTGGCTGCTGTGTGAGGAATAGTTAGGAAGCTCTAAGAGTAAACCACACTTGAGGTGACAGTGACTTAAAAAAGGGTGAAGATAATAAGGTGGTGAAAAGCAGTCAGATTCAGGATCCATTTTGAAGCGAGAGCTGACAGGATGGATAAGATAAGGAGTATGAGGGAGAGAGGAATAAAGGATGACTCCTGGTATTTTGACCTGAGCAACTGGGCAAATGTTGGGTCCTTTCCTAAATGGGGAAAACTGAGAAAGCGGTATGTGAGTGGTAGGGAGAAAAGAGTTCTTTTTGGAAAAGTTGAATTTAAAATGTCTATAAGGCATAAAAGAGGGGAGCCAAGTAGGCTTTTAGGTATATGAGTGCAGAGCTCAGCAGTCCCATTTACATGGACTGTATAAATGATGTCTGAGGTCCTGAACCTGGAGGAGCTCACCTAGGGAATGAATGAGACATAAGAGAAATGAAGACCAAAGACTTTGTTCTGGACGGCCCTGCAAAATTCCGAAGTCAGAAAAAGAACCCAGGAAAAAAACCATAAAACAAAAGAAAAATCAGGAGAGGGAAAAATCCCAGAAGCCAAGTAGAGACAGCTTTTCAGGGAGAGAATGATCAATCAGGACAAATGCTGCCGAGAGCTCATGTAAGATGAGAAACAAGGCTTGCCTATTGGATTTGGCATAATGGCAGCCATTAGAGATCTCGACAATAGAGTCTTCATTTAAGCAGTATAGACAAAGCTTGTTTAGAGTGAATTAAAGTAATTGGAGGTGGGGACTTCCCTGGTGGCGCAGTGGTTAAGAATCCGCCTGCCAATGCAGGCAACGACGTGTTCTGAGCCCTGGTCCGGGAAGATCCCACATGTCGCGGAGCAACTAAGCCCGTGCGCTACAACTATTGAAGCCTGTGCGCCTAGAGCCCGTGCTCCGCAACAAGAGAAGCCACCGCAATGAGCGGCCTGTGCACCGCAACGAAGAGTAGCCCCTGCTCGCCACAACTAGAGAAAGCCCGTGTGCAGCAACAAGACCCAACACAGCCAAAAATAAATTTAAAAATTAATTTAAAAAATATTTAAGGGCTTTCCTGGTGGCACAGCGGTTGAGAGTCCGCCTGACGATGCAGGGGACGCGGGTTCGTGCCGCGGTCCGGGAGGATCCCACATGCTGCGGAGCGGCTGGGCCCGTGAGCCATGGCCGCTGAGCCTGCGCGTCCGGAGCCTGTGCTCTGCAACGGGAGAGGCCACAACAGTGAGAGGCCCGCATACCGCAAAAAAAATAAAAAGATAAAAGGTAAAAAGAATTGGAGGTGAAGAAGTGGACAAAGGGCATATAAGCAACCTGTTTAGGAATTTTGCTATAGTGAAATGGGATGGTAGTTGGATGTGTAATGAAGTCAAAAGTGGGATTTTTTTTCCCGCCTGAATTGGCAGATACATTAGTATAGTAGATTATGTGCTGATCCAGCAGAGTGAGGAAAATTGACAATTTAGGAGAAAGAGAAGATAATTGCAGGGGCAACATCCTTGAGTAGGCGAGAGAGCATAGACTGTCTGCCTCAGACTGGAGGGCAGACTGATAGATACTTTTTTTTTTGGCCACTCTGCACGGCTTGTGGGATCTTAGTTCCCCAACCAGGGATTTAACCTGGGCCTTCAGCAGTGAAAGCACGGAGTCCTAACTACTGGACAGCCAGGGAATTCCCCTGTCAAATACTTTTTAAAGTGATTGATGCCTCCTGATCTCCAGTATCTCATTTAATCCTCGCGGTAATCCAGCATGTTGGTATTATCATCCTTATTAAATTAATTTTAATTAATTAATTAATTAATTTTGTCTGCATTGGGTCTTCGCTGCGAGCGGGCTTTCTGTAGTTGCGGTGAGAAGGGGCTACTCTTCGTTGTGATGCTCGGGCTTCTCTTGTTGTAGAGCCCAGGCTCTAGGTGCCCGGGGTCCAGTAGTTGCAGCATGCGGGCTCAGTAGTTGTGGTGCAGTGGCTTAGTTATGCTCGAGGGCATGTGGGACCTTCCCGAACCCGGGATCGAACCAGTATCCCCTGCACTTGCAGGTGGATTCTTAACCACTGCACCACCAGGCAAGTCCTATCATTCTTATTTTAAAGTGGGGTAAATTGAGTGTCAGGCTTAGCAACTTGCTTAAAATGATAGAGTAGTGAAGACGGGATTAAGAATTTTGGCTAGGGAATTCCCTGGCAGTCCACTGGTAGGAATCCGTGCTTTCAGTGCTGGGGCCCCGGGTTCGATCCCTGGTTGGGGAACTAACATCCCGCAAGCTGCCTGGTGTGACCAAAAAAAAAAAAATGTGGCTAATTTCAAAGAGAGTGTCCGTTTCACCAAGATCAACAACAGCTGTTGAATCAGTGAATGAGAATGTGCACACAAGTGTACCACTCAAGAAGCTGGATAGTAGCTGTGTACACAGCTGTGTACAGCTGTGTCTGGAATGTCAGGCTGGGGAACTGGAAATCTCACAGACCTGAACCTCCAACCTTGAGGCTGCCCAACTAGATGGATTGTGAATCAACCAGGACAGGTGTTGTTTAGATGCAATTGTGTTTAAATCCTTGCTGTACCCCTTAATAGCTGTGTGACCTTGGGCACATTTCCTCATGTGTGAAATAGAGATTTGAATATCTACCTTGCTGATATGTTTTGGAATTAAATGAAACAATGGATGTAAATTGCCTCCCAGTATACATAGTAGGGATTTAGTGAATAGTTGTGATTGGTTATTGTTTATATTCAGAGTAGACATGTTTGCAAGCTAGGCAGGGGTGACAACAGTCTCCTCCCCACCCAGTGAAGCTGCTGAAACTGCTCCCCAGACCTGAGAGAGATAGCAGGACTCCTGAATGGAAGAGGATCCTGCAGAAGGGTTGCACTCTCTTCTCTCTCTCTGTCTCTCTGGCACACACCTGTGTGCACACACATTTATGTAGAGTGCTAGCTGTATTTGTATCAGGGCAGGATTCACAGTCACAAAGATCAATGCTGCAGTAAAGTGGTGGGAAGGAGGCTGCAGCCAACTGAAACCATTGGTCTGGGGCTGGAAAAGGGAGGGGAAGAGGAGGGAGTGCTGTGAGCAGGCCTGGCAAGGCGAGGGCAGAACCACGGCAGGAAGCAGAGGGCCTGTCATATGGCAGTGCGGATTTCCCCTGTCAACTTCACTTCCCAATTTTACATCCTTTCACTGCATATGTGTCCCGCAGAGCCCGCCCCGTGCTAAAAGTGGGTAGAAGTGATTGATTGATTTATTCAACTGACAAATGCTTAATGATACCTACCACATGCCAGGAATTTTCTGGAAGGATTAATAGTTGTTGGTCAGGGAGCTAAACGGAGCTAGGGAAGAACAGTCTGGGCAGAGGAACGAACATGTGTTAAGTTGTGGAGGAATGAAGTAGAATGTTACATTCCAGGAACTACATGTAGTTTGATAAAAAGAGAGCATAGAGTTCCAGGGAGAAAAGTGGTAGATGAAACTGGAGAGGTAGGATAAGTCCAGTTCATAAAGAGCCTTAGTTACCACATTAAAATGTCTGGGTTAACTGACTAACCATTTGGAAAAAAATAAAGGTTAGACTCCTACCTTGTACTAGACACAAAAGTAAATTTCAGGAGGTTTAAAGGTTTGAATTTGGAATTCCCTGGCGTTCCAGTGGTTAGGACTCAGCGCTTTCATGCTTTCACTGCAGGGACCCTTGTTCAATCCCTGGTCAGGGAACTAAGATCCTGCAAGCCGTGCAGTGCAGCCAAATAAATAAACAAATAAATAAAGGTTTGAATATCAAATAAATAAATTTTTTAAATGCTAAAAGAAGAAATAGGAGAATATTTGTACAATCTTGGGGTGAAGAAGGCCTTCCTTAAGTTTAAAGCAAAAGTTAGAAAGTATAAAGGAAAATATTGACAGTTTTTACAGACAAAAGTGAAAATTGTGCAGCAAAAGACAACATAAACAAGATTAAAAGACAAATGACATAGTAGGAAAAGAGTCTGCAATATTTAATGGTTGAAGAGTTCAAATATTACTTTGTAAAGAACTGCTAGAGGGCTTCCCTGTTGGTGCAGTTGTTGAGAGTCTGCCTACCGATGCAGGGGACGCGGGTTCGTGCCCCGGTCCAGGAGGGTCCCACATGCTGCGGAGCGGCTGGGCCCGTGAGCCATGGCTGCTGAGCCTGCGCGTCCGGAGCCCGTGCTCCGCAACGGGAGAGGCCACTGCAACGAGAAGCCCTCGCACCGCAACAAAGAGTAGCCCCTACTCGCCGCAACTAGAGAAAGCCCACCCGCAGCAACGAAGACCCAGTGCAGCCAAAAATAAAAATAAATAAAATAAATAAATTCATAAAAAAAGAAAAAAAATGGCTATAAAAAGGTTATTCAGGGCTTCCGTTGTGGCGAAAGGAATTAACTACTCCTACACTCAACAACGTGAATAAATTTCCCAAACTTAATGTTGAGTGAAATAAAACAGACATGAAAGAGTACATATACTGTATAATTCCATTTTTATAAAGTATGAAACCAGTAGAAACTAATCTATGGGGGCTTGCCCTGGTGGCGCAGTGGTTAAGAATCCGCCTGCCAATGCAGGGGACACGGGTTCTATCCCTGGTCTGGGAAGATCCCAAATGCCGTGGAGCAACTAAGCCCATGCACCACAATTACTGAGCCTGCACTCTAGAGCCTGCGAGCCACAACTACTGAGCCCACGTGCCACAACTACTGAAGCCCGCACACCTAGAGCCCGTGCTCCACAACAAGAGAAGCCACCGCAATGAGAAGCCCGTGCACCGCAAGGAAGAGTAGCCTCCGCTCGCCGCAACAAGAGAAAGCTCGTGCACAGCAACAAAGACCCAATACAACCAAGAATAAATAATAAATAAATAAATTTTTTTTAAAAAGGTCATTCAAACACACTAACAATGAAAGAAACACAAATCACTTTCCCTGTCAGATTGATAAAATTAAAAAGATCAAGTCCCTGGGCTTCCCTGGTGGCGCAGTGGTTGAGAGTCCGCCTGACGATGCAAGGGACACGGGTTCATGCCCCGGTCCGGGAAGATCCCACATGCCGCGGTAGCGGCTGGGCCCGTGAGCCATGGCCGCTGAGCCTGAGCGTCCGGAGCTCTGTGCTCCACAACGGGAGAGGCCACAACAGTGAGAGGCTCGTGTACCGCAAAAGAAAAAAAAAAGCCTCAGTGTTGGGGACAGTATAAAAAAAGAGACCTACCCATACACTGTTGATGGAAGTGCAAAATAGTATAATCTTTCTATAGGGTAATTTGGTAATATGTATTAAAATTTTTAATGTGCATCCCTTCCGAATTTCCTTCTGAACCAGGAATTTTAAGGAATTTAGTCAAAGGAAATAATAAAAACATGACACCGTTGTTTAGTGTGTTGTTTAGAGGAAAGCAAATTCACCCGAATATTCATAAGAAGGGAATTGGCAAAACAAATTATTGTGCATTCACACAATAAAAGTGATACAGGGCTTCCCTGATGGTGTAGTTAAGAATCCGCCTGCCAATGCAGGGGACACGAGTTCGAGACTTGGTCTGGGAAGACCCCACATACCACGGAGCAACTAAGCCCATGCGCCACAACTACTGAGCCTGCGCTCTAGAGCCCTCAAGCCACAACTACTGAAGCCCGCGCTCCTAGAGCCCGTGCTCCACAACAAGAGAAGCCACCTCAATGAGAAGCCCACGCACCGCAACGAAGAGTGGCCCCCACTCGCCACAACTAGAGAAAAGCCTGGGCGCAGCAACAAAGACCCAACACAACCAAAAAAAAAAAAAGAGTGATACAGCCACAGGAAGAAGTAGATCTGTAACTGTTGTAGTAGAAAAGTGTCCAGGATATGTTGTTAAATGGAGGAAAAAACAGCAAACAAAAAGGTCATCGAAGGCAGGTTGGGCACTAGCTGTGCTCAGTTCATTCAGATTCAAAGATCAAAGTCCTAGGGCCTCAAAAGGCCAGGGTGCCACCACCTGCTTCTGGATCAAGGTTGTGCAAGGTAAGGGAGGAGGCTGGCCATGAGCCCCAGGTGGGGATGGGCATTTCTTCTCCAGCTCTGCCACAGCCATGACAAAGCCTAGGAGCCAGATACCTGCATTGGAGCCTGCATTTCCTTCTCCAGACAGAATGTGGATGAGGGTTAAAACTCTGGGTACATTCTGGTGCCCTTCATTAGGCAAGAAGGTGACTTCTCTGAACTCTGCTAGTGCTGGACTTTGGGAATCTGATTTCCTTTTTCTCAGGAATCTAGCAGATAAGCCTTTGCTATAAGGCTGTCCTTTTAGTCATAGAACAACTATAGCCAAGGTGCTTGGTTGTGTTCTATTAGAGGAGATGTATTCGAGTCCATTTCTGAGGATTAGAGGATCATAAGATTTCAGGGTCCCCAGAAATAGAAGAGTAGGCACTCAATAAATACTAATTAAGCTTCACATAAGCCTGGATTTCCAGTAAGATACTAGGAAGCAAAATAGTTTCATTAGATGAAATATTTCAGGATCTGAACGTTGGACAAACCAAGCTATTATTATGTAAATGGCCAATTAGTAGCTAATTAGAACTCTGGAACTCCCTGGCCAGGCCCCATCCGGAGACCCTCTTGAAATCGATATAGTAAATCCAGCTTATAACACTTACTGATCAAAACATTCTCCAGTGAAAATCCCCACATTGGCCTTTCCCATCAAAGGTACTAGGGGCCCAATTCTTATACACTTAAAAAAAAACCTGCAGTTTTTTTTTCTGCAAAGGAGGAGGACAGAATTCACAGTGCAATTCTCAGGCCCAGGTTAATTCCATATAAGTAAATCTCCCTCCTGCCTGAAGAAAACAAAACAGGAATTCGAAAAGAAATATGCACACCGATATTCATCGCAGCGTTATTTACAATAGTCAAGATATGGAAGCAACCTGAGTGTCTCTTGATAGCTGAATGGATAAAGAAGATGTGGTATATATATCGTGATATATGTGGTATGTATTCAATATATCATGATACATGTGAACCATAAAAATGAAATCTTGCAATTTGCAGGAACATGGATGGATCTAGAGGGTATTATGCTAAGTGAAATAAGTCAGAAAGAGAAAGACAAATACTGTATGATCTTACTTATATGTGAAATCTAAAAAATAAAACAGGGACTTCTCTGGCAGTCCACTGGTTGGGACTCTGCACTTCCACTGCAGGTTCGATCCCTGGTCGGGAAAATAAGATCCCACATGCCTGTGCAACACGGCCAAAAAATAAAGTAAAATAATAAAATAAAAGTAAAATAAAATAAAGTGAAATAAAATAAAATAAACAGATAAACAAAACAAAATGAAAACAGACTCATAGATACAGAGAACAACTGGTTTCCAGAAGGGAAGTGGGGGATGAAATAGGTGAGGAGGAATAAGAGGTACAAAGCTCCAGTTAGAAAATGAATAATCTGGGCTTCCCTGGTGGCGCAGTGGTTGAGAGTCCGCCTGCTGATGCAAGGGACGCAGGTTCGTGCCCCGGTGCGGAAAAATCCCACATGCCGCGGAGCGGCTGCGCCCGTGAGCCATGGCTGCTGACTCTGCGTGTCCGGAGCCTGTGCTCCGCAACGGGAGAGGCCACAACAGTGAGAGGCCAGCGTACCGCAAAAAAAAAAAAAAAAAAAGTCACAGGGATGTAATATGAAGCATAAGGAATATGCTTATTCCTTAATTATTACAGTAATATTGTAATAATTTTGTATGGGGACAGATGGTTACTAGACATCGTGGTAACCATTTCATAATGTATGCAAATGTCAAATCACTATGTAGTGCATCTGAAACGAACATAATATTTTTAATTAATTAATTAATTATTTTGGCTGCATTGGGGTCTTCATTGCTGCATACAGGCTTTCTCTAGTTGTGGCGAGCGGGGGCTACTCTTCATTGCCGTGCACAGTGTTCTCATTGCGGTGGCTTCTTTTGTTGCGGAGCACGGGCTCTAGGCACGCGGGCTTCAGTAGTTGTGGTACACGAACTTAGTTGCTCTGCAGCATGCGGGATCTTCCCAGACCAGGGCTCAAACCCGTGTCCCCTGTATTGGCAGGCGGATTCTTAACCACTGCACCACTAGGGAAGTCCCCTAACATAATACTGTATATCAACGATATTTCAATTTTTTGAAAAAATATTTATTTGGCTGCACCAGATCTTAGTTGCGGCACGCAGTATCTTTGTTGCTGCATGCAGGATCTTCATTGCGGCATGCAGGATCTTTAGTTACAGCATGTGGGCTGTTAGTTGCGGCATGCAGGATCTAGTACCCTGACCAGGGATCGAACCTGGGACCCTGCATTGGGAGCATGGAGTCTTAGCCACTGGACCACCAGGGAAGTCCCTCCATTAAAATAAATAAATAAATAAATAAAAGTAAAGCTCTATCCTGTCAGTTTTCCAGGCCATCCTCCAGACCTGAGTGGCTATGGTTGGCTCAGTTTTAATGGAGCTGATTCATAATCCTCTCTGCCTCCAGGGAACTCAGAAAGTAATACTAAATACTTAGGAAGGCTGTTCTTTATTTTATATTTGATCTTGCTAGCCTATGGTGGAGGGGAGCAGGAACCTCAGTTCTTAAAAATGGGGAAATTGAGGGCTTCCCTGGTGGCGCAGTGGTTGAGAGTCCGCCTGCCGATGCAGGGGATACGGGTTCGTGCCCCGGTCTGGGAAGATCCCACATGCCGCGGAGCGGCTGGGCCCGTGGGCCATGGCCGCTGAGCCTGCGTGTCCGGAGCCTGTGCTCCGCAACGGGAGAGGCCACAACAGTGAGAGGCCCGCGTACAGCAAAAAAAAAAAAAATGGGGAAATTGAGACATTGACTAATTCAGCAAGTACCCATTCAGCAGTTTCTCTGCTCCCGACATGAATAAGGAACTTGTCATGAGTGTCCTCATGACACTCAAAGATAAGATCACCAAATGTGTGGCTAGCCACCTGAGAGCAATTCCCCTCTGCCTGAGGCATTCATGCATACTCCACATTCACTGAGCACCAGCTGCTTACAGACCATGTGCTGGATGCTGGAGATGCAGAGGTGAAGATGTGGCCCTGCCCTCAAGGAATGGCAGTCCAATGCAGTGCTTCTTAATCTGTTATCTCTTCAATGCTATGAAGTACTTACTACCACCATAACCTTGACTCACTAAGATCATGGTCCATTGGGGGAAGGGAAAAAAATTAAGAATTACAGAACGATGTGATAAGTGCTAGCTGTGATAGAAATAAGCACAAAGTATGGTGGAAATTCACAGGGAGGAATACTGAAAATCAGTTTGAGAATGGAGAGGTTGTTAGGAAAGGTATCCCAGAATGGTGACACTTTAGCCTAATTTTGAGAGACAAGCAGGAGTCAGGCAAAGAAGAGTCAGCAAACAGGATGTGGGAGATCTGTAATATCATGATATATTTAAGGATTGCACACAGTCCTTTATGGTTCGAGCACCTTGCAGTGTATGTGAGGGAGGAGAGACAAGGTGGAGAGCCTGGGTGTCAAGATATGGAACGTTACGCTGAACGCTTGCTAAGCTAAATACTGTGGGGAGATATCAGCAAGGGGGTTGGAAATCATATCACATAAGGAGCAGTTAGGGAAGTGGGGCTACTTAAATTGAAGAACTGAGAAGACAGGAGAGAAGAGTTTTGAAGAGTTTTTTAATGTGTTACTTCAGAATTAGAAACGGCCGACTTTTATCCTGGCTTGGTAAGCCATACATGATGAGCAGTTTAGCTAGACAATTAGGTCGGTGGCCCAAACTGTTCAACCATTTGGGATGGCCCTGCCTCCTATCCAGCTCTGGTCTTAGATTAGAGTTCTCAGATTCCAGTGCGCTTGTCAGATCTGCTGTTCCTCTGGGGAAGGTGGTAGGAAAGAATGTGGAGATGCCTCTAGTTGCAGAATTATGGCCTGTAGAGGGTCAAGGGAACGTGACTAATGGCTCCAGGAAAGGCGAGATCCCAGCTTGTGGTTAAAGGTGTGGTTAAGGCTAGGAACGTATCAGTGAAGACTTGCCCAGAGGTAAAGCTCTCCTTTTCCATTTGTGTGCTTTCTCAGAGACTTTTATCCTTTGCCTCCCTTTCTCTCCCATCTGTCAGTGGCAAAGTAGGCTTCAGAAGAACAAGCCAAAGAGTCATTACAATGGGTGTGAGTCTTTCTGGTCCCAACATCATCGCTCTCCTAATTGCAGTGCTTCTAATGAGTGAGGCACTCTTTTCTGGGAGATTTGGCCAAGATGTCTAGAAGTAAAATATGAATGCATGAAAGAAGTAAAAGACTGTTTTCCCTGCTTCTAAGCAGAGAATACCCTACCAGCCAGGACAAATGGCTCAGAAGGTTAGATAGGCTGGGAGAGACCTCAAGTCATTTATCTGACTTTCTCTAACTGAGAGGTTCTCAACCTGAGGCAATTTCATCCCCCAGGGGACATTTGGCAATGTGTTGTTGGAGGGGGTGCCACTGGCATCTCGAGGGTAGGATATTGCTAAACATCCAATTATGCACAGGACAGCCACTCCCTCCAACAACTAATTATCAGACTCAAAATGTTGATGGCACTGAGGTTGAGAAATAACTGATAAATGCTTATGTTTAGAAAGATTTGGTTGTGGGGAGGATGAGGGTTTGAGCATTAGTACCTAAGGCATGAGGTGGCTAGAGGTAAAAACCAAGTTTAATTCTGTAAACATAAAGTGCAAGTGCTAGTCTAGCTTACAGCTGTACCATTGTTGATCCAGCTTGGGCACTTCCTTCCCCTTTACTGTTCTGGTCTGGATGTATCTGTGCATTCATTCCAGTTCTCCTAAAATTGGAGGGGAAGGAAGATGGAAGAAGAGAAGGAAAATCAACACTTTAGTTAGGTGTGGAAGGGTGAAAACTTGAGCCAAAAATCAAGAGTTTGATATTCTAAGCACATGCCTTATTTAATTATGAACAGCAGCTTAGTATAAAACAGGACAATGGGGCTTCCCTGATGGTGCAGTGGTTAAGAATCCACCTGCCAATGCAGGGGACACAGGTTCGTGCCCTCGTCTGGGAAGATCCCACATGCCGTGGAGCAACTAAGCCTATGCGCCACAGCTACTGAGCCTGCGCTCTAGAGCCTGCGAGCCACAACTGCTGAAACCTGCACGCCTAGAGCCGGTGCTCCGCAACAAGAGAAGCCACTGCAATGAGAAGCCCGTGCGCTGCAAGGAAGAGCAGTCCCCGCTCGCTGCAACTAGAGAAAGCCCGTGCATAGCAACGAAGACCAAATGCAGCTTAAAAGAAAAAAAATCAGGACAGTGATGGAAGAATAACAAATACCAAATCATAGTTGAATTTAAGGTTTGGAATCATAGTTGAATTTAAGGTTTGGAATTGAAAATGTAGGATTGGGCAGTTTAATAAAACGAATTGCCACCTCTAGCCAGAGAAGGAAAACAACGTAACTTAGTCTCTTTTTCTAGCATTTCAACATCCTTACACAGCCACAGTCAGAATCCTAAGTTTTTCCTTTCAGATTCATCAAGGTCAGTTACCTATCTAATACCCTTCCTTTCTTCCTTCCTTCCTTCCCCTTCCTTCCATCCATCCTTCCTTCCCCTTCCTTCCATCCATCCATCCTTCCTTCCTTCCTTCCTTCCTTCCGATTCTCAATTTTGTTAGGACTGGTAGTATGCCCAATTAATAGACACAGTTTCCAGCCTCCCTTACAGCTAGGAGCAGCCATGTGACATACTTAGGCAAATTCTATGTAAACTGAGGGTTTCTGGGAATGCTTTGCCTCCCCATTATAGTTCCCACATACTTCTGGCTGCCTTTTTCCTTCTCCCTGCCTGGAATATAGGTATGAAGTTGGAAGTAGAGCAGACATTTTGTGACTATAAGGTAGTTGTAAGAATAAAAGCTGCATGCTAGGGATTTGGGACGAGAAAGTTAAAACTCTGGGTTCCTGGGCTTCCCTGGTGGCGCAGTGGTTGAGAGTCCGCCTGCCGATGCAGGGGATGCGGGTTCGTGCCCCAGTCCGGGAAGATCCCACATGCCGCGGAGCGGCTGGGCCCGTGAGCCATGGCCGCTGAGCCTGCGCGTCCGGAGCACAGGCTCCGCAACGGGAGAGGCCACAACAGTGAGAGGCCCGCGTACCACACAAAAAAAATAAACAGAAAAAAACAAAACAAAAAAAACTCAGGGTTCGTGATCGCAGCCTTAGACTTCCTACTTGTTAAATGGGAAAAATTAATCCCCTATTTGGTTGAGCTTGTTATTTGAGTTTAATCTGTTAGTTACAGCTGTATTCAATTCTAACAAACATCATTCTTGATAACAGTGTTTCGGTTGGTATCTGTAGGCCTTTGTGTGCCCCAAATATAATTTTATAAATTGAATTCTTTGTAAATTAAAGGATTCAAGTGTTCTTTGAGCTGTTAAATGTAATGTTTTCCTTTCAGCGATAATTTAAAAAATTAACATAATCCTATTTTGAATCATCTGAATGCACTCATAACTGAATGCTGCCCTGGGATTTTTATTTCCATGATTGCATTTATTGTTACAATTACATTAAAGCATTTAGCTTTAATAGTTTATAGGTTTAACTTTAATGGTTTATAATTTTATGACAGGCTGCTATTAGGTTAGCAAGTTCTAATGTTAAGATGATCATTGCTCTAGGACATCTGCTTTATACTCACGTTGAATTGCCTTACCTGTTGCATCTAGTTAGTTATGAAGAAGGTGTGTCAGTTAACTGTGTCTACCGCAGCAAATCAGTGGAGTGATATAACTACCGCTTAAAGCTAAGTGAGGGCCAGATGATGTCAAAAAACACCGTATGAACCAAGGTTTCATGGCTAGATTGAATAGAGAAAGGTTGTGGGAGAACTGAGTCAACAACTCAAGGTGTTGGCAAGAATAAGTATGCAGAACCCAGGGGGTGATGAACTATAACAGTATTAGGACCATATTCATGAAGGGTATTGCTTGAATGAAACTCATCTTGCATATTACAACTGGCAATAATTCATCAGCAACAAGTGTAGTAGTGATTAACAAGAAAAACATTTTCAGGAAGCAGTATTTTATTTCCTCTTTTGAAACAGTATTTTAAATTACATTCAATGTTGCATCCTGGGGTAACCTATCAAAATATTAAGTACCCACTTAAAGCCCTCAGCAACCAGCAACTTAGTAATGGATTTTTTTTTTTTTTAATTTAAAGGATTTTAGAGAAAACTCGGTAGTAAATCTCACAGGTGGCAGCACATATACCTACAAGTTGACTCACTTCTTAACTCATTCCTTTTTTGTTTGCTTTTTTGTTACCCTTTCCCAAGTGCAATAAACTTCAATGCTGATGGTGGAGATCAAAGGAAATTATTCTGGGTAGAAACAGTCCATCTTCATGAGTGACCCTTTGCCCTCAAAATGCTGTTTTGTTTTTGTTTTTTTGTTTGTTTTTGTTAGTTTTGTTTTTTGGGTTTTTTTTGAGTTGCCTTTAATTGTTTTTGTCCTTCCTCTTACCCTCATAGAAAATCTTTGAGGTTCTGGTCTTGGCTCACCTCTTTCCACTTTCTCAGGGATTTCATTTATTCCTACAGTTTCAAGTATCCTTGATATTACAACTGATGTCAAAAAATATAATTCATTAATTTATTTGACAAATACCTAGGGACTGGACTTCCCTGGTGGCACAGTGGTTAAGAATCCGCCTGCCAATGCAGGAGACACGGGTTCGAGCCCTGGTCGGGGAAGATCCCACATGCCATGGAGCAACTAAGCCCGTGCACCACAACTACTGAGCCTGCACTCTAGAGCCCAACGAGCCACAACTACTGAGCCCACATGCCACAACTACTAAAGCCCGTACACCTAGAGTCCGTGCTCCGCAAAAAGAGAAGCCACCGCAATGAGAAGCCCGTGCACCGCAATGGAGAGTAGCCCCCGCTCGCCGCAACTAGAGAAAGCCTGTGCGCAGCAACGAAGACCCAATGTAGCCAAAAATAAATTACAAAACAAAACAAAACAAAACAAACCCTAGGGACTTCCCTGGTGGTCCAGCTGGTGAGACTCTTCACTCCAGCAGGGGGTCCAGGTTTGAACCCTGGTAGGGGAACTAGATCCCGCATGCATGCCACAACTAAGAAACCTGCATGCTTCAACTAAGAAGCCTGCATGCCACAACTAAAAGATCCTGCATGCTGCAACTAAAGATCCCTCATACCGCAACTAAAAGAAAAACCAAAAAACAAGTATCTACTGTACCTGTCATGTGCCAGGAACCATGCTGATAAGTATTAGGGTAATAACTTGATGAACAGGATAGGCAGGGTCCCTGCCTTCCCACAAGCTTACACTCAAGTTTCCACATTTCCAACTTTCTTCCTATCTCCTGCTGGAATCTCAAATTCAGCATGTCCCAAACTGGACTTGTGATCTCCTCCAAAATCTGTTTCATTACATTTCTGTGAATTGCACCATCTTCATCCAATTCCCCTGGGACTCATCCTCGACTTCTTCCTCTCTTTCAATTCTCATAACTGATGCCCAGATCTTACAAACTCTGCCATCTGATCCCATCTCTCCACACTTGGCACTACTGCCTTCACTCAGGCTCTTGACCTCTTTCCCCCAATCATGGCAATAGCTTCCTTCTTGGTCTCCTTATCCTATATCTTCTTGCTCCCCTAAATCTATTTTCACTGCAGCTGCCAGAATGATAAATAATACAACCTGATGTCATTTTCCTATTCAAAACTCTTACTTTCTTTCTATACTTCCATATTCAATTTTGCCCCCTGGGATAAAATTCAAACTCCTCAGTCAAGCTTATGGGGTACATCATAACCAATCTGTGTTCTGTGTCTCTGCATTCTAGTCTTTGGCATTTACATTCTACTAATATTCGACTTTTTGTACTTCCCCAAACATATTATATTGTTTTCCACTTCTTTTGCTGTTTTCTCTGCCTGGAGCTCTTTCCACACTTTTCTTCTCCTTAACTAACTTTTTAGTGATCCTTCAAAACACCTCAATAGATGGTGTTTTATTCATCTTTGCATGTCTGGTACCTAGCAGAGAATAGGCCTCCTGTAAATAGAAGAACAATAAATATATAACTAAACCTCTGTGCTGCTGATTTTCAAATCTGTATCTCCAACAGTGACCTCTGGATACATCTACCTGGATGTCTTGTGAGCATCTCAATGATGTTTTCCTCAAACCAAACTGATTATCTTCTCCTTTAAGAGAGGAGTCAGTAATAAGTTAGACTCCAGAGTTAGCCTAGCCAAACCAGGATAAGGCACAACTCCATTACAGGCTATGTAAAAAATTTAAAAAATATTTATTATTTATTTTATTTATTTATTTTGGCTGCGCCAGGTCTTAGTTGCGGCATGTGGGATCTTCGCTGTGGCATGCGGGATCTTTAGTTGTGGCATGCGGACTTCTTAGTTGCATAGTGCATGCAGGACCTAGTTCCCGGACCAGGGATTGAAACTGGGCCTCCTGCACTGGGAGCTCAGAGTCTTACCCAATGGACCACCAGGGAAGTCCCAGTCTATGTAAATGTGACACCTGCATAGTGTGCAACATGATGGCTCTGCTGCCTGGGATGGCATCTGGCTCCAAAACCTATTGAAGCCAAATCCGGCCTCTGTACCCCGACACCGAATTAAAGCTTGGAGACAGAATTTTGGTTGAAGTAGAAAAGAAGAGCTTTATTGCTTTGCCAGGCAAAGAAGGCCACAGTGGGCTAATGCCCTCAAAACCTGTGTCCCAACTTGGAGAGGGTAGTGAGAAGTTTTATAGTAATGGCTCTGAGGGCATGATCAGCTTGTGGACATTCTTCTGATTGGTTGGTGGTGAGGTAAGTAGGAGTCAGCATCATCAACCTTCAAGTTCCACCTGGTCTGGGGTCTATGTGCCTGTGGGCAGCATACCATTGTTAAACTTCTCCCACCTGGAGGGGGTTTCAGCATCTGCAAAACTCAAAGACATTGTTATGTGTATCCTTTGAGGGGTAACCAGGACATTGCCCCAAGGCTGCATTATTGTTTCTCTTGATTGTTTGTTTCTCCCTTGTCTCCAATCCCCTCCCTTCCCTAATTAAAAACTGCTTGAATCTGCCCATTGGAACGCAGGGAAGGTCTTTGAGGCTGAAAGAAGGCTATTTCCTGTAATCAAAGGAATGGGGGACACAGAGAGGCTTTGTGTTCAGAAGCCCCACAGGGCCCTGCTTGGTATTACTATTAGTTGTTACTTTAGATAATTAAATTCTTTGGGCATCAGGCATCTCATCTATAAAATAGGTAGTACTCGATAAACGTTCATCATTTTTTTTTTTAAATTATTTATTTATTTATTTTTGGCTGCGTTGGGCCTTCATTGCTGCGCATGGGGCTTTCTATAGTTGCAGTGAGCAGGGGCTACTCTTCGTTGTGGTGGGCGGGTTTCTCATTGCGGTGGCTTCTCTTGTTGCAGAGCCCAGGCTCTAGGCAAGCGGGCTCTAGAGCACAGGCTCAGTAGTTGTGGCTCACGGACTTAGTTACTCCGTGGCATGTGGGATCTTCCCGGACCAGGGCTCAAACCCGTCTCCCCTGCATTGGCAGGTGGATTCTCTTCACTGCGACACCAGGGAAGCCCTCATCACTATTTTTAACCTCAAAACTTCTCCTTCTCCAGTGTTTCCTACATCACTGGTTAGTGACATTACTCACATGGCACCAAGATATGAAACCAAGAAATCAGATTGAACTTCCTCTTTCATCTCACCCTAAATGCAATCAATCCAAAAGCCTGTGGAAATATTCTTTCTCTCCTTCTTCCCTTTCTGCTGCCAATGTCATTTTACAGTTCTGAGACTTCTCTAATCTGGACCATTGCAGTAGCCTCCCAGTTGGTCTCTTTGCCTATTGTCTCCTAGTCATTACATCGATCACACAGCTGCTAGAATCATCTTCCTAAAATGTGGTTCAAGTAGCTTAACTCCACATCTCAAAAATCTGCAATACACTCCAAAATTAATGAAGCACGTCTCCTAGGCCAGTTAGTGTGCCAGGTTCTGGTACTACAAATATAAATAAAACAGATAAAATCCTTCCCAGACTACTGGTGAACAAGGGAGGATAAAGGTCCTGTAGAAGGATAAAGTTCCCCTGCCCCCATTTCCAAAATCTTTACTGTTCTGTGAGGAAACAGATTCTATGATCACTTAATCAGACAAGTGTTCAACAGATTTCTTCTCATAATAATTGTTCTGCTATTTTGTTTTTTTATATTCCCACGAGGATTGGATGTTAATATTTCCCTGGGCCAGGATAACTCTTTTGGTTCTTAAATGAGACAAATAAGCTCAAGTGCCCAGCCCAGGGCCTGGCACATGGTAAATACAATAAATGGTAATTTTCTTCTGGCTGATGTAGGACTGTGTGTTGTTGGTTTAACCTGCTCACAGCAATAACCATCCACTATTAAGCTCTGAATGTCTGTCTCCCCTGAGTCCTCAAGAAGAAGATGAGTAATGGCCAAATAATTGTTCAGTCTCAGGCAGAGAACGAAAAAAAAAAAATCACTACTGTTGCATGGTAGGATGATAAATGCCAAAAAATTTTGAGATGCTCAGGCAGCATGACACAGCACTTCCCTATCTCTTATCCTGCTATAATGTCCAAGGGAGTTAGGAGGATAGTGGGGGTTGGGGGCAGAAAGGCGGACACAATACTATTTATTAAACACTCCTATTTTATATCAGGTGCTACATTGTGACGTGGGGACACAGAGATGGTTGTGACCCAAACCCTACCCTTCAGAAAGTCAGTCTAACACGGAGAGATAGACATATAAACAAGTAAAATAGCTTTAAAGTTTTCTTTTTGCTATACAGGCTACTGTTTGGTCAGAAAGGAGGGAATGGTCAATTCTGAGGATGAGTGAAAGAATTTCAGAGGAAGTAGTGCTTCAGCTGAGTCTTCAAACACGTTTTCTGTAGGTCAAATAAAGAACGGGTTCCTCATGCTTGAACAAAAGGCTGAAGGCTTAAAACAGCTACACTCTGCTCTGGGTGTTATAATATAGAAGCAAGGAAGAGTTACAGTAGTAACAATGGCTAACACTTCTAGTGTATAATAAGAACTAGGTACTGTGCTAAATAAACTACAGAGATGATTTCAACAAAGAATAGTATTCCCATTTTACAGACGAGAAAAGTAAGGTTAATGGATTAAGATTCTTTTATGAAGGCCACACATGAAATAACCATGAAGAGTTTTAACTCAGGAATACAGAGCCCCAGTTTTTATGAGCCACAAATCAGAGGGGTGAGTGAGTGACAAGATCAGATTTCAGAAAGATTTCCTCCAGCCACCGTGGAATGGATGGGATGGGAACTCATGGATAGCAGAGAGAAAGCAGCAACCCCGTTAATCAGAACAATAAAAGGGAGGCTCTCTAAGCAATGAGGGTTACTGAGGATCAGCACTAGAGCAGAGGCTGCGGGAATCGGTGTAGGGGGGTAATATTTGATAAATATTTGAAGAGACAGTTCTCAGGGCTTGGTTAGACGTGGTCTTCCGTGGGCAGCAGCTAGAACCCTTACTCTGGTTCAGGCTTTAAGGGCAAGGCGGAGGCGTTCGGGTTTGGAAGTGATCAAAAGAACGCCTCAAACCTCGGCGGCGCGGGGTGGGGGGTTGGTAGTCCGCTAGGCCGCCCCCAGCGAGAGAAATAGCTGAGTCATACTGGCGGGCCGCGTTGGGTCGGGGCGGTGCTCGGGCCAGATCCCCCCCCCTTACCTCTCCCCCGTCCGCACCCCGGGCCCGCCCTGACTCTCGCGAGAGCCTTACAGGCTATAAAGGCCAGCGCCCGGCGCATGCTTTGCGTGTGTGCTTCCTGACTGTTCTTTGTGGCTTGTGAGGAGTGGTGAGTACATGGGCAGCGCGGCCTCTGCGTACCGCTACGCCCCATGTCCCCCGTTCGTCGCCTTTTACTCCTCCTCCTCCTCCCCTCCCCCTCCCCGGGGCCTGCCCAGCTCAACTGGGGTTCTTTGACGGAGAAGGTGGCCGGGCGAGGTGGCCCTCACGTTGGACCCCCTTGTGGGTGCGGGGACGTGGTTGAAACCGGAGGCTAAAGGCGGCTTGAGTATCCTCTTCCCCCGGCAACCAAGGCAGAGGGCGCTGATTGGCTTGGCGTGGCTTGGTGGTGATGGGGCCTCCTGCGGGTTTGTGTGTGTGGGAAGCTTCTAGAGTGGATCTGCAAACTGATTAGAAACTGAGGATACTCGTCCGTCCGTCGTGTATTAGGGGGAAAGGCTGTTCTTGGTCCTGAGCTGTGACTAGCAGTGGAGCTTCAGATATTAAGATTCCGTTCTCCGTCTTTAGTTCTCTATCTGCAGAATGGGTTTGTGGTGATCCTAAATGCCCTCTGTGAAGACTGCGCACTCTTCTGCTGGTGTTTTCTTAAGTGCTAGGGTGGGGGTGATGATGGGAGTGGCAGAGAGGGTACCTGAAGTGAGTTTTTGGGGAGTGGCTTCCTCCACAGAAGTTCAAGGGGAGATTTCCTGAAGGGAACACACCGACTAGAAGTCCAGCAGTGAGTTTTTGGGGAGTGGCTTCCTCCACAGAAGTTCAAGGGGAGATTTCCTGAAGGGAACACACAGACTAGAAGTCCAGCAGCTTCCCATCCCCCACCACTGGTTGTGCTTTAGTGGTCTTGGGGGCCCCCTGGAAAATCAGGTTTGGACAAGAAAGCCATTTATGTTAGGGTCACATCCTGTGTTTGGTTGCCAAGTTGCTTTGTGCCTTGCTGGTTGGTTTTTTGGTTTGCTATTAAAGGTGTTAAGCGGTAAAGTTTGTGGCAATCGATGCTTACAACGTTTCTTTTGGTTGTGGTATTATGAAGCAAGAACTTGGGGACTTGAAAAGTTAGTTTCTTGGCGCTTTCAAACTGATGGCTTACTGGGTTAAATCTTAACTTCTTATTTTGGTCTTGACCTGGGTGAATTCAGTGTAACATTACTCTTTGGCAATAAATTGACTCTTGTTCTACTTATTATTGCCCCAGAATCTTGGCCCCGAGGTAAGAAACCCATTTTTGAAAGGACTTCTGGGCCTTAAACACAACACCTAGAATTTTGAAATAGAGCCGATGCCATAAATCTTGGTTTTGCGTCTTGAAAAAGTTGGATTGGCTTTAGGGTGTGTGCTGTCTTGGGCAAATCTACCTGGAGAAAGGTCAAAGTGTGCTTACCACATTCTGAAGGCAGATGGAGGTGCAGTCCAGGGAAGGGGCAGCATGGCAGCTTCTGGGAAGCAGGTGCTCAGTGTTAATGGCATTGTGCATTTGGGTCCAGGTTTGAGAGTTTCCACCTCTTTCTGTCTCTGCATGTGTGTAATGAAAGTACAGAAGAAAATGTAATTGTACGAATGATGGTTCAGGAACAGTAAGAGTTTACTCCAATTGATAAAGAAATTTCCATTTTAAAATGAAAACATAACATTGTAAATCAACTGTACTCCAATAAAAGGTAAAAAAATAAAAACAAAAATAAACTTCAGGGGCTTCCCTGGTGGCGCAGTGGTTGAGAGTCCGCCTGCTGATGTGGGGGACGCGGGTTTGTGACCCGGTCCGGGAGGATCCCACATGCCGCGGAGCGGCTGGGCCCGAGAGCCATGGCCGCTGAGCCTGCACGTCCGGAGCCTGTGCTCTGCAATGGGAGAGGCCACAACAGTGAGAGGCCTGGCGTACCACAAAAAAAAAAAAAAAAAGGCTTGTTTCTAATTGACTTCCTCTTATCTTTTCCAGCTGATCGCAATATGTCTTCAGGAAATGCCAAAATTGGGCACCATGCCCCCCAGTTCAAAGCAACTGCTGTAATGCCAGATGGTCAGTTCAAAGATATCAGCCTATCTGACTACAAAGGTAAGAGTAGTTAGGTTCATTAATGTGGAATTATGTTACAATCTAGGGATGGCTTGTTCATTTTCTGTATCTCTTGTCATATTTTTGATTGTAAAATGATTTTTATATCTCCTGTGTCTTCAGGGTAAGAGGCTTTGTCTTTCTATTGAATTGAAGTGGTGATTATCATCAGTGAACACAGGGTAGCTATCCTAAGTCCAAACTGCTTCTGGAGAAAGCACAAGCTTCATTATGTCTGGACATATATCTTTATTATTTTCCCAGTATTGCTCCTCATTATATTATTGGAGATATTCTCATTATCGTGTTATAAAAGGCCTTCAACAATTTAAAGTCTCAGAGCTAAAGTCTTTGGAGCTGTGAGACTGTATATTCAGTTCAGTTTAAGAAATATGTGTGTCATGATTGCTGTATTAGGCAGAGGGCTTAGGCACATTCCCTTGACTGTTTTGCCCCCAGAGAAAAATTGGTGTCACAATTAGAATAACTCTCCTTTCTGTTAAATAGTTTCAAGTAGACAGCTAGCAAGTTCTAATGAGGTTCTTTTTATTTTGCAGTCATGGAGCAGCAGGGTCTTCTGGGACAATTGAAAATAGAAATTCCTTAGAATGCAAACCTGAAACTCAGGTGTCAAGTATACCTTTCTTGATGGTGTAGCAGTTGGTTCCAAGAGTCAGCTTTTGGGTAGAACCTGTAACTAGGTTTCTTAACAAATTACACATATTGGTTGGAATGAGAGCAGATAAGTGGGGCCCTATGGAGAGAAGCTCCTGGCAAACAAGGTAAGTAGCACCATAGGGAGGTGACTCTGGCTCAAGGGCAAAGGCATGAGGTTTAGGAAGAGCTATTGTGTTCCCTCCAGGGCTTGACCTGCTGTGTAGCTTGTTAGGCAAAGCCTCTGAGGAAGGTTGTTTTCTTCGGTGAGTGTGTTTATAGTGATTTTGGCTTTCAAAGTGAATGTCCAAAGGATCTGCTTGTTTTTGACTTTCAAACATTGTTGCTATCTGGAAATAAGTGAATATTTGGAATTGTTCCAAATAGCTCAGCCCATTAGGTATGGTGAGAAGCTGCCCTCAGGTTGAAGATCTAGAATACTTCAATTGGTAATCAGAATGAGTTTCATAAAATTGCAACTAGAAATTCTGTTACCTACCAGGAGAAGTTTTGGAACTTTTGCCTTATAAATTTTTTTTTTGCTTGTCCTGTCAGGCTTGTTTGAAACATATCTGTGGTTATTCAGGTGATCACTTAAACCTTAGCCATCAGAGACTTCCCTGGTGGTCCAGTGGTTAAGAGTCCCCCTTCCAGTGCAGGGGACGTGGGTTCAATCCCCAGTCGGGGAACTAAGATCCCACATGCTGCGGGCATGCTGTGGGGCAACTTAAGCCCGTGCGCCACAACTACAGAGCCTGCACACTACAACTAGAGTGAAGCTCGTGCACACTGCAGGGAAGATCCCTAGTGCCGCAAGGAAGACCCGCTGCAGCCTAAATAAATAAACAAATAAACAAATCTTACCCATCACATTACTGTGGTTCCTTGTGGAAGAATTGCAGAGGTTCTGACTTTCTCTTGTTGGTCTTACTGCCTTGCAGCAGAGAATGCAGCAATTCGGCTCTTTCTGGGCACTGATTATATAAGCATTGGCATTAGATTGTCCAGTAGATAATTGCGTCTTTGCTTTTTTTCTTCACTGGAGAACTTGGTGTTTGTGCTAATTTTAACTATCCAGAGATCAAAAATAGATGGAACAGTGTTTATCTGTAGTTGGCAGCTAACATGGAGGCAGGAAAATAAAGCATGGAAATGAAGAACTTTTTCTTGTGGAAGAGGTTCTGACAGTAGGTGCAAGGAATCTTCTCTGTTGAGCATCTTGGCATTTTAACAAATGTGTCTGCCATCATCTTGGAAAGGCTGCTTTTTTCCATAGGAGAATGTCTTCAGGTTTACATTCTCTATAAGGCAAGGAAGTCTGTTTCTTTCCTTTTTTTTTTAAAATACATTTATTTACTTATTTATGGCTGCGTTGGGTTTTCGTTGCTGCACGCGGGCTTTCTCTAGTTGCAGAGAGTGGGGGCTTCTCTTGTTGCCGAGCACGGGCTCTAGGCGTGCGGGCTTGAGTAGTTGTGGCACGTGGGCTTAGTTGCTCTGCGGCCTGTGGGATCTTCCCAGACCAGGGCTCAAACCCGTGTCCCCTGCATTGGCAGGTGGATTTTTAACTACTGCGCCACCAGGGAATTCCCAGGAAGTCTATTTCAAAGGCTAACTTGGGCTTTTTTATTTCCCCCCAGGAAAATATGTTGTGTTCTTCTTTTACCCTCTTGACTTCACCTTTGTGTGCCCCACGGAGATCATTGCTTTCAGTGATAAGGCAGAAGAATTTAAGAAACTCAACTGCCAAGTGATTGGTGCTTCTGTGGATTCTCACTTTTGTCACCTGGCATGGTAAACCTCTTGGTCCATTTGGCATGGAGATTTTTTGTTTTTCTTTTTTTAAAATTACTACTTTTTTTTTTTTGGCTGCGCTGTGTGGCATGTGGGATCTTAATTCCCCGACCAGGGATGGAACCTGTGCCCCCTGCAGTGGAAGCGCAGAGTCTTAACCACTGTACCACCAGGGAAGTCCAGGCATATGGACTTTTAAATTAAGCAGCAACTGGGACTGGGAGGCTTTGGCAATAGACTTTCTCAAGTATTGATTTCTGGCTCATAGAAGGAGAACAAATGCTCTGACTTGTTGTTACTACCTGGCAGCAGAGAAAAAGCAGCTTGGATTACAGCTGAGTGTACCCTGGTGACCTTAACTGTCCTCAGCCGGTTATTTTACTGCTGGAAAAAGTTTGAAGTTTTCTGGGGAGTAAGATTAGGAATGTTGGACAGGAGAAGGAATAGTTATAGTTAATGCTTTTGCTACACAAGAGTTCGAATGAATGTATGTGTGCTTTTTGCTGTAGGATCAACACACCCAAGAAGCAAGGAGGACTGGGACCCATGAACATTCCCTTGATATCAGACCCCAAGCACACCATTGCTCAGGACTATGGGGTCTTAAAGGCTGATGAAGGCATCTCATTCAGGTATATACCTGCTGGGGGGCTGACAGTCATCAGGAGAATTATCTGATTGGCTGAGGACCTTTTATTTGAAAGGTAGAGCCCTGATCTGTGGAGTCTTTTTTCTTATTTCATTTTTTTTCCTGTTGTATTGAGAAATAATTGATAGACATCACTGTAAGTTTAAGGTGTATGGCATGATTTCATTTCATTCTTTTATGCTGGGCCTAAGGGGAAGGCCAGTGCAAGTGTGGGAGACCAGCCTATTTCCATTTCTTCTCTATTCTAAGAAAGCAATTTCTAAAACTGTACTGTCTTTCTCAAACCTTTAATACTTTTTTCCAGGGGCCTTTTTATTATTGATGATAAAGGTATCCTTCGACAGATCACCATAAATGACCTTCCTGTTGGCCGTTCTGTGGATGAGACACTGAGACTGGTTCAGGCCTTCCAGTTCACTGACAAACATGGGGAAGGTAAGTCAGTCTGCCTGGTGACAGGACAGCGGAGTGGGAAAGATGGGAGGAACAAAGTCTACCAGATAAAAGGGTGATTATGTCTCTTCAAGAAGTTGCCATCTCTGAATTATAGTGGGTTGTGGGGGTGGGGCAATGGAAAAGCCTGGGGAGGAGAATATAAAGGCTTCTTGTTCCAACCGCGTATTCCCAGCTTCTGCCCTGATCACTTAGTATCGCTCACTGCTGCAGATTCAACTTATTAAAAGAGTGTAGGAGGATCCCATAGGGTGTGTTAAGGGCGAAACAAAAGGCTGGGAATCACACCTAGACATGAACCATGCCGCTCTTGACAAGTGTTTACTGGGGGGAGAGCTTAATCCCTGTAGACCATATTTGTTTCATTGGGGTAATGTCCAACCAGTTTTGGAAAATGAAACGAAAATAGGACTAAGATAACTTATCCAAAGACAGTAGGTAGAAACAGTTAATACATTTTTATCTTTTAAAAATCCATTCTGTTGGTGCAATGTGGTTGTATTTGTAAGACTTATAATCAACAAATACCAAACTATATATATGCTCAATATAAAAATTTTTCTAAGGAAGGAGGGGTTAGGGCTGAAGGGTTTGAGATGAAATACCAAGGTTCTTCGTTAGAAGTTTCAGGATGAAAGACGATGTTCTTGTGAGTCTGAACATGACCGAGTAGATTCAATTTACGGTTTTTATCTAGCATTTGCTAGAGTGCAGGTCTTTCTTACTGCTCTAGCCCTTCTCTCCTTATATATTCTCTCATTGCAGTGTTTTGATAAAGTCCTGAACTACTTGCTCCCAGCCTTTGAGTTTATAAGGCTGTAGCTTTTGACAGCTCCCCACTTCTGCCCAGTGTAGTTGTTGCTTGGAATGAGATAGCCTTATCCCAACTGGGTTGAGTTTTAAGAACTCGGCTCCTCCATCTGCTGCAGGTGCTGGGTATGTAGGGGGAGGGGATCTTGAACCCCACCCCCACCCCAGCTTAATATGATTGAGGGTAAGATGGTTGTGATCAAGTGCTACTGATATCAAGTGCGCAGGTGGACTTGGACAAATTTCTTGTCTTATTACATCTCATTTTCTTTCTCTAGAAAATAAGTAGTTCTGACTAGCTCTCTAAGGCTCATTTCAGCTCTGATCTTGTGAGTTAAAGGAGGTGGAAGTTAAGAGTCTGGATTAGTGGTGTTTTTTTGGGGGACCCAAAAGTGCTAGCTTGACTAGAGTGGAAGGCTAATAGGTAATGGGAATCAGAAGGCACCATTTGCAGAAGCATGTGTGGGCTTTACTCTGGATTAAAGGAGCAGACAGCTGCTGAGACTGCCCCCTGGTGGAGAATGAAGTTCAGTACAAAGACGGAAGGCACTGTGGAGTGGCCAAGTCGGCCCTTTACTGGACTTTGCTAGGACCTTGCATAGACTCTTGAACCCAAGCTTTCATGACTCTGTGAAGCTTGCTTCTTCACACTCTATTGTTCTCTGCTGCTTCCCATCCCATTAGAACAGGCACAGCTTTCTGTGCGCAGCCTTTTATGGCTTATAGTATGATAGTTCCCACTTGAGAGCATGTAAATACCAACCAGGCAGTCTATATGACGTGCTGTCATGTGTTGTTTATTTGACAAATAACCCCGCATTCCTATTTTTTAAATTGAGATATAATTGACATATAACATTATATTATTTTCAGGTGTACAACATAATGACCTTATGTTTGTATATCCTATGTTCCTATTTTTACCTAAAAATTTTTTTTGATCTTGAATTTTACACTTTTTTGCGGGGAAGGGGTCTTTAAGTGAACTACATTACATTTTAGCAGAGAGAAGGGTGGAACTGACAATTTCCATAGAGAAATTTTTTACTGAAAAAATCCTATATTCCTATTTTTAAGGACAAATAAACCAATATTTAAACACAGTATATATTCATAGTTAATGGTGGAACTGGGATCCAAATTCAAAGCCCTCTTTTTCTTAGGTAATTTCAAATGCTGAAAAAGTCATTGTTTAGGGCCTTCTGTGTTGGCGAGAGTTGTGGTACTTCAGCTGCACTTGAAAGCTGGTAAATGTGGGACTCAGCCAGTTCTTCTGGGCTCCATATTGATTCTGAAAAACCAGCACTGTTGGGTATGAGTGAAACATCCAAGTGTGGATCTTTCTGTCCTGTCATTAGTTATGGTACAGTCTTAAGTGCCAAGAGGCTTTAGTGCCAAGGAGACTAAATTGTCAAGGTCCTTCTTTCTGGTTCATTATTCCTCCTATCTTTGTATCATTTGTATTCCTGGACAGAAGAATCTTTGGTCTCCCTGCTGGCAAACTACAGGGTGGCTCTGGGTCTGGTCTCTGTTTTTATGTTGCTTTTTATTCTTGGAAGCTTGTTTATGCTTAGGACCTGTGTTCTAATCCTTTGGTGCCACTAAAGCTAATGACTGTGTCACAATCAAATGGAGATTTTGTAAAGCAGCTGGGTTTGCCATTTAGTGCTTGTTCCCTCCATACCTTGTTCCCAGACTGCTGTTTGCAGTGTCTGACATCTGAGGCTTTGACATCCTTGGACTGAAAGGGGCTTCCCCTCTCTCACCTGAGCAAGTGAGATTTTTGCTGCTCCATTACTGAACTTTGCTGACTACATGCTTCCTAGAAGACTAAACAGCAAATAGAGTAGAAAATCAGAGATTGGTTCCCTTGCCTCACTTTCCTCAGGTTTGCCCAAGGAGCATTGCTAACTTAGGATCGTTGGAAAGGTTGAAAGGTGCTTTTCTGCATAAAGTGTGCGAAAGATTCAAACTTGGACCTTTTGCTTACCAAGGTATAGCAGGCAGTTACTTAGTGAAACAAGCAGGACCTTCTGTGGAGGTTGTGCCCCTTATTTCAGGCATTCTTGTTTGGCAGAGTTAAGGAACACTGAGAAGGAAAACTGTTTGCTGCTTTCAGATCTCTGAAGGGCTGCTAGAGGGAAGAAGCAGCTTAGTGTTAGGGTTTACACAGTCCTAGCTTTGTCATTTTTTAGCTTACATTTTTCTTGGGTATGGGGGCAAGTCACTACCTTAATCAATTTTTATTGTGGTTATATATAATTTACCTTTTTTTTTTTTTTTTTTTTTTTTGCATTACGCGGGCCTCTCACTGTTGTGGCCTCTCCCGTTGCGGAGCACAGGCTCCGGACGCGCAGGCTCAGCGGCCATGGCTCATGGGCCCAGCCACTCTGCGGCATGTGGGATCTTCCTGGACGGGGGCACGAACCCGTGTCCCCTGCATTGGCAGGCGGACTCTCAACCACTGCGCCACCAGGGAAGCCCCTAATTTACCTTTTTGAGTGCATAATTCAGTGGCATTAATTACATTCACAGTGTTGTACATCTATCACCACTGTTTCTCTTTTTCATCATCCCAAACAGGCAGTAGTAACCATGAAGCAATAACTTACCATTCCCCTTTCCCTCCAGCCTTTGGTAAACTTCTACTTTCTGTGTCTATGAATTTGCCTATTCTAGGTGTTTCATGTGAGTGAAATCATATAGTATTATCCATTGGTGTTTGGATTCTTTCACCTAGCATAATGTTTTCAAGGTTTATCCAGGCTGTAGTATGTATCAGAACATTATTATTTTCAAAGGCTGAATAATATTCCGACACACACACACACACACACACACACAGAGTTATGTGTATCCATCTGTTAGCAGGTTGTTTCCACCTTTTGGCTATTGTGAATAATATTGCTAAAATATTGGTGAACTGGTGTCTGAATCCTTGTTTCCAGTTACTTTGGGGCTATATATAGGAGTAGAATTGCTGGGTCACATGGTAATTCTATGTTTAGATTCTTGAGGAACTGCCGAACTGTTTTCCACAGCACATGCACCATTTTACATTCCCACCAGCAATACCAAGGGCTCTTTACATCCTTCCCAACATTTACTTTCCTTTTTTTTTTAAACTAGCCATCCTAGGGGATGTGAAGTGGTATCTCATTGTAGTTTTGACTAGTGACGGCATATTTTCATATGTTTATTTGACCATTTGTATATCTTTGGAGATATGTCTTTTTTCAAGTCCTTTGCCCATTTTTGAATTGGGTTGTCTGTTGAGCTGTGGGAGTTCTGGATTTCAATTTTGGCTATTAATCCCTTATCAGATATGATTTATAAATATTTTTTCCCATTCTGTGGGTTGTCTTCACTCCATAATGTCCTTTAATCTACAAAAGTCCTTAATGTCAATCAAGTCCAATTTACCTTATGTTTTTTACTGTTGTTTGTGTTTTCAGTATCATGTCTAAGAATACATTTCCAAATCTAAGGTCATGAAGTTTGACCACCCTGTGTTTTCTTCAAAGAGTTTATGGTATATAGGCTGTTGATCCATTTGCGAGTAAACTTTTTGTGTATGGTATGAATAGATGTCCAATTTCATTGTTCTACATGTGGAAATCCAGCTGTTCCAGCACCATCTGTTGAAGAGCATTTAAGCTTATTTTTCAAAGGTGCATTTTTGAAGCATACATAAAATTACTGAGAACACATGAATACCCACTTACCTACTACCTACTGTTAACAAAATCGTAATATTTTGCTGTACATGCTTTAGACAGATTATTTTTAGAACAAAGTATAAAGTTGAAGCTGTTACTTAATTTCTTTAAATTTCAGTTACTCTGTGAACAAATTAGGTATCATAGTAATTAGGGCTCTGGTGAGGATTAAATTACATATTTATAGCTTTGAACTAAAAGGCTGAATGATCTCAGACTGCAGGGTAGGTTTCCTGGTGCCTGAATGTTGCTCTTTAGGGCTCACATTTGGTTTTGAGGCATCCACTTGTCCTTGGGAGGGTGGAGCTCACCACTGATCAGGTTATTAATTAGTATCCTTTCTTTTGCAGTGTGCCCAGCTGGCTGGAAGCCTGGCAGTGATACCATCAAGCCTGATGTCCAGAAGAGCAAAGAATATTTCTCTAAGCAGAAGTGAGCACTGGGCCATTTTAGGGCCAGGCTGCAGTAGGTGGCCATGAGAACAAAACCTCTTTTGTACTATTATCATACTTAAAACACAAGACCTTGCACTCAGCCCAGATGTGGTGTGGGACAGGACAGGCCTTTCCTGCAGGGGCTGGGGAGGCCAGGCTTTCTTCCTCTGGGGGGAATGGCCTGAGCTGTATTATGGGGCAGGCAAACTGATGTGTATAGTAGTAGGTTATCGCTTTTGGTCTTTTGTAGTTTTATTAAACTTGAGCTGAGACCTTGTTGATTCTTCATTTCAGGGGGGACATTAGCCTTTGAGTGTAAGAGGAATTTACCTTTTGCTTTTCCCTCTTTAGGGGAAAATGAGGTGTGAGAGTGTCTCAGAATCAGGAAATTATATTGAGGGGAAATGCAAGTACATACAGAGGATGGACCTCGAAGCAAGGTGTTTCATTTCACCATATCTGGAGAAGAGCAAGGCCTCCTACTACAGTACTGGCCAAGGCACTGCAATTTTTGCTATAGGCTGGGTTGCAGGTTAAGAGCCCAATGAGATTACTGACATTTACTTTTACACTACTGGGAGGGCTGTATGAAAACCTGAAGCTTGGCCTCTTCTGATAAATGCCTGGTACTGGTTCTGTAAAAAGATCAGAGTTAGAGGCTTCAGTACCTTTGGAACTAAAAGGGGGAGGGGGAGACAAACACAGCGCTGGTGTTCATAGGGTAGGTTTCTGTGTCAAAAGCACAGTGCTGAGCACCTCTTGGCTTCCCTGGGTTTCTATCCTTGATTTAAGGGTAGTTCTTATTCTCATATCATTGTCCTGAGGGAGGGTTGTCAGTGGGGCAAAGGTGGATTCCTCCTGGGCTCTTGAGGCTAGGGCAGATTCAGGACTGAGAATCCTTCTGTATATCATGTGGTGCCCTTCTAGACACCTTCCAGACACGGCTACCCCAGCCTACCTACCCCTCCAGTATTCAGACAAGTACGAACTATGAGCGGCAGTATAGGATTCCTGGGGCCTTTAATAATAGCTTATTATATGCCAGGTACTATTTCATATTTATTCAGTCTCCATAAGAACCCTCTGAGGCAGGTACCGTTATTTAGGGGATAGTTGCTTCTTAAACCCTGTAACAAGTAGCATCTTGAAGCACTGCAGAGAAATGGTAACAGGTAATAATCCCACATTCCAAGGCAGGTGGCAAGTCTGGATCTGCTTTGGTCTTTTGACCAAACTTCTTTAAGCCTTGTTATCTTCATTTAATATCTCTACTATAATTCTTTATCAAAAATGATCATCTTGTACCCAATAAAATCTTGTCTAGCCAAATAAGTCCCAGCAGGTGCAACTGTCATAAATGAGGATCCCACAGGGGAGGGGAGGGTATCAAGGGCCAGAGGATGCAGGTGGTGAGACCCTGGGGCTGAGCCAGCCTCTGCTGGGATTCTGAGGCTTCCTGGGGATGAATGTGGTGAAATGAAGCTCTTGGGATGTAGAGCTAGGCTCCTCTGAGGTCTGGGCCAAGCCCAGTAAGGCCAAGCGTTGGGCAGGCGGAGTGGAAAAGTAGGCCTTCTGCTCTTCTGAGTAGCGCTCCTGAGGTGGTACAGCATCCCGGTAAGTCCAGTCACGCCAATGGAAGTTGAAGCGTTCAAGCAGGGTGATCCGGTCAGCTCTTGCAGGTACACAGTCGAGGGGCTTTGTGGGTGGCAGATCTGGCACCTCTATTCCTCGCAGCAGCACGACCCCTCGGATGGCAAACCAGCCCCCAAATCTGGGATGTATGCACACACCTGATATGTGCTGGGGAGTGGGTAAAAAAGAAGACAGTCATGGAGGTCGTCTTGGCACCAAATCCAGCTACCAGCAATGCAAGCTAGGTTTGTTCACTTACTCATTCTCATTTCTCATTCTGAGTCTACATGTGAGCCTCTGTCAGTCCTTGACTGGACTCCTCTATTCCCTCTCCTGGCAACTTTTTTCATGAAGTCACTGACCACAAGGAAACGTTCCTTGAGCTGAACTTCAGCTTCCCAGTCTCACCACTCTAATCACAGCTCTGCCCCCTCCATTCTATCACAAAGACTAAGAACAGACTAGTTCTCTGTGTCCCTAGGAACCAGACCCCTGACCATGGTGCATCTTTGTCCTGGATTGTACCCATCAATTCCTTTACCCAGGGGAGGTGGAAGAATGACACCTGAAATCTTTTTTTTCTTTTGGCTGTGCTTCGCGGTTTGCGGGATTCTCAGTTCCCCAACCAGGTAATGAACCCGGGCCATGGCAGTGAAACCCTGGAATCCTAAACACTAGGCCTCCAGGGAACGCCTGGGACTTGAAATCTTGAGGGATTTTCCTTTCCTTTTCTTTCTCAGCCCCTATTCATTAATATTTACCCTCTGACCTGGGTTCCCCAGGGGTCAGACTCCACATCCTGTCGTTGGTAGTAATAAGCTGCCCCTGCCACATGGGCTGCTGTCTGGGCCAGAATCTTGGGGCGCCGGTTTGGGTGTACCTCGTAGTCAGCGATGATTTCTACTTGCATCTCTGGGAGGCTCTGTGATAGAGAACGAGATGGAAGCTTTTAGCACAAGAAGAATCATGACCATGTCCAACAGAGCCTTAAGTTGTGTTAACACGGCCCTGTCCTCAGAAGTCATGTTTAAAGGGGAAACATGATCTTAAACTTGGAGTGGGGCTGGGGGCTCCAGCGTGAAGAAAGCAATATTGTGTCTAAGAGGGCCCATGTTTGAAGGGAAATACAGTCTTGTTCAGAAACCTTTATGAGGGGTGACTTGGCTCTGCCCTCCGGAGGCCCAATGTGGAGGAAGACATGGCCCAGCTTTGGGGAGACCCAGTGTATGTGTACGTGTGTATATACATGTAAAGTGTGTAGTGGGGGAGTATTCTGTCCTCAAAAGACCCCAAAGACAGCATAAAGCTTCCAGGTCTAGGGCAAAGAAAGGTGAGAGATGCGTGGGGAATGTTGGGCTTATTCCCATTTCCCTTGGAGGCCAAGGGAAATCTGATCATATAGTTGTCCATCAGTGAAGGGTGAGTGAGACTGGTTTCAGACCTGGGGGGCTGCTAGAGGTGGTGGCCAAACCCGGGGTGAGAAGGCAGAATGGGGAGAGATCACATTGTCAAGGCTGGCTTTAGGATACCCTTCTGCCCGGGAAGTGGCTCCTAGCCCTAGGCAGGTCTAGATCCTGCACTAAGCTTCAAGGAGCTGGAAGCAGATGCAGGTTTTGAAGCTGGGGAAGGCTACAGCCAGCGTTGCTCACCTCTCTAACACGGCCCAGGTGGTATGCCACACACTGGTCCACAGGGTCAGTCAGTGGTTGGAGGTGGCAGCTCTGCAGGAAGGGCTTGAGGGCCCGGTCAAACATGGCAGGTGTGCTGAGTACCAGGAAGGCCAGGGTAGGTCCTGGCAGGGGCAGGTGGAAGGCTGGAGGCAGGAGTGCATTGTACCATGCCACCTGGAACAGAGAAAATTCAGGCCACACAAGAGGGCCAACTTAGGCCTTAGCCAGGCCCATACCTTAGCTTTGCATTCAAGGCTTCATGCATCTTGCCCAGCCTCCCTCTTATTCAATCAATGAAATTCTACTGATGTATGATGTGTGTTTATGGGGACGCATCTGAATCTGACATGGAGTTACAATAGAGAGGCAAAGAATTCATAAAAAACTAAGGACAAAAAAAATTGATTATATTGTGATTAGTGCAATAACAGAGCCAGTGAAGGCCCTCTGAAATTTGAAAAGGCTTGGAAGCTGAGTCTTGAAGGCTAGGAAGGAAACTTACAGGCTGACGTGGAGAGGGAGAATCTGGTATGTGTTTTAAATAGGTCCCAGCATAAACAAAGAGGTAAAAAGTGCAAGGCATAGTTGGAGAATAGCAAATTGTCTAGTTTGACAGAAGTGAAGCATCTGTAGAGGGGAGCAGAGGGAGAGAAGCCTGGAGAGATCAGTAGGAGTAAGACTGACTGGCCTTGAATACTACCAATTTGAGGAATATGGGTCTAATTTGGTGACAATGAGGGGCTAGCCATTGAAGATTTAAGGAGTAAACTGACATGATCAGTTTTAGATCAGTCTGGCTGCAGTGTGGAGGATGGAATGGAGGTAAAGTGACAGCAAGTAGGTTACTGCAGAAATTCAAATGATAAATAGTGGCCTGGACCAAGAGCATAGATGGGTTGAATGGAAGGAAATGGATCTGGGATAGGAGACAGATTGCTAAAGGTCTCAGTGGCTGATTGTATGTGGAGCTAGGGAGGTGAGAGAAGGAGGAGCTTAGGATGATTGGCAGGGCTGTATATGGCACTGTTCAATACCATAGCTCCCCCTATCCAGGCCTACCTGATTGCACCAGCTAGGCATCCCCACTCTCCCTCATACCTGCCATCCACCACTACTACCTCAACACCTTTATTCAAGCTCTTCCTGATATTTGGGATGTACATAACCTTCCAATCTATCTTTTCATATATAGTTCAACTCCATTTTTTCCAGGGAAGCCTCTCTGAGGCTAGATCCAACCTACTTCTTCCTCTATAATCCTCTCCCAGCACTGCTGTGTGCCACTCAGTGGAAGGGGTGGAAGTGGGCTGCCTCGTAAGCATCAGGCAAAAGGCTCAAGCTGAGTTGACTTAGCTTTGTTTCCAAGCACAGGGTTCAGTGCAGGGGACACTGGATATAGGGAAATGGACCTATGGGAACAAGGGTAGGTGGTGATGCCAGACTTCTGTGTCAGGCAAGTGTATAGTTTATATACCCAGCCCAGCACTGGTGACTGGCAACATCATGAATGTAACCTTTTATTGGTAGATGGAACAACCCAGCCAACTGTCTGCTTGCTCAACACCATGAATGCCCTTCGCTAATCAGATGACCAAAATTCTAGCCATGCAAACATTCCAGGCCTTGCCCTCCTCCCAACTCCTTCGGGAAGCTTCCAAAATGACTCTGGCCCCACAGTACCTTTCTTCCTGTAAACTACATAGGTGACAAAGCCACAGAGTTACTGGATCATATGGTGTCTCCTATTCATCAATCCGGCATTGTATGAGGGTAAAAGGACAAACCTGCAACAGTTCTCTACCCGTTTAGCCCAAGCGCCCGTTGAGACCCTGTCCCGATACGTCAAACGAACACGGGGCCAGAAGAGCTCGGGAAAGTTCAGAGGACTCCAGGGCCTCACGCCGGTGGCACCGAAGCCAACCATACACTTCGCCCTAGCACCACAGTAGGGATAAACCAACCTGGAAGGGGTAAACCTCGAAGCCGAAAGGGCACAACGTGTCCTCAATCTTCTGCTTCAGCTCTGCTACTTGCGGCTCCATAGCGCACGCTACACGCTGAGCCTGCTGGGGAATGGAGTCTCAAGGTAACTCGGGACGTTAAGCTTTGAGGCAGCTTGGACTCCATTTCCCCAGAACTACTGGGATCGGCAGCGGGACTTCGTTGGCTCTGCGCGATGCATCCTGGCACACGTAGTTCATTCGGTCCTTAGAGACAGCCACTACAGAAGCCGAAAGACTCAGTTTCCCGGCAAGCTTCACGGTGGGGCTGTGACTGCGCGTGTTGCTTCTAGGGAAACGTAGTTCGGTAGCCTGCATCACCAGCTGTCTCCAGTAGAGGTGAACTCAGTTTCCCAAGTGGCACCGCGGAGACCAGTGCGAAGGCGGGCTTTCCCGGCCTACCGTAAGGTTTGAACCGGGCGGCGGCAGTAGTTCGGTGTGATGGCGCAAGTGTCGTGCGTCTGGAGAGGTCTCGACCAAGATTCGGTACCTTTTAACTCCCACCTGATATCTGCGTATCAGGGCATCCCGCTTTTCCACCAGTTCCCCAAGGACGTTGCTCCCCTGACTAGTCCCAGAGGCGTAGTTTTGGTCTGATACTGCATCCTTACCTTTATTATTGCATCCCCCACTCACCTCTTTAGATCTGACGTTGTGGTCTTTCCTGGGCTGTGCCTTGGGTGCCCACAGTTGGGAGAGCAAGGGCACAAGATGCCAGGGAGCCAGAGCTCTGCCGCAGGCTATGAGTAGGAGCCTGAGATGGTCTGAGCACCTCGATGCGCTTCTCAATGCTACTGACGGAAATGTGGCCAGGATTAAGGTGAGGAGGCGCCTGAGTCCCCCGCCTTCTGGTTTAGGGGCTGTGGGTTAAAGGACTGCAAGACAGAACTCATTGGCCTGTGCATTTGTTTTTTTGCAGCAAAGGCTGTATCCCCTTGGAGTCTCCACCACGGGTATTGTTCCTTTTTCTACCTATCCCTCAGCCTTTTCTCTTTCCAGAATCTGCCTTTTTCCAGTGCCTATGCCGTCCACTAGTCCTTGCAAATTCCAGCTTTTTATTTTCCTGAATAAACATTTCGCCCCCCCACCCCCCCAATAGGCTTTGCACTCGTCCCTTCCTTATTCCCTCAGCAGGAGACCTGACTGGGACCTGGATTTCCCCTCATTACTTGCCTCCCCAGTCAGGAGTCCAAGCTCAACAGCCTTGGGCTCTAGAGACTCCCATTGTCCCAGAGAGACTAAGTTGGGCTGAGGCCCGTAGTGCATCTTCTCTCTGGGATGAATTTACTATTCTTCGATCCCAGCTTCGATCCCAGGCTCAGGTGAGGCATGGAATCCTAGGTGAGTATGTTTGGGGTTTGCGTGAGAGGAGGATACCAGGGGTTGGGGGAACCCCTTGCATAATAGATCGTGTGGTTTTTCTGCCTGGGTAGGTGACTGAGGCACTAAGGCAGGCTGTGCAGGGCCTGCTGGAAGAGCGAGAGCAGCAGAAGTACCAGATCTCTGCCCTAGAAGGTATCTGATCAGTTCTTTTCTTCATATACACAGTCTCATATGTGTGAACACATTTTGTTGCACTCCTGTTGTGTGTGTGCTTGTGTCTTGATTTGCAAGTGGAGTCTCTAGGCTCATGTGTGAAGTTCTTAGAGGGGCTGATCCCCAACTTGTCCCACTACAGCATCACTAAGGTTGCTGCAGGGGGGCCCAGAGCAAAGGGTCCTTCTCCTGGAGCAACGCCTGGAGGGGCTGAGAAGGGAACTGCAGGGCCTTCGAAGCTAGGTACAGGAACAGGCGTGAGCCCAAATACAAACAGGACCACAAAAGTGCAGTGCTACCAGTGGCCTTCACCAAGAGCTGCAGAATGAGTAAGTGATGGGCAAAACCTCGCCTTCTTCAGGCCTCTGAACTCCTGGTACTCTGGTAGCCTCCTCTGGGCTTGTTAATTGGCTTTAGAATGACACTGCTGTCATTCCTGCAGGCTGCAACTGCTGTGGGAGGAGTCAGAGATTCTTTGGGAGGAATTGAAGTTGCTGCAGGACCAGCTGAGTGAGTAAAAGATTGGGGGTGGGTATGAAGTCACCTGTTCCCTTTTCTGGAAAGCCTTCTTGCTTTCCTAATAAATGACCATAGCTCTGACTGCTTGAGCTTCCTAGAAATCTGGCCAAATATTTTGTCTTACCTCTCATGGTGTGAGTCTAGTCTCCCCAGTCAGCTTGGAAACTTCTCAGCAGCTGGACCAGAATGCTTCTGTCCTAGTTTTCAGTGCCAGAGAAGGGGAAGGAAGCAAGTTGGAGAACATCCCCCTTACATTTTCTCTCATCCGCAGGCCAGCACCAGGAGCTGCTGCTGAAACAGATGACTGAGGGGCGGCAAGCTCAGGCCCACAGCTGGTAGGTAGGACCAGGATCGGACCTATCTGTTCACATCTCCCTTTGGAGGCCCCGTCCTTTCTCTGTCTATCCTGTTTTGCTGGCGGGCCAGGATACCCTCTCCTATCTCTATCTCTTTCCTTCTCTTCCCTGTGCTGACTCCACCTGCCTCCAAATCTCTTCTTCCCAAGCCCTCTGCTCCAGGCCATGAGAAACTATCTTTGTCCACATGAGGGTTCCAAGTGTGCTGAAGAGGCTAATTGTGGGGAGGGGGAGTTGCTTCTGGAGAGGGAGAGGTTTGGTCCTACCTGGGCCCATGGTCTGGCAGATGTTGGATCAGCTGGAAAGTGGCCAGGAGGGCAAAAGTCACACCCTGGAGACTGCCAGGACAGAGGTCCAGGATGCCCGGTGGGAGCACGACCCCCTCAGTTCAGGGAGTGTGGGTGCTTGCGGTAGTGGAAGGGATTCGTCTCACAGAGACCAGGCACTAGGGACCAAAGTTCAGCTAGCTATCTTAAATTTGAAATGGGCTGGTAGGGGTGGTATGGTAGGGGTTGCAGCCCATACGGGCAGTACTGGGCATTCTTTACTTGACACAGAGTCACCGAGGTATTTCTATATATTTGGAGGATAAAGGGGGAGGGGACTGGAGTCCTAGCCTCAGGAAGGAGGACAGTTCTGTGCTGGGAGGGCCCCCTTGACCCACCATCACCATCTCTGCCTCTGATTCTTTCCCCTTTGCAGGACCTCCGTTCACGTCCTCCAGTCTAAGCTGCCCCTGGCTGCCACCTTCGCCATGTCTCTTTCTTCATCTAGCTCTGAAGTCAGTCTTCCAGACAGTAACAGTAGTTGGGAACTTTTAAGGTAGCTAGGTGGGGGTAAGGCATGGATCTTGGGGAAGCTGAATCTGAATGGTGCCTGGATGCCAGCTGCCTAATTGTTTGACATTGGGTAGAATGGAGTCTCTGCCTCTTTCTTTGTGAATCCATCAACCTCCGTTGCTCCTTATCCCGAGTCAGGCCTTTATGTCCTTCCCCATCAGGGCCCACAGCCTAGGTCTGTATGTATCACAGTGCTTGCTGATGATTTGTTCTCTCTTCCCTTTCTTTCCTCTTAGATCTCCAGAGGCATACCCTTTCTAACCTGCAGCCCAGCAGCTTTCAGCTCCAGGCCCAGAGCCCTATACTTTAAGGGCCCCAAGATGCTCCTGAGTGACTGTAAGGACTTGTAAGAGCAGTAGGATGATGTCTTCTTTGCTCACCTTCCCTTCCAAGGTCCTGTTTCTGGGTCCCCTTCCCCTCCCCTCTTGATCTAGCTGGTGTTTGCCCTCCCTACTGAGGTTTGTCACTGCCTGTCCAGCCTTACCCACAAGCAATAAAATGGTTTAATCCTGCCTGATGTGTTTTCTGTGAATCAGCACCCACATGGGATAGACTCAGCTGTACCTGTGACTTGACTGCTTCCTGTCACCTCTCTCTCTGAAGTCCAAGTTCATAGACATTTATAACTGTATCTTCTGAGTGCAAGCCCTGTGCTCAGTGGACGTTGGAAGGAAGAGCTCCCATTCTGGTGGGTAGAATGAGGTAGGACAATGCTCTGGGGCAGTACTGCTATGGGGATGCAGAGGAGGGCAAGACACTCTGGTGGGCCTTTGACCTGGCAAATAGAAGGCTTCCTCTCCTTTTTTTTCAGCTTCTGCCTCTTGAGGCTCACTCTAGCCCCTCCATATTTCTTCATCCTCAGCAGTCCAGGCTGCATTTCTGCAGCAGTCTCCTCCTTAGTGTCTCTTCTTTCAGTCTCTACCTCTAGTCCAATGGCGTTCAGGGCTTTTTGACTGTGACCTCCAGTAAGAAATACAGTTTACATTGTAGCATAGTAAATATAAATGTATGTATTTATTAATTGAAACAAATTTTATGATTCAATACTATTCTTTAAATTTTTTTTTTTTTGATGATGAGAAACAATGCTGTATTTAATTTAATTAATTAATTAATTTATTTTTGCGGTACGCGGGCCTTTCACTGTTGTGGCCTCTCCCGTTGCGGAGCACAGGCTCTGGACGCGCAGGCTCAGCGGCCGTGGCTCATGGGCCCAGCCGCTCCGCGGCATGTGGGATCTTCCCAGACCGGGGCGCGAACCCGTGTCCCCTGCATCAGCAGGTGGACTCTCAACCACTGCGCCACCAGGGAAGCCCTTATTCAATACTATTCTTACTAAGAGTTATGCACTCTGATATTTCCTATTATATTTTTTAAAATGCTTTGTGGCTATTGGTTCTGATCCTTCTACCACTTGGTTGCTCTCTGGAAGTATACCTTCCTGGGTAGATTAGGGAAGCTTTACTTTTTCCTTACCTGGGCTTTGTGTTCTAGACAGTGCAGTCCAGGGTTTCCCTAGAAGTAGCAGCATCTCACTGAGGTCTCATTAGGTCTCTTCCAGTGCTAAATACAGCCCAAAAAATAATGTCATTTATCCACCAAGTGGATGTTTATTGAGCATAATACATAACAGTCCTGGTATATATTTGTCCTAAGCTAAGATGTGCAGTGGACTCCCATCTCTTAGCTCAGTCTAGCTGGGAAGAGGAGACAGTTATCTGAAATAAAAGCATAATAAAAGGCTGGGGTGAGTAGAGCAGGAACTACTTCCTGTTTTGGGGTACATTCAAGGCCCTGGCCTAATCAGCAGACAGGTCATGAAGGGTGGGCCTTTGACACCTGAATAGCTATAAGGCAATCCTCATGTTTTCTTCCCCCTCAGCATTAGGGAGATTGATGAGAATGGAATGGTAGAGATGAGACCTGGGTCCAACAGAACCTGTTCAAAAAACAAAACCCAAAAGTTCCCATGAAGGCTCATCTTCCTGCTGAAGCAGATACAAGGAACCCCTGTCTTTGACATCTTTTACTGGGCAGGTGATATATCTGGCATAATGGCACTATTTAATCTACTTGCTACCAGTGCTCTACTTATTTATCAACTACTTTGCATCAAGGTCTGTGGAAGACAGGTTTGCAAGGGTGCCAGGGCTCCAACAGAAACATTAAATAGCAATGTGGAACAATGGTATTTGAACAGTCACCAGGTGGCAGCACATGATTTGTTGCCAGGCGAATGATACAGAAAAGGCTTGCCAAGGGGACTGGGTGATGGTGACCTCTTTTCTCCCTTTAGAGATCCTGTGAGCTATCAATCTTCCTAAAACAGTGTCCTGTAAAGGCTACTCTCCTGCTAAAGAACCTCTGATAATTCTCCCAGCATAAAAAAGAAAGGACAAGTTTGGCATTTAAGCTGAACCCACATTTAACCTCTTATCTCTGCCTTCTATCTCTTACCACACATCTTTCTTAAACTTTATTGCCACCAAAAATGCACACCACCTATACTCCAACTGTTCAAATTCCACTCATCTGTCAAGACCCTTGCAACAGGAGGCAAGTCTAAAGATGGCACAAAGGAGGTCTCTAACCCCAGGGAACGTGGGTGCAGGAAGGCCATACTCCACTGTTTGCCTGCTCTTGCCCTGGAAGCTTCAATCTGCTCAGGCTCATACCTTGATGGCATGAGGTCCAGGCGTATGGAAAGCATGAGGAAATATGTGCCTGTTGAACAGCTGAATAGCATTCTTATTCTCTAACCTGTTTTCAAGCCAGCTCAAGTGTTAACCTCCTGGAAGAAGGCTTCACCAAATCGAATCTCTTAGTTTAGAGGTATTGCTCGCTCAGCATTTATACCCATTGCTCTTACTATCTCAAGTCGCTAATAATTGTTTATTTCAGTTTTCCCTCCACACTATAGTGAGATCCTGTCCGACTCTGCGTTCATACGGCTTTTGCCTACTCAAGTCCTTATTCAGCTATATCTTCACGAAGCCAAAAGCCGCGCCAGTAGAATCCATTTTCTGTTGCCTCTATCAATTACCAAGCGCTTATATGTTTGGCATTTTGATTGGCCCATTTTGTGTTTACTCTCCCGCCCTCTGAGAGGCTCCTGGGCTCGGGTTTTCCCCAGGTGTATTCTCTCCTCCTTGGTTCCGCCCTTGGTTCCGCCTTTCCCGCACACTGCCTCTTCTGTTTTTACTTCTACTTCCTTCCGATTGGTTCCCTTCGTCCTCCGGAGTTGGCGCTTTGGGCTGATGATTGGCTTTTCTGAACGCCCATTGTGTCCACCCTCATACCACGTGGCATTCCTAGTGCTAATTGGGCAATTCCACTAGCTCGTTTTTCCAGGATTAACGATTGATTGGCTGCTCTGAGGGAGGGCTTGAGAAGAGGGGCGTGACCGTTGAAACCCCGCCCCTAGCTTCCCTGCCCGCTTGGGCAGGAGTTTCAGTCGCTCGCGGCCGGGCAGCCCAGGGCTCTTCCAGCTGCGCTCTTTGGCTCGCCGGCCGGATCATTCTCCTGGCCTCGCCGAACAGGCGAGGGGAGCGGCCCCGGCTGCGGGGTCATGGCAGTAGCCTCCTCGTACTCCGCCGCCGCTGGCCCAGCCGAGTCGCCGGCTTCTGCGCGAGGGAGCCCTACCGCCTCCGCAGGCTAAGAGCCGCTGCCGCCTCCGAGCTGTGAGGGCTACTATGCTCCCTCTTTGCCTCCGCCTCCCCCTCCCGCCCGCGCAGGCACCCCTCTGGCTGCTCAGTCCCGCCTCAGGTAACGCCAAGAGAGCGCGTGGGGCACTAACCCAGGGCACCCCGGCCCGCGTGCGCGGCTACCGCCCGCATGGGCTTAGGAGCATTGGTGCTCCGGTCTTTTAGCACTGGCAAGACTCCTTCGCTTCCCGGAGCCTCCTCTCAGCGGCTGGGGACACTCCTCGACCCCTTCCCCTACTCTTTTCACTTCCTTCAGGTTCCCGGGACGGCTTCTTACCCCTGCCCCGCGCCTTCTCCCTCCCCACCTTAGAGGCCCGGAACCCGTAGAAGTTCCTTCGTATCAGGGACTTGGTCCCCGACTCCTTCAGGCTCTTTCCCCACTTCAGAGACTCAGGACTTCTTCATTTCGTCGCAGAACTCCCTTTTCTGAGACCTCCAGCTCCACCCTGTCAGCTCGCTCAGAGATCTGGACTCCCTCACTTTTTTTCTCAAACGTAACACCCTCGAAAACACCCACTTCTACCCTCGAAAGATACTTCCCTCCCCTCGGACACTACTGACTCCTTTTTTTCACTCCTCCCCTGTCATCCCTCCTCTCCGCATCTTTCCTTTTCCCTCCTCTGCCTTTTACCCTTAACTTTGAACACTCTGGACTAAGCCAGTATTCAGATTTAGCTAGAAGTGAAACCGGGTTTGTCGAATTTAAAAACCTTTCAATGTATCCCTCTGAAAAAAACTTTGCTAAATAATTTGGACTTTATTCTGTAGGTATGGGGAGCCATTGAAGCTTTTAAGCAGGAGTTTGGTATGGTTGATTATCTCTGGTGAAAATATGGAGGAAGAATTCAAAGTGAAGAGCGTGGAGGCAGAAAGCCTAGGTAGGCAGGAAAGTAGTGTGCTAATCCAGGTCAGAGGGGAATAGTGGTAGGAAAATGAAGAGAATGGCATGCAGTTCCATGAGGTTTCAAAATAGAGTTGACTGTATGATTCCATTTATACGAAATGTCCAGAGTAGGCAAAACTAAAGAAACAGAATGTAGATTAGTGATTGCCTATGGCTGGAGTTGGGGGTACACACATGCAACAAGACCTAGGAGTAGGGTCATGGGGTATATGCACTTTAACTTCATAAGATATCAGATTGTTTTCCAAAGTGGTTGCAGCAATTTACACTCCTATAGCAGAGTATGAATGTTATCACTGCTTCATATTCTTATTAGTATTTGGTAGTATCTGACATTTAAATTTCTACCAATTTAGAGGGTATAAAAAGGTACTGTGGTCTTTATTTGCATTTCCCCAATTATTAATAATGTTGAGTATCTTGTGTTTCCCAATTTGGTTTCTTCTGTGAATTGCTTGTTAAGTCTCTTGCCCATTTTTCTACTTTGTGGGGTTTTTTCTTACTAAGTTCTAAAAGTTTTTTTTAATATACTTTGAGTACAATTAGTTACAAAAATTCTCTTCTGATCTGTAACTTGTATTTTCACTTTTGTCTTTTAATAGATAGTATTTATTATGAAAAAAATAGAGTTGAGAGAATTAGTGGGGGATTTCTAACTTGGCTGATGGGATGGATTGATAGTGTTAATTGAAATAGGGAACATAAAGAAGCAATTTTGAGGGGAGGTAATGTGATTTTGGATAAGTTTAGTTTGAGGTGTTTTTCAGGTATCATTGTGGGTAGATGGAAATTTGGGTCTGAAAACTGGGAGAAAGTTTGGAACTGAATACATATATTTGAGGGTCAACAAAGAGTATATGGGGGATGTTTGAAGCCTTAGTATGGGGTGGTAATACTGAAAGAAGAGAAGAAAAGGGCTGTGGACCAGAAGGAATATCATTGTTTGAAGGGTAATAGACACTGAGAAAGAGAGGTTAAAACAGTGGGACAAGAACTAGAACAGAATGGCATTATGATAGAAGCCAAAGGAAGAAAGGGTTTCAAGAAGGGAGAGGGCGACCATCAGTGTATGATGTGGTGTATGACCAGTAGAATGAGAATTCGGAAGAAACCACTGAATTTAGTAATTAGAAGATCACTTGCTTTCTTTGAAAGACACTTTAGATAGCGTGATGGTGGGAATGATGGCAGTAGTCAGATCGTGATGGATTGAGGAGCAAATGTGAGACAGTAAAATTACTCTTTCAGGGCTTCCCTGGTGGCGCAGCGGTTGAGAGTCCGCCTGCCGATGCAGGGGACACGGGTTCGTGCCCCGGTCCGGGAAGATCCCACATGCCACGGAACGGCTGGGCCCGTGAGCCATGGCTGCTGAGCCTGGGCGTATGGAGCCTGTGCTCCGCAACGGGAGAGGCCACAACAGTGAGAGGCCCGCGTACCGCAAAAATAAAAAAAAAAAAAAAAAAAAAAAAATTACTCTTTCAACAACTGTGATTATGAAGGAGAGCTGATAGTAGTGAAACACCTTTGTTGAGGTTATGCTATATGCCAGGTATCATAAAGATGCGTTATAGATCACAACAGCCTTGTTTATGTATCAGTATCCCTCTTTTACAGTTGGGAAGCTATAGGCAAGAATTTGAAAAAGTCTGTCTAGCTCTGAAACCTGTGTTCTTTCCACTATGGCACATGTGTGTTTTTCTTTTTAGTATGGTAGGTTGAGGGGAAATTTTATTTAGGAGATACGTTGGGCATTTCATTCTTTGACACCGAAAGGATAGACATCGAGATGGATAATGATGTGGTAGGAGAGAAGGAAGGTGAGAGAGTTTAAAAGATGGTTTTATTTTGTTGATGTGATAAGTTATCTGTGGAGACGTCAATTATCTTTGGAGACTGAAGGAACTATGGTGAGTTTCTGGCTTGAGTATTATGGCCATGGAAATATTCAATGGAAAATGAAAGAGGAATGGATTAAGGATTCTTCTTTTAATTAATTAATTAATTTTTATTTTTGGCTGCGTTGGGTCTTCGTTGCTGCACGTGGGCTTTCTCTAGTTGCGGCGAGCGGGGACTACTCTTCATTCAGTGTGCAGGCTTCTCATTACGGTGGCTTCTTGTTGCGGAGCACAGGCTCTAGGCATGTGGGCCCAGTAGTTGTGGCTCGCAGGCTCAGTAGTTGTGGTGCACAGGCTTAGTTGCTCTGTGGCATGTGGGATCTTCCCGGACCAGGGCTCGAACCTGTGTCCCCTGCATTGGCAGGCATATTCTTAACCACTGCGCCACCAGGGAGGGAAGTCCCTGGATTAAGGATTAAATAAAAAAGATTGCTGACACATTTAAGCCAAGTTAAAGTTAGAAATATATATTTGTAGTGGGGCCCAGGAGCATGCATTTTCCACTCCAGCAGCCTAAGAGCAAGAGGGCAAAAAAGATGATTGGGTTGATCCAGAATTGGAATTTACAAGAAAGAAAGGTAAAATGGAGAGTAATTTTACATTGCTAGTGATAGTGTGGGAGGTATGATGGTATGATGCACTTTGAGCGTCAGAGCTGGGGCTGTGAGAAATAAAACCTTCTTTGGGGCTGGTGTACTTGGAAAATAAGGAGACAATCAGAAATGTGGTTGAAGACTAGGTTTTGTAAGAAAAACAGAATGAGAAAGCTGAGAGTTCAGTATAAATATAGTTTCAAGGTAAAACAAAAAACAGTGTAGGGACTTCCCTGATGGCGCAGTGGTTAAGAATCCGCCCACCAATGCAGGGGACACGTGTTCGAGCCCTGGTCTGGGAATATCCCACATGCCGCGGAGCAACTAAGTCTGTGTGCCACAACTACTGAGCCTGCACTCTAGAGCCTGCGAGCCACAACTACTGAAGCCCGCGTGCTTAGAGCCCATGCTCCGCAACACGAGAAACCACCACAGTGAGAAGACTGCGCACCACAATGGACTAGCCCCCACTCGCTGCAACTATAGAAAGCCCATGTACAGCAACAAAGACCCAACGCAGCCAAAATAAATGAATGAACAAATGAATAAATATGTAAATAAATAAACTTAAAAAAAAAAACCAGAGTGTAACTGTCTCAGTGCTGTTGAAGGGGAATAGACGCATAGATTATTGAAGTAGTGGGAGGTTAAGGGGCTATAAAGGATATTGATATGTCATCAGTATGGATGTCATAGTTGCCCACTATGAAGCGGGAAATGGAACAGAGAAGATATTGGGTCCTATATGTGGGGCTGCTCAGAACTAAGGGACCCAGAATTGAGTTGGACGTTCCTTGGCACTTGTTCAAAAGCAGTACTAGGTGGTACAGATATTTGTGTGTGAATTAATGTCGAGATCCTCAAATACTTGATGCCCTGGATGTATGATGTATTATTCTCTCAAACAGATGTCTATTTGGGATGGTCTGAAACACAGATCTTTTGTGATTTGGCATATGATAGGCCTGTTTAGCTCTGTTTAAAAGTGTACGTGCTGAGAAGCTAGACTAGGGAATCTCCAACCCAGTATCCCCAATGACATTTTGTACTTACGTTATTTGTAAAAAGTAAATTACATATTTACATATTTACATGTACTCATTCCCTGGCTTATTTAGAGTAGAAAGCTGACTTGCTTTAATGATTTTTTCTCTATGTGAAAGTGTTTATAAATATAATCTTTGTGTCGTACATTTCATCTTTTCTGCAAAATGAATGTTGTGTTGGAATTTGAAATCTATGATAAGGGCTTTTATGAGAATTTTGTCTCCTTCTGGTAAATGAAGCCCAAGTATTACATTGTATAGTGTGGGTGATGGTGAATGTTTTGGGCCAACAATGAGTATTATACTGTTTTCCAAGTTGTCATATGGAGATGACTTCAGTGTAGTCTCACTGGTGTTATTTCTACTGAGCACTCGGAGTGGTTGTTTCAGAGAAAGGCTTACTTGTGATAATTTTTAAATCTTACATTCCTGAAAATTTCAGAAAGGCAGTGTGATATAAGGAAAAAAGTGGAAGTCCTAACTGTCATCGACCCTGTTATGATTGGCTATATGATTGTAGGCAAATTTTTTATCCTCTGAGCGTTAGGTTTTTTTAAATTTGATTTTTGAATAGGTAATACATTCAAATGGTTAAATAAATAGTTGAATATTTATATATTTTATATAAACAGTGAAAGTCTCACTCCTATGCCTATTCCTCATCCACGCAGTTTCATGTCCCTTGCCCAACCACTTTTACTGGTTTCTTTACACTCTTTTAGACTTTCTTTAGGCAAACGCTTACAATTATGAATGTATTTTTCCTACTTTTCATGCAAAAGTTAGTCCATAGTCCCCACTGTTCTGTACCTTCAACCCATTACCCCCCAAATTTTTTTTCACTTAATGTATCTTGGAGATCTTTCCAGATCAGTACATAGAGAGTTTCTGCTTTTTTTATGAAATCTGCACAGTATTTCATTGAATGGATGTATCATAATTTAACTAGTTCCTTATTGTTGTACATGTATGTTGCTTCTACTCTTTTGATATTATAAGCAATTCTGTAATGGAGACCCTTGAACATGTGTCATTTTACATGGGTAAAAGGATATTTGTGGGATCACTTTATAGAAAGTGGGATTTCTAAGTCAAAGGATATATGCATTTATAACTGTGAAATATGTTGCCAAATTGCTTCCCTTTGGGGTTGCTCCAAAAGGTGCATTGCCTGTTCACTCACCAACATTAGCTGTATCATAGCTAATACTTACATGGTACTTACTGTGTACCAGATACTGTTCTAAGTGCTTTATATACATTACTTCATTTTATCTTAATAACATCCTTTGAGGTAGGTACTGTTATTATCTCCGTTTTTCAGGTTAATAATTTGAGGAATAGAGACTTTAAGTGATTTGCTCAAATCATACAGTTACTGTGGCAGAAATTCAAACCAAGTATTCTGGCTTCAGGATTGGTGTTACTAAGATTATGTTTTACTGTTATCAAAGTTGAATTTTTGCCAATCTGATAGAGAAAAATGATACCTCAGAGTAGTTTTAAATTTTAAAATATTACGTTAAGGTTAAGGATCTTTTTATATTGTTTGATCACTCATGTTTCCTTTTCTGTAAACTACGTGTTTAAATTCTTCACCTGTTTTTCTTTTGAGTCATAGGCCTCTTTCCTATTAATTTCTAAGTTTCTCTCTCTTTTTATATATGATATAAATATGTATATATATTTATTTATGTATTGATATATATGTATTTATGTATATATATCATATATACATGTAATAAGATAAACTTTTTTGTCTGGGGTATGTATTGCAAATATTTTCCCATTTTGACATTTGTCTTCTGACTTCTTTTATTCCCATGCAGAACTTCTAGATTTTTATGTAGACAGACTTATCAATCTTGTCTTCTATGGCTTTTGGATTTTGAGTCATAGTTAGAAAGACCTTCTTCATCTCAATCATTAGTTTTTTTTTTTTTCAATCATTAGTTTTTTAATCTATCCAGTGGGAACAAGAAAATAGAATTATTGTTAAGGTCAAAGTGCTTTGTGAACTGTAAACTGTAAATCATTACACAGATGAAATATGGTGTTACTTATTAATTTGTCTTCTGAACAAATTGTATAGAGATTGTCATCTCTTCTCCTGCATTAAATGGAATAGGATGACAAATTTTTGTTTTCTGCAGTGTGGGAAACTAGGGTGGTATTGATCTTGTGGTCAGTGTTTTTCTTGGACAATTTGCATGGGATCTTTTTCAAAAGTAGGCACAGTGGAAATCCTGAAGTATTTTTGCATACTTTAGTCTTTGTTGTTCTTTGTATTAGGTATAATTGGAATCTGACTAAAAGTTCTCAAAAATTGTTTTGCTTTCACATTAGCTATGGTTGACAAATTTGCACATTATTTACTTTGCGTATTGTATTCTTACTGATTGGTAGGAATTTGTAATTTGGGAGGACCCCTCATTTGTGTGTGTGTGTGTGTGTGTGTGTGTGTGTGTAAGATTATAAAATTAATGCATGTTCATTAAGGAGGAATTGGGGAATAGAGATGATTTTCAATTATTCAAATCTCCCCAAGATTCAAAGAGTTAATAGCCAATGTTAACATTTTGGACTCTCAGGATTCTTTTTGTGTATGTGTTTGCATTGTCATTACCAACTCCCTAGGGTCTGGCATAGTGCCTGGCCCTTAGTAGGTGCTAAATAAATATTTGTTGACTGAGTGAATGAAAGAATGAATATGTTTTTACATAGGAAGTACGGAATCTCAATGTCTTACTTATTTTCATTTTTTTATCCACTGTAGATTTTGATTCATATAGTAGTATTAAAATTTGTATGCCATAATTCATTTGGAGGTGAGTAAGTTCAAGTCTAACCCTCACGGAGCTCAGAGTCCAGTGAAAGAGACAGATAAGCAACAATTAAAATACTGTGTGATAACTATAATAACAGAGCTTTGTGGAAGGCATTATCAAAACACAGAAAAAAGAGATTGAAGGGTCAGAGAACACTTTCCTTATGAGGTGATCACTGGAGAGCCATGTAGAAGAGGTCAAGAAGAACATGCCAGGGAGAAGGAATATTCCTTCTAGGTATTGAAGTGTGAGCAGGACTCTACAAGTAGTTCTCTATGTTTGGAGCAGATTGTGTCTGTGGGTAGAGGAATAGAGATAGATGAGGCTGGAGATGTGGGCAGGGGCCAGCTAAGAAAGAGCCTTTGTATCACACATGAAAAGTTCTCAAAAGTTTACTTATTTTGGAGAATAGATTGGGAGAGGTGTGAGAGTGAAGCTAGGAAGACCAAGAAGATGTTAACTGAGCACAACAGCTGGAATGAGATGAACATCACTTAAGCCAAGTTAGGAGGGGAAAGCTACACTTGAAAGGAGGGTTAAGTCTGGGGGCTAATGGTTAGGCCAGTTTTAGTAGAGCAAAGTCTTTGAATGCCAAGCTAAGGAATTTTATATGCAACAAATGTCATTGAATTTTTTTTTTAATTTAAAAATTTTTAGTTTTGGCTGCGTTGGGCCTTCGTTGCTGCATGTGGGCTTTCTCTAGTTGTGGCAAGCGGGGCCGACTCTTCGTTGCGGTGTGCGGGCTTCTCATTGTGGTGGCTTCTCTTGTTGCGGAGCATGGGCTCCAGGCGCATGGGCTTCAGTAGTTGTGGCACACGGGCTCAGTAGTTGTGGTGCACAGGCTTAGTTGCTCCGCAGCATGTGGGATATCCCCAGATCAGGGATCGAACCCGTGTCTCCTGCATTGGCAGGCGGATTCTTAATCACTGCGCCACCAGGGAAGCCGCCATTGAATTTTTTTTTAACTGTCATGTGTGTTATGTGAACTGTTACAGGTTGCAGTTTGCTTCCTTCCCACTAGTCTGAAATGATGTTGAAATCTTTCATGCTTATGAAATAGTAGAGATATTATCAAAGACAATTGTATTTAAACAGAAGTGAAATTTCAGACTGGAATATGACCCTTTATTTGAAAAGTATATATGTGTATATATATTAAAGAACTATGAAAATAGGCATTGTTTGAAAATACCTTTTATAATAGTTATGTACTCTTTCCTTTGGATTCTTAAGACCAGATAACCCTGTGGCATGGTAAGGCTCTGGTCTTGTTGAAGCTTTACAAGTATAAGGAAATCACATTAAAAGTCCTCTTAAAGCTCCATAGTTACATTAGAGAATACATTTTTAACTGGAATTAGAATTTTTTTCCTGAATTTAAATCAGAAAGAAAATATTTTAAGGAAGCAAACCCGTTTCAGAAAAAAGAAATACCAGGGAGTATGCTGTAGTTAATATGAATTTCGTTGAATTACTACAGGTCAGCTTTTATGTTTGTATTTCTGTATATTAATAATTAAATGCTTTAAGAGATTCATTTTCATTATACATTGATTGTGAAATTATGTTCAGTTTGCTATATTTATTGTCAATATAACATTATAGAAAGTTTAGAATAAGAGTAAAGAATAAGTCATACATTTTCTACCCAAAATAACATTATCACTTTGGTATAATTCCTTTATTTTTTCCAGTGCATACTTTTATATAATTATAATCATTGATTATTCAATTTTTATATTTTTGCCCCTCCCTCTTCACACTTAACATATAAATTTCATCTCATGTAGTCTAAGCTATTGTAGTGGGAGGGATGAGAGGGTGATTTTTAGTTGTTCTAAGCTTTTTTTTTTTTTTTTTGCGGTACGCGGGCCTCTCACTGCTGTGGCCTCTCCCGTTGAGGAGCACAGGCTCCGGAGGCGCAGGCCCAGCGGCCATGGCTCACGGGCCCAGCCGCTCCGTGGCATGTGGGATCTTCCTGGACCGGGGCACGAACCCGTGTCCCCTGCATCGGCAGGCAGACTCTCAACCACTGTGCCACCAGGGAAGCCCTGTTCTAAGCTTTTAATCTTCATTTTTTAAACAAAAGTAATGCAAGATCATTGTAAAAAAACTGAACAGAAACGTATTCCATAAAAAAATGAGTCTTGGGACTTCCCTGGTGGCACAGTGGTTAAGAATCCACCTGCCAATGCAGGGGACATGGGTTTGAGCCCTGGTCCGGAAAGATCCCACATGCTGGGGAGCAACTAAGCCCATGTGCCACAACTACTGAGCCTGTGCTCTAGAGCCTGCGAACCACAACTACTGAGTCCACATGCCACAACTACTGAAGCCCGCGTGCCTAGAGCCTGTGCTCCACAACAAGAGAAGCCACTGCAATGAGAAGCCTACACACAGCAAGGAACAGTAGACCCTGCTTGCCGCAACTAGAGAAAACCCGCATGCAGCAATGAAGACCCAACACAGCCAAAAATAAATTAAAAAAAAAAGTCTTTCTTATAATCACCTCTTCCACCAAGATAAAGTTTAATATATGCATTCCTTTAAATTTTTTTGATATATACTAATGTTTACTATTATATTAAAAAATAAAAATACGATTGCACTATACATTCTATTTTGCCAACAGTGACGCTGTCAAGTGACAATACCAATATCTTGGTATTGTCACTTGACAGTGAAACTTTGACATCTCTCCATGTTAGTATATATAGAATTTACCTCATTCTTTTTTTTTTTTTTTTTTGTGGTACGCGGGCCCCTCACTGTTGTGGCCTCTCCCGCTGCGGAGCACAGGGTCCGGACGTGCAGGCTCAGCGGCCATGGCTCACGGGCCCAGCCGCTCCGTGGCACGTTGGATCCTCCCAGACCGGGGCAAGAACCCGTGTCCCCTGCATCGGCAGGCGGACTCTTAACCACTGCGCCACCAGGGAAGCCCTACCTCATTCTTTTAATGACTATATAATACATTATTTGGATGTATTCCAGTTTATTTAACCTACCCTATTGATGGACATTTGGATTGTCTCCAGTTTTTTTCTGTTACTGACAACATGTAAGTTAATACATTCTTGTACATTTATCTTATGTCTGCTTATAGTAACTCACTTATTTTGTTTGTTTGTTTTTGTTTTTTTTGCGGTACGTGGGCCTCTCACTGTTGTGGCCTCTCCTGTTGCGGAGCACAGGCTCCGGACGCGCAGGCTTAGCGGCCATGGCTCACCGGCCCAGCCGCTCCGCGGCATGTGGGATCTTCCCGGACCGGGGCACGAACCCGTGTCCCCTGCATCGGCAGGCGGACTCTCAACCACTGCGCCACCAGGGAAGCCCAGTAACTCACTTTTAATGGCTATAAAATATTCCCTTTAGTGGAAATAATACACTTGAGAGAGAAATAAGGTTGAAAATATTTTTTGGTGAATATTTTTTGACAATACTTCATGTTATTAATTTTGTTTTGCCTTTTATCAGATTCCTCCTTTGACCTTTGTAATGTAAACTATAGAAGAGCCTGCCCTAACCCCAGGAATCTAACTTCCTTTTTCTCTTGATTGCTTTCTTTACCAGCCTCTGAAATAGACTTCTAACCACTTTATCAGAAGAGGTGAGTTGCCTATTTGACCTAAGTGGTCTTCTTAAATCAAATAGGAAAATTCATCAAAATAAAGATTAACCTGGAAATTTATTTATTTATCTATCTATTTATTTTATTTATTTATTTTTGGCTGCATTGGGTCTTCGTTGCTGTGCGCGGGCTTTCTCTAGTTGTGGCGAGTGGGGGATACTGTTCGTTGAGGTGTGTGGGCTTCTCATTGCGGTGGCTTCTCTTGCTGTGGAGCACGGGCTCTAGGCATGCGGGCTTCAGTACTTGAGGCCCGCGGGCTCTAGAGTGCAGGCTCAGTAGTTGTGGCCCACGTGCTTAGTTGTTCCGTGGCATGTGGGATCTTCCCGGACCAGGGATTGAACCCGTGTCCCCTGCCTTGGCAGGTGGATTCTTAACCACTGGACCACTAGGGAAGTCCTATCCTGGAAATTCATAATCCTCTTAGTACTGTAGCATCTCAGCTTATTTGAATGGGCCTAATATCAATCGGTTGATCTTGTGTCAAGTTTCATGTTCCAGCATAAAAAGCTTTAGATACATTTAGTGTACTTAGAAGATCAGAAACTATGTTTTTTATATCCAGATTATGGGAAATAATAATCCTACTCAATTCTGTCCTAGTTAGACCATATATGTAATATTGTGTACTTTTTTTGCTATTGTGTTTTAGAAGAGCTTTGACAATTTGGAGGGCAATTAAGGCTAAACTTTAAAGAAGATAACCAGGGAGCACTTGATGCCATGTTTCATGGGAAACTTGAAAGACTTGTGTATATGTGCCCTGGAGAAAACTTGGTAACTGAAAATGTATAATAAAGAAGAAAACCAGACTTAATTTGTTGTATACTTGCAGCATCCAGAGCTAGGATTAAGGTTGGGCTGGGGAAGAGAGAGGAAAGGGAACTCATTTTTATTGAATGCTTACTGTGTGTTATGCACCCTGCCTTTTGCTTCATTTATGCATTTTTATCCTTTAATTCCTTAGTGTGTTGTCATTAATTCTCATTATAACTCAGTGAGATATAGTTAATATTTACCTCTATTTTATAAATGAGGGGGAGAAGTTAAGTAACATGCCCAAGATGATTCAGCTACTTAGCTGGAATCAATTTTTTAAACTTGTCTTGTTTAATTTATTTTGGTCACATACGTATGTTTTAAATAATATGTAACAGTGTTATTTTAGAAAATTTTTTTTCTGCTCTCATTTCATGAAATTTTATGTCTTTACATGCTTTTTCAATCTCAGTATCTTTGCCATCACTAGATCTTTTCTGAATTATCTAGCACAGTTTGCCATGGTATATCATCTGCTCTTCCCTCTAAGCTCTTTTATTTTTTTATTCTAGCAAAATTTTTTTTAGTAGAACTTGAGATTTTTAACTTAATTGTGATGCTATTTATTTATTTATGGCTACGTTGGGTCTTCATTGCTGTGCGTGGGCTTACTCTAGTTGTCGCAAGTGGGGGCTACTCTTCGTTGCAGTGAACGGGCTTGTCATTGCTGTGGCTTCTCTTGTTGTGGAGCATGGGCTCTAGGCGTGCGGGCTTCAGTAGATGTGGAACGAGGGCTTCAGTAGTTGTGGCACTTGAGCTCCAGGAGTTGTGGCTTGAGGGCTCTAGAGCGCAGGCTCAGTATTTGTGGTGCATGGGCTTAGTTGCTCTGCGGCATGTGGGATCTTCCTGGAGCAGGGGTCGAACCCGTGTCCCCTGCACTGGTAGGCGGATTCTTTACCACTGCGCCACCAGGGAAGCCCTGGATTCTTTTTTTTTTTTTTAACATCTTTATTGGAGTTATAATTGCTTTACTATAGTGTGTTAGTTTCTGCTTTATAACAAAGTGAATCAGCTATACATATAAATATATTCCCATATCTCTTCCATCTTGCGTCTCCCTCCCTTCCACCCTCCCTATCTCACCCCTGTACGTGGTCACAAAGCCCCAAGCTGATCTCCCTATGCTATGTGGCTGCTTCCCACTAGCTATCGGTTTAACATTTGGTAGTGTATATATGTCCATGCCACTCTCTCACTTTGTCCCAGCTTACCCTTCCTCCTCCCCGTGTCCTCAAGTCCATTCTCTAATAGGTCCGCATCTTTATTCCTGTCCTGCCCCTAGGTTTTTCATGACCATTGTTTTTTTTTTTTTAGATTCCTTATATATATGTTAGCATATGGTATTTGATTTTCTCTTTCTGACTTACTTCACTCTGTATGACAGATTCTAGGTCCATCCACCTCACTACAAATAACTCAATTTTGTTGCTTTTTATGGCTGAGTAATATTCCATTGTATATATGTGCCACATCTTCTTTATCCATTTATCTGTCGATGGACACTTAGGTTGCTTCCATGTCCTGGCTATTGTAAATAGAGCTTCAATGAACATTGTGGTACATGACTCTTTTTGAATTATGGTCTTCTCAGGGTATATGCCCAGTAGTGGGATTGCTGGGTCGTATGGTAGTTCTATTTTTAGTTTTTTAAGGAACCTCCATACTGTTGTCCATAGTGTCTGTATCAATTTATATTCCCACCAACAGTGTAAAAGGGTTCCCTTTTCTCAACACCCTCTCCAGCATTTATTGTTTGTAGATTTTTTGATGATGGCCATTCTGACTGTTGTGAGATGATATCTCATTGTAGTTTTGATTTGCATTTCTCTCATGATTAATGATGTTGAGCATTCTTTCATGTGTTTGTTGGTAATCTGTATATCTTCTTTGGAGAAATGTCTATTTAGGTCTTCTGCCCATTTTTGGATTGGGTTGTTTGTTCTTTTGATATTGAGCTTCATGAGCTACTTGTAAATTTTGGAGATTAATCCTTTGTCAGTTGCTTCATTTGCAAACATTTTCTCCCATTCTGAGGGTTGTCTTGGTTGTCTTTTCATCTTGTTTATGGTTTCCTTTGCTGTGCAAAAGCTTTTAAGTTTCATTAGGTCCCATTTGTTTATTTTTGTTTTTAGTTCCATTCCTCTAGAAAGTGGGTCTAAAAGGATTTTGCTGTGATTTATGTCATAGAGTGTTCTGCCTATGTTTTCCTCTAAGAGTTTTATAGTGCCTGGCCTTACATTTAGGTCTTTAATTCATTTTGAGTTTATTTTTGTGTATGGTGTTAGAGACTGTTGTAATTTCATTCTTTTACATGTAGCTGTCCAGTTTTCCCAGCACCACTTATTGAAGAGGCTGTCTTTTCTCCATTGTATATTCTTGCCTCCTTTATCAAAAATAAGGTGACCATATGTGCGTGGGTTTATCTCTGGGCTTTCTGTCCTGTTCCGTTGATCTATATTTCTGTTTTTGTGTCAGTACCATACTGTCTTGATTACTGTAGCTTTGTAGTAGAGTCTGAAGTCGGGGAGCCTGATTCCTCCAGCTCCGTTTTTCGTTCTCAAGATTGCTTTGGCTATTCGGAGTCTTTTGTGTTTCCATACAAATTGTGAAATTTTTTGTTCTAGTTCTGTGAAAAATGCCAGTGGTAGTTTCATAGGGATTGCATTGAATCTGTAGATTGCTTTGGGTAGTAGAGTCATTTTCACAATGTTGATTCTTCCAATCCAAGAACATGGTATATCTCTCCATCTATTTGTATCATCTTTAATTTCTTTCATCAGTGTCTTATAGTTTTCTGCATACAGGTCTTTTGTCTTCTTAGGTAGGTTTATTCCTAGGTATTTTATTCTTTTTGTTGCAATGGTAAATGGGAGTGTTTCCTTAATTTCTCTTTCAGATTTTTCATCATTAGCGTATAGGAATGTAAGAGATTTCTGTGCATTAATTTTGTATCCTGCTACTTTACCAAATTCATTGATTAGCTCTAGTAGTTTTCTGGTAGTATCTTTAGGATTCTCTATGTATAGTATCATGCCATCTGCAAGCAGTGACAACTTTACTTCTTCTTTTCCGATTTGGATTCCTTTTATTTCTTTTTCTTCTCTGATTGCTGTGGCTAAAACTTCCCAAACAATGTTGAATAATAGTGGTGGGAGTGGGCAACCTTGTCTTGTTCCTGATCTTAGTGGAAATGGTTTCAGTTTTTCAGTATTCTTTTTTTTAATTGACAAATAGTTTATCATCTTTTGTTTCTGAAGCCTTTTTTGTTATTATTATGAGAAAAATGTAACAAACACCCATTTACCCATATAAGAATTGTATTTAACAATTAACATTTTGTAAGATTTACTACATCTTTTTTTTCTGATATATTTTAACACAAGTACAGACATGATATTTCACTTCTATTTCTGTGTGCAGTGCATCTCCAAAAGTAAGTCTTATACAATCTTAATATCATTATCCCACTTAAATTAATAGAACTTTCTTTTATCAGCTAATAGTATTTCTTATTAAAATTTCCCCAGCTCTCTTCTATAACTAGTTTGTTCAAATCAAGATCCAATAAAGTCTCATTATTGTATTTAGTTGTTAAACTTCTTAATTCTCCTTCAGAGTCAGAATTTGAGTATAGTACTGTGCTTTCTCTATGCTTTCCTTTCCTTGTAAAGAAAAAGCTTTGTAACGATCAGAACTTTTCAATAATAGAATAGGCATGGAGGAATTAGTGAGCTCTTTGTTAGTGGTTTGTTTCAGTAGGCTGAGTTAACTCTGGCCTCTGTAGTGTCCAATCCAGTGGACACTTTTCTTCATATTTTTTGACTGATTTGTGACATCTGATATGTTTGTCGTTACCACCTTTTTTTTAAAAAAAAAATTTATTTATTTATTATTGGCTGCATTTGGTCTTAGTTGGTGTGTGCAGGCTTTTCTCTAGTTGTGGTGAGTGGGGGGCTACTCTTTGTTGTGGTGCATGGGCTTCCAATTGCGGTGGCTTCTCTTGTTGCGGAGTGCGGGCTCTAGGCACACGGGCTTCAGTAGCCATGGCTTGCCGGCTCTAGATTGCAGGCTCAGTAGTTGTGGCTCATGGGCTTCGTTGCTCCGCGGCATGTGGGATCTTCCTGGACCAGGGCTTGAACCCGTGTCCCCTGCATTGGCAGGTGGTTCCTTAACCACTGTGCCACCAGGGAAGCCCTATCGTTCCCACCTTTGACCTGTGTGACTTACTTCCTCTTGGTTTTATTCTTACCTCTGTTGTTTCTTTTTGTCCTGTATATGTTGATGTTCCCTTGGCCTCTTTTTAAAAATAAAAAAAAAATAAATAAATAAATAAATAATTTGGCTGCATCGCGTCTTCTTTGCTGCACGCAGGCTTTCTCTAGTTGCGGCATGTGGGCCCTAGGGAGCACAGGCTTCAGTAGTTGAGGCACGTGGGCTCAGTAGTTGAGGTGTGTGGGCTCTAGGGCTCACGGGCTTCAGTACTTGTGGCACGTGAGCTCAGTAGTTGTGGCTCATGGACTCTAGAGCACAGGCTCAGTAGTTGTGGCGCATGAGCTTAGTTACTCTGCAGTGTGTGGGATCTTCCTGGACCAGGGTTTGAACCTGTGTCCCCTGCATTGGCAGGTGGATTCTTAACCACTGCACCACCAGGGAAGTCTGCATGTATCTTTCTGAATTAGAGTTTTGTCTGCATATATGCCAAGGAGTGGGATTGCTGGATCATATGGCAACTCTATTTTTAGTTTTTAAAGGAACCTCCATACTGTTTTCCATAGTGGCTGCACCAATTTGCCTTCCCATCAACAGTGTAGGAGGGTTCCCTTTTATCCACACCCTCTTCATCACTTATTATTTGTAGACTTTTTAATCATGGCCATTCTGACCAGTGTTTTGTATTTCTCTAATAGTTAACGGTGTTGAGCACCTTTTCATTTGCCCATTGGCCATCTGTATGTCTTCTTTGGAGAAATGTGTATTTAAGTCTTCTGCCCATTTTTTGATTGGGCTGTTTTTTTTTTGTTATTGCGTTGTATGAACTGTTTGTATATTTTGGAAATTAAGCTCTCATTGGTCACATCGTGTGCAGATATTTTCTCCCAATCTGTAGGTTGTCTTTTCATTTTGTTTATGGTTTCCTTTTGCTGTGCAAAAGCTTGTAAGTTTGATTAAGTCCCATTTGTTTATTTTTGCTTTTATTTCTATTGCCTTGGGAGACTGACCTAAGAAAGTAGTGGTATAATTTATGTCAGAGAATGTTTTGCCTATGTTCTCTTCTAGGAGTTTTATGGTGTCATGGCTTATATTTAAGTCTTTAAACCATTTTGAGTTTATTTTTGTGTATGGTGTGAGAGACTGTTCTAACTTCACTGATTTCTATGCAGCTGTCCAACTTTTCCTAACATCACTTACTGAAGAGACTGTCTTCATTGTATATTCTTGCCTCCTTTGTTGAAGATTAATTGACCGTAGGTGTGTGGGTTTATTTCTGGGCTTTCTATTCTGTTCCATTAAGCATATGTCTGTTTTTGTGCCAATACCACACTGTTTTGATTATGGTAGCTTTGTACTATTGTCTGAAGTCTGGGAGGGTTTTGCCTCTTGATTTGTTTTTTCCCTCAGGATTGCTTTGGGACTTCTGGGTCTTTTATGGTTCCATATAAATTTTAGGATTATTTGTTCTAGTTATGTGAAAAATGTCATGAGTAATTGATAGGGATCACATTAAATCTGGAGATTGCTTTTGGTTTTTCCTCACCTTTTAAAAATTTTTTATTTATTCTTTTTACTTTTCAGTTTTTTTGGCTGCACCACGAGGCTTGTGGATCTTAGTTCCCCAACCAGGGATTGATCCTGGGGCATGGCAGTGAAAGCCCTGAGTCCTAACCACTGCACCGCCAGGAAACTCCCATTTTGTTCACCTTTTTAAAGTCACTTCTTTGGGACTTCCCTGATGGTCCAGCAGTTAAGACTCTGTGCTCCCAATGCAGGGGGCCTGGGTTTGATCCCTGGTCAGGGAACTAGATCCTGCATGCTGCAACTAAGCTGCAACTAAAAAAAAAAGATCCTGCATGCCACAACTAAGACCCAGCACAGCCAAATAAATATTAAAAAAAGAAAACAAACCTTGTAATGCCCTATACCTAGTGGGAACCCAATTAACATTTGATTTTTTAACAGAGGGGATTCTTGAATTGGCCAAAAGATTGGACTAGTTAACCTCTAAATGCTTTTTCAACTTTCAACCTAAGTTTCAGTTTTATGTCATGACCTAGGGCCTGGTGGATTGTAGTTACAACAGCATATAATATGCGTATCCAAAAGAGATAATAACAGTTTTAAGAACTGGCTTTTGATCTGTCTGGCACTAATATATGCCATTGTGTATACTCATGGCTAATTAAATAGGGGATGCCACTTTTTATGTTAGATTGCTTTTGGTTTGAATGGAAACTGCAACTCATTATTTCACAGCAGGATGGCAAGTTCAGCAGTGTTGCTTTTATTTTTAATTAGGCAGTCATCCTGAAATGTGTCTGTATTTGCTTTGTTGGTCCATAGAAAGGACAGCAGCTGAGCAGACTGTGATGTAGATTTGCCATGTGGTTGGTCATGATATACAGCTAATGTACTTATCGGTATTCCTGTTCAGGAAAATGGCCAGTTTTCTGGGCTACATCTTACCCGTAATGAATCCTTGTTTTATTTTGAATTAGAGAGGGGATTTTTATGATGATAGAAAGAAAACAAAGTATGATTAGGATATTAGGATATTATGTTTGCATTCTTTTTCTACTCTTTATACCCAGGGTATAAAAGTCCACTGAATTCTCAGAAATCCTTTTTTACTCACTTGTGGGACTTCATTACCAACTCTGTACACACATGATTCCATATTTGGGTGGATGTTGAAGATTATGGGTGCTGACTGACACTTTGCCACATCCTGTTACCTGTTGGTTGATAGCTGTTCAGTGCGTTACAGGATTTTATTTACATCTATGTTGTTGTGAAGTTCCATCTACTTCATTCCTGTGGAATGAAAGTGTAAGAAACAACTAATGCTGTACATTAGAATGGAAAAGAAGGGCTGATTGGGGGTTGGCATATCTTTCCTGTCAGCTTGGCATCCATTCTTTAAATAGTCTGTTTAAACCAATGCTAATTTATTTATTTATTTAGTTTTTGGCTGCGTTGGGTCTTTGTTGCTGTGCGCGGGCGTTCTCTAGTTGCGGCGAGTGGGGGCTACTCTTCGTTGCATTGTGTGGGCTTCTCATTGCGGTGGCTTCTCTTGTTGTGGAGCACGGGCTCTAGGCGTGCGGGCTTCAGTAGTTGTAGCACGCGGGCTCTGTAGTTGTGGCTCGCAGGCTCTAGAGTGCAGGCTCAGTAGTTGTGGCGCACAGGCTTAGTTGCTCCGCGGCATGTGGGATCTTCCTGGACCAGGGCTTGAACCGGTGTCCCCTGCATTGGTGGATGGATTCTTAACCACTGCGCCACCAGGGAAGCCCAATGCTAATTTTTTGATCTATAGAAAGTGATGAAGAGACTAAAGGCTTTTGCTTCAGCGGCTGGTGGAGCTATCATCTGTGCTCTTTAGTCTCTGTTGTTAAATTAGGGTGGAGAATAGTAGTAGCTTAGTACCTAGCTAGTAAGCTGTAATTTTCCACAGAAATTTAGCTGTTTTTCTGGAGGAGACATGTCATAGTGGGAAGTATTTGGATTTGGAACTCTTGATTTGAATCCAGAGTCTGTCACTAGTTGTTTGAATTTGTTTGAATTTAATCTCTCAGTGTTTTAATTTCTTTCTCTTTAAATTGGAGATGATAACACCTACCTTAAAGAGTTGTCATAAAGGTTATCAAAAACGCAAAAACATTTGGTAGAATGCATGGCCTGTGGTAAATGGTGGCTACAGTGGTTATTATTTCCATAAGCATTTCAGATGGGCGTATGGTCTACTTGGGAGTCCTAAAAGTTTCTTGATTCTCTGGAAAATGATTTGTGGAATTCCTACTTTGAAAAGATAAAATATATAATATTGGTTATAGGATATTTAGTTCACTGACATTTTGTTTTTCTTTTTGAGAGAGAAACTTTTTTTTTTTTTTTGCGGTACACAGGCCTCTCACTGCTGTGGCTGCGCAGGCTCAGAGGCCATGGCTCACGGGCCCAGCCGCTCCGCGGCATGTGGGATCTTCCCGGACCGGGGCACTAACCCGTGTCCCCTGCATCGGCAGGCGGACGGCAGGCGGACGCTCAACCACTGCGCCACCAGGGAAGCCCCACTGACTTTTTTATTGATAGCTTTTCAAATTACTTTCTCCAATCAAAGCTTTTAATTGTACTTTCTCCAATCAAAGCTTTTAATTGTACTTTTAATCCCAGTGTAAGTGAAAATTAGCCTTTGAAAAGACAAACCTTCCTATGCAGAAAAGAAAGGAAAAAAATTTTGAACTTTCCAGTTTATAAATATTGAAATTGAGAACAAAATTACTAAAAAATTATTTGTGTCCTTGTAAGCAACATAATTTTGGCATTTTTGAAAGACTGCTGAAGGCTGTTTCCTGGTTTAAGAACAAAACTGATTAAGCTTTTCTGACACAGTGCTTCTTAACGGGGGCACTATTGGCATTTAGGGCAAGACAGTTCTTTGTTGTGCAGAACTGTTCTGTGCATTGTAGGACATTTAGCTTCCCTGGCCACTGCCCACTAAAATGCCAATAGTGCCCACCCTACACCCCCACCATTGTGACAGTAGCTCCTCGCTGACAACAACCTCCTTCCCCCTAAATCTTCACATGACCCTAATTAAGAACCACTGGGACTCTCGCTGGGATATTTTTAGGGAAGCAGCTCACAGTATCATCAGTTTCCATTTAGGAATTCCAAGTTTTTACAAGCTTAAAATTCTTGATCAACAATGTGTAGTCTCTTGAATCAAATAGCCTCTTTACAGCAAGAGTAATTGTAGTTGTTTTTTTGTTCCACCCAAAATGTATACTTTAAAGGGCACTATTTGTATCAAAAGGTAATATTGCTTAAGTGAGACCAAGAGAGGTAACCCAGAGTCTGAAAACAGCATAAAATCCCACAAGTTTCAAAGAATGTATTGTCTGATTTTAAAATTAGTTATTTTCAGATTTTAAAAAATAGGGTATGGTTTTAGAGTCTGTTCATACACACCTTTGCTGCCTTTTATGGCTAATTAAAATTTATCAAATTAAATTGAAAGCTATTTGTAACTTGGTTGGTTTCATTTAAAATGTGGTCATTCAGTATGCTGGCCAAGGAAGCAGAAGGCATGGTCTGGAAGTTTTCCCATGCTCAGCACTTTTCCAAAATGGATTAATAAAGTTCTTACTCCCATAAGGGGACTGTACTTTTTATCCCTCAGCTGTCTAGTAATTAGTATTGCTTTAGCATATAATAGGGGCTCTACAACTAAATATCAGTGTTTGTCATGAGTGCTTTTATATTTTAAGTTTGTGGACTTGAATAAGTAAGGCTATCCAAAAATTCTCCTAATGCTTTTGAGTTTTTAGGCTAAGATATAAATATTCCTTGGACCAAAAACTATAGTCGAACTATTGCAGAATAAAAGGTTGAGAATCTTGAGACTTGGCTTGCACAGTGGGATGCTATTTATTTGCCAAATTGTTTTCAGTTTTTTTGGGCTGAGCATACTACATAGCTGTTGTATTGGCAATAGACTTAAAAAAAAAAGAAAACAACTGTTAAAATTCTCTTTTTATTAGGAAAATTAAATATAGGAAAGAGTACAATATAATACCACCCAGAATTAACAAATATTAGTGAAAAAAATAACAAAATTAGCAAACATACCGTTTTGTGTTTGTTATAGGTTTGTTTTTTAATAAAAGGAAACAAAACATTATTGTTATAGTTGAAATCTCCTTTATTTCCCTTCCTTATCTCATTTTTCTTCTTTCCCACCAAGGCAACTACTACAATGAATTTAGTGGCTGGCTTTCTAGTTCATGCTTTTATCTTTTTTTTTTTTTCTGGCTGCGCCTTGCGGCATGTGGGATCTGAGTTCCCTGATGAGGGGTCCAACCCGAGCCCCCTGCATTGGAAGCACGGAGTCTTTTTTAAAAAATATTTTATTTTATTTATTTATTTTTGGATGCATTGGGTCTTCGTTACTGCCCGTGGGCTTTCTCTAGTTGCGGTGAGTGGGGGCTACTCTTGGTTGTGGTGCGCGGGCTTCTCATTGCAGTGGCTTCTCTTGTTGCGGAGCATGGGCTCTAGGCACGCGGGCTTCGGTAGTTGTGGCACGCAGGCTCTAGAGCGCAGGCTCAGTAGTTGTGGCGCACAGGCTTAGTTGCTCTGCGGCATGTGGGATCTTCCCAGACCAGGGCTTGAACCCGTGTCCCCTGCATTGGCAGGTGGATTCTTAACTACTGCGCCACCAGGGAAGCCCAAGAAACACGGAGTCTTAACCACTGCACTGCCAGGGAAGTCCCCCTAGTTCATGCTTTTAGACATTTACTATAAATATATATCTTTATATAATAATCATAATAAGCAACAGAACTTGAATGCTTACTATTTTCCAGGCACTGTTCATTTAATCAATACCCTATGGTGATTGTAAGGATTAAATGAGTTAATACATATAAAATATTATAATGTAGGTACTAATTTATTTCCATTTTATAGATGGGGAACTGGAGATGTAGAGAGGTTTTGAAATAACTTGACCAGGTTCACATAGCTGCAAGTTACAGAGCAAGGATTTGAATACAGATTTGTTCTGAAGGCTATACCTTTAATCAGTATGCTGTCCTGCCTCTCTATAATATATGTTATTTTATATGTTTAAAAAATACATTTTTTTATTAAAATGGTATCATCCTATAGGATGGTCCTACAGTTTTTTTGGTAACTTCTTAAAAATTGCTTTGAATTCAGTTTGAAAAAAAATTTATTTATTTAGGGCTGCATCGGGTCTTAGTTGTGGCACTCAGGATCTTTCATTGTGGCTCACAGGCTTCTATCTAGTTGTGGCGCACGGGCTTAGTAGCTGTGGCTCGCAGCCTCAGTAGTTGTGGCGCACCAGCTTAGTTGCCCTGCGGCATGTGGGATCTTCCTGGACCAGGGCTCGAACCCGTGTCCCCTGCATTGGCAGGCGGATTCTTAACTGCTGTGCCACCAGGGAAGCCCTACATCATCTTTTTAAAAAAATTTTTATTGGAGTATAATTGATTTACAGTGTTGTGTTAGTTTCTGCTGTACAATAAAGTGAATCAGTTATACATATACATATATCATTCTTTTTTTAGATTCTTTTCCCATATAGGTCATTACAGAGTATTGAGTAGAGCTCCCTGTGCTATACAGTAGGTCCTTATTAGTTATCTATTTTATGTATAGTAGTGTGCCTATGTTAATCCAAATCTCCCAATTTATCTCTCTCCCTCTTTACCCCCTGGTAACCATAAGGTTGTTTTCTGCATCTGTGACTCTATTTCTGTTTTGTAGATAAGTTCATTTGTACCTTTTTTTAGATTCCACATTATACCACATGGTCTTTATCCATTCATCTGTTGATGGACACTTAGGCTGCTTCCATGTCTTGGTTGTTGTAAATAGTGCTGCAGTGAACATTGGGGTGTATATATCCTTTTTTTTTCTTTTTCAAATTTTATTGAAATGTAGTTGATTTACAATGTCATGTTAGTTTCAGGTATACAGCACAGTGATTCAGTTATACATATACATATATATATATATGTATATATTCTTTTTCAGATTCTTTTCCCTCATAGGTTATTAAAAAATACTGAGTATAGTTCCTTGTGCTATACAGTAGGTCCTTGTTTGTTATCTAGTTTATATGTAGCAGTGTGTATCTGTTAATGCCAAGCTCCTAATTTATCCCTCCCCCCTTCCCCTTTGGAAACCATAAGTTTGTTTTCTATGTCTGTGCGTCTATTTCTGTTTTGTAAATAAGTTCATTTGTATCTCTCTCTTTTTTTAGATTCCACATATAAGTGATGTCATATGCTATTTGTCTTTGTCTGGCTTACTTCACTTAGTATGGTAATCTCTGGGTCCATCCATGTTGCTGCAAATGGCATTATTTCATTCTTTTTTTATAGCTGAGTAATATTCCATTGTATATATGTAGCACATCTTCTTTATCCATTCCTCTGTCAGTGGACATTTAGGTTGCTTCCATGTCCTGGCTATTGTAAATAGTGCTGCAATGAACGTTGGGATGCATGTATCTTTTTGAATTATAGTTTTCTCTGGATATATGCCCAGGAGTGGGATTGCAGGATCATGTGGTAGTTCTGTTTTTATTTTTTTAAGGAACCTCCCTACTGTTTTCCATAGTGGTTCTACCAATTTACATTCCCCCCAACAGTGTAGGAGGGTTTCCTTTTCTCCTGAACTTCTCTAGCATTTATTGTTTGTAGACTTTTTTTTTTTTTTTTTTTTTTTTGAGGTACGCGGGCCTCTCACTGTTGTGGCCTCTCCTGTTGCGGAGCACAGGCTCCGGACACGCAGGCTCAGTGGCCATGGCTCACGGGCCCAGCCGCTCCGCAGCATGTGGGATCTTCCCGGACCGGGGCACGAACCCGTGTCCCCTGCATCGGCAGGCAGACTCTCAACCACTGCGCCACCAGGGAAGCCCTGTAGACTTTTTAATGATGGCCATTCTGACTGGCGTGGGGTGATACCTCACTGTAGTTTTGATTTGCATTTCTCTAATAATTAGCGATATTGAGCATCTTTTCATGTGCCTGTTGGCCGTCTGTATGTCTTCTTTGGAGAAATGTCTGTTTCGGTCTTCTGCCGACTTTTTGATTTGGTTGTTTGTTTCTTTTGATATTGAGTTGCATGAGCTGTTTGTATATTTTGGAGATTAATCCCTTGGTTTGGTTGCTTTATTTTACAAATATTTTTGTACACTAAGTTGGTTGCTTTATTTTACATTTTCTCCCATTCTGTATTTTTCTAAAGTTTCTTTTTCTTTTCCATCTCTGTCCAAATTGTAATTGGCCTGGACTTCCTCTGCACTCAAATCCTGATCCTCTTTTATATGCGGATGACTAGCTTAACTCCTTACAACTCTCATAGTGGAAAAACACTGAACTAAGTAATAATGAAATGGAAAAAGCTTGAGCTTTGGTGCTGGGTGGACCTTTGTTCCAGTTCTGGTTCTACCAGGTCTGTTTCCTTAGACAAGTTACTTAACCTCCTGAGCCTACATTTGTTTTTCTGTAAAATCGGGATCATACCTGCCTTGGTGGTATATTTTGAGGATTAAATGAGAAAGTGCCTGTGAAATTCTTGGTGTTTTTTTAAAAAAGCTATTAATATTCCCCTTCCCTGCTGTAGGGGATCTTCAACTCTTAGTGTACATAAGAATCACTGGGAAACTTGGTAAAATTTCTAGGCCTCACTCCAAGAGATTCTGATTTAGTGGGTCAAGGTTGAGACCCAAGAATCTGAGTTTTAAATGAAGTCCTTGGGTAATTTTGAAGCAGATGATCAACAGACATACTTTTAGAAGTGCATTATCCTTGGTTCTAAGTCTAGCTTTGCTAGTAAATACCTTATAGCTGTGGGCACATTATTTATGCTTTCTGGTCCTTGTGTTTCCTAAAATATAAAATGAACTTCATGGTCTCTACTGGCTGTAAAATTTTAAAAATGTTGGTCTTATAATGCTAAATTTTTGATCTGGTGAGTTGTTGCCACTTTTTGGCAGAGGTTCAATAGAGATACTTAAATGTTTCATTCTTTTTTTCTTCTTTTTTTTGGCCGCGTCGGGTCTTAGTTGCGGCACGTGGGATCTTTTTTTTCTTGTGGCATGCGGGCTGTTCGTTGCGGCGTGCAGGCTTCTCTCTAGTTGTGGCATGCGGGTTCTCTCTCTAGTTGTGGCACGTGGGCTCCAGAATGCATGGGTTCTGTACTTGGCAGCATGCGGGCTCTCTTGTTGAAGCCTCAGTAGTTGTGGCACGTGGGCTTAGTTGCCCCATGTCACGTGGGACCTTAGTTCTCCGACCAGGAATTGAACCCACTTCCCCTGCACTGGAAGGCAAATTCTTTACCACTGGACCACGAGGAAAGTCTCAAATGTTTCATTCTTTAGGAACTTGGATTATTCTTCCTTCTGTGAAGAATGGTGACACTAGCTAGGCAAAAATAATTTGTTTTAAAGATACAGTTATATCTCATGGAACCTTAAGCCAGGATACAGTTAGGCCTCAGGAATCAGGGATTAGAGCACATTAGGAAAATCAAGAAGTTCTTGTCTGTGCCTTTTTTTCCTCTGCAAATTTGCCTTAATCCCTTGGCTTATTCTGCCTTCAAGCCTGCATGGTAGAAAATCGCCATGGCCAACAGCTCCTGAGTTTACATGGTTTCCATTTTAGAAAGCAGCCAGACTGAGGCTGGAATATCTTAATTCCAATTCCAAATTGCCCAGAAAGGAAATGTGATTGGTCCATATTGAGTAGAACGCTATCAACTTTGGCTACAGCAGGGTCATATTGTAAGGATATCCCTGCAAGCCCTGCTGCTAATTCTCCATGATTGGAGGTGGCAGAGGTATTCTGGGTTAGGTATTCATCACATTTATGGAAGTGTTTCACTAATTGTAGAATCACAATGTTGTATTTTGCATAGGACTCTTATAATTGATTCTTTTTAAAAAATCTTTTTCAATACTAATTTTATTTTTATTAAAAAATTTTTTTATTTTAAAAATATTTTATTTATTTGGTTGCACTGGGTCTTAGTTGTGGCAGGCGGGCTCCTTAGTTGGGGCTCACGGACTCCTTAGTTGCTGCTCGCTGGCTCCTTAGTTGCGGCTTGCTGGCTTCTTAGTTGTGGCATGCATGTGGGATCTAGTTCCTTGACCAGGGATTGAACCTGGGGTCCCTGCATTGGGAGCATGGAGTCTTAACCACTGTGCCACCAGGGAAGTCCCCAGATTTTTATTTTATATTGGAGTATAGTTGATTAACAGTGTTGTGTTAGTTTCACGTGTACAGCAGAGTGATTCATTTATACATATACATGTAACTATTCTTTTTCAAATTCTTTTCCCATTTAGGTGATTACAGATTATTGAGCAGAGTTCCCTGTGCTACACAGTAGGTCCTTATTAGTTATCTGTTTTATATATAGAAGTGTGCATGTGTCAATCCCAGTCTCCCAATTTATCCTCCCCCCATATTCCTGGTAACTGTAAGTTTGTTTTCTACATCTGTGACTCTATTTCTGTTTTGTAAGTACGTTCATTTGTACCATTTTTTTTTTAGATTCCACATGTAAGTGATATCATATGATATTTGTCTTTCTCTGACTTACTTCACTCAGTATGACAATCTCTAGATCCATCCATGTTGCTGCAAATGGCATTATTTTGTTCTTTTTTATGGCTGAGTAATATTCCATTGTACATATGTACCACATCTTCTTTATCCATTCTTCTGTCAGTGGACATTAAGGTTGCTTCCATGTCCTGGCTATTGTAAATAGTGCTGCAATGAACGTTGGGGTGCAGATATTGTTTCAAATTATGGTTTTCTCTGGATATATGCCCAGGAGCGGGATTGCTGGATCATATGGTAGCTCTGTTTTTAGTATTTTAAGGAATCTCCATACTGTTCTCCATAGTGGGTGTACTAATTTACATTCCCACCAACAGTGTAAGAGGGTTCCCTATTCTCCACACCCTCTCCAGCATTTATTGTTTGCAGATTTTTTGATGATGGCCATTCTGACTGGTGTGAAGTGATACCTCATTGTAGTTTTGATTTGCATTTCTCTAATAATTAGCCATGTTGAGCGTCTTTTCATGTGCCTATTGGCCATCTGTGTGTCTTCTTTGGAGAAATGTCTATTTAGGTCTTCTGCCCATTTTTTGATTGGGTTGTTTGGTTTTTTGATATTGAACTGCATGATATGTTTGTAAATTTTGGAGATCAGTTGCATCATTTGCAAATATTTTCTCCCATTTTGTGGGTTGTCTTTTTGTTTTGTTTGTGGTGTCCTTTGCTATGCAAAAGCTTTTGAGTTTAATTAGGTCCCAGTTGTTTATTTTTGTTTTTATTTCCATTACTCTGGGAGACAGATCGAAAAAGATATTGCAATTTATGTGAAAGAGTGTTCTGCCTGTATTTTCCTCTACCAGTTTTTAAAAAAATATTTATTTGTTTGTTTGTTTAGGCTGTGTTAGGTCTTAGTTGGGGCATGTGGGAACTTTAGTTGCAGCATGCAGACTTCTTAGTTGCAGCATGCACACGGCATCTAGTTCCCTGACCAGGGATTGAACCTGGGCCCCCTGCATTGGGAGTGTGGAGTCTTACCCGCTGGAGCACAGGGAAGTCTCTTCTGAGAGTTTTATAGATGCTGGGAAAACTGGACAACTACATGTAAAAAAAAAAATTAAATTAGAACATCTTTTTAACACCGTACACAAAAATAAACTTAAAATGGATTAAAGGGACTTCCCTGGTGGTCCAGTGGTAAAGAATCCACCTTACAATGCAGGGGGCACAGGTTCCATCCCTGGTCAGGGAACTAGAATCCCACATACTGCGGGACAACTAAGCCCCTCGTGCCACAACTACTGAGCTCGCGCCTCAACTAAAGTAGAGAAAACCCACATGCCACAACTAGAGAGAAGCCTGCGCGCTGCAATGAAAGATCCCGCATGCCTCAACGAAGATCCATGCGTGCCACAACTAAGACCTGACACAACCAAAAATAAATAAATAATAAATAAATCTTTAAAAAAAATGGATTAAAGGCCTAAATATAATTGATTCTTGTGGAAAAAGTAGATGTTGGGAGAGACAGGCTAAAAGAAAAAGTGGGTTTTTGTTTTTATTCTTAGGTGCCAGATGGGATGGAGCCTTCTGTAGTCACTTCTGCTGGACTGGGTTGTTTAATCAAGAGTGGAATTTTAAATTGCTTTTGGATATAGTTTTCTTTTAAAATTATACAATTTTATAGTATAAAATATTTGTCATCCTTGTTTTATATATTTGGACTTAATGATTTTTCAAATGAAGAGAAAATTATATGAGGCTGTGAAGGGCATTGGCAGGAGCACAGGCTTTTGAATCAGACAATCTGGCATGTTAACTTTATCTGTACCATTTGGTGACTGTATGATTGCTTGACCTCTCTGTGAAATGAACATAATCTTATATCATGGGTTATTTGAGAATCAAATGACATGACATATGCATAACTCTTATAGTATGTTTCTTAGATAATAGGTACTCAACGAATAATAGATGTATCACCGCTTTTTGAAGGTAAAAGCATAAAGTGTTTTTTAGATCTGAAAATCAGGAGCTAGAATATGAAAGAGGAAATATTTTTACATTGATAGTGTTCTGTATGCCTGTATTTATTATTCGTTAATGGTTTTAATGAAATATCATTTTAATCTCTTATTTAGTGACAAGCCAGAAGAGAAGTAAAACTCAACAGAAATTTACTATGTGTGGAATTCATTCCTAAAAGAAGAAAAAAAGTGATTATTGAGACTATGGATCGGAGCAAACGGAATTCAATTGCAGGATTTCCTCCACGTGTGGAGCGTCTTGAAGATTTTGAAGGAGGTGGTGGAGGGGACGGGAACATGACCCAGGTGGGAAGAGTTTGGCCCTCTTCATATCGAGCTCTTATAAGTGCCTTTTCCAGACTGACGCGTTTAGATGACTTCACCTGTGAAAAAATAGGGTCTGGCTTCTTCTCTGAAGTGTTCAAGGTGAGTGATGCATCAGTTTTTCTTATATTGTCTTGTTGATGGTCAGTTTCACTGCAGAGTTGACAGTTGTGTTTAATTAAGACATAGGCTTTGCCTTGTCAGGGTGCTATGGATCTTGAGCAGTGTTACAAACTGTCCTCTTGAGCTATCTATTAACTTGTAAGATATTTTATTTATTTTAATTATAAAAATACTACATGCTGATCAAAAATTAAAATAATATAGGAGCCTCTTCCACTCCCCCAGAATTCTTCATCAGCCCAAATGGAAACTTTGTACCCATTAAAAAATAACTCCCTCCACTACCCTTAGCCCTGTTAATGTCTGTTCTACCTTCTGTCTCTATGAATATGTCTATTCTAGGTATCTCATATTAATGGAATTATACAATATTTTTCCTTTTATGCCTGGATTATTTCACTTAGCATAATGTCCTCAAGATTCATCCATGTTAAAGCATATACCAGAATTTCGTTTCTTTGGAATTCTCTGGCGATCCAGTGATTAGGACTTGGTGCTGTCACTGCTGGGGCTCTGATTTGATCCCTGGTCTGGGAGTTAAGATCCTGCAAGCCACATGGCAGGGCAAAAAAAAAAAAAAAAAAAAAAGAATTTCATTTCATTTTATATCTGAATAATATCCCATTGTATGTATATACCACATTTTTTTTATCCGTTCACCTGCTGATGGACATTTAGGTTGTTTCCTCCTTTTGATTATTGTAAATGATGCTGCTATGAACACTGATGTACAAGTAACTGAGTCCCTGCTTTCAGTTCTTTTGGGTATTTACCTATAAGTGAAACTGATGGGTCATATAGTAATTCTGTGTTTAGCTTTTTAAAGAAATTGTGGTAAAATACACATAACATAAAATTCACTATCTTAACCATTTTTAAGTGTACAGTTTTAAGTATATTCACATTGCTGTGCAACCAATCTTCAGAACTTTTTCATCTTGCAAAACTGAAACTCTGTACCTACTAAATAATTCTTCCCTTCCCTCTCCCCGCAGCTCCTGGCAACAACCATTCTACTTTCTGTTTCTATGAGTTTGACTACTCTAGATACCCTATATAAATGAAATCATGTAGTTTTTGTCTTTTTGTGATTACCTTATTTCACTTAGTCTGTTTTACTTTTTAAGGAACCACCATACTATTTTATGTAGAATTGTACCATTTTACATTCCCACCAGCAACGTACAACAGTTCTCATTTCTCCATATTCTTACTAACACTTGTTCGTTCTTTCTTTCTTTCTTTCCTTCTTCCTTCCTTCCTTCCTTCCTCCCTCCCTTCCTTCCTTCCTTCCTTCCTTCCTTCCTCCCTCCCTTCCTTCCTTCCTCCCTTCCTTCCTTCCTTCCTTCCTTCCTTCCTTCCTTCCTTCCTTTCTTTCTTTCTTTCTGATATTAGCAATTCTGGTGGGTATGTAGTGATATTCATGTGGCTTTGATTTGCATTTCTCTAATGACTAGTGATGTTGAGCATCTTTGCATTGGCCTTTTGTGTATCTTCTTTGGAAAAATATCTATTCAAGTCTTTTGTCCTTTTTTTTTTTTTTTTTTTGTGGTATGCGGGCCTCCCACCGCTGCGACCTTTCCCATTGCGGAGCACAGGCTCTGGACGCGCAGGCCCAGCAGCCACGTCCCACGGGCCCAGCCGCTCCGCGGCACGCGGGATCCTCCCAGACCAGGGCACGAACCCGCACCCCCCGCATCGGCAGGCGGACTCCCAACCACTGCGCCACCAGGGAAGCCTTTTTTGTCCAGTTTTGAGTTCGATTTTATTTGTATGTAAGGGTCATATCCTTTATCAGATATATGATTTGAAAATATTTTCTTTTATTCTGTGGGTTGTCTTTTTACACTCTTATAGTGTCCTTTGATGCACACAAGTTTTTAATTCTGATTATGTCTAGTTTACCTAGTTTTTCTTTTGTTGCCTGTGCTTTTGGTGTCATGCCCCAAAATAACTTCCAAATCCAATATCATGATTTTCCCCAATGATTTCTTCTAAGAGTTTTATAGTTTTAGCTCTTACATTTATGTCTTTGATCCATTTAATTTTTGTATGTAGTGAAAGGAAAGGTCTAACTTCATTCATTCAATGGTGCTGAGTTTTCCCAGCACCATTTGTTGAAAAAAACTGTTCTTTCCCCATTGAATGGTCTTGGCACCCTGTTGAAAATCAGTTGATCATATGTGCCAGTGTTGATAACGCTTTTATTTTATTTTATTTAAAAACATTTATTTAGGGACTTCCCTGGTGGCACAGTGGTTAAGAATCCACCTGCCAATTCAGGGGACACGGGTTTGATCCCTGGTCCGGGAAGATCCCACATACCACAGAGCAACTAAGCTCGTGTGCCACAACTGCTGAGCCTGCGCTCTAGAGCCTGCGAGCCACAACTACTGAGCCTATGTGCCACAACTACTGAAGCCCACACACCTAGAGCCCATGCTCTGCAACAAGAGAAGCCACTGCAATGAGAAGCCTGTGCACCACAACGAAGAGGAGCCCCCGCTCGCTGCAACCAAAGAAAAGCCCACGCACACAACAAAGACCCAACGTAGCCAAAAATAAAATAAATAAAAAATAAAATAAATAAAAAATAAAATAAATAAATTTATAAAAAAAAGAAAGTCATTGCCATACCCAAGGTCATCTAGGTTTTCTTCTGTGTTATCTTCTAGGAGTTTTACAGTTTTGCATTTTATGTTTAGGTCTGTGATCCATTTTGAGTTAATTTTTATGAAGGTGTAAAGTCTATGTCTAGATTCATTTTTTTGCATGTGAATCTCTAGTTCTTCCAGCCGCATTTCCTGAAAAGACTATTTTTGCTCTGTTTTATTGCCTTTGCTTCTTTGTCAAAGATCAATTGACTGTATTTATGTGGATTTCTGGGCTCTGTATTCTATTCCATTCATCTGTTTGTTTATTCTTTCATCAGTACAACAAAGTCTTGATTACTGTAGCTTTATAATATGTTTTGAGGTCAAGTATTTGCTCTTCTTTAACACTGAGTTGGCTATTCTGGGTTTTTTGCCTCTCTATATACACTTTAGAATCAGTTTGTTGATATATACAAGATAACTTGCTGGGATTTTGGGATTGCATTGAGTCTATAGATTAAATTGGGAAAAACTGACATTTTGACAATATTGAGTCTTATCCATGAACATGGAATACCTCTCCATGTATGTAGTTCTTCTTTGTTATCTTTCATCAGAGTTTTGTAGTTTTCTTCATACAGATCTTGTACATATTTTGTTAGATTTACACCCAAATATTTTATTTTGGGGGTTGCTGATGTAAATAGTAATTTGTAATTTTAAATTCTACTTATTCATTGCCTGTATATAGGAATGTAATTGGGCTTTTTTGTACTAACCTTGTATCTTGCAACCTTACTATAATTGCTTATTAATTTCAGGAGGTTTTTAAAAAATTAATTAATTAATTAATTAATTTGGCTGCCTCAGGTCTTAGTTGTGGCATGTGGGATCTTCATTGTGGCATGTGGAATCTTTTGTTGCAGCACACAGGCTTCTCTCTAGTTGTGGTGCTCAGGCTCCAGACGCTCAGGCTCAGTAGTTGTGGCTCACGGGCCTAGTTGCTCCACGGCATGTGGGATCTTCCCAGACCAGGGCTCAAACCCGTGTCCCCTGCATTGGCAGGCAGATTCTCAACCACTGCACCACCAGGGAAGCCCCGGAAGGTGGATTCTTAACCACTGGACCACCAGGGAAGTCCCTGTATGCTCTCATCATTTCTAGTGTAATTTGGTTTGATTTTCTTTTTTTTTTTTTAAACACCTTTATTGGAGTATAATTGCTTTACAATGGTATGTTACTTTCTGCTTTATAACAAAGTGAATCAGCTATACATATACATATATCCCCATATCTCCTCCCTCTAGTGTCTCCCTCCCACCCTGATTTCCTTTTTAATCTAAGAATTATATAATATGAGATTTTAAAATTTCCACACAGTAAGTTTTCTTTTGGTAATTGTTTGATATTTAATTTCTAATTTTAGTGCATCATGATCAGAGAAAATGGCTTATATGAAGTCTGCCTTTGGAGTATAATTTAGATTTTGTTTTGGTGTAATGCATGATCAGATTTTTTTGAATGCTGCAAATGTGTTTGAAACAAATATGAATTTCTATTTGTTTGCATAAAGTTCTATATATCTCTGTTAGATTAAGCTTTTGTATTGTGTTATTCAGATGTTATATGGCCTTCTTTATTTTAGTCTAATCTATTTCTTTGAAAAAGTTCTATTAATAGTTCCTAATGTGTTTATAGATTTCTCCTTGTGTTTCTCTCAGCGTGTTATTTGTTTACAGGCCATTTTGTGAAGTAGATATTAATAGAAATTCATGATTATTATTGGATTGTATGCTATAGATAGATTGTATATTTTATAAATGCTGGTTTTTTATTTTTATCCCACCTTATGCTTTTAGCTTTGATTTCTACTTTATCTGATATCAATATTGTGTACCTTCTTCCTCACTGTATGCATTTGTCTGTTGTTTCGGTTATTATTTTCCCAGTATGTCTTTTTCCATCTCTATTTTTATTCTGTCTGTGATAGTACATTTTTAATGTGTGTCCTGTGAAAGAGTTTTATATTTAGTTTTTTTGATCCAAAATTAAATTTGCCCATAAAGAGAGAGATTGTAATCTGTTTACATTTATTGTGATTACTTCTGTCTTTATACTGAGTAAACTCTTAAATGGTAATTTAATGAGTATAGAATTTAGGACAGTAGTTATTTTCCTCAGCACTTTGAAATTACTCTTCCCCTTTTTCTTCTTCTTTTTGTAGTTCACCTCTATTTTTGCTGATAAGTTAATTCTTAGTCTGGTTGTTACCCTTTTTATTTTTCATTTATTTATGTATTTTTTTTAAAGACTATGTTTTCTTTTTTTTTTTGGCTGCAGTTGGTCTTCATTACTGCACATGGGCTTTCTCTAGTTGCGGCGAGTGGGGCCTACTCTTTGTTCTGGTGCGTGGGCTTCTCATTGCAGTGGCTTCTCTTGTTGTGGAGCATGGGCACTAGGCACATAGGCCTCAGTAGTCGTGGCACATGGGCTCAGTAGTTGTGGCTCACAGGCTCTAGAGCACAGGCTCAGTAGTTGTGGTGCACGGGCTTAGTTGCTCTGCAGCATGTGGGATCTTCCTGGACCAGGGATCGAACCTGTGTCCCCTGCATTGGCAGGTAGATTCTTAACCACTGCGCCACCAAGGAAGCCCCAGTGTGTTTATTTTTATGGTTCATGATGAATTTAGCTAGTTTGCTCTCTTAGGAAATAATTAAGATTGATAAACTAGGGCAGTGGTTCTCAACTGGGGTCAGTTTTGCCCTCCTAAGAGATATTTTGCAATGTCTGGAGATATTTTTGGTTGTCACAATTGGGCAGGGGGTGCTACTGGCATCTAGTGGGTAGAGGCCAGTGATGCTATTAACATTCTACAATGCACAGGATAGCCCTCCACAACAAAGAATTGTCTGGCCCAAAATGTTAATAGTGCTGAGGTTATAAATCCCTGGTCTAAAAGCACTAAAAAGATGAAAGTATAACATCTGTTACTGAATTTAGGAAAAATATACTTTTAGAAACAAAACAGTTTGGATTTACATTTAAAACCATTTGTGAGCTTCAAAGAGTTTCCTTTGATTATTAATCTTTTTCACGTTTTTAAAAACTATAAAACAGATTAGGGTAATTTCATTGTTTCTAGGAAAATGACTTAGAATATTTTGGTTGTTAGTGAAACCTATTTAGGGAAGAACTGAGGTATGTGTAAGAAGAGGTGACATGAGTGTTTATAAAGTAAGGGAAAAGAAAGTAAAACCAAATGGCACAATGGCCCTAATCTCTTACCTTCTGGTAAGTGGAAAATCTATTCAGCTTTACTGTAGCACTGGCTGACAACCTGTTCAGTGTTTTAAATTAAGAGTGCTTCTGGTAGGATACAGTAGAAGCCTCTTAATTTCTTTTTTTAAAAAATTAATTAATTTCTTTATTTTTTTGGCTGTGTTGGGTCTTTGCTTCTACGCGCGGGCTTTCTTTTTGCTTGCGGCGAGCGGGGGCTCCTCTTTGTTGCAGTGTGTGGGCTCTCATTTTGGTAGCTTCTCTTGTGGAGCACGGGCTCTAGGTGTGCGGGCTTCAGTAGTTGTGGCACACGGGCTTCAGTAGTTGTGGCTCGTGGGCTCTAGAGCACAGACTCAGTAGCTGTGGCACATGGGCTTTGTTGCTCCGCGGCATGTCGGGATCTTCCCGGACCAGGGCTCGAACCCGTGTTCCCTGCATTGGCAGGCAGATTCTCAACCACTGCGCCACCAGGGAAGCCCTTAATTTCTTTTTATACTAATCCTTGTTTTGTTTGGGAATATAATTGGAAGAAGAATTTCTAGGAAGATGACTTTTCCAGTCTCTTGAGATAACTGAAGTACCCCATGAGATACTAAAACACAGAATTATTTTAGTATGTATTGTGAAACCTATAAAACCTGGAATCCCATTCTAGAACAAAGTATCAATGTGATTTCTTTTTAATAAGAGCTTTGCTGAGAGATAATTCATATACCTTAAAATTCTCCTTTTTTAAATACATAATTCAATGGTTTTTAGTATATTTACAAGATTGTACATCCCTCACCACTGTCTAATTTAAAAATGTTTTTATCATCCTAAACAGAAATCCTGTACTTATTAATAGTCACTGCCCATTCCTCCCTTCCCCCATCTCCAGGCAACCACTAGTATTCTACTTCATGTCTCTATAGACTTGCTTCTTCTGGACATTTCATATAAATGGAATCATACAATATGTGACCCTTATGACTGACTTCTTTTACTTAGCATAATGTTTTTAACATTGATCCATGTTACAGCATGTATCACTATTTCATTCCTTTTTATGGCCCAGTAATATTACAATGTATAGGTAATACCACATTTTGTTTATATAGTCATTTGTTGATAGACATTTGGATTGTTCCCATCTTTTGGTTATTGTGAATAGTGCAGCTATGAATATTTGTGTACAAGTATTTGTTTGAGTACTTGTTTTCAATTATTTTGAGTATATACCTAGAAGTGGGATTACTGGGTCATATAGTAATTCCATTTTACTTTTTGAGGTACTACCAGACTTCTCCACTGTGGCTGTTTCATTTTACATTCTACCAGCAATGTATAAGGGTTCCAGTTTCTGTAAAACTCACCAACATTTGTTATTCTATCTCTTTATTATTTAAAAAAATTTTTATTATTATGACTACCCTAGTGCATGTGAAGTAGTATCTCGTGGGTTTTTTTTTTAGATAATAATTGATTTACAATATTATATTAGTTTCAGGTATACAACATAGTGATTCAAAAGTTTTATAGATTATACCCCATGTATAGTTATTATAAAAATTGACTATATTCTCTGTGCTGTACAATATATCCTTGTAACTTATTTTTTTGGGGTTTTTTTGTTTTGTTTCGTTTTTTTTGTGGTACGCGGGCCTCTCACTGTTGTGGCCTCTCCCGTTGTGGATCACAGGCTCCGGACGCGCAGGTTCAGCGGCCATGGCTTACAGGCCCAGCTGCTCCGCGGCATGTGGGATCCTCCCGGACCGGGGCACGAACCCGTGTCCCCTGCATCGGCAGGCGGACTCTCAACCACTGCGCCACCAGGGAAGCCCTTGTAACTTATTTTTATACATAGTGGGTTGTACCTCTTAATCTCCTACCCCTATATTGCCCCTTTCCCTTTCCCTTTCTCCATTGGTAACCACTAGTTTGTTCTCTGTATCTGTTTCTTTTCTGTTATATTCACTAGTTTTATTTTTTTTAGATTCCACATACAAGTGATAACACATAGTATTTGTCTTTTTCTGTCTGACTTATTTCACTAAGTGTGATATCCTCCAGGTTTATCCATGTTGTTGCAAATGGTAAATTTCATTGTTTTTTATGGCTACGTAGTAATCCATTGTATATGTATGTATACCACATCTTCTTTATCCATTTGTCTGTTGATGGACACTTAGGTTGCTTCCGTATCTTGGCTATTGTAAATAATGCTGCTATGAACATGGGAGTGCATGTATTCTTTCGAATTAGTGTTATCCTTTTCTTCGGATATATACCCAGGAGAGGAATTGCTGGATCTCATAGTAGTTCTATTTTTAGTTTTTTGAGGAACCTCCATGCTGTTTTCCACAGTGGCTGTACCAGTTTACATTCCCTTCAACAGTGTGCAAGTGTTCCCTTTTCTCCATTTCCTCGCCAACACTTGTTATTTGTGATCTTTTTGGTGACCGCCATTCTGACAAGTGTGAGGTGATATGTCTTTGTGGTTTTAATTTTCACTTCCCTGATCGTTAGTGATGTTAGTGATGCGCATCTTTTCATGTGCCCGTTAGCCACATTATGTCTTCTTTGGAAAAATGTCTATTCAGGTTTTCTATTTTTAAATCGGGTATTTGTTTTTTTGATGTTGAGTTGTATGAGCTGTTTACAAATGTTGTATATTAACCCCTTATCAGTCATGTCATTTGCAAATATTTTCTCATTCAGTAGATTGTCTTTTTTTTTTGGTTGCATTGGAGGTCTTGGTTGCTACGTGCAGCCTTTCTGTAGTTGCGGCGAGCGGGGGCTACTCTTCATTGTGTGCAGGCTTCTCATTGCAGTGGCTTCTCTTTGTTGTGGAGCACGGGCTCTAAGCGTGCGGGCTTCAGCAGTTGCGGCACGTGGGCTCAGTAGTTGTGGCTCGTGGACTCTAGAGTGCAGGCCCAGTAGTTGTGGCACATGGGCCCAGTTGCTCCATGGCATGTGGTATCTTCCTGGCGCAGGGCTCGAACCCATGTCCCCTTTATTGGCAGGTGGATTCTTAACCACTGTACCACCAGGGAAATCCCTTCCCTGTTTATCTATTTTATATATAGTAGTTTGTATCTGCTAATCCCAGACTCGTAATTTATCCCTCCCCCACTAAGTGAAGTGACTTACTTCACTTAGTATGATAATCTCTGGGTTCATCCATGTTGCTGCAAATGGCATAATTTTATTCCTTTTTATGGCTGAATAGTATTCCATTGTGTTTGTTTGTGTGTGTGTGTGTGTGTGTGTGTGTGTGTGTACATATATATATCACATCTTCTTTATGCATTCATCTGTTGATGGACATTTAGGTTGCTTCCATGTCTTGGCTATTGTAAAATGGTGCTGCTATGAACATTGGGGTGCATGTATCTTTTCAAATTAGAGTTTTTTCCTTATATATACTCAGGAGTGGGACTGCAGGATCATACGGCAACTCTATTTTTGTTTTTTTAAGGAACCCCCATACTGTTTTCCTTAGTGGCTGTAACAATTTACATTCCCACCCACAATGTAGGAGGGTTCCCTTTTCTCCACGCTCTCTCCAGCATTTGTTATTTGTAGACTTTTGGATGATGGCCATTCTGACTGGTGTGAGTTGATATCTCATTGTAGTTTTGATTTGCATTGGGCTCCATAGTTGTGTCTCACGGGCTCTAGAGCGCAGGCTCAGTAGTTTTGGTGCACGGGCTCAGTTGCTCCGTGGCATGTGAGATCTTCCCGGACCAGAGCTCGAACCCGTGTCCCCTGCATCGGCAGGCAGATTCTTAACCACTGTGCCACCAAGAAAGTCCCCTGCCCTTTTTTTTTTTTTTGCGGTATGCGGGCCTCTCATTGTTGTGGCCTCTCCCGTTGCGGAGCACAGGCTCCGGACGCGCAGGCTCAGCGGCCATGGCTCACGGGCCCAGCCGCTCTGCGGCATGTGGGATCTTCCTGGACCGGGGCACGAACCCGTGTCCCCTGCATCGGCAGGCGGACTCTGGGCCTCTCACCGCTGCGGCCTCTCCCATCGCGGAGCACAGGCTCCGGACGCGCAGGCCCAGCGGCCATGACTCACGGTCCCAGCCGCTCCGCAGCACGCGGGATCCTCCCGGACCGGGGCACGAACCCGTGTCCCCCGCATTGGCAGGCGGACTCTCAACCACTGTACCACCAGGGAAGCCCCCCTGCCCATTTTTAAGTTGGGTTGTTTTTGTTGAGTCGTAGGAGTTCTTTATGTAGTGTCCTTTAATGCAGAAAAGTTATTAATTTTGTTGAGATTCAATTTTCAGTTTTCCTTTTGTTGCCTGTGCTTTTGATGTCATATCCACGAAATTGTTGCCAAATTCAATGTCATGAAGATTTTCCCTAATGTTTTTTTCTAAGAATTCTGTAGTTTTAGCTCTTAAGTTTTGGTGCTTTTTTAAATGGAATTGTCTTCTTTTCTTTTCTTTCTCTCTTTCTTTCTTCCTTCCTCCCTCCCTCCCTCCCTTCCTTCCTTCCTGGGTCTTAAAAAAAGGAATATTTTATTAAAACAAAAGTGACTACAATGAAAGGGATTTTAAAAAGAAAACTAAGAAAGTGGTGTTTTGCTTGGGAGGATTCTTATACTCATGCAATGAGGACTCTTTCTTTAACTTCAACAGTGGAAGTGTTGGAAGGATGCAGTGGCTGAGATCAAACTAAGAATGCCAATGTCAGGCCAAAGCCAGTTGGTGTCTTCCAAAGTGACAGAAGGGGATACTATAGGGAAAAACACAGGAAGAGCTGAAATCTTTTTGTCTCCTCTAGAAGAGAACTTTAAGGAGAATGCTCTAGCTACCCTGCGTTCTAAGGATAGGACTTTGTTTCTTGCAGTTTTTAAAAAATATTTATTTATTTATTTGGCTGTGCCAGGTCTTAGCTGCGGCACGTGGGATCTTCATTGCCACATGCGGGATCTTTAGTTGTGGCATGTAGGCTCTTTTAGTTGCAGCATGCGGGCTCTTAGTTGCGGCGTGTGGGATCTAGTTCCCTGTTCAGGGATCAAACGCAGGCCCCCGGCATTGGGAGTGTGGAGTCTCAACCACTGGACCACCAGGGAAGTCCCTCTAGCAGTTTTGTTGTCGGGGGAATTGTCTTCTTAATTTCATTTTCAGATTGCTTATTGCTAGTGTAGAATACAATTGATTTTTATGTATTTATCTTATATCCTGTAACCTGGCTGAACTCTTCTATTAGTTCTAATAGTTTTTGTAGTGTGGATTTTTTTTTTTTTAGAGTTTTCTATATACAAGATCATGTTGCCTGATCAATATGAATCTTGATTGCATAGGTGATCTCTTGAGAATCAATCCCCAAACATACATTCCTTTAGAAGATTAATTGAATTTCTTTGGAATCAGCTTTTCTTGTTAACTAATACAGTTAAAATGTGTCTTCTCATATAACAAGAGGTATGGCTTCTTGTTTTTAAGCCCACCATATCAAATACTTTGTCAGTTTGGAACCAGATTATATTCTAAAGGCGTTGTTGGTAATGATGTCAGTCTTGAGAGAGTGGTACTCATAGTACTGATTTGATCATCCCTCCCAAAGCCTTGTTTGTCTTACTACTCTTGGGGAGATTTTCTCCTCTCCCATATCTGGACCCTTGCAGTCTGAGTTAAATGCCCATATTCTGTGTCTTCACAGAAACCTATGTTACCTTATCATATTCTTTTGACATCATCTGTTTAAAGTGTCTTGTCATCCCACTTAGCTTTAAGCTCCATGAGAACAGGGACCATGTCCTATTTACCTTCATTTCTCCAGGATATAGCACTGTGCCTAGAATAGAGTAGGCATTCATTCATCCATCTATCCATCCATTCATTCCTTCAATGTATTGTGGTCTTTCTAAATACCAGGCACTGTGAAAAGTGCTGAGACACAGTGATGATTAAAACTTGTTAATCCTGACCTTGTGGAAATTATAATCTAATGGTAAGCAGTTACATTAAGTAATTACAAGGGTAATTGCCACATAAAGGGAAGCATAGTATATTATTTATTGTTGCATAACAAGTTTACCACCAATGCGGTGGTTTAAAAGAACACATATTATTATATCTGTTTCTGTAGTTCAAGAGTCCAGGTATGACTTAGCTGGGTGCCCTGCTTCAGAGTCTTACAAAGCTGCAATCAAGGTGTCAGCTGGGGCGGCCGTTTTACATGAGGCTCAAGTGGGGAACGATCTGCTGTTAAGCCTGCGTGGTTGTTGGCAGCATTCAATTCCTGGCATGCTGCTGAATTTGAGGGCTTCTGGTCCTTGCTATGTTTCCTTCTCCATATGGCAGCTTGATTCTTCAAAGCCAGCAAACAAGAGAGTCTCCGAGCAAGATGTGGGTTAGTCTTATGTAACATCATTATATTTAGGTTGCAGTTAATTCTTCTTTAATGTTTTAATTTACATTAAAGTCACTTTTCCCATATTGAATTCGTGTGGAGTAAGTCACTGATCCTGCCAAGGGTCGGGGGACAGAATCACATAATGGCATGACACCAGGAGGCGGAGATTATAGCGTCCAATCTGTCGCCACACACAGATTGCAGTGGGGCTACAAAAAAGCCATACGCTTAATTTGAAGAGGGATGATGGTTTTCTTGAACAAGTGGAGTTTAAGTTGAGACCTGAAGGGTGAGTAGGAACTAGCCAAGTGAAGAAATAGGTTGGAGATGAGCATTTCTAGGAGAAGGAACAGTCTATTCATAGGCCAGTGAATGGAGTCTGAGGTGCAGTTGAGGATTTGAGAGAAGTCTAGAATGGCTAGAGCAGAAGGTCAGTGGGACATTGGTAAGAGATGTAAGCAGAGGTTTATTGTTGAGGACCTCATCATCTATAGAGGTCCTAAAAGGTAATGATTTTGGACTTTATCTTAAGAAACTTGCTTTTATTCAAGGGTGTAATATGTTCTGATGTGCATTATAAAAAATTACTGGCTGCAAATATCAAATGAATTGGAGAGGGTAAGAATAGATTCAGTTTGGCAATGGTCCAGGTGAAAGATGTAATGTGTAACTTGTGGTGGAAGTGTTGTGTGGTAGCAATGGAGGTGGAGAAGAATGAAATGATTTGAAATACTAGACATGCTTTTTAATTTACCAATTTAAGTATGCTTGTAAAAAAAATGGAGAGATATTTAGAAGGTATTATCTGTAGCATTTGGTGAATGATTGGATGTGATGGTGAGAGGAAAGAGGAATCAAAGATGATTTCAAGGGACTTCCCTGGTGGCGCAGTGGTTAAGAATCCTCCTGCCAATGCAGGGGACTCGTGTTTGAACCCTGGTCTGGGAAGGTCCCACATGCCGCAGAGCAACTAAGCCCGTGCACCACAACTACTGAGCCCGCATGCCACAACTACTGAAGCCTGCGCACCTAGAGCCTGTGCTCCACAACAAGGGAAGCCACCTCAATGAGAAGCCTGCACACTGCAACGAAGGGTAGCCCCTGCTCTCCGCAACTAGAGAAAGCCTGTGCACAGCAACGAAGAACCAATGCAGCCAGAAATAAATTAAATAAATTTTAAGAAAAAAGAGATGATTTCAAGTATGAGCCCTGAAGGAGGAGCACATTTGATGATTTTAAATTTGGATTGGTGTGAGGTGCTTATGAGACCTATATGTGGAAATGATCCATACGCAGTTTCTTTCTTTCTTTTTCTTTTTCTTTCTTTTTTTTTTTTTTTTGCAGTACGCGGGCCTCTTACTGTTGTGGCCTCTCCCGTTGTGGAGCACAGGCTCCGGATGCGCAGGCTCAGCGGCCATAGCTCATGGGCCTAGCCGCTCTGCGGCATGTGGGATCTTCCTGGACCGGGGCACGAACCCGTGTCCCCTGCATCGGCAGGCGGACTCTCAACCACTGCGCCACCAGGGGAGCCCTGCTTTTTTTTTTTTTAATATTTATTTATTTGGCTGCATCGGGTCTTAGTTGCGGCATGTGGGATCTTTGTTGCAGCATGCTGCGCCTTTCGTTGCACCATGCAGGCTTTTCTCTAGTTGTGGCGCATGGTCTCCAGAGCGTGCGGGCTCAGTAGTTGAGGCATGAGGGGTCTCTGGTTGTGGCACGCGGGCTCTAGAGTGTGTGGGCTTAGTTGCCCCATGGCATGTGGGATCTTAGTTCCCCGACCAGGGATCGAACCTGCATCCCCTGCATTGGAAGGCGGATTCTTAACCCCTGGACCACCAGGAAGTCCCAATAAGCAGTTTCTTATAAAGATCTAGGGCTCAGAGAATAGATCTTGTTTGGAAATGTAAATTTAAGAGCCATTTACATAGAGTAGCTGAAGCCAAGGATATGAATGAGATTATACAGAGGGCTTGGGACCAAGCATTGAGGAACTCCAACATTTAAGGGTTGTGTAGAGGAAGGAAGAGCTGGCAAAGGAGTCTAAATAGGACTACCAACAGAGGTAAGAGAAGCAGTGTGTGTATGTGTGTATCTGTGCGTTAGAATGAGTGGAAGAGTGAGAGTGATGAAGAAATTCACACCTAAGATGAACACAGAGTTTTTGTTCATTTCACTGTACCCTGTATAACAATGCCCAACTTGTAGTGTTGGAAGGATCAAATGAAATATGTAGATCACCTTGTACAATGCCTAGTCCATCAAGCTCTTAAAATTTTTGATATTGTTATTTTCTCTATTTCAGTTTTACACAACAGTTCAAATTTGATCTTAGGTCAGCCCACTATTTTTTTATTTTATTTTATTAAAAATTTTTTATTGAAGTATAGTTGATTTACAATGTTGTGTTGGTTTCAGGTATACAGCAAAGTGATTCAGTTATACATACATTCATATTTTTTTCAGATTCTTTACCACTATAGGTTATTACAAGGTATTGAATATAGTTCCCTGTGCTATATAGTAGGTCCTTGTTGTTTATCTATTTTATATATAGCAGTGTATATCTGTAGTTTGTTAATCCAAAACTCCTAATTTATCCCTCCCCCACCCCCCTTTCCCTTTGGTAACCATATGATTGTTTTCTGTGTCTGTGAGTCTGTTACTGTTTTGTAAAATAAGTAGATGTGTATCATTTTTTTTAAAGATTCCACAAATAAGTGTTATAGTATGATACTTGTTTTTCTCTGACTTGCTTCACTTAGTATGATAATCTCCAGGTCCATCCATGTGGCTGCAAATGGCATTATTTCATTCTTTTTTATCAGCCTACTACTTTTTAGATGTGATTTCAGTTTTGAAGGTTATATGAAATCAGATGCCTTCTTTTCTTACTATTAGTATCATATTTTTCATAGCATGAATGAGTGTTCCCTTCTTTATGCCTCCTATATACCGTCTACAGACTTTATCAGAGCAATGATACATTTTTGTTTACTTGTTTGCCTTTCTCTGTTAGATCAAAACTCCTGTGTTTTTCATGTCTGTATGTTTAGCGCAGACTGCCACATAGAGGGCACTCACTAAATATTCATTGCATAAGAAAAAATGTATATATGTACATTATAAGAATACATTAAGAGGCAAAGTAGCTGAGAGACTGGAGCTAGGCTGCCTTGGTTTGAATCTTGACTCTACCACTTATAAACTTTCTGATCTTGGGCAAGTTACTTGACTTTTGTGCCTTGGTTTCCTCATTTGCAAAATGGAGATAATAATAGTGGTGTTGTTGAGAAGATATAATGAACTAGTATATATGAAGTACTTAGAATAATGTCTAGCACGTAATACACCCTATATAAGGGCTAGTTACTATTTCTATTATATATAGTTAAGATCTGTCGAGTTCTTTGTGATAAGTACTGTGTCAAGAACTCATACACGTTATCTTTTAAAATGACTACAACAATCCTATAAGTAGTTAGACTTCCATTATATAAATGAGGAAACTGAGGTTAAAAATATTTAGCATCTTGGGCTTCCCTGGTGGCTCAGTGGTTGAGAGTCTGCCTGCTGACACAGGGGACACAGGTTCGTGCCCCAGTCCTGGAGGATCCCACATGCCGCGGAGCGGCTGGGCCCGTGAGCCATGGCCGCTGAGCCTGTGCGTCCAGAGCCTGTGCTCCGCAATGGGAGAGGCCACAACAGTGAGAGGCCAGCGTACTGCAAAAAAAAAAATATTTAGCATCTTGCCAAATATATTACAAGTAAATGGAACAACTAGGATTTGAATTCCTATCTACCTAATTGATGAATGGACTATTGCATCTAATTTTGATTTGGTATACAAGAAATAGATTATTAATTTGTATGTATTTATGATATTTCTGGACTATGATAGCATATATAATAAGAGTTTTTTATAGAGTTCAACCTGATTAAATTCATGTGGCAAGTACAATATATAACGAGGTATAAAAGATAAGACAGGGCTTCCCTGGTGGTGCAGTGGTTAAGAATCTGCCTACCAATGCAGGGGACACGGGTTTGAGCCCTGGTCTGGGAAGATCCCACATGCTGCAGAGCAGCTAAGCCCGTGAGACACAACTACTGAGCCTGAGTGCCACAACTACTGAAGCCCACGCGCCTAGAGCCCGTGCTCTGCAACAAGAGAAGCCACCCACTGAGAAGCCCACGCACCACAACAAAGAGTAGCCCCTGCTTGCGGCAACTAGAGAAAAGCCCGCGGGCAGCAACAAAGACCCAATGCAGCCAAAAATTAAAAAATAAATAAATTTAAAAAAAAAAGATAAGACAAAGGCTTAGGTTCCCACTTTCTCTCCTTGGTATATTTTCTGAAATTGACAGCACTGTATCTAGAAATGCTAAGCCATAAGATTAGTAAACTTATAAACAAGAAGAGCCAGATATCTGCTGTCTGCTTGGTACTGAAAAACAGATTTTTTCACATTCATGGCTGTACATTTATTATTTAGTGCACATGGAGTTTGTCACGCAAACTTTAAATCTGTAGGGTGAACAGTTGTATATGGAAAGTAAAGGAAACATTTTAGTATGTGAATGTTATTTTGTTCTGGGATGTTTTATTTTTGTGCTTAGGAATGTAAAGGTTCTGTGTTCTCTGGTAGCCTTGTCTGCTTTGTCTGAAAAGTAAGATACTGGATCTCATTATTGCTAGTGTTGCTGCTGTGGTTTCAGTGCCCCAAGTGACTATAATTTTTTATCCTCTCAAACTATAACTTGTGAAATTTGTATGAGAGTGAATCTTCTCTTTTAAATGTTGCAATCTGAATCTACAAGTACTTAAGGATTTTTCTCAGATTGTCTATATTTTATCCTTTTTTTTTGCCATGCCACGTGGCTTGTGGGATCTCAGTTCCCCGACCAGGAATTGAACCCCTGCCACAGCAGAGAAAGTCCGGAATCCTATCCACTAGGCTACCAGGGAACTCGCAGATTGTTTATATTTTATTTCACGGTTGTGTTTGTGCTTCTCTATACACCTTTCTGAGACCTCACTGTAAACAGTGTTTTCATCAGTACTGCATGTGACTCTTCTAATAAGATGCAGTGCCTGTATGTTTTAATAATTACTGTATCAGAAAAGAGTTAAGCTCTATAGTCTTAGAGGTGTATAAGGCAGCTTTTGTAAGATGACTAAGAATTGGACAGTGAGGATGATGTGAGACAGTACATGTTCTACCTGAAGATGAAGGTTAGGAGAAAGCCTATTAGGTATTTCTGATGTTACCAGTTTTCAGAGTTTTTGCTCTGACTGAGATGTCAGTTTATACCAAGGCCATTTGGGGAACAAAGTAGTGAGTTCTGGGAGTGATGTGAATCACCCTCAACTCCAAAACTTCCATGAGCAAGATTTGTGTGTGGGGTGTGTGTGTGTGTGTGTGTGTGTGTCTGTTTATCTCTTCATATCAAACCAGCTGTTTCAGAATTAAACTACCCCATGTAGTTAGAGAATTAATGTAACCTTCAATATAAAGAATGGAATTAAAGGGTAATGAATGTAGAGAAAACCCTTAATTGTACCATATTACTCTGGCACGAATGCAGTGTTTTTTAGGAATTGAACACATTTTTAATCATCAGAGAATGTTTACAATGTCAGAAACAGTTAAGGAAAAGAGTATGGACAGAGAAGACTAGAGCAGCAAGGACTGAATCTTCACAGGTCCCTTTACTTGGGGAGGATGTGGAGAAAAAAGAGACAAGCAACAGTTAGAGACAGGTTCCTAAAGATCAGGGAAGCTACCAAATCTACCAAACATGAATTCCAAGGGGCTGACACCATATTACGGAGATTTACAAAAGAGAGAATAGAGAGGAAAGAACTTCCTTCCCATCTCCCACCACCTTTTAAAAAGGAGTTTAGCATTGAAAAGCCTGGGAGAAAGAGGATGATAGCAGTCCAAGGCTTCTTAGGGCTCTGCACCTTGGAAATGGTCTTTATTGCATATCCTTATTGTCTGTCAAAACTGCTTCTTGCTAAATTTCCTGTTGTTTTCCATGTTGCATTTATCTGGTTTTGCAACCTCTTTGAGCTACAGGGGGTTTCAGAGATGGAGCTGTCATGGGGAGGTTCAGTTTTTTGGGGTGAAGTGATGTGTTTTAAAGGAGATTATTTGTATCACATGTGTTCTTAAGGTTTACACACAGTAGTATATGATTGTAGTTTTGGGCCATATTCAGTACATTTACTAGTTCCTCCAGAGCTGATGTGGAAAGTTGGGCTGCTAATTAGTAAAGAATTTTGCAGATGTGTCTGTGGGGTGAGCCCAGCACTAGGTGACATCAAGGGATAATTTATCAGGTAGAAAATTTTACTTTGTGCATATTGCTATACAAAAGTATCTCCCAAGATCCTTTACCTTAATTGAAAATCCAGCTGGAAAAACAAAAACTGGAAGCACACAAGTTGTATGTACAGCTTGGATTCACTCAGTGCATAGATGTATTTCTGTAGATGATATGATATATGTGAAAGCATGTGAGAGATATTATAAAAAGCTGATGTTAGAGTATATTATTTTTGCAGTGAGGCAAGTGAGAGGGTTGGTTGCTTCCCCTTTGAGACCTCATAGCACTCTGCTAATACTTCTGTTCTAGCATGTAATAAACACTGCAGTTATTTGCTATCTTAATCATTCATTCATTTACTCAGCAAGTATTTAGTTAATGCTCATTAGGTGTAGTTCATTGAGCTAGTGCTAGGGATAGAGAAATAAATAAAATCCTGCCCTAAAAGAGCTCTTTGCTTAGGGTGGAAGACAGGAAATGTATTTAAAATACAGTATTTGCTGAAACAGAGCCTTTATCAAGAGCCTCAAATTGCTTAATAGATAGTTGCTGAGTGTGTGAAAGTATGCATAGGGTGCTAAGGGACTTAATAAGGGGCACCAGTACAAACCTTGTTTGAAGGGGTCAGAGAATGCTTCCCAGAGTTCACCCTTGAGTTTTCTTGAAGGGGAAGAAAGAGCTTGTCAGATAGACAAGCAGGGAAAGGGCATTTCAAGCATGAAGAAAAGCATTCGCAGAGGCACAGAGGAATAAGAGCGTGGAATATTTTCAGAATGGTGGGTGAAAAATTAGGTTTGGTTCAAGTCTGGTGGGTGCATGGAAAGAAATGGCAAGCCTGTGATGAGTCTAGAGAAGTAGGCAGAGACCCGAAAATGCAAAATTTCTGTAGATACATATATTTTATTAGTTTTTTTCTCTCCCAAATCAACTTTTGTTTTGTTGAACCTCTTTATTGTTTCATTTTCTATTTCATTAATTTTTTGTTTTTATCTTTATTATACTTTTTTTCCCTAGAATCTTTAGTTGAACTCTAAATTATTTATTTTGAACCTTTTACAGATCAGTTAGGATTGTCTTAGGCAGTATGCTACAGAAACCTGAACACAGTGGCTTTTTCAAATAATATATTAATTTTTTTCAGGAAATCTTGAGAAATTCCTGTGCTTTACAACTGCTTGAGGAAGTCATCAACAATCCAGGCTTCCTCTAGCTCTCTCTTTAGTGTGTGGCTTTTGTCCTTTTGGTTACAAGTTAGCTGCTCTTGATGCAAGCACCACATCTTTGCTTCAGACTAGAAAAAGGACAATTTCATCAGGAAAACATTAGCATTCCCAGAATCCCCCACCAAGCAATTCCCACTTACATCGCCTTACTAGGACTATGTCATCTGGCCACCCTAGCTGCAAGGAAGATAGCCAGATTGAATGTTTTAATTAAGCAGGATGCCACCTAATTGGAGTTACGTCAGTTAAGAAAAGGGGAAAATAGATGTTGGGTAAACAATTAGTATTGCCCACTATGCTTATTTTTAATTATCTCTTTATTTTTGACTTTTAATTTTATTTCATAGTGGTCTGAGAATGTGATTCAACCATCATGATGTAGTATCCATGCATTTTGGTAAATTGTTTCACATACACTTGAAAAAATCAACAAAACTTACCTTTGTGGGACAAGATTGGATCAAGCATGTCAGTTTTGTTATTAAAAAAACCATATCCATACTCATTTCTTGTCTGCTTAAGCTTTCAGTTTCTGAGAGGTATTTTAAAATATCCTGTGGAGATTCTGGATTTGTCAAATTTGCCTTTTATTTTGTCAGTTTTTGTTTGGTATATTATAAGGGTATGTTGTTAGATACATACAAGATCATGATTATTATTTCTTGACAAAATTATTATTATGTAGTGTGCACGCAGTGCTTTTTTCCTTAGCCCACTTGTTTTCAACCCTGTCAGGCCGAATGTTCTTTGCATTATCTGGGTTCAAATTCTGTCTCTGCCATTTACTAGGTCTCTCATTTTGAAAAAGTCATTTAATCTCCCCTTGCCTCCGTTTCCATAGCTGTAAAATGGGAAATATTAATACATATCTCACAGAATTATTTTGAGAATTAACTGAGTTAATACATCTAAAGCAGTTACACAGCGGAACCTAGTATGTAGCAAGTGCTATAAATTTAGGTATTACAGCAATTTTTAAAAACATGACTCTTAACTACCCTGAAATGAAATCGATAGGTAACTTTGGTAGTATTGCTTTATAATTATATAACATCGACATGATACCCTGTGTAATAAACGAAAAGTAAAAGAAAATTAAATTAGTAAAAATGATTTCAATATACACATTTTGGGGCCTAACTATGCTAGAAGACATAGTAAAGTGGTTAGATGCTTTTACCTTCCTAAACATGACAGGTTTAGTTTTAAGAGAGGACAAAAGCCACTCCACGAAAGGGGAAAAATTAAAGAGCAGAGATGCCAGTGAATATTAGAATAAAAGTGTAATAACAGGCCAGACTTATTTGTGATATGATAAGGGAAAGAGGTAACTTCAGCTGAAATAGGAATAGCTTGCCAAGACAAACTACAGATTGATTAAGGAGAGAAAACAGGGAGGTATAATATATCTTTGCCAACTTTATCAGAGTGTTTCTTTCTAAATGTTCATTTAACTGGAATGTTCCATCAGGAAAAAAAGTTGGCAGAGTAGTCACATTGATAATTTTATTTGTGGGTAAAGCAAAAACACACTTCTTGTTTATCCATGTTGTACTTTTGTGTTGGCCGTGAGACATGTGCAATCTTAGTTCCCTGACCAGGGATCGAACCTGGGCCCCTGGCAGTGAAAGCGCCAAGTCCTAACCACTGGACCACCAGGATTCCCCACTTTTTATTTATATATTTGATTTTTTTTAATAAAGGCTAAATAAATCACCATGAATATAAAAACTACAAATGGATTCTGATACAGATGTGTTATATTGGGATTCAGAAGCAGCATTGCCATTGGTGGTCTGATCTTCTGAAATGTTGACCAGTTCTTAATGATATTCTTAACAAAACAAAAAAACAATTTTCCTCAATTTACAGGTAGTTACATTCCTAGGAAGTTCAGTATATTTTAAAACTATGCGAGATGACTTTGTTTTTATGTAAAATGGAGTTAGAATCCAAGCTTAGTTAATAATAAATATGTTCTTTATTTACATGAATGTCTGGTAAGACATTTGCATTTCATACTGGACATGGAACAATGCTTCCTTGTGCGGTATTGTCCCGTACCTGCAGGATGTCTAGCATCTCAGGCCTGCGACACTCCCTGCCTCCAATCGTTGTTATAACCAAAACACTTCACCTGAAAACTTCAAAGACCCCTCTGAAGTGAGATGTTACAGCCTCCCTTGAAAACTACTGCTTTAAACTTTATTTGCCTAATACTAATGTTGCTATACCAGCTTACTGTATACTTATTGTACACTCACTGTGACTTCTTGGCTCGAAGTCCTAAGCCACTCATCTAATAGTTAATTTAATGATTAATTACTTTGTTACAGTTCTTACCTTGTTGTCCTTTTTTTGTTATTTAATTCTCCCCTTATTAGTTCTCTGCGGTGGTCAGAGGTTTATGCTTTTCTCCACTTCTAGAAAATAACCATCCCGACTCAAGTTATCCATTTAAATTCAGCAAACATTTTTTGAGCAGTCAACTACTAAATACTAGGCACTTTGCCAGAGAAGAGATTCTCAGTTTGGTTTCATACCACACTGCTAAAGGATGAAGTTATTGCATGTGATTTGTTATTTAAAATGGTTAAAGTATCAACATATGCAAATAATTTAAAACATATAAATTAGAGTTGAATTAGAGGCACCCCTATATTTACTGTCACTCATTTGCATGTTAATATGCTTACTTGAATGGAATAAAAATGGATAGAGTAGTAGCTAATGGACATAGGATTGTATATAACCTGTAATCTGCTTTTTCTATTCCAGAGTCTACCAGTGTCTGTTGATAGTTATGTAATAATTGCCATACTTTTCTTTCCTGCTTACCTTTTAACAATTTTTGCCAAAAATCTAGGTTTGTCCATATAAGAAGAAGTCCTGCTTGTCAGAATGTGTGTTTTGGGGAGGCGGGGAGCTGAATAACTATTCTGGGGATAAAGAAATGAATAAGGCAGTCTTTGCTCTTAGGCATATAGGAAATTGTTCCATATGCAGTTGTAGATTCTGTGTCTCAGGGAGGAGGTAAGTTCAGGAGCTTCCTAGTTGCCACCTTGAATTGGAACTGCCCTTAGGTATATTGGAGATAAATAGATACGTAGACTAACAGCATACAATATGCAAGTGCTGTAACAGAGATAAATAAGAACAGAGTACTAAGAAAACAGAGTGGAGCCATCCAACTTTCCTTGAAATAAAGTAAGATTTTCCCAGGGAAAGTGATGTTTCTTATATCTTGAATAATTGAAGGGAATTTGGAAGGGAGATTGGGATAGGGATCAGGGGATTGAGGATTACATCAAGGCATTGAGAATAGCATGTGTCAAGGCAAGTAAGTGTGGAGAGGGTGATACCTTTGGAAAGAATTACAAATATTAGTATGTAATAACTAAAGGTAAGGGGAGAAGATGGTGGGAATATACAGGGAGCAGAAGATGGATTAAATTTTGTTAAGGAGTTTGGACTTTATTCCCCAGGTAGTGGTGAGCTATTGAAGAATTTTAAGCTGGAGAGCAACAAGATAACTTTGCAATTTGGGGGCAAAGATTGCTGGAAGATCTGACAAACTGATGTCTCATGTTGATCTGTAAGAGCCTTCTCAACATCTAGCACAGTGCCTTGTGTATAGAAGATTATAGTATTTGCTGTTATTTGAATGTGGCTGAAAAGTCTAATGAAAGATTATCAGTTACTTCCAGTTACTTCCAGGCTGCATGCACACACTTGACTGACCTTTAGTTTGTGGTTTGTTCCTTTGTTTGTAGACCTTGAAGTCATCTTTAACACTAGTTTTATTTATTTATTTATTTTTGGCTGCGTTGGGTCTTTGTTGCTGCCCGCGGGCTTTCTCTAGTTGAGGGGCTTTCTCTAGTTGAGGCAAACAGGGGCTACTCTTCGTTGTGGTGCGCGGGCTGCTTTTTTTTTTTTTTTAAACATCTTTATTGGAGTATAATTGCTTTACAATGGTGTGTTAGTTTCTGCTGTATAACAAAATGAATCAGCTATACATATACATATATCCTCGTATCTCCTCCCTCTTGCGTCTCCCTCCCACCCTCCCTATCCCACCCCTCTAGGTGGACACAAAGCACCGAACTGATCTCCCTGTGCTATGTGGCAGCTTCCCACTAGCTATCTGTTTTACATTTGGTATGTATATATGTCCATGCCACTCTCTCACTTCGTCCCAGCTTCCCCTTCCCCCTCCCCATGTCCTCAAGTCCATTCTCTACGTCTGTGTCTTTATTCCTTCCTGCCCCTAAGTTCTTCAGAACCATTTTTTTTAAGATTCCATATATATGTGTTAGCATATGGTATTTGTTTTTCTCTTTCTGACTTACTTCACTTTGTATGTATGGACCTTCACTCTAGGTCCATCCACCTCACTGCAAATAACTCAACTTTGTTTCTTTTTATGGCTGAGTAATATTCCATTGTATATATGTGCCACATCTTCTTTATCCATTCATCTGTTGTGGACACTTAGGTTGCTTCCATGTCCTGGCTATTGTAAATAGAGCTGCAATGAACATTGTGGTACATAACTCTTTGAATTATGGTTTTCTCAGGGTATATGGTGCGCGGGCTTCTCATTGCAGTGGCTTTTTGTTGCGGAGCACAGGCTCTAGGCACACGGGCTTCAGTAGTTGTGGCACTTGGACTCAGCAGTTGTGGCTTTGTTGCCACGGACTTAGTTGCTCCACGGCATGTGGGATCTTCCTGGACCAGGGCTTGAACCCGTGTCCCCTGCGTTGGCAGGCGGATTCTTAACCACTGCGCCACCAGGGAAGTCCCGTGGAAACTTTTAAAATCTGTAGAAAATTGAAAGACTAATGCAATAGACGTCTGTTAAGTCCCTTCAACTAGAATCACCAATTATTAATATTTTGTTACATTGCTTTATCTCTCTGTATTTTTTCCGGCAAACCACTTGAAAGCAAATTGCAGACATCGTGACACTTAAATACTTTAGTATGTATCTTCCAAGAATATATTCTCCTACAAAGCCATAGTATCACTATTTATACCTTAGACAATTAACCTTAATTCAGTAAAATAATTTAATATACAGTCCCTATTTAAAATTTCCCTGGGAATTCCCTGGTTGTCCAGTGGTTAGGACTCAGCACTTTTACTGTTGGGGCCTGGGTTCAATCCCTGACTGGGAAGCTAAGATCCCACAAGCCTCAGGGCACAGCAAAAAAATTAAAAAAATAAATAAATAATTCCATTAAAAATTTTTTTTCCTGTTTGCCTCCAAAAAGTCTTTTACAGCTTTTTTTGACCCAGAATCCAATCAAGGTTTCATGCATTTCATTTCAGTGGTTATGACTATCAGTCTCTTTTAATGTGGAATATTCCCCCACACTTTGTCTGAAGAGTACCATCCAGTTGTATTTTAGATATTCTGAATATGTCTAATTTTTTTCTTATAATTAGATTTGAGTTAAACATTTTGGCAAGTATAATACATTGTATCAGAAGGTTGATAATGTTGCATGTCTTACTTTCGATAATGTTGCATGTCTTACTTTCGGTAATGCTAAATAAGATCCCTTGGTTAAGTGCTAGCCGCCAGACCGCTCCATTGTAAAAGTACCTTTTCCCCTTTGTAATAAATAAGCAATCTCAGGGGCATATACAGATTTGAATATTGCTATTTTTACTTAAAATTACAAGTGTACATTTTCTATATCATCTCAAACTCACCTGATATGCTAAATTCTTATGAACATATAGTTTCTTATTTTTATTAAAAACAACACCTATTTATATGAATGTTTACTATGTGCCAAGCACTGTGTTAAGTATGTTATACACATTATTTTGTTTATCTAACATAACAACATCATTTTATCCTCCATGTGAGACAGAGACTATTATTCTCTTCATTTTACAACAGAAGACTTCAACGAGAAGTCACTCTAATCATTTAAGTGTTAAAACTTGGATTCGGTCTGCTCATCTCCAAAGCTCGAGTACTTCACCACTCTGCTATGCTCTTCTTTAGAAAGTGGATTTGAAGATCCTGTGGTAGCATCAGATGAGTTTAAAAGTCAAGGAGAGGTAGTAATTTCCTTACCTTGGTGATCCTCTCCCTTACCCTTCGCTCCTCACATCTCCTCTCCTCTTTTCTCTCCATCTCTTCTTTCTTTTCTTCCTTACCTTCCTTCTTTTTTTTTTTTAACCTTCCTTCTTTTATTTATAATTGTGATAAAGGATATATAACATAAAATTTACCATCCTAACCATTTTTTTTTTTTTTCCGTACGTGGGCCTCTCACTGTTGTGGCCTCTCCCGTTGCGGAGCACAGGCTCCGGACGCGCAGGCTCAGCGGCCATGGCTCACGGGCCCAGCCGCTCGGCGGCATGTGGGATCTTCCCGGACCGGGGCACGAACCCATGTCCCCTGCATCGGCAGGCGGACTCTCAACCACTGCGCCACCAGGGAAGCCCCATCTTAACCATTTTTAAGTGTATAGTTCAGTTCACGGTTTTGTGCTATACTCTCCAGAACTCTTTTCATCTTGCAAAGCTGAAATTCTGTACCAATTAAACAGCTCCAAATTCCTCCCCTCCCCACAACCCTTAGCAACCACCATTCTACCATATTTCTGTATGAGTTTGACTACCCTAGGAACCTCATATAAGTGGAATCATACAGTATTTGTCATTTTGTGACTAACTTACTTCATGTAGCGTATAATATCTTCAAGGTTCATCCGTGTTGCAGCACGTGTCAGAATTTCCTTCCTTTTTAAGGCTGAATAATATTCCATTATGGTATATACCACATTTTGTTTATCTGTTCATCTATCGATGGATGGATTGCTTTTGCCTTTTGGCTATTGTAAATAATGCTGCTATGAACTTGGGTGTACAAATATATTTTCAAGACTCTGTTTTCAATTATTTTGGGTATATACCCAGAAGTAGAATTGCTGGATCATATGGCAATTCTATATATTAAAAAAAAAATTAAAGATATTTAAAGATATCAATCTCTTGGGAATCCTCTTAGTAGTAGTAACAATGATCTATGTGTAGAGGACAAACTTAGGCAGAAATAGGCCTTCCCTTTAATCTGAAAATCTAAGTAGATTTGAGGGCTAATTAATTTTCATGGTTTTGACAACTTGGAATGAAGATCCTCCTGCATTTAGGCAGGTTCCCTATATTCTGTGAACCTCTAAATTTGATGGTACTTTTTTCTTTATCACCTGTAGTCTGTTCTGTACTTTAAAAAAATCTATCCAAATCTGTTAATTCTTGGAGGTGTCACTGAAGTCCCATGAAGTTTTTCCCTAAGTGCATCAACATTCATATAAATACCTCTCATGCTGTATTTGATTCTTTATTCTCTTTCTTATCTGACTAGTCACATAGCTTATTGTTTGTCCCTTTCTAGATGGTAAACTCCAGAAAATTTAAGCCAAATCTTATACTACTTTTCTGTTTGCATCCTCCCCCGCAAATCTCTGCCACCAAAAAAAGAAAAACAAAGAAAAGCACCACCCCCCAAAGAAATTACCTGGATAAATAAATGATTCACTGTCCTTAGGAAGTACATTAGAAGTATCATTTAACTAACTGTTGTTGCTGTTGTTTTCACTGTGACCTTATGATGTGCCAGGCCTTCTGCAAGACAAAGACAAATACAACATAGAGCCTGGTCTCAAGATGCTTTATAGCCTAGCAAGGAGGTATTTATGTACAGAACTGTGTGGTGAGTGGTATACTGGTGTTCCGAATGTTGTTCTGAGGCAGTATAAAGAGGGATACCACAAATAGGTCCTAGAGAGAGTCAAGGAAGACTTCAGAGAGGAAGGGGATATTTGAGTGTGGCCTTCAAAGATAGGTAGAATTTGAGGGGCTAAGAAGAAAGAAGAAAAATATTTTATGCAAATGAAAGACAACTACAATGTTATGGACATTTTCATCACTTGTTTAAGGAAGTAAGGTGTTTTTTTTAATACATTTATTTATTTATTTATTTTTGGCTGCGTTGGGTCTTCGTTTCTGTGTGAGGGCTTTCTCTAGTTGCGGCGAGCGGGGTCCACTCACTCTTCATTGCGGTGCGCGGGCCTCTCACTGTCGCGGCCTCGCTTGTTGCAGAGCACAGGCTCCAGACGTGCAAGCTCAGTAGTTGTGGCTCACGGACCTAGTGGCTCCGCGGCATGTGGGATCTTCCCAGATCAGAGCTCGAACCCGTGTCTCCTGCATTGGCAGGCAGATTCTCAACCACTGCGCCACCAGGGAAGCCCGGAAGTAAGGTTTTTTATGATTAGTTTGAAACAGATTTTTATCCCTAAATTTCACACATTATTTTAATATTAAACTTTCTTTTATTTATATATTTATTTATTTATTTGGTTGCACCGGGTCTTAGTTGCGTCAGGTGGGCTCCTTAGTTGAGGCTCCAGGGCTCCTTAGTTGCAGCTCGCAGGCTCCTTAATTGCAGCACATGGGATCCTTAGTTGTGGCAGGTGAACTCTTAGTTGCAGCATGCATTTGGGATCTAGTTCCCTGACTAGGGATCGAACCCAGGGCCCCTGCATTGAGAGCGTGGACTCTTATCCACTGTGCCACCAGGGAAGTCCCAATATTAAACTTTCTTAAAAGCAGACTTTTTTAAAAAAAACCTCAGTGATTGTTTTCAGATGATGAAAAAAAAAAAAGAGGAGTGAGTTTCAGAATGGAGAGCGCTTATTACAACACAGATGTTTTCTGTAAATAGAGTTGGAAAAATACTGTCAGTGTGTTCTTTGTATATAAATGTCTCTTTTAACTTATCCATGCAGGATCTGAAAAGGAAAGCCACTTCTCTTTCATCAATCACGAGGTACATGACAACAGAATCATTGATGCACTAGGAAGAGAGTTGGGTTCCAAATCTCACTAAGTGATCTAGAAGAGGGGAGAGACAGCCAGTGTTCTGCCTCAGTTCTTCTGTTCAGGGTTCCTGTGGCTCTGAGTGTTTTGCTTCTTCCTTCCCCTTCTTATGTCTGGCTACTCTGAAGCATTGTTTCTTTGAATTTTAAGATAAGCTGTGATGTCTGTTCTATATTAACACTAAACTTCTGGGGCTATTGTCATGTCAAAGAATTTCTGGAGATTGAAGAATTAAGTAGATTGTCATGATTTCTACTGGAATTTCCACTTGGTCAACTGGAAATAATATACTGAAACAATACTCTGAAAGTCCATAGGATGATGACATTTTTGCATAGCAAGTCCCTGTTGTGCATGATCTGAAGTGAATTTTTTTTTAATCATTCTTTTTTTTTTTAAATTTATTTTATTTTTGGCTGAGTTGGGTCTTCGTTGTTGCACACAGGCTTTCTCTAGTTGCGGCAAGCGGGGGCTACTTTTTGTTGCCGTGTGCAGGCTTCTCATTGCGGTGGCTTCTCTTGTTGTGGAGCACGGGCTCTAGGCACGTGGGCTTCAGTAGTTGTGGCATGTGGGCTCAGTAGTTGTGGCTTGCGGGCTGTAGAGCGCAGGCTCAGTAGTTGTGGCGCACGGGCTTAGTTGCTCTGCGGCATGTGGGATCTTCCTGGACCAGGGCTCGAACCCGTGTCCCCTGCATTGGCAGGTGGATTCTTAATCACTGCTCCACCAGGGAAACCCTGAAATGAATTTTTTTTAACCAGAAAGTAATGAGGTCCTTGGTACTTAATAACTTTTCTACTGCCTCATTCATAATTCAGTAGGAAACACATGTCTAAGTGAATAATTGAGCTTTTTTTGGGTAAGGCAAAATATTTTCTCTGATAGTCTCATTTTGCTACTACTGACACCACATTTAGAGGCTGAAAACATAGTTAATTTTCTTGCAAGTATTGTGTTTCTTTTTAAACCTGTTGAGTGTGCATTGAAATTATAAAATAATATTTTTATATGTAAAATAGATTGAACCTACAGAGAATGAATGTTTTAGAAGTAGACTTTGCTCTGTGCATATGGGTAATAGTGTGAGTGGTGTGGCTCATGTTTTTATATCTGACTTGAGTGTGTGTAAATAATTATAAGGTACTTTGTGTTGGGTTACTACAGTATTAGCTCCAAAGGATTCACTGCCTTCTTTCTATATTTAACATGCAATACGTTTTTTTCTTATAGATATACATTTTATGGTGCTTGGGGGAGATTTTGAGGATGTGGGTTTAGTGTCCTGTAAAGACAGTTTTATAGTTCATTATGTGTTATATAAGGCTTATGCATGAATCTTTTTTGTGCACAATTAAAATTCCACAAAAGAGACTTTTTCCTTTCAGTTTGCTAAGACTCAGCAATGTTGGCCTTAAGAAACCAGCCTAATAAATTTTCCCCATTTTTTCCTAAGGTTTTTTTTTTTAATTTTAAAGACATGATTTCTTGAGGTATTATTAACAATGTGTTTCTAGCCAGTTTAATGTGAAACAATTTTGGTCTTCGATGGAATAAATCTTTGTTAATGGAAGTGAGATCCTAATGTAATCAGAGTTTATAGAAAAACATCCCTTACCATGTCTACTTTATCTAAATTGGCAGTAAAACATCTTGGCATGTTCTACACCTGGAGGCTTTGACCTCATTATATAGCTGCCGCCCTTGAGCCTCTTTTTTTGTCCCATTTTATTTTCTAGGTGCGCCACCGAGCTTCTGGCCAGGTGATGGCTCTTAAGATGAACACGTTGAGCAGTAACCGTGCAAACATGCTGAAAGAAGTGCAGCTCATGAATAGACTCTCCCATCCCAACATCCTTAGGTAATGGCTTTTCCTTCCTTCTGGGGATCAGTGAGAAAGCTGAAACATTATTGGAGACTTGTTAGAATAGTATTAAAAGCTGAAAAGAGGGATTCAAGATTTCATACTAAATCTGTCTTGCTGGGATTTAGCTGTGCTCTAGGTCTTTTTCTAGCTACTGAGACTTAATTTTCTGGTAATTAACTGCATTTAATAGGGCAACTTGGGACTTCCCTGATGGTCCAGTGGCTAAGACTCCGCTCTCCTAATGCAGGGGACCTGGGTTTGATCCCTGGTCAGGGAACTAGATCCCACATGCCGCAACTAACAGTTCGCATGCCACAGCTAAAAATCCCGCATGCCGCAACTAAAAGATCCCGCGTGCCGCAACTAAGACCCAGCACAGCCAGATAAACAAAGCAAATAAATAAAATATTTTTAAAAAATAAAGCAACTTCCTTATGTCTCTCAAATTGCTTTACTCTTAGTAGCAGCTCATTAGAACTGTTGTTACCTATTGCTGCATTGGTAATTTATCCAAGAGAGATGATTTTAGTTGTTATTTAATTTTCTTAAATTGGTTTAGGAGGAATCATAATTAAATCAGTGAAAATAAAAATAAAATTATTCCCCCAGGCTATCTACTCTTAACTGTTAGCACTCACTTGAGGAGACATAGTTTACCTTTTTAAAGGAGAATTATTCGTATGTATAATAAGGTTATATAATCATTGCTTTCTAGTAATTAGTACAGTCAGCTCTCCATATCGGCAGGTTCTGCATCCACAGATTCAATTAATCACAGCCTGAAAATATTTGGGAAAAAAATTCCAGAAAGTTCCAAAAAGCAATACTTGAATTTGCTGTGCCTAGCAACTGTTTACATTGTATTTACAATATTTATATAACATTTACATTGTATTAGGTATTGTAAGTAATCTAGAGATGATTTAAAGTATATGGGAGTATATGCATATGTGTAGTTATATGTGAATACTATGCCTTTTTATACAAGGAACTTGGGCATCTGTGGATTTTGGTATCCTCACAGGGTAGGGGGTGGGGTGGTCCTAGAACCAATGCCCTGCAGATACCAAGGGGTTACTGTATATGAATCTTTCTCACTCTATCTTGACTTTTTCTAAAAAATAAATTTATTTATTTTTGGCTGCATTGGGTCTTCTTTGCCGTGCACGGGCTTTCTCTAGTTGCGGCGAGTGGGGGCTACTCTTCGTTGCGGTGCGCGGGCTTCTCATGGCGGTGGCTTCTCTTGTTGCGGAGCATGGGCTCTAGGCATGCAGGCTCTAGAGCGCAGGCTCAGTAGTTGTGGCGCAAGGGCTTAGTTGCTCCGCGGCATGTGGGATCTTCCCAGACCCCGGCTCTAACCTGTGTCCCCTGCATTGGCAAGAGGATTCCTAACCATTGCGCCACCAGGTAAGTCCCTATCTTGACTTTTTTTTTTTTTTGGCGGTACGCGGGCCTCTCACTGTCGTGGCCTCTCCCGCCACAGAGCACAGACTCCGGACGCTCAGGCTCAGCGGCCATGGCTCACGGGCCCAGCCGCTCCGCGGCATGTGGAATCTCCCGGACCGGGGCACGAACCCGTGTCCCCTGCATCGGCAGGCAGACTCTCAACCACTGCGCCACCAGTGAAGCCCCCTATCTTGACTTTTTAGTGAGGGGAGTATATTTCTAAATGAAACCAAATAAGAAAATTTAAGTCAATATATTATTAAAGTAGGGCATATGTGTAAGAGAGTTGGAAAAGTTAAAAGTGCAATTTACTTAGGGTTGTTTAAGGCTAATATTTATATTGGACTAAAGAGAAATCATATAACTTAAGTATGACTTACATGTGTGGTCAGTGGTAGAAAATTATGGAATTAGATTATACTGATTAATTGAAACTTTATACCTTTGTATAGTATTATTGGCTTCCTAGTCCACTACAAAAATGTTCAGCCAGTAATTTTATTTATTTATTTAAAAAATAAATTTATTTTATTTATTTTTGGCTGTGTTGGGTCCTCATTGCTGTGTGTGGGCCTTCTATAGTTGTGGTGAACTGGGGCTACTCTTTGTTTTGGTGTGTAGGCTTCTCATTGCGGTGGCTTCTCTTGTTGCGGAGCATGGGCTCTAGGCACGTGGGCTTCAGTAGTTGTGGTGCACGGGCTCAGTAGTTGTGGTTTGCGGGCTCTAGAGTGCAGGCTCAGTAGTTGTGGTGCATGGGCTTAGTTGCTCCGTGGCATGTGGGATCTTTCCGGAGCAGGGATCGAACCCGTGTCGCCTGCATTGGCAGGCAGATTCTTAACCACTGTGCCACTGGGGAAGTCCCAGTCATTTTATTATGACTTTTTTCCCTACCCACAAATCAGATTAACAATTTTTTGAGCATCTAGTATATGCCTAGTGATGTCAGACATCAAAAAGGTATATGTAAAATGGAATGTCTGCTAGCAAGGAATTTGCACTCTAATTGGAGATCTAGGACTTACATACATGAAAAGAGAACTAATAAAATCAGCCAGGACGCTACCACTTGGGTAAACTCTTAAGTCATATAGAATTTCAAAGGAGTCGGAGATCATATTAGCTTGGCAGAGTCAGCAAAGCTTTCTTGGAGGAGGTTGACTCAACCTGGAACTTGAATTGTTTTTGAAGATTTATTATTTTATTTTTGGCTGCATCGGGTCTTAGTTGCAGCACGTGGGATCTTCCTTGCAGCTCATGGGCTTCTCTCTAGTTGTGGTGCACAGGCTCCAGGACGCGTGGGCTCTGTAGTTGTGGTGCGTGGGTTCCAGAGCACGTGGGTTCTGTAGTTTGCGGCACGCAGACTCTCTAGTTGAGGCATGCGAGCACAGTAGTTGTGGCTCACGGACTTAGTTGCCCCGTGGCATGTGGTATCTTAGTTCCCTGACCAGGGATCGAACCCTCATCCCCAGCATTGTAAGGTGGATTCTTTTTTGTTGTTTGTTTTAAAGACTAGGATTTAGTTTCAGTTTAAGGAGAACACTTATTTTATTTTTTTGGCTTCATAGGGTCTTCGTTGCTGCGCGCGGGCTTTCTCTAGTTGCAGCGAGCAGGGGCTACTTTTCGTTGCGATGTGCCGGCTTCTCATTGTGTTGGCTTATCTTGTTGCAGAGCACAGGCTGTAGGCGCACGGGCTTCAGTAGTTGTGGCACACGGGCTCTAGAGTGCAGGCTCAGTAGTTGTGGTGCATGGGCTTAGTTGCTCCGCGGCATGTGGGATCTTCCCAGACCAGGGCTCGAACCTGTGTCCCCTGCATTGGCAGGCAGATTCTTAACCACTGCATGACCAGGAAAGTCCCAAGGCGGACTCTTTACCACTGGACCACCAGGGAAGTCCCTGGAACTTGAATTTTAATAGGATTTTAGAAGATAGCGAAGGAACTCAGAAAGGAGCAAAATAATAATGATAAATAAAGCACAGAGGTAAAAGCGCAAAGCTTTTTGAGGAGTCAGTGAATTAAAAACCCATTTGGTTATGGAGGGTGCGGGCGAGGAGAAAAATAATGTTCCTGCTGTGCCAGAAACCCTTAAGAAAAAGTAAAGGAATTTTGCAGAGCTGAAGACCAAGTGCCTGGGGAAAAAGTTTGCCCAAAAGGTGCTTCAAAAGGCAAGGATGAAGCTTGTCTATGAAGAAGCTAAGCGCTATCACAAAGAGTATAGGCAGATGTACAGAACTGAGATTCTAATGGCTAGGATGGTAAGAAAAGCTGGCAACTTCTATGCACCTGTGGAACCCAAATTGGCATCTGTCATCAGGATCAGAGGTATCAGTGGTGTGAGCCCAAAGGTCTGAAAGATGTTACAGCTCCTTACCTTTGCCAAGTCTTCAATGGCACCTTTGTTAAGATCAACAAAGCTCCATTTAACATGCTGAGGACTGTGGAACCATATATTTAGTGGGGGTAACCGAACCTGAACTCAATAAATGAATTCAGGTGTGGTTATGGCAAAATCAACAAGAAGCAAATTGCCCTGACAGATGATACACTGATTGCCTGATCTCTTGGTAAATATGGCATTATCTACATGGAGGATCCTATTTATGAGACCTATACCATTGGAAAATGCTTCAAAGAAGCAAACAACTTCCTGTGACCCTTCAAATTATCTTCTCCGTGAGGTGGAATGAAGAAAATGACCACCCATTTTGTAGAAGGTGGAGTTGCTGGCAACAGGGAGGACCAGATCAACAGCTTGTTAGAAGGATGAACTAAGATACCTATGATGATTATTTTTGTGATCTGGTCAGTTAATTAACAATGACTGCTTTCAGATTGAAAAAAAATTTTTTTTGGACTAATAATAACAATGAGAAAACCACCATTTCTTGAAGTCTTTGTCGTATGCTGCATGCTTTACCTATTAAAAGATTTAATCTTCACAACGATTCTCCCTTTAAGAAACTGAGGCCAAGAGATTATGTGTTGGCTGAGGTCTGTGACTCTGAGGTCTGGGCTCTTTCTACCATGCTTCTAGAAGAACTCTTTCTATCATGCCTCTCCTAGAGGATTTGATAGGATAGTACTGGTAGATAAACATGGAAAGGTAGAATTGGGCCAGACTATTCAGAAATGTTTTGCATAAAGCCAAGAATATTTTATTTTATGCTTTGTGTATTGGATTCTGAGCAGGGACTAGATGACAGAGGGTAACTGGTGGCAAATGTGGAATGGTTTAGTGTTGGGGAGACTGGTAGCCAAGAGATCAGTTTAGGGGGCATCTACAATGTTTGAGAGTGAGATGGTTGAGTCCTGATTTGATGTTCTGCTTAGGAATTTTTTAAAAAAATAAATTTATTTATTTATTTTTGGCTGCATTGGGTCTTCGTTTCTGCGCACAGGCTTTCTCTAGTTGTGGCGAGCAGGGGCTACTCTTCGTTGCAGTGTGCAGGCTTCTCATTTTGGTGGCTTCTCTTGTTGTGGAGCACGGGCTCTAGGCATGTGGGCTTCCGTAGTTGTGGCACATAGGCTCAGTAGTTGTTGCTTGCGGGTTCTAGAGCGTAGGCTCAGTAGTTGTGGTGCATGGGCTTAGTTGCTCTGCGGCATGTGGGATCTTCCTGGACCAGGGTTCAAACCTGTGTCCCCTGCATTGGCAGGCGGATTCTTAACCACTGCGCCACCAGGGAAGTCCCTGCTTAGGAATTCTTAAGCTGATTATATTTTCATCTTGTTTAAAAAGTAGTATTTTTATTGTCTTATTATTATTGCAGAAGGGATACATCATCACTATGGAACATTTAGAAAATAGAATTAGCAAAAACAGTAAAATAAAAATTTTCCTTAATCGCAGCATCTAGGGATCAAACTAGTGTTAACGTTTGGCGTATTTCCTGCCAATCTTTTTTATTCACCACTTCTTTTTTTTATTCTCTTCACTATGAACTTGACTGGTGATTGCATGGGAAGATTGACTTTAAACAAATTTTATTCCATGACAGCAAAATTAAAAAATATAGTTGTTATAGGGACTTCCCTTGTGATCCAGTGGTTAAGACTTTGCCTTCCAGTGCAGGGGGTGCAGGTTTGATCCCTGGTTGGGGAGGTAAGATCCCACATGCCTCGTGACCAAAAAACCAAAATATGAAACAGAAGCAATATTTAACAAATTCAATAAAGACTTTAAAAATGGTCCACATCAAAAAAATCTAAAAAAAAATAAAAATATAATTGTTATATAAGAAGTAGAATAGTATAGTATAATGATTAAAAACAGGCTCTAGATTCTAGATTAAGCTGCCTGGATTCAAATTGTGGATCTTGGGAAAGTTACTTAACCTCTGAGATCCTTAGTTTTCCCATCTATAATGAGGTAAATTACAGTAAATCCCTCACAGAGTTGTTATTGAGGATTAATTTAGTCCATATAAAGCACCTGGCTTGTGTTAAGTGCCCAGTAAATGTTAGCTATTATTATTAGTTTCTTTTCCTCTGGCTAGTTTTTTAAATGTCTCATTGCATCCCATCTGTCTTTTATCATTCATTCACTCACCAAGCATTTGTTGAGGGTCTGCTGCTGTTTTTTGTCTTTTTTTAAAAAATTTATTCGTTTATTTATTTTGGCTGCCCTGGATCTTAGTTGCGGCACTCAGGATCTTCATTGCGGCATACAGGGTCTGTGTTTTTTTTTTTTTTTGCAGCATGCATGAGGGATCTAGTTCCCTGACCAGGGATCGAACCCGGGCCCCCTGCATTGGGAGTGCAGAGTCTTACCCGTGGACCACCAGGGAGGTCCCTGCAGCTGTTTTTAATACATTCAAGGGTTTTCTGCTAGAGTAATGCTGTTGAATAGAATAGAACTTTCTGAAATGATGGAAATGTTCTTTATCTGTGCTGTCCAATAGCCACATGTGGCTAATGAGCATTGACATGTGACTAGTACAAACAACGAACTAAAATTAAATTACCCCATGAAGCTTAGTGGCTACTATATTGGACATCCTGGCCTACAGTCCATGTACATCTTTGCTCTTGTTTCACTAAATATATATGTGTTTCAGCCTAGAAACGTGGTGGTGTGATGAATACCATTCCTATTCTGATGTCACCTTGATCTACTTTCTTAGCCTATCTCTTTTGCTCAGGAATGACACACCTTTCCCTTTTATATAAAAAATCATATTTGCTGTCAGCTAAGTTTTCTAATATGTAAAAGGTAGTGTTAATTCTATCTTGATCTTTACAGTGAACCAACAAATGAGATAATGTACATAAAGCCTATGGATCTGTTATAATCCACAGTAAGCATGAAAATTATGATGATTATTGTTAACCATGGTGGGTTTGCACTCTGATGGTGACTTTTTTGTTCTGCATACGCCATCTGTCTCAAATATAGTGCAGTTAAAAGCATGGACATGGATTACTTTTTAAAGAAGTTCTAGTTGTTTATATCTTTCATGTTTTTGTGTCTTTACTTTCAATGTATATTTTGAATACAACAAAAGGAAATTATCCTACTAGGGGCCTAGAGCAAGCAGAGTCCTCTTGGCTTTTGTTACCCAGAGGAGTACTATAGCAGTAGAAGCATTTTTTTATACTTCCCTAGGATGCCTTAAATATCAAACTATGCATAACTATGTTCCAGTCTCAAAATGCTTAGAATTTTTATTTCCTAAATGCTTTTCAAGTTGTCTTAGAAATGTATTGTTAATACTTTATATTTTTTATAATTCAAATTTTTTGTTACTGTTTGTTAGTATGGCTCTTAGTCTATTTTCAAGCTGTTAGTATAGGTTAGTTAGTTTTTATAGGTGCAAAAGCTGAGGCAGAAGTATGAACCAAAGTTTCCCCTCATACTGAGATTATGAGATTTAAATTGGGACGAATCCATCTCTTGGAACCCTAGGATTTTCACAGATATGCCTCCTCAGGGGCTTGGCCGCGGGAGGGAGGTTGCTGAGCAGCTAAGGCTTTCGGTTTCCATTTTTGCTTCATCCAGCCAGAGTAGCTTCACTTTGTATCTGTTTTATATTGAACTTCCATATAAGAATTTTGAAGAAAAGGTCTCCACTTAAAACAAAGAAAACGTTGAAAATTGCTGCATTAGTGATTTTGAAGGCCTACTTGGGAAAAAAGGGTATCTGTATGACCTGCCAGATGGTGGGTATCTAATCCTCTGGGCATGGCTTGGTCCTCTGCTGCCACAGCTATTTTGTGCCCAGCAGGAGTGAGTGAGCTGAATTTTTGCAGTTTTATTTCTCTCTTTTTCTTGACCCCAACCTCCCTACTTCCTCTTTTCCTTTTATCTTTCTCCCTTCTAAGATTTCTAGTTGGAAGGAAAGGAGTGGGCCTGACGAGTCACAGAGGCAAGTAGGTGTGTATATTTTGTTTGTGTGTATGTATTTTTTTTAATACATGGATACAGTTAAGATTGGTTGTTTTATCATCAGTTGCTCTAATTTATCAGTTTAAAAAAAGAACAATGAAGTGCTTTGTTGAGTGCAGGGACTGATAGTTTGGGCCTCTTGTGAATAAGGTTGTTTATGCCAGGAAGTCTTACGCTCAAGATCTGTAACCCAATACCATGCCTTGCTCACTTCCACTCCCCAATGGCCTTTTTGAGGACCTGTACCAAGATTTGTTCTCATACCTCTTTGTTATTCTTCATGCCATGAGAAATTTAATATTTCTTTTAGACTCCTTGTTCACATTCTCATGCTTACTTTTCTTTAGGTCACATTCTGAATTTATTTTCCTATCTACCAATTTTTTTCAGAATTGTTTTAGCTCCCCTTCAGAATCCATTTGCAACAATATGATTGCCATTTTGTTAAAATGAAGAATATGCTTTCAAATAACCAAATATTTGTTTGGAGCTACTCAGTCCAGCCCTGTGCTAGGTAATATCATGGTGAATAGAAGAGAAGTAGAGGGCTGTCTCCCAGACAGTCTCCTGAGGAAGCAAACTGTACATCTAGGAAACAGATTAATATCCGCTAATGCTATGAGGATACGGCAGGGTATTTTCCCAATCTCAGCTATTAAGAGAGCACTCTTTCCAGTTACCCATTATGAAAATCCCAAAGTCATCTTTGGTTATTTCTTTTATTCTTTGCTTCTAATCAGAAGCTAAGCTCTTGATTCTAAATCTTCAAAGACTTTTGCATCTGTTCCTTCCTTTATGCATCTGTCAATTCAGTCCTCTTCACTTTTGCCTGGAGTGAGTTATTTTTCCTATCTTTTTGCCCACCTTTCACTCTTCCTGATACATAGCTCTAATTGTATAGCTTATTTCTTAAAAACCTTTTGTGGCTCCCATTTATTTCAGAATTGAGTCAAAAATTCTTTAGGCTGACAGCTAATGTCTGACCTGTTTTTCCAGCCTTATCTTCAACTATTCCTCTTATGCATTTAACACCACTCCATGATTTCCTAATTGTGTTCTCTTGGACAAGTTATTTGACCTAACACCAATCAATCCACGATTTCCTAATTGTGTTCTCTTGGACAAGTTATTTGACCTCTGGGCTTTGGTTTCTCCTTTTGTTAAACGAGGGGAATGGACCAGGTTAGAAATCACATTGAGTTAATGTTGAATAATTTTTATTTTATTTTATGTTAAAATATTTATTTATTCATTTGGATGCGCTGGGTCTTAGTTATGGCACGTGGGATCTTTGTTGCTGCATGTGGACTCTTAGTCGCGGCATGCAGTCTCAGTTGCAGTATGCATGTGGGATCTAGTTTTCTGACCAGGGATTGAACCCGGGCCCCCTGCATTGGAAGCACAGAGTCTTAACCACTGGACCACCAGAGAAGTCCTTGAATAATTTTTAAATAATCAGGTTTGAAAAATATATTATCTCAGAGTATGTGTGTGTGTGTGTGTGTGTGTGTGTGTGTGTGTCTGTGTGTGTGCTGTTCAGAATAAATGGGAAGCATTTAAAAATGATGGATTGGGACTTCCCTGGTGGTCCAGTGGTTAAGACTCTGTGCTTCCAATGCAGGGGGCCTGGGTTCAATCCCTGGTCAGAGAACTAGATCCCACATGCCGCAACTAAAAGATTCCACATGTTGCAACTAAAAGATCCCATGTGTTGCAACGAAGATCCCATATGCCTTAACTAAGACCCGGCTCAGCCACATAAATAAATTTTTAAAAAGTATTTTAAATAAGGCTTCCCTGGTGGCGCAGTGGTTGAGAGTCTGCCTGCCAATGCAGGGGACATGGGTTCGTGCCCCGGTCTGGGAAGATATCACATGCCGTGGAGCGGCTGGGCCATGGCCGCTGAGCCTGCGCGTCCAGAGCCTGTGCTCCGCAACGGGAGAGGCCACACAGTGAGAGGCCCGCGTACCAGAAAAAAAAAAAAAAAAAATTATTTTAAACAAATAAATAAATAAATAAAAATGATGGATTAAGGTGCATCTTTTTGATTTTATCATTGAAATCCTAGTGAGTAACTAGGTGAAAGAGTGTCGATATAGCCCTCAAAGCAAATTTTATAATACTAGCATATTGGTAAGGGGGGGTCTTAATATTGTTTTCTCTTCTCTGTACTAAGGTAGAAAGTCTAATGACTTAGGAATTGAGTCTAAGTTCTAATTTCATATAACCAGAAAGTTTCTGTAAAATAAAATGTGGAATAAGCTTCAGTACTGTTTATGTCATCATCTGTGGAGAGTGAAGTAGTACAACCCCAGAAAGAAGGTGATTTTAAAAAAATTTATTGAGATATAATTGACATATAATGGAAGATGATTTTTAATATAAACAATGGCTACCATTTATTGAGTATGTATTATGGACCCCCGTTGATCGTTTTCCTACCCCGCCCCCATATTTTACTTTCCAGACCTCTCCCATCTCAGCAAATGGAATTGCCATTCATCTATTATTTAGGCCAAAAACCTAGGTGTCATCCTTAATATCTTTCCTTTACACCCTACCTCAAACCTTCAGGTAGTTTAGCATTATCTTTAAAATATGCCCTGTCTGCCTACTACTTACTACCTCCACAAGCCAGCATCCTAGCTCAGTTCCCCTCTTGCCCCATGGTAGCCAGATTGAACTTTAAAAAGGTAAATCAGATCATACCATCCCCCACTGCTGAATTTCCTTCTGTGACTTTTTGTCACCCTTCAAATGAAATCTAAACTCTGGGCTTTGATGTACAAGGCCTTAATTTGTCCTGCCTGCCTCTCTGACCTTATTTCTGATCACTCTTCCTGTAGCTTACACCATCCTAACCACCACCCTTACTGACCTTTTTGTTTCTCAAATGCACCAACCTCTTTCCTACTTCAGTCTTTGTACTTTCTTTTCCCATTTCCTATAGTAATATCTTTATCCCAGAATTATTTGGCATGCTTCTTCTGAGATATCCCCTCCTCATAGAGACTTTTGTTGACTAGCCTGTCTAAAATAGCCATCCAATATCACTATTTATCCCCTCATTCTGCTTTGTCTTTATAGTTCTTATCATCTTTGAAAATATCTTATTTATTCATTTGTTTACTTATTGTTTATAGCCTCCAGGGTAGGGTGAGCTCCCTGAGGGTAGAACTTTACCACTGTGTTGGGTTAGCTAAAAAGTTTGTTCGGGTTTTTCCGTAACATCTTATGGAAAACCCGAATGAACTTTTTAGCCAACCCAATATTTCCAGTGCCTATAAAATAGTATCTATAGAAGCAGGTACTACATAGAAGCAAGCCAGTTTGCATCACAGAAACCTACAAAACTTAGAGTTCACCTCTGGATCTGAAGGTGGATGTCAGGCTTGGGCTGAAAATAGGAGGACTATTGAAAGTCTTTTTTAGGAATAACTGGGCCTAAAAGTCACCATCCCCATTCTTTGCAACAATCAGTTAAGTCTCACCCACCCCGACAAGAGATGAATTTTTATTTTGGGGAAAAAATTGAACCAGAATGTTAGAATGCTTACCGACCTTCATACTAGGTAAGCATCTGAAATGACAGCAGATGGGAAAGGAACGTTATACTGAGAAGAGGGAGATGAAGGGATTGTCTGCATACTGAATGGTGAGGCTCTTGAGACTTCTAGTCCTCTTCTATCATGTGGCTCTTAAGCAGGTAGGAATCATCTGCCTCCCACCCACACCCCCACCACCTGCCAGGAAATTGGTGGATTTGGAGAAATTGAAGAGCCCCAAGTAAAAGAAGAAAACTTTAAAATGTAACTACCAAAAAACCTTCTAATTACTATCTTCTAAATATATATCCTTCCAGGAGAGGTTAGAGAAGGAGCTGCATCAATGAAACAAGAATGGTATACTATAAAATAGGAATAATTAGAGAACCACAAAGCTTCTTGGAAATTTAAAAATATAATTATTTATTTATATATGGTTCTATATGATTATTTAGTTATGGTTTTATTTAAACCATTTGACTAGAAGGCCAAGGAGATAAAATTGAGGAAATCATCCGTTAATGGAGAAAAGCCAAAGATGGAAAATAAGAGAGAAAAGAAAATTAAAGGATCAATCTAGGAAGTCTGTTTTTGACTAATACAAGAACATTTTCTACAACTGAAGAGCATGAACTTCCAAAGTGAAAGGTCCTACCAAGTGCCCAGCACAATGAATGAAAAAAAAGACCCACCCCAGAGCATATGATTATGAAATTTTAGAATATGGGCAATAAAAATAAGATTCTAAGCACTTCTATGGGCGGGGGGGAATGAGATGCCATATAAAAGACTGAAAATTAAAATGGTATCAGACTTCTCAACACCAGCTCTGGAAGCTCTACCGATGGAACAATGCTTTCTGAGAGAAAATTATTTCCTACTTAGAATTCTATATCCAGTCAAACTACCAGTCAGGCATGAGAGTAAAGACATTTTCAGACATGCAACATTTTGAAAACTTTGCCCTTGCAAAAGCTTTTCTTTTGAAGCTTCTGGGGGATGTATCCCATCAAAAACAAGGGGTAAACAAAACAATTAAGTAAAAATAAAAAGGAAGGTGTAAGATCTGGAAAGAAGGGTGATAGCAAGACCCAGGGTGACTGCTGGATAACAGTCTAGAGAATAAGCGGTCCAAACTGGAGTGGGAGGATCAAGAACTCTAGGAGAAATATTGGGGAGTGGGGTTTAAGGAAAGAATTCATGGATTTCCAGATGTGTTTGACATGGTGGACATTCATATTCAGAAGAATTTTACAATTCTGTTGGAGACTTTGGGAAGAATTAATGGTAGGCATATAGTAACTAAGCAAATGAAAAATTAGGTAAAACGTTAAAAATTGTGCAAGAAATAAAGTGTATTCATAATATATTACTTGGCTTAGTAGTGATTATAATCAGTCATAATAATGCAAATGCTGAGTTTTTGTTTCTCCTAAATATTGATTTTACCCAAAATTGTCTTTTACCCAGTATTTGAAAGGAAGTAATTTAAGAGGGTGGAACCCTCAGCTTCCACACTGGAAAGTCAGTAGAAGGTCAGAAATAGCAGTATAAGTATGTTAGCTAGAGCTGTATTGGTAAATAGAAGAAACAGTAAAAGAATTGTTACTTACTCAGGGGAGTAGGATTCAGTGGTGATATGGGCAGCCCTGGGTTCTATTTTCATTATATACCTATTTGAAGCTTTGTAAATTGTAACTGAGGAAAATTAAGTTAGGAGGCAATTGCAGTCATCTAGAGAGAGCTTGGACTATGGGTAGCAGTGTAGGTGGAAAGAAGTAATTGGATTCTGGATATTTTTGAAAGTAGAGGCAATAGAATTTCCTAATGGATTGGGTGTGGGATATTAGCACAAGGAAGCAGGAATCTAGAATGACTCTTACTTAGGTTTTTGACTTGAATGACTGGGAGAATTGAATTGCCAGTAACTACATTGGGGAAGACTGAATAGGGGACAGGTTTGGGGATGGGAGATCAGGAGATATCAAGTTGACAGTTGGGTAAACAAGTCTGGAATTCAGAGAGGTTCAGGATGGTTGTGTCTCTTAGTAGTTAGGGGACCTTAGGTAAGTTATATAACCTCTGTAATCTCAGTTTTCTCATCTGTGAAGTAGAGAATAATAATAGTACTACTGTACCAGGTTGATGGTGATGCCGAAAACTTGGCCTCTCTGCACTGGTGCCAAATCGAATCTCGGAGACAGAGTTTTGGGTGAAGTGAAAAGGAATAGCTTTATTGCTTTGCCAGGCAAAGGGGGACACAGCGGGCTTGTGCCCTGAAAAACTGTGTGTCCCAACCTGGGGAGATTTGATGAGTTTTATAGCAGTGGTTCCAGGGTGGGGTTGCTGATAAGGATCAGGGTGTGTACAGGGCCTGCATGCCTTTAATCTGGCCTAGGTGGTCTCCTGATGAGCTTCTTGAAGTTAATCGAACTGTGATCTTCTCTGGAATGAAGAATGCTAAGTCTTCCATTTGTTGGGGGTTTTAGTTCTGTAGAAGAGCTCAAAGATATTGTTATGTGTATCCCTTGAGGTGGAACCAGGGCCCTGTCCCAAGGCTGCACTTTGTTTTTCTCTCTCTCTTTTTTTGGTTTAAAATAATTTTTTATTGCCCAGGGTATTTTTTTCTAGTGTCTTATTTTGTTTGTTTGTTTTTGTTTTCTTTTTTAATAACTGTAAATTCGAGCTTAGAGAAGCTTGTCTTTGTCTTGAAAAACAAAACAATAAAGCTTTTATATCAATTGCTAACCTGGTCTCATTTTAAGAGAATGATGGGAGTTATCTTGCAAGAGTAGAATTTATACCATGAATGATGCAGGTCTAAGTCTGATGGTACTAAAAGGAGACAACAGCATTGTTGACAAAATTAAAAATAATCTGCTGGTGGCATTTGCAGAAAAGAAGCCCTTGCAAATATCTAAACAACAGTAAACTCTGTTAGGAAATTCTGAAGTGTTTTATGGGCCAAAAAGGGAATAAGGTTAGTAAAATGCCTCAACAGAGTTTGAATAAAATACTGGATTTGAGAGTTACTGGAACTTGGATATGTAAAAATAGGTTGTAGGTTGGGTCATGCTTACAATGGTCTCAAGTTCAAATAAACTACTGTGACAGTACACCACTTCATAAGTCACACTCTTTCCCAGGGGCTCTTCTTTTCCCTCAGTAGGTACTGGCAGAAGATGTGCTTAGTCATTTTCCAGTGTAGATGCCTAGCCCCAAAGCCAAAACATGGGAGAGGAAGAGAGATGGAATGAACACCTTAAGAAATTCTTCAGAGAAAATCCCCCCTTTTTTCATGGCTCCACTTTTCCTCATGCTTAAGGAAATGGAATGTTTAGGGTGCCTGAAGTGGAACTCCTTAGGTGGAACGTTTTCAGGTCTACTGAACCAGTCAGATACCCAGTCTACGATTTTCTTCAAAGAATTCACTTCTTTCTCTCCTTCTGCAATTTCTTTTTCTGTCTGAGAGCTATGGTCCCTGCTGGTGTGCATTTCCACATCAAACATGATCTGCCCAACTTCTTGTGGGGAAGGACTATCTCAGTGAGAACTGCCTCTTGAACTACTCTGTCCAGATTCATGTTGTGCATCCAAAAGAATCTTTTCCATATCTCCATTGTGGATAGAGGATGAGGAGGGTACATGTTCTAGCCCCCCATTTTTCCCATTGCCATTGTCATTGGCCTTGCTGCTGTTCATGGGGAGCTCCACCTCAGCTCCACGCTGAGGCCGGCTGGTTGGGGCAGAGACTGTTAACCTTCCTCACAGTTGTTGTTGTCTGGGGCCGGCGGCTGCTGTACTGAGACGACATTGTCGCAGCAGGACTGTCTGGTTCTCAGGCAGCAACACTAGACTTTGTTTCTTTTCTTTTATTTTTTTTTTAACGAATATCTTGTTTATTTATTTATTTTTTATTTTTGGCTGCATTGGGTCTTAGTTACGGTACATGGGCTCTCTAGTTGAGGCGTGCAGGCTTAGTTGCTCCGCGGCATGTGGGAATTTAGTTCCCCAACCAGAGATCAAACCTGTGTCCCCTGCATGATTCTTTACCACTGGACCACCGCGGAAGTCCCCTGCACTTTGTTTCTTGACTGCTCCTCCCTTGTCTCTGCATCCCCTCCCTTCCCAGATTAGCAGCTGTTTGAAAGGCTTCTGTGCCAAGGAGCCCCACAAGGTCCTACTAGGTTTCACTGGGAGGATTAAATGAAATAACATACATAAAGAACTTATCATGGGACTTCCCTGGTGGTGCAGTGGTTAAGAATCAGCCTGACAGTGCAGAGAACACAGGTTCAAGCTCTGGTCGGGGAAGATCCCACATGCTGCTAGAGCAGCTAAGCCCGTGCGCCACAGCTACTGAGCCTGCCCTCTAGAGCCCGCACACCACAACTACTGAAGCACGTGCGCCTACAGCCGTGCTCCACAAGAGAAGCCACCTCACCACAGGGAAGAGTAGCCCCCGCTCACCGCAACTAGAGAAAGCCTGCACACAGCAACGAAGACCCAACGCAGTCAAAAATAAAGTAAATAAATTAATTTTTTTAAAAAAGAACTTATCACAATGCAAGGCACTAAATCTTAGCTATTATTTTATTTTATTTTTTTTAGCTATTATTTTTATTACTGATGCTGCTATTATTATAATCATCTGAAGCATCATATAATAAGGCTGTATAGCATAAAGCTTAAGAGTTAAGGATCCAAACAACAATAAACAGATAGCGTATTAAGCAAAACAAAGAGTTAAGGATCCAGTCCTGACTGCCATTTGCTAGTTGTGTGACCTGGGGGAAGCCACTTAATCTGTCTTCAGTTTCATCTGTAAAACGGAGATAGTAGTAGTACCTATTACATAATGTCTTCATAAGGATTAAATGAGGTAATTCCTATAAAGTATTTAGAACAGTGTCTGACACATTATAAGTGCTCAGTAAATGTTATCTACTATTATCATTATTTGTGAACTCCTTAAAGAAAGAACCATCATGTTTATTTCTATGGCCCCCACTTGATCCTCATTGCCTGGCACTGTGCTTAGTATATATGTGACAGGCCGTAAAAAAAAAAATTTAAGTGTTTATCTATGGAGAGTACAAACCTTGCACTTAGTATTTACTTGATACCTGCCTGTTGTATTGAATTTGGGAAGAAATAAATCATTGGGAGAGTGTTTCAGAAGTATGCTCACATAATTTGAAGTTTGTGTTTATATTTTGCTATTTTGGTGTGAGTTTATGAGTAATTGTAGAGTAAAGGATAAATTTGGGAAGGGAGAAGAAGCTTTTTCAGTGCTTGGGGAGACAATCTATATACTTGGGTTTGTGGATTTTAGTTCTCCTGAACTTCCTGGATTTTAAAAAAAAAGCATTTGGGGAACATTTAAAGTCACTGCACATATATGTATTAATAGTTCTGCCTTTGTCAGGAGACTTGGTATTTTGCTGCTTGCATGGCAGTTTTGAGCAATGTGGTTTAAAATTTTCTATGAAATAATGAAAATACAGAATGAATTCATTCTTAGTCTCATTTTACTTTCAGTTGTTATTCAAGATAGAGGATATTTTTCTCTCAGAAATCTAGGATGTATTTATATTTATTAAACTGGTTTAATATTTATAAGCAAGCAGATCTAATTTAAACTTTTTATATATTTGTATTGTTTCACTAAGAAAAAGTAAAATTTGACCATGAACTTGATTTGTCCTTTTGTTATTATATATAGTGCTATTGACATGATCTAGTGATGGCTGCGGAATGTTTATTCTGCCTGTAGCTATCTTAAAATTGGACTATAAAAACCATGGAGAGGGCTCCCCTGGTGGCGCAGTGGTTGAGAGTCCGCCTGCCGATGCAGGGGACACGGGTTTGTGCCCCGGTCCGGAAAGATCCCACATGCCGCAGAGCAGCTGGGCCCGTGAGCCATGGCCGCTGAGCCTGCGCGTCCGGAGACTGTGCTCCACAACGAGAGAGGCCACAACAGTGAGAGGCCCTCGTACCGGAAAAAAAAAAAAAAAACATGGAGAGAAAAGGGAAAGCCAGACTGAACCAGCTCTGCTTAGTGTCACCTGATGTGAGGCTCTGGTGGTTAATGTCTGTTCAGCTGAGTTTTCCTTATGAGTTTTCGTATCTATGACCTCGCACAACCAGTTTTCCATGATGTAATACCTCTAAAACACGTTTGAACTGCAGCAAGCCTTACCCAAGGATAGTACTCCTTTTTTTATGGATCTAACATTCATAGCTCTTTTGGGCCTTGAGTTCTGAGCCATTTCCCTCTCTTCTCCTTTTTGATTATTGGTAATTTTTTCTAGTCTAAGAGAGCATTGGTATCTTTGCTTTATTTGGGAGTAAGATGCAAAGCATCTTACTTTTTAAGATCTTCTTTTAAGATCTACTTTTTAAGCATCTTCATTTTATTTTTTTATTATTATCTTTTAATTAATTAATTAATTAATTAATTTATGGCTGCGTTGGGTCTTTGTTGCTGCACGCAGACTTTCTCTAGTTGTGGCGAGCAGGGGCTACTCTTCACTGTGGTGCACAAGCTTCTCATTGCGGTGGCTTCTCTTGTTGCGGAGCACAGGCTCTAGGTGCGTGGGCTTCATTAGTTGTAGCACACAGGCTCAGTAGTTGTGGCTCGCAGGCTCTAGAGCACAGGCTTAGTAGTTGTGGCACACGGGTTTAGTTGCTCCGTGACACGTGGGATCTTCCTGGACCAGGGCTCGAACCTGTGTCCCCTGCGTTGGCAGGCGGATTCTCAACCACTGCGCCACCAGGGAAGCCCCACACTTTAATATTTTACTGTAGGTTTATTTCAGGCCTCTTAATTGTTTTTTTACCAAACTTTGGAGTCAGACATTTTTCTGGAAAGACAAGTACAGGTCAGAAGAACTCTTACAATATGGATGGTGCTTTTATTGCTCAAAGTTGGCAGTAGAAAGACTTTTAAAGCTAACCAGTAAGATTTTCATTAGTTTACAGATAGATAGTTTTTTATGAATCAAAATGAAATTATTATTGAACCACTGGCCTTTTTCTTCCATACTGATTGTCACAGAGCAAAGCATAGGCTTTGGAGCCTAATAGATCCAGATTCCAGTACCTTCTCTAATCTTTGTCAAGTCACTTAAATACTCTGAACCTCATTTTCCTAGATGATAAAATGGGGGTAATTTCATCTCAGGAAGTACCTATAAAACATCTAGCACAGTTTCCAGGTATATTGTAGGTGAGCAATAAGTAGTAATTTTCTTGACAGCTTTGATACAATGGCCACAGACCTCTTACTAGGTCCTGTTATGCAGAATTGAAGAGGTCCAAGTTTGACAGTAATGTCAGTGTTTTGTTTTTCAGAATGAGGATAGATAGATGTGTTTTAGACTGTAATCACACCTTTCCCTCATTCTTCTGTTTAGGTAATAAACTTTTGAGAAGGCATAACATTTAAACTTTAATGTTTAACTGTGAGCTTTATACATAACTGAGAGTTCAATAAATATTTGACCCACTGGATGTAAATGCCACGAAGGAACATAATAACATTATTATTTTCCTTATGCTTGTTTAGAAAGAGTCAAATCCCAAAGTCTATCCTAGATCTGTGAGCATTATAACATAGAATAGTGACCCATAAATTTTTTTGGTTATGTATTATTAGTTTTCTATGGCTGCTATAGCAAATTGCCACAAACCTAATGGCTTAAAACAACATAAAAGTATTATCTTACAGTTCTGTAGGTCAGAAGTCTGATGGGTCTTACTGGGCTAAATTCAAGGAGAGCTATGTTCCTTTCTGGAGGCTCTAGGGGAGAATCTATTTTCTTACTTTCTTCAGCTTCTAGAGTCTGTTTTGCATTCCTTGGCTTGTAGTGCCCTTCCATCTTCAAAGCCAGCCAAGGCCAGTTGAGTCTTTTTCACATTGAATCCCTCTGATACTGACTGTTCTGCCTCCCTCTTCCACCTTTGAATACCTCTTGTGATTACATTGCACCCACTTTGCTAATCCAGGATAATCTCCCTAATTTAAAGCGAGCTGATTAGCAGTCTTAATTCCATCTGCAGTTTAATTTATTCTACTTGCCTACTAACATAACATATTCACAGGTTCTAGGGATTAGGACATGGACATCTTTGGATATCTTCTGTCTTCCATAGTATTCCATTAGAAAAACATTTTTGAGCACATCCCCAGGTGCTACGATCAACCCTTATTAAATATTAGTAAAACTTAATTTCTCTTTTTCATATTAAAAAAAAGTAAAAATTCTAATTTTCTTTCCATTCTTCAGTCTTGCTCATTCCCCAGTTTTGGAGACTGCTGGGTAATAGTAGGGCCTTGACAGGTCCTGCCTTGGAATAAGATTTTTTTTTTTTTTTTTTTTTTTTTTTGCGGTATGCGGGCCTCTCACTGTTGTGGCCTCTCCCGTTGCTGAGCAACAGGCAACAGGCTCCGGACACTCAGGCTCAGCGGCCATGGCTCACGGGCCCAGCCGCTCCGCGGCATGTGGGATCTTCCCGGACCGGGGCACGAACCCGTGTCCCCTGCATCAGCAGGCGGACTCTCAACCACTGTGCCACCAGGGAAGCCCTGGAATAAGAATTTTAACTTTTAATTGAATTCAGTAAATATTTACTGAGCAGTAACTATGAACAAGGCAGTATTTAAGGTATATATAGAGACACAAAAGCTTGTTTCTTACTCATGTTCCAGTCCAATGCATGTTGCGTGGAGGTTGAAGGGGAGCGCTTTTTAACCTTGGACAGGGCCTCAGTTTCCTCTACTGGGTCTTCTGCATCTGCTGGCAGACGAAGGAATGAAGTATGGAGGACAGTGTTGAGGTTTTTAATGGGACAGGCCTGGAAATAATCACTTCTGCCCCTATACTGCTGGCCAGAACTCAGTTTTATGGTCTTAACCAACTAGGAAATGTAGTCTACTTCAGGAGGAAAAAAGGAAGTGAACAAGTAGCCATTCCCTTCCATACGTAATATCCCTGCCCTCAAGAATCCTCTGACTGAGTGGAAGAGGTGGACGTAGCTAAAACATGTAGAAGGCAGGCCTGATAAGTGTTACAATAGAAGTTTAAATGGAGTGATATGAGTGTATAGGGAAGAGAAAGATTAATTTTGATTAGAAAGGTAGACTCATTCTAGCAACAAAATGAAAGTGGAAATGGGAGAATTCAGGACATATTTAGGAGAGGCAGATTATATAACTGAAATGTAGAGAATGCAGGTCGATGTAATAGATAAGGTAAGAGAAGTTGGGGTCAGATCATTCAGACTCTTGAATAACACGCTAAAGAATTTGGACTTTGATCAGGGACTGTGAGCTGCCACAACAATTTTTTGAGTAGCCAATAGCTTCTTAAGTGGAGGGGTTGTATCTTAATCATTTTTATATCCTTTTTATAACTATATGGAGAGGTAACATAACATTGTGGTTAAGAGCACAGACTTTGGGGAAAAAAAAAAAAAAAGCACAGACTTTGGGAATTCCCTAGCAGTCCAGTGGTTAAAATTCCATGCTTCCATTGCAGGGTGCGGGTTTGCCCTGTTCGGGGAACTAAGATCCCGCGTGACACGTGGTGCGGCCAAAAAAAAAAGAGAGAGAGCACAGACTTTGGAACCCACTGTTTAGGTCTGACTCCTGGCTCTGCCACTTATTAGCTGTTATGACTTTGGGCAAGTTACTTAATTTCTGTGAGCCTGTTTCTTCATCTATATGATTAGATTAATAAAAGTGTTACTTCGTTGGGTTATCGTGAGAATTAAATGAATACAACGTAGGACATACCTGGTGGCACAGTGGTTGAGAATACGCCTGCCAATGCAGGGGACGTGGGTTCGAGCCCTGGTCCGGGAAGATCCCACGTGCCACGGAGCAACTAAGCCTGTGCACCACAACTACTGAACCTGTGTGCCACAACTACTGAAGTCCGCGCACCTAGAGCCTGTGCTCCATAGCAAGAGAAGCCACTGCAATGAGAAGACAGCGCACAGAGGCAAAGAGTAGCTACTGCTCGCCGCAGCTAGAGAAAGCCCACGTGCAGCAACAAAGACCAACACAGCCAAAAGTAAATAAATAAATTTATTACAACAGTGAATATAACATAAAGTACTTAGAGCAATGCCTAGATGGTAAGTGCACTTTGAGTTAGTTGTTATCATAATTATTATGATCATTACCAGTGCCTGGCACGCAGTGGCACTCAGTAATTTTTGAGTGGTCAGAGTTGTGTTTTAAATTATCCCGCAGGTGTTTATATACTGTCATATGCCAGGCAAGGGAATGCTATTAAGAAGCTTATAGTCTAGTAGGGGAGATATAAGGCATATTATAAAACAGTTAAAGGTAGAAAATGATGATGCTATAGCAGTGTGTTGTTGATGGAGTGCCTTGGTAATTCAGAAGCATGCTCGGTCAAAAATACTTCTACTTAGAGGGAGCCAAAGTCTCTGGTCAAAGTCTAGTTTACCAGTAGTATCAGAGTTGGGAGTTTCCTGTTGTAGTCTTACTAACTTTAGAGTAGTGATCAGCTAGCTATCCTTGGTCTACACTGAGCCTTGCCACTCAACATGTAAGTCCATAGACCAAGCAGCATTAGCATCACCTGGGAGCTTTTTAGAAATTCAGAATTTCAAGTCCCCCCTGACCTATAGAATCTAAGTCTGCAGTTTACATGATTTCTAGGTGATCTGTTTCCACATTAAAATTTAGGAAGCACTGGTCTAAAAAAATCAAAAGCAATGTGTGTGTAATATGAAATTAAAAATAACAAAGTTGAGTAATCTAATCACTCACTCTCAAGCATATCCATTAAGAAAGTGCTCCCTTCCCGAGCTAAGTAATTTTACCTTGCATGATTTTGGGTGGTGGTAGTGGAGAGTAAGAATCAATCAGAATGTAACATTTTTTAGATCCTGTCTCTTACCAAAAGTGATTTTAAGCCTCAGCCACAGTTTAGATTTTCATTAAAGAAGCAATAAAAATTTCAGTAAAAACTTATTGTTGATATGAAATGCTTTTCTAGACATAAATCTCTTCCCTGTTAAGGATGAGTAATATTTCCCTTTTAAAGTATATTCTGTTTATAGCAACTGGAATGATTAACTCTGCTCAAGCTCTTCTTCCAATATAAAGCTAATGCCTGTCTCAGCTTGCCAGCTCTGTAACACCATTTTCGACATGGTGGTGGTGGGGAGGAAGTGGGGGGAGGAGGCCTGGCAGAAAAGTTTCACATATAGGTAGAATTGTGCGATACCACTGTGATGTGGCGATGAGAGTAGGAAGTGGGGAAGACTGTCACATGAAGCCAGTGCCTGCCTGAATGTGTCATCTGTGACATCTCTGTGGATGATGTGGTCATAGTGACGGTGGGTCTGGGGGGAAGGGAAGCAAGGGTGTATCACACCCAAACCAAATACTTTCAGCTTCTAGGAGATCCATAACTTTAGAATGTAGCCATTGTTTTGCTAGTAGAATCCTATTGCCTAGCTTCTATATAAATATTTGATTAAATAAAGTAAACACCTCTTGGCTTTCCAGCCTTGTACCTGCCTCTAAATGTTCTTTCTTATAAAACGAGTTTACATTGTGAAGCTAATTTGGTGATTACTGCTTTTTCATTCAAGAAATGCTTGTTTAGCATCTTACGTGCAAAGCATTGTATGTCAGGCACTGTATATAGAAATAAATTAGATGAGATCTGTACTCTTAAAAACCTTTCCTATATTCCAGTCTGGAGAAGAAGTCAGAAAGGTTAAGAGAAGAATAGCTAACATTCTCTAGTGCTTATTATGTTCCAGGAGCTCAAGTTGTCTCATTTTATCTTACAATAACCATATAGGTTAGGTAATATTAACATTGCCATTTTACATGTGGAAAACTCTGAAATACAGAGAGGTCATCAGTAAGTGGCAGAGCCAGGATTCAAATCCAAGTAGTCTGACTCCACACCCTGGACTACTTCACTTATGCTAATGAGCAATCTTTCAAAGAAGGATGTTAGGAGTACTGGGGGGCAGGAAAAGAGAGAAAGAGTACTGATGTTTACTGAGGGCATCCTGGAGATCATTGTAGAGAAGATGAAATTTTAACTGATCCTAGAAGGATAATTTTCAGTAAGTAAATGAAGTCTTCCAGCTCAGGGAAGAGCTTTAACTTAAGTTTCCAGGTCATAAAAATCATTCATGCGGGGCTTCCCTGGTGGCGCAGTGGTTGAGGGTCCGCCTGCCGATGCAGGGGACACGGGTTCGTGCCCCGGTCTGGGAAGATCCCACATGCCACAGAGTGGCTAGGCCCATGAGCCATGGCTGCTGAGCCTGCACGTCCAGAGCCTGTGCTCCACAACGGGAGAGGCCACAACAGTGAGAGGCCCGCGTACCAAAAAAAAAAAAAAAAATCATTCATGCCTTTCAACAAGTCTTTACTGAGAGCTTCCTTACTGTGTGCAAGGTACTATACTAGGTGCTAGAAATACAGAGATAAATAAAACTCTGAATCTTCCACAGTAAGGAAAGTTACAAGAGAGTAATGTGGGCAGAAGGCAGGTTATAATGCGTTTAGAAACGAAGGAAGGTTAAAGATATGTAGATAGTGTATGTAACCTTAAAGTTTGGTTACAAGTGCAAAGAGTGTATTAGGATCATATTTTAGGGAGAGGGACAAGGGAAGCTTTTTTTTTTTTTTTTAACCTCACCAACAACCAATTAGAAGAATGTCCATGAGCTGATCATACACCCCGCAACCCTCTCTCTCATCCTGTCTTTAAAAATCTTTCCCTGAAAGCCATCAGTGAATTTGGGCCTTTTGAGCATTACCTACCTTGACTGCTTGCTTGGTGCGTGCAATAAATGCTGCACTTTCCTTCACCACAACCCAGTGTCAGTAGATTGGCTTTACTGTGCACGGTGGAGCAAATACAAGTTTGCTTTGGCAACACTAATACAACTGCTTCAGCCTTCTCAATCCCCACTTCCTTGAGAACTACAAATCTTAAAAGAACTCAAATTAAACGACGGCCATTTTTTACAAGTAAGACACTTAGCTACTTTGGCTGTTTAACTACTTCTACTTTTTAGAAAAATAGAAATAAACCTCTAGAACTGGACTGAAGTCCTTCGGATATCCATACTTCAAAGTGGACTTTAAAACTCCCTGAAATTGGTATAAAATTTCTATGCGTCATATTCGAGTCAACAACTGAGACAAGAGCTTACATTTTTGTAGCGCTTTATACCGCGCTTCAAGTTGCTCAGGAGTCTTTTCCACACTGTCAAGGGCAGGTAAAAAGTTTCTGATAGAGTTGGTGATGGAGAGCCGGAGGAGGAGGCCGGATGGAGGTCGGGAGAGTCGGATGGAGGTAGGGAGAGTCGAGTACGCTTGGGGGAGGTGTAAGCATGGCAGGGTCGGAGGGTCGCTACTGGGGAGGGAAGAAACTGAGAGACACCGCGAAAGAAGAGGAAAAGGGAGCGTCAGGAGGAGCCTCCCTCCAGGGGCGACAAAAGAGGGGCGGGCGCGTTGTCTCTGAGACGCGAGGAAAACGACGTGATAGAAGAACCTAGAGGCTGCGAGGAAGCGAACAGAGGGGCTGCCTCAGGGAGGGAAGCAGCCCGGCTGAAGCCCCCCATCTCGAGGCGGCTTGTTTGACTCAGCGTCCCTGCACCTCGGCCGCCCTTATCGTCCTTCTCCCCTCAAGGTCACTCACCACCGAGTTTGTCGGCTCCAGCAAGACGCCCAGCTCCACTCCGCACCTCACGCACTCCCGGCGCCACAAATTCAAATATGAGTTCCGGAGTCCCGCAGCCCGGAAACTCTCCCAGAGTGAAGGACGGATGGCGGGAAGCATTTTTTAAGTTGGGTAAATTTAAATATATTTGTAGGATAGAACCAGAGGAAAGGGAGAGATGACTGAAGAATAAGGCTCATGGAAAAGTGTGAACTTCCAAAGATAAGCTGGAGCAAATCATGGAAAGTTTCAAGTGCTGTGGTAAGGAATTTTGACATTATTCTATAGGCAGAAGGGAACCATTGAAGGTTTATAAAGAAGGAAATGACATATTTTGTGTTTTGAAAAGGTAACTCTAATAGCCATGTAAGGGATGGCATAATTTAGAATCATTAATAATAACAAAATAAAAAAACAATTAACCTTTATTTGATCATAGGCTAGACATTGCTAAACATTGTCCCTGAAATATCCATTTAACCCTCCTAACAATCCTTTAAGATAGTGTTATTTTCAGGTCCATTTTTTTTCAGATAAGGAAATGGGAGATTTATAAAGGTTAAGTAACTTGTTTTAAGTTCCCCTAGGTGGATATGGATAGATTTCTATGCTCTAGTGCAAAGGTGAGCAAACTCTTTCTGTAAAGGACTAGATAGTAAATGTTTTACTCTTTGCAAGCCATACAGTCTCTGTCACAACTATTCAACTCTGCTGTTGTAGCACAAAAGCAGCCATAGAAAATACCATGTCTGTTGCAATAAAACTTTATGAAAACGAGTAGTAGACCATAGTTATTAACCACTGTTAGTGCCCATTATAGTTTAGAAAGATGTAGTGAAGGAAGAAACGTAGCTTATTGTATTTTACTTTACCTCTTTTTGCTATGGAGGGGTAATGAGAATAGAATTATCCTTAGGTAGGAATACCATTTAATCTCAGAGAAGCATCCTTTCTGTAAGAGGTTCACTAGAAACTGCTATTTTAAAAAAAAATTTATTTATTTTTGGCTGCGTTGGGTCTTCGTTGCTGCACGCGGGCTTTCTCTAGTTGCGGTGAGCAGGGGCTACTCCTTGTTGCAGTGCACAGGCTTCTCATTGTGGTGGCTTCTCTTGTTGTGGAGCATGGGTTCTAGGCGCGTGGGCTTCAGTGGTTGCAGCACGCGGGCTCAGTAGTTGTGGCATGCGGGCCCTAGAGTGCGCAGGGTTTAGTAGCTGCGGTGTGTGGGCTCAGTATTTGCAGCACATGGAGTCTAGAGCGCAGGCTCAGTAGTTGTGGCACATGGGCTTAGTTGCTTCGCAGCATGTGGGATCTTCCTGGACCAGGGATTGAACCTGTCACCCCTGCATTGGCAGGCAGATTCCTAACCAGTACGCCACCAAGGAAGTCCCTAGAAACAGCTATTTATGCATACAATTTAACCACATTCTGCAAAACATCTACTTAACCTTTTATTACAATTGCTTTCCAACAGAATTACCCCTAGAATGAAAATTCTGTGAGAGAAGGGACTTTGTTTTATTCACTGTCCTGTCCCTAGTGCCTTACAAATAGTGGCCATTCAATAAATAGTTGTTGAATAAATGAATGGAATACTGACTGTCATAATTCCAGTGATTGGGGAGTTGTACGAACACTTAGAGAACAGTGACCTATTTTTAAGATACCTCTACAGTAAAGAAGATGTGGTATATATACACAATGGAATATTACTCAGCCGTAAAAAGAATGAAATAATGCCATTTGCAGCAACATGGATGGACCTAGAGATTATCATACTAAATGAAGACAGAGAAATACAAATGTCATATGATATCGCTTATATGTGGAATGTGAAAAAAAATGATACAGATGAACTTATATACAAAAATAGAAATAGACCCACAGACATAGAAAATAATCTTATGATTACCAAAAGAGAAGGGTGTGGGGGAAGGAGTTTGGGATTAATATATACACACTACTAAATATAAAATATAAAACCAAGAAGGACCTACTATATGGTACAGGGAACTATACTCAGTATTTTGTAATAAACTCTAAGGGAAATGAATCTGAAAAAGTATATGTAAATATATGAATCACTTTACATCTGAAAGTAATACAACATTGTAAATCAGCTGTACTTCAATAAAAAAATTATTACCAATAAAATAAAATAAAATAAAATGTCTTTAATAAGAATAAAGAAGATACCTCTACAACTGCATCTCCCCTAGATTGATTGTTTTCTCATTTATCTTGCCTGGATTTCCTTTGCTCTAGTACAGCTTCCTATCTTTTACCCAACTAGTTTGTGATGTTAACTGCAACTCTCAGATGCTCTATCTGCATAGCTTATAGACACTATACTGTGCTGGCCAGAAACATTCAGGAGTCCAGATTCAGTCTTCCAGCACTCTGTGTTACTTATGTTCATTATTCTTTAGACTTTTACCTGTCCCACATTCCTCCCCTCATTCTCTTCTGTATTAGATAGTTAGTTTCATAGTAAAGAAACTGACAGATGAATAAAGTTAAATGTCCCACTTTTACAAAGCAGGGGATGGAGGTAGGGACAAAGGATGGGGAATGGAGGGGAGAGTAGGCATACGTAGAAACCAGCTTCTGCCCAGCCACCTGTGACCAAATTGGATTCTTACCTGGTCCACTTCTAAGTTATAATTATGAAAATGGCTTACATTTTTTGAACTCTTACTATGTACCAGTCACTGTGCTATGAACTTTACATTCATTATTTCATTCAGTCTTTCCAACAACCTTACGTTGTGGACACTATTATCCTATTTTACAGAGAGGGAAACTAATGCTTGCCTAGTAAAGAGTGGAGGTGGGATTTGAACCCACACCATCTAACTTCAAAGCTCTTTTAACTACTCTGTTATTTTGCTCCCTATTTATTCCCAAGCCAGAGGTAAGTTTCAGCTAGTCATTGGAACCTGCATCCTATTTTCCGTACTACCTAGATATTTCCTTGGGTTCTTTCCTTTCTCAAGTCCCCACCGTGTCTCTGGATGCACTTAGAGAAAACCAGTGGTCCAGAAACCACCTCTTGGAGAAACTCTGAAATTTCCACATTAGTAATTTTGGTTGAAGCAGCATGTCTTTAAAACTCTGCTGTGATGTTACAGCGACCAGGCATTCTCCCTCACTTTCTTTTCACTCAACAATTATTTACTGAGTGAGCAAACTATTTGCTAGGCACTGTTAGGTGCTTGAGCACAGGGAAGAATATGACCTGGACTCTGCCTTCCTGGAACTTTATGGTCCTTTCCAGCACAGTAACTGCTGTGCCTTCACTCTTACTTTAGTCAGTCTCTTCCCTTTCCTTTGCCCTTCTAAACTAGAACTTACTTGGGACCTGTGGATATTGTTAATGAGACTTCCTTCTTGACAACCCAAGCCCCAAGTGTCATTGACTTTATGTCATTTATTTTCTTCTACTTTATAATCATCAGTCATAATAATTGATTTATGATTTTTATTTAAAAATTATTTTTATATATAAATGTAGCCTGTTGGTTGAAAAAACTTCAAATATGACATAAGTATGTGCACTAAAAAATAAAAATCACCCTTTTCTCCCTCAGTACCATTTATTATTAATGCTTCTAGACATTTTCTATTAATATACAAAATTTTTTTTTACACAAATGGGATTTTAAAGCTCGATGTTTTCATTTAATGGTATATTTTGGGTATGTTCTCCTGTCAGTGCATAAAGTTTAATTCATTCTTTTTAATGCTATATAGTATTCCAATCTATGAATAAAGCCATAAATTTTAAAAATATTTATTTATTTTTGGCTGTGTTGGGTCTTTGTTGCTGCGCATTTGCTTTCTCTAGTTGGGGCAAGCAGGGGCTACTCTTTGTTGCGGTGCGCGGGCTTCTCATCGCTGTGGCTTCTCTTGCTGTGGAGCACGGGCTCTAGGCGTGTGGGCTTTAGTAGTTGTGGTGCGTGGGCTCAGAAGTTGTGGCCTGCGGGCTCTAGAGCACAGTCTCAGTAGTTGTGGAAACACGGGCTTAGCTGCTCCGCGGCATGTGGGATCTTCCTGGACCAGGGCTCAAACCCGTGTCCCCTTCATTGGCAGGGGCATTCTTAAACACTGCGCCACCAGAGAAGCCCTATACCATAAATATTTAACAAGTTTTTATTGGTGGGTATTTAGATTCACATACACCGGTGAAGTAGATGTCCTTTTATGTGAATTTTTGCTCACCCAAATTGAGTATACTTGTAAGATAAATTCCTAGAGGTGGAATTGTTGGAGCAATTAAAATTTTTGCTAGATGTGATCAATTAATTACCCTTTGAAAAAGTTGGGCCAAGAGCTCAACAGTGTTTCCTATCCCAGTTTCCTTACCTTATGGACAACACTGAGCATTAGCATTCTTTTTTTTTTTTCCGGCTGTGCCGCGCGGCTTATGGGATCCTAATTCCTTGACCAGGGACTCAACCTAACCACTGGACCACCAGGGAATTCGCCAAGCATTATCATTCTTAATCTTTGTTCATTGATAGATTTAAAAGGTAGTATCTCCTGTTTTAGTGTATATCTCTCTAATTATGAGGGAATTAGAGTACATTTTGATATTATTAGCCCTTTATTATTTTTGTGTGAGTTACACATGTACCTTTTGCTTATTTTTCTACTGGGTTCTTTTTAAAAGTACATATTTAGAAGAGTTCTTTTTATGTCAAGGAAGTTAGCCCTTTGTCATCCAGCCAATGCGGGTGCTCCCAACCCGTTTGTTGTTTGTAAATTACAGACCGTCAGATTGGGTAGTTCAACCTACTTACTTTCTAGGTGAGGAAGCTGAGCCCCATAGGGTTAGTGACCTTTCTGTGTGTGTGAGCACGTAGTCAGATAATGGCAGAGCTAAACCAGCACCAGGTTTCTTTGCTTCCAGTTTGGTGCTTGTTCCATTATACTATGCTGTTTTTAAAGGCTTACTCCCCTCCCTCTTCTACCATTGCTTTTTTTTTTTGCTGTATGCGGGCCTCTCACTGTTGTGGCCTCTCCCGTTGCGGAGCACAGGCTCCGGACGCGCAGGATCAGTGGCCATGGCTCACAGGCCCAGCCGCTCTGCAGCATGTGGGATCTTCCCTGATCAGGGCACGAATCCGTGTCCCCTGCATCGGCAGGCGGACTCTCAACCACTGTGCCACCAGGGAAGTCCCTACCATTGCTTTTTACCACTAGGTCTTGCCGCAACCAGATGTTTCATGATAAACTTAGAAAGTTACAGGAGTGCTATCAAGGTTTGTTATACAGCAGGGGTCCCCAAGCCACGGGCCGAGGACCAGCACCAGTCTGAGGCATGTTAGGAACCACACAGCAGGAGGTGAATGGCAGGCGAGCGATCCAAGCTTCATCTGCCGCGGCCCAATGCTCCCCATTGCTCACGTTACCACCCGAACCATTCCTCCCCCACCCAACCCCACCCCACCCCCTTCCCGGGAAAATTGTCTTCCATGAAACCCATTCCTGGTGGCGAAAAGGTTGGGGACCGCTGTTATACAGGAACCCAGTAGACTTCACAGGTATTGGATTGTCTCGCATGTGCAACTACACTAGTTATGTTCATGTCCTTTTCATTTGTTTAAAAAAACATCTGTTTCGTTTTGTAGGTTCATGGGTGTGTGTGTACATCAAGGACAATTGCATGCACTCACAGAGGTAAGACTTCAATGAGCGTGTTGAAGTGACTTCTTTGCCTTAGTTTCAGCATGTATGGTTCCACTGTAATTGTTACTCGCATATGTACGCAAAATATGTGTGCATTTATGGTTATGCAAAAATGGCATGTTAACAATGTTTTCTTCTGTAGCCTGGGGACAATGGCCATATCTATTAATACTCTTGGATTCCCTAATAACATGTGGTGAGTTCTCAGGGAATGAGTGCTCAAATGTTATATTGGTTCTTGCTGCCCAGATGACCCCCTCCTAAACTAAAGGATGGCATCACTTGGCTGCAAACTCTATCATGGCAACAAATTCCCAGACTACCCAGAAATTTGTGGTGTCCTGATCTAAAATTCCACTGCTGCTGCTCTAGTTTCCTGATTGAAGGAAACTACTCCTTGGAGAATTTACATCTTTATTCTCATTTCATTTTCAGCCTCTTATAGGCAGGTAAATATGTGGTAGTCATTACTCAGCCTCTGAGGACCAGAGAATCCTCTCTGGAACAAAGGCTTCCCAAATTCAGGTACTGGGTTACCAACTTCAGAATTTGCTTGGGTGCTTCTTAGAAGCACAGATTCCTGGAATACTCTAGGTTTAGTAGGTCTTCAGAGGGCCCATATGTATTCTTGAAAGCTCTTCAGATTATTCTAATGAGCATCTAGGTTTGAGAATCTATGTTCTAGAATGTTTTCACATTTCTCCTTGAGAAGTACCAAAACACAAAGTGAAGAAATTTAGGAAGGAAAATTGTTTAACAGAATTTGCAAGAGCATTGGTTTCCTGCTGGCTTGGTACCTGGTATTAATCGTTAATATCTTATCAAGGAGGGTCCCGTGTGCCTTACCCTATGTCTTTTTTCTCAATTACTGAGGATACCAGAATTTGAAGTGTGTGTAGCTATATCCTGCCTCTTGTATGGAAGACCAAAGAAAGTGGGTTAGTGAGGTAGTGAAGAGCATGGGCTCTGTAGTATTGATTGCCTAGGTTTGAATCTCCCTGTGCTGCAGTGTTTTCACTTGTAAAACAGGAATAATGATAGTAGTACCTATCCCAGGGAATCTAGATAGGGAAGAGGACTATAGCTGGGCCCTAAAGTATTTGAATTTTAAAAGTCTGGGGTAAAAGGCAGATCGAAGAGTAGCTAGGGAGATAGGAAGAAAACCCAGGAGTGTGTTGGCCTGGAATGGAAAGGAAGGGGTTTCAAGGAGGAAGGAGTAATTATGTAATTGTGGCAAATAACTGTTGGTTAGATCATGACCTCACAGTGATATTGTGAGGATGAAATATAAAACGCTTATTTAACACAGTACCTGGCATGTAGTGATTGCTTAATACATTTTAACTATTACAGCTTTTATTAACAGTGACTAGTCCCTCCTGAACTCCTTGAATTGTCAATATTTTTCATTTGGTACTTAGTTCTGTACTACTGTTAATGTCATTAGATTTTAAAAAATTTTTACAAAGTATAACATAACAGAAAAGCACACATGAAAAGTGTGCATCTCACTAGGTTTTCACAAATGAACACACCCATAACCAGCATCCTGGATCAAGAAACATTTTCTGTGTATTTCTTTTCTCAGAAGTAAGTCTATAAATTCCTCAAAGACAAAACTCTGTCCTCTCAAGCCTTCTATCCACCAAAGCTCTGGCACTAATAAACTAATAAACACTTGTAAAAGTATTTGTTGCACTCTCTGTTTATATCACTGTTTACTGAAACGTGAGTTCATTGGAAGGGCTTGTGTGTTGGTTTTACTGACAAAGAAAAACCTGCTTTGAAATCTGTGATCATGTCTCAAGTTTAAAAGTGGGTGTAGTAGAAATGGCAGAAATGTATGATCATAATGCAACATTCTTTTAGCCATGTTGCACTTAAATAATATTTTCTGTTGCTTATTAGCTTGTTTATAGCCATATACAACATACAGTAAGTGCTTTGTGAGTATATTTCCAGTATCATTAATGAGATATTGATATAGTTTATGATATTAACAATCTTTATTATGATGTTAATAGGCTGAAGGCCGTGAGGCCCAAATATCCAAATGTTCTTGCTTGTTTTCAGAAGCGGATCAGCAAAGGCCATCATGCCATAGATTTCTGGAGACTCCTAGGTTTAATTGCCTTATAATTTGACTTGACAGCACAGCTATTGGTTTCACTAAGGATCATAAAAATAAATTACTAATAACATCAAGCATACTGCTTGGAACTTGGATGATATTTAGTAGATATTTCTTGGTTGGCAGAATGCCTGCCCTCCACAGTAATGTGAGCACCATTCCTTATTTCTCTTAAAATAGTTTACCAATAATTACAGGAGACAAGCATAGCTCTTATTAATGCCTATAAAGTATTGATATTATTAAGAAGAATATTTCTCATATACAATGGTGATATAGACTTTTCTGGGCTTCAGCCATTTCCACAAGTCTTCATTGTAATTGTAGACATTAATTGAACTTGGAACAGTAAGACATTTAGGTGTGTTTTCTTTAAACTACCTATAGTAAGGATAGACTTCTAAGTTTTTAAGCAAATGAGTATTTGTTAAAGAGAAAGAAGTTGATAAAAGATCAGGTAGGGCTTCCCTGGTGGCGCAGTGGTTGAGAGTCCACCTGCCGATGCAGGGGACACGGGTTCATGCCCTGGTCCGGGAAGATCCCACATGCCGCGGAGCGGCTGGGCCCGTGGGCCATGGCCGCTGAGCCTGCGTGTCCGGAGCCTGTGCTCCGCAACGGGGGAGGCCACAACAGTGATCAGGTAGAGGGACTTCCCTGGTGATGCAGTGGTTAAGAATCTGCCTGCCAACGCAGGGGACACGGGTTTGATCCCTGGTCTGGGGAGATACCACATGCCGCGGAGCAACTAAGCCCGTGTGTCACAACTACTGAGCCCGCGTGCCACAACTGAACCCCTGACACCTAGAGCCCATCTTCGCAACGAGAAGCCACCACAATGAGAAGCCCGTGTGCTGCAACAAAGAGTAGTCGCCGCTCACCACAACTAGAGAAACCCTGTGCAGCAATGAGGACCCAAAGCAGCCAAAAATAAATAAATAAATGTTCCTTTAAAGAAAAAAAAAAAGATTAGGTGTAGAACCTTTTGAGTTTAATAAGTTGAATTAAGAATCTAAAAGTGTGTCTTTGACTCAGAAGACCTAACCATATCTTTCATTTGGTCACGAATATCAAGGAAGTGGAAATCTTTGGCTTTTAAAGACAGAAAATATAACCGTGTGGTCAGTTAGCTATTGCTGTATAATATCCAGCCACAAAACCATGCAGCAGTAAACATTTATTTCTGATACCTCTGCAGGTTCAGCTAAGCTGAGCTGGGCCCAGTTGGGCAGTTCTGCTGCTCTCACTTTTGCTCATTCATGCATCTGCAGGTCAGCTGGTGGTCTGCTCTAGGCTGGGCTTTGTGGGGCACTTTGCTCCAGCTGTTTCTCATTCTCTTCTGGGACCAGTGGGCTAACCTGGACATGTCCTTTTTAAGATGAAACCAGAATAGCAAGAGTATGCTAGCCCATTTGCACAAGTGCTTTTCATGATTCTGCTTATGTTCAAGTTTGCTTGGCCAACATCCTGTTGGACAAAGCAAGTCACATGCCCGAGTCCACACTGGGAGCATACTGCAAAGTTACATGTCAAAGGACAGTGATTCAGTAAGGGGTGAAGAATTGGAACCTTTGTTTGCAATTTCCCATACCCTATAAATATCCCAGTCAGCACATCATAATTATTTGTCTTTTCTACCCTACTTGAGGGTAAAGACTTGCTCTCATTTTAAAAATTATAACTACCAGTTACTAAACTCCCACTATGGGCTAAGTGCTATGCTTGGTGTTTTATATATTAGATATAATTCTCACAATTCTACAGTCCTATTTCCTCCGTTTTATAGATGAAAAAACTAAGGCTGAGAGAAATTAAATGATTTCCCCAAAGTAGGATTTAGATCCAGGTTCATCTGACTTCAAAGCCTGTACTGTTTCCATTACAACATGATGTCCTTAATTCACGTCTGTATTCTTCATAGTGCTGAGCACAGGTTCTTGTATGTGTAGCATGTGTAGTATTTGTAGAATTCGATTCTGACTAACTTTGTATATTTTGGGTTATTTGGGAAAGCTGTTTTCTGGTTACTGGATATATTAGAATGTATTTGGGTACAAGTAACAGAAAATAGTTAAATGGCCTTAAGCAACAAAAGGACATGTAAACTGGAATTCCAGCAGTTTATTAGGTTAGGGGTTGGTTTAATTCAACAGCTAAATAGATGTTATCCAGAGACACCCCCCACCACCACCACCTCTTTCCATCTCTTTGTTCTGTGCTTATATTGTCAGCTTCACCCTAAGGTTGGCTGTCATTCATAAAAAGTGGCTGCCACCAACTTACATGCTATATGTTTTCTCTTCTGTATTCAAGATGGGGGGGGGGGCTGTCAGAGAAAGAGAGGAGAGAGAGATGCTTCCAGACAGATTATACGACATCTCATAATGTTTTTTTGTGCTTTTTGTTTTTGTTGTTGTTTTGTTTTTATTCTTGTTTTTTAGTTTGTTAAGAAAAGCACAAAGAGGGAAATATCCTCATAATCAAACAGTTTGGGGAGCCTCTTTGTGCAGAACCTCTTAGTGCCTAGAAGATTGGGAATTTGGGGGATGAGTAGGGTATAAGCTTATGGGGCAGGGGCCTCAAGTGACAATACTCTGGTCCAGGGAGTCAGCAAAAGAATTGCTGGGCGGGTAGGATGTTTTGGGGTCTTTCTTGCCATTTCTGCCATGGAGAAACTATTCTTTTTTCCACTGTGGCAATGAGAACCACTTAGCTATAAACAGAGCAATTGCTTGGCCTCTTTACAGCGAAGTCGCCTCAGCCAGGTAGATACTTGGTACTGAAAGAAATGCTCTTCCCTCATGAAGGAATGGTCAGCCCTGCAGGTGGCTGAAGAGAATTTTTTAATTCACATAGCCCTCATCCTCTTCTCACTCACCATTTCCACCCCAACTCTACACCTTCTTTCTTAAAGAAGAGTTACTTTGGAAACTCCTTGTTTCTGTGGGTTGATATGTGTTGTTTCTGAGTCGGTTTCTGTCAGACTTGTAAGAAGCCTTATATAATCAGAGAGCTTACAATGAAAGGAAACTCTGTGGGTTCAGTGACCAAACTCATGCATTATTTATAAAAATGAGCAGCCAGACCCCGATTCCAGTTTCTTGGTGTGCAGTGATATTGCCATTAGTTTTGCCTGCTGCTTTTCTTGCTTTTGTGTGACCCAGTACAGAGTATTCTCCTGGCCTTATTTACCTTGAGCCAAATGCAAAGTTGTCTGGTGCCTGCCTTGGGTTAACTTTGGCAGCATACCCATACCCTATCTTTCAAGCATGTGGCTGCTTTTCCTGTCCCTAATATATCTTTGCTTCAATTTGATATGCTACTACATGAGTAATCTTCATTAGACATACTTTGATAATGTGATGCTTCTGTTTAAAAACTTCTGTTTAGCATTCTAGACTCTCTCTAATCGGATTTCAGAATTCAAATTGCTCCCTTTAGTTGGGTGGGTCTTTTTGCTGTCTTCTACACATGCTGGCCTTAGATATGCCTTCCAGGACCCTTGTCTCTCTTCTCCCTTCCACTTTCCAAGTTATGTCAAATCCCTCTAGTGGAACTCAGTCTCTTAAATAGGGTCTGTATAAGGCCCCATGTGGCTGGGCCCATAGTATATATAAGAAAGCTGAATTAACTCCAGTGGAAAGAGCCAAAAGTCAAAAATAGTGTGAAATGTTACATCTCAAGTCCTTTCACAATTAGAAGTTTATTTCATTTATACTTGTAAAAATAGCTAAAGCATTCCTATTAATACATGTTGGCATCTTCTTTACTTTTGAAAAAAGTAGCTTTTGTTTAACTTTTTGGTTTGGTCATTTAGTAATAAAGAAATCTCTAAATAAATTGTGGTACATATTTTCTGCCCTTATTTTTAGTAACTCCCTAAGACATTTGAGAAATAAGAATTTGCGGTTGGCAGTTTAACCCACAAATAATAGAAGAGTTCATTTAGTTTACTTTATTCTTAAAGAAGTTTTTCCCTGACTTGCTAGCTTGCCTCCAGCTCATTTAGTCATTCAAAAAAAAAAAAAAAAATTACTGGCTCTCACTATGTGTCCAGCACTATTCCAGGTACTGGGAATATAATAATGAACAAATAATGATCTCTACCCTCATGGAAATTACATTGTAATGAGCAGGGGGTGGGCAGAGGAGTTAGATTAAACAGGAAAACAAATTGTAATATATATGGTGTTTTGTGCTGTGGGGTTTGCAATTTTGAATATGTGATTAGGGGAAGTATCACAGAAGAGACAAAAATTAAGGAGGTAATAGAGCTACCTATGTGACTATCTGGGGAAAGAGTGTTCTAGGCAGTGGGAACAGTAAGTGCGAAGACATAGAGGCAGAAATGCCTGGTGCTGAATGTGGTCGAAGAACTCCAAAGACGGTGATGTGGCTGCAGCAGAGAGAGTAAAAAAGAATAGTAGTAGATGAAGGTAAGAGAGGAAACATGGGCCAGAGCACGTAGTGTCTTACAGACCGTTGTAAGAGTTTCAGCTTTACTCAGGGTGAATTGAGAAGTCTTTGGAGGTTTTTGAGTAGAGTTGTGACATGATGTGACTTACCTTTTAACAGAATCACCCTGGCTACTGTGTGGTGAATAGACTGAAAAGGAGGCAAGGTTGAAAGCAGGAAGACGAGTTAAGAGAGACTATTGCAACAGAGTCCATGCAATAAATAGAGACTATGCCAAAAATAGTGAGAAATAATGGTAACTTGGACCAGAGTGGTAGCAGTGGACCTTGTGATTCTGGATCTATTTTGAAAGCAGAGAAAACAGGCTTTCCTGATGTGTTCGGTGAGAGGTTTGAGAAGATGAAATAACTCAAGGATAACCAAGGTTTTTGGCCTGAGCATCTGGATAGAGTTGCTGTTAATGGAGATGGGGAAGACTACAGGAGATACAAGATGGGAAATGATCAAGAGGTCAGTTTTGAACAGGTTGAGTTTGAACCTGTTCAAGTTCAAGTTATCTCCAAGTGGAGATAACTTCATAGAGCATTGGGATTCCAGGGAGTACTCTGAATGATACCTTCCGTGTGCACATTCCTGTTTCTGTTTATCAGCTTTTTCACTAGAAAATATTTTATTGATTTAGAAGGAGGCGTTTTTCAACTGCTGTATTACTTCCCAAGTAATAATAATGAAAATCATTAAGTCATTTTTCTTATTTCAGTGTGCCAGGTCCTGCTAAGCCTCTCCCTTGGCGGTGGGGGTGGGGATAAATTAGTGTACAATCCCATGGAATATATGCTATTTTCCCCATTTTACAGGTGAGAAATCTGAGGTTCAGAGAGAAATTAATTTATCTGAGGTCTCTTAGCTAAGTAGTGGAGCTAGGATTGAGTCAAGTTCCACCTGACTGTAATCCAGTTTACTCGACTTTAAGCTCCTTGATCCTGGCTATTTTGTTCACTGCTGAATCTTCAATGGAGAGAGGGTGGTCTCCCAATATACCTCTCACACATTCCTACTATTCAAGGGCATTTCAGCATTCCTACACCTGATACCTAATTACTGTCTGTACCTTCTGTGTTTACTTGCTCTTTATGTTGGTCTTTTCTTGTTATCATGGTCACCATTGCTTGCTTATATAGTAAATTCTTAGATCAGTGATTTCCAAAGTGAATTATAAGCTTTTCTTTCCTCAACATGCTCATTTTAGCTCATTTCACCTTCTCATAGTAATTGCTTGTGTCTATTTCCTACTCAACAAATAATTATTAAGCAGACACTTTGTGTCAACGGCCAGTTTAGGTGAACTTCAAAAAGGAGAAGTTGTTCTGTGAAGGGGCAGAAAAGTTGTTTAAAGCCTTCTGTAGTACTTGGCACAAGTAGCTACTTCATACATGTTTATTAAATGAATTACTAACTTGTAAAAGTATTAGTTGAGTGCTTAGCTTTTCTACAAATGATAGTTCTCTTTTCCTTCATCCCTGATCTCTCCCATTTTCTACATCTTCTCAGTCACCATGACCTGACCATTTTACCTCTTACTACCCTGAATGCATTTACCTTAGGGCAGTTCCTTCTGCCATTGCCATCTCTTTCACCACAACCTTCTAAACTAGTCTCCCTGTCAGTTTTATTCCTCACCTTAAATCCATACTGTCCATATTGCGAGCCAGAGTGGTCCTTTTAAAATACAGATCTCTTTTTTAACCATCTTAGCAATTTTTAAGTGTACAATTCAATAGTTAGTATTAAATATGTTTTTATTGTTGTGCAACAGATTTCTGGATCTTCTTCATCTTGCAAAATTGAAACTCTGTACTATTAAACAACTCCCCATTTCCCCCTTCCTCCAGTCCCTGGTAACCACTATTCTATTTTCTGTTTCTATGATTCTGACAATTCTAGGTACCTCAGAAAAGTGGAATCACACAGTATTTGTCTTTTTGTGACTGGCTCATTTTTCTTAGCTTAGTGTCCTAAACGTTCATCCATATTGTAACATGTGACAGGATTTCCATTCTTTTTAAGCCTGAATAATATTCCATTATAAGTATATACATACTATATTTTACTTATCTATTCATCTGTCAATGGACATTTGGGTTGCTTTTACCTCTTGACTATTGTGAATGATACTGCTTTGAACATAGGTGTGCATATGTCTCTCTGAGACCCTGTTTTCAGTTTTTTTGCAAATATACCCAGAAGTGGAATTGCTGAATGATATAATAGTTCTATTTTTAATTTTTTGAGGAACCACCATACTGTTTTCCATAGCTATTATACCATTTTACAGTCCCACCAATAGTGCACAAGGGTTCTAATTTCTCCACATCCTTGTCAATACTTGCTATTTCCTGGGTTTTTTTTTTTTTTAATAGTTGCATTCTAATGGGTGTGAGGTGATATCTCACTGTGGTTTTCATTTGCATTTCTCCATCTCTAATTTGTTGCAGAGACTATCCTTTCTCTTTGATACATGAGGGTGTATTTCTGGGCTTTCTATTCTATTCCATTAGTCTATATGTCTGTCTTTTTGCCAACACCACAGTGTTTAATACAAATCTAATTTTGTTTTTCCCTGCATAAACCCTTCTATGGCTCCTCATTGCCCTCAGGTTAAAGTCAAAACATCTAATCCTGGTACTCATTATCTCTGTGGCCTCACTGCTCATTCTTATCTGACCTGTTGGTTCTTGTCTCAGTTGTGCACTACAGCTGTACTGAACCTCTTTCTCTTTCAGTTCCACAAATGGGATGTGACCCTTTCCACCTTCGGGTCTCTGCACCAGCTCTTCCCTCTGCCTAGGACACAATCCTTCCATCTCCCAATGGTCTGGCCAACTCCTATTTAACCTTCAGGACTCAGCTTAGATATTACTATCTCTGGGAGCCTTTTCTAATCTCCCAAGATTAGTTAGGTACCCCTCCTACACGCTCCCATGATACAATAGTATTTATCATTGACTTTAATTCACTGTTTGCTTGTGTATGTAGTTTATAAATTCCTTGAAGGCAAGGACTGTTTTGTTTGCATTGACATCCACTGGGTCCTGTATAGTGCCTGACAATGATAGCTGCTTATCATATATTTTTTTAATACCATCTTTTAAAATTTTTTAATTAATTAATTAAGTAATTTATTTGGGTTGTGCCAGGTTTAGTTGTGGCACGTGGGATCTTTGTTGCGGCATGCAGGATCTCTAGTTGTGGCATGTAGGATCTAGTTCCCCGACCAGGGATTGAACCTGGGCCGCCTGCCTTGGGAGCACAGAGTCTTAACCACTGGACCACCAGGGAAGTCCCTTATCATATTTGTTGATTGAATGAATAAATGAATAATCAGTGGCATTTTCTGGCTCAAAAGCATTCAGTGATTTCCTCACTGATTACAGTATAGTTTTGTAACCTTAGTTGCTTACCAGAATTGCTTAGGAGCTTTTTAGAAAGTGCAGATGCCAGGACCTCACACAAGGCCTATTGAGTTAAAGTCTTGGGTGAGGCCCAGGCATCTGTTTTTAAAAATAAATTAATAAAGTGCCATAAGTTATTTTGATGCACAGCCAGTGTTAAAACATGGAACTCAGGATTAACTCTTAGCCTGATATTCGGTCCTCTGTGCTCTAGCATCATCCTGCCTTTTTTTCTTCTAGTTCTCCTCCTCTTTAACAAGTACTCTATAACTCAGGCAAACTGGGTTTAATGTGTTTACTAAACACTGTGTGTTTTCCTGCCTCTTTATTCATATTATTTCTTCAGCCCAGAATACACTCTTTGCTTTTATCCTATAGAAATCTTCCCTCCCTTCAAGACTTGGCTCAAAGTCCACTTATTCCTCCATAAAACCTTTCCTCATTCTTTCTCTGCCACTGCTAAACCTCCCTACCTCTCCCTTATGTAGTCAAAATGTTTCCTTCCATTGACCTTCTCTTACACTTTTTTTGGCACCTCTTTTTAAACATTTTGCCATATATTAAAGTTATTTTTGCTTTAGTTTCCCTGCACAAGTGTAAGCTCCTAGAATAGAGGAGAAACCCAGGCTTCAGGGTCAAAAGACTTGGGTACAAATCCAGGTTCCACCATTACTAGTTGAATAACCATAGACAAGTTATTTAAATCTCTGGGCTTGATTTCCTCATTCATAAGAAAAGGATGACAGGGCTTCCCTGGTGGCGCAGTGGTTAAGAATCTGCCCGCCAATGCAGGGGAAACGGGTTCGAGCCGTGCTCCAGGAACATCCCACCTGCCGCGGAGCAACTAAGCCCGTGCACCACAACTACTGAAGCCTGCGCGCCCTAGAGTCTCTGCTCGGCAACAAGAGAAGCCTGCGCACTGCAACGAAGAGTAGCCCCTGCTCGCTGCAACTAGAGAAAGCCTGCGTGCAGCAACAAAGACCCAACACAGCCAAAAAATAATAATAAATAAATAGAAATAAATAAATTTATTAAAAGAAAATAAAGAAAAGGATGACAGAATGTTTCAAGATCTTGCAAAGTTCAAATGAGGTAACTGTGAAAGTGCTATGTAAAACCAGTTGCTGGCTATTATATAATGGCAGGGATAGTGTCTTACTTATCTGTATGCTCCTAATCTCCCAGCAGTACCTTGTGTTTAGGACACTCATTTATAGACATTGGCTGAATGATTGAATAGGGAGAAAGGAAGCAAACAACAAACATTTTATGTCATCTAAAAAGTGAAGTTGAGGTAAATTTTCCAATGCATTTTAGTACCTGTGTGAATGGCTGGAACTCTTGCCTCATGAATGGAGTAATTTCTAAATGGCCTCTTATGTTGTTCAATTGTAAGGCCTCTTGCATAGTCATCCTTTTCCTCTGTAACTAATTTGCTCAACAATTTCTTTTCTACCCAGATTAGCTAGTCAATCAAACATACGTTTCTGGTACACCCAGAAGGAACAGAACCGAGCACTAACTTACAAATAAAACAACAGACATGTTACTTACCTGATAAGTCTTTAAGTCAACTAAGGTGTTTGGATGAGAAAATATTTCATTTTTTTAACCAATAATTTATTGTACTTGGCAGTATCAGGGACACTTTTTAAAAAAAATAACATTTTTCTGATTATAAAATCATAATACTTGTTAGAGAAATAGCTAATATATCTGGAATGTAAAGTTTTGCATGCATTTTCTTTTTTTCATCCTATGACAACCCTGTGAGATATAGCTATTATGATTGCTATTTTATATAAAAAGAAGCTAAGAATTAGATTAAATAATAACTGAAAAGCTGTTTTTCCATTTTTACCTACTTAACTCAATTTTCAAGTCTTAGTTAAAATTTTCACTTTACTGTAGTGGCTTTTCCCAATGATCTCCCTGCATCTAGATCGTTACTTAGATTATTATTCTCTTTGATAGCACTCTTTCCTTTTTCATTGTAGCACATTTCATAACATATAGATCTTCATTTATTTGAATGTTTGTTTATTGTCTCTTTCATATGTCAGTTCCAGTAGGACTGGGACCATGTTCTGTTTTGTTTACCACTAGCAACGAATAGGTAACAGGTCATTGAAGAGCTTGGGGTTGGTAGAGGAAATAGCAGGCTTCCTCAGGCACTGCCGTTTTATTAAGCTCAGGAAACTAAAGACCACATTCTTAGATGTTGGAAAGTTGGAGTATTGGTTAGAGGGCACCACAGTTAAGGAGGACAGTTGTGTTTAGTATGATTATTCTCTTCCCTAACTATTCTCTTCATAAAGCTAATATGGGTTACTTTGGCCCCTTGGCAAGGATGTTATAGAAGGACTTCAATTGTATGATGCGGGGCTTAGAATGGACTGCCTTTCAGATCTATCCCATCATATTATATTGTTATTCCATACCCTTGGGCATTATTTTCCTCATGAGTATGTACCTTTGAAAAAACTGTTGATCCATCCATGAGATAAGTAAGGACAATGTATATATGCTGATACTGACTAGCTTATCCTGTACATAAGGTCATAGAAATACTTTTCTGAGAATACCTAAAAGAAAAGGAGATATTCATGAAGATTAGGGAGGAGAAGAAGATTAAAAATTTGAGAGAAAGAGGCTGGATCATACAGGGCCTTATAGGCCATGGTGAGGATTTTGAATTTTGTTTTAAATACAGCAGGAAGCAGTTGAAGGATTTTAGACAGGAGAGTAGTAGGATACAATTTGCATTTTAAAATAGCACTTTGGCTGCTCTGGAGAATTGACTGTAGAGGGACGGAAGTGAGGGCAAGGAGACCAGTGAGGAGAAATGTATAGATTATATGAGAGATGTGGGTAGCTTGAACTGCGGTGGTATCTGTGAAGATTTTTAAAGATCTGTTTTCGAAATAGAAAGACAAGGTCTTGTGACTTAGGTAAGAAAGAAGAGTGAGGAATCAAATGATGCCCATTTTCGGGCTTCCCTGGTGGCGCAGTGGTTGAGAGTCCGCCTGCCGATGCAGGGGACACGGATTCGTGTCCCGGTCCGGGAAGATCCCACATGCCGCGGAGCGGCTAGGCCCGTGAGCCGTGGCCGCTGAGCCTGCGCGTCCGGAGCCTGTGCTCCGCAACGGGAGAGGCCACAACAGTGAGAGGCCCGCGTACTGCAAGAAAAAAAAAAAAAAAAAGATGCCCATTTTCTAGGTGGGTGGTTGTTTCATTTACTGAGATGTGGAAAACTTGGAGAGTGCTGCTGGAGAACTTCCTCAGCTGTGTGTGTATTACCTGGGATTTTTTTTTTTTTTTTTTTTTTGCTGTACGCGGGCCTCTCACTGTTGTGGCCTCTCCCGTTGCGGAGCACAGGTTCCGGACGCGCAGGCTCAGCGGCCATGGCTCACGGGCCTAGCTGCTACGCGGCATGTGGGATCCTCCCGGACCGGGGCACGAACCCATGTCCCCTGCATCGGCAGGCGGACTCTCAACCACTGTGCCACCAGGGAAGCCCCCTTTTTTTTTTTTTTAACATAACACTGTAATCGGCATAGTCTCTTCGCTACAGAAGACCAGACTCAGCATTTGAGCTTTTCAGGGATAACACATCACTACATCTTAAAGCCCTTCCTTGGGCAAGAGCTTTCTGGTCTAAAGTCTAAGGACTGAGGTAGCTGATGAGAGCTGATTCATGGAGAGTGTAGAAGGAATTTCTATATGTAGATAGATAGTTAGGGACATTTAATTTGTTCATTAATTCAATTAGTATTTATTGGGGCTTATTCTGCTAGACACTGATCTAGGAATGGCATTGAACCTCTTCTCAGTGAACTCAAGAAGTGAAGTTAATTGTGCGTTAGGACTTTCTGAATTTATTTGGAAAGGGTTTAGAATTCAGTGCTATGGTCATTCTCTGCCTTTAGTCATTTAGAAAAATGTTTTAGAATTTAGCATCCCTAGAACGCTTCTGAGTGACATGATATCCAGATCTGCTGCTTTGTTTGAATTGAGAGTTGGCCTTAGACCAGGATTGGCTGCTTCCCAGAGAGTCCAGTGGCTAATAGAGGAAAGATAATTTGGAACATGGTAAAATAAATCCAGACTTAACTTCACTCAAGATTAATCATCTGATTTTTCTCATTTACTCTCTCTCTCTCTCTCTCTCTCTTTTTTTTTTTTTGGCCATGCAGTATGTAGGATCTTAGTTCCCCAACCAGGAATCGAACCCATGCCCCCTGCAGTGGAACTGCAGAGTCCTAACCACTGGACTGCCAGGGAATTACAGAGGGCACATCATTCTGACACTTGAGATGGTCTGAAACCAAAGAAAAGGCTCTCTCTTTTTCCCTACAGCTGTAGATACTTATGTATACACCAGACCTCAAGTCTGTTTTCTCTGCAGTAGAACCAGAACTGGCTGAGTCCTCTGTTCCCACCCCTTCCTTCGATAACTCCAACTAGTCTTTGTGAATTTTTGTGAACTTGCGGGTAATTAGTTACCTATCTGACCCTTAGCCTTCAGAGGAGATTTCTGCCTGTACTTGGCGTGACTATTGGGTTGGGAAGTTGTCTTCCACATAGAAATTGGAAACCTTTCCTCCCTTTCTACCCCCCTACCTACCGTTTGCCACTAGAAGATACCATTTAAGCTTATAGTTGCCTCTAACTTTTGCTTGACTTCTTCCTTACCCAGAGACCAAGTAGTGTGTTGATATGGGCAGAAGAGGTAGAAGAAATGATTAGCTTATTTGAGGACAGTCTCCTTTGATATAAATCACCTTAATTAGAAACTTAACCTCTTTTGGTTTCCATTTTCATTTTGTCCACTGTCAAGCCCTTACTCCTGAGATCTGCTAAGGGGAGGCAGGATGTGTTGTCTTCCTTAATAGATTGCTTTGTTCACTCTGAGCCCAATCACCAGGTGAATGTCAGAGGTTCCTGTCTGAAGCTGGAGGATGTGGGGTTGTAGTAGATGTGGGGTAGCAAGCTGGAGGGAAGAATGCTTTTAAACATGACCTTAATAGCCATGTTGCTGGTAGAGATATTATGGATTTGGGGATAGGAAAGCAAGCTGGATGGAATAGTCAGGAGCCCTGGGCTGATCATAAATCATGTCTGGAACCATTGATTGCTAGTAGAGCTTTATGGGGCAAAGAAAATAGTCTTATTGTTATCTTAGTTCATTTCTTTGAGAAGATTTGTTTTACAGATTTATCTTTTAATGTTTATTTAAACAAATTTGATTTTGATTATGAGATGTTTGCTGTAAATTAAAAATCTGTGGGAAAAGCTTAGTCATTCCTTTTTTTTGTTTTTGTCTGTGTTGGGTCTTAGTTGGATCTAAGGATCTTTGTTGCGGTATGCAGGGTCTTTAGTCGTGGTGCATGGGCTGTCTAGTTGTGGCACGTGGGCTCAGTAGTTGTGGCGCGAGGGCTTAGTTGTCCTTCGGCATGTGGGATCTTAGTTCCCCGACCAGGGATCAAACCTGTGTCCCCTGCATTGGAAGGTGGATTCTTAACCACTGGACCACCAGGGATGTCCCAGTCATACTGTTTTGAATCTTGTGGGTAAACAGTCATTTTGTTGTTTATAGTAGTTTATGTGCATAGAAAAACACTCTTACTACTTCAGGTGCGTTAAACAAACATCTTTTTTTTTTTTTTTTGTGATACGCGGGCGTCTCACTGTTGTGGCCTCTCCCGTTGCGGAGCACAGGCTCCGGACGTGTAGGCTCAGCGGCCATGGCTCACGGGCCCAGCCGCTTCGTGGCACGTGGGATCTTCGCGGACCGGGGCACGAACCCATGTCCCCTGCATCGGCAGGCAGACTCTCAACCACTGCGCCACCAGGGAAGCCCAACAAACATGTTCTTAAAGTGGTGAATGGGTTATGCTAAGTGTCTGTGGGAAGTGTGAGGAAAGAGGGGGCGATATCTTTATGGCCTCTTCTACTTGGCTTTCAGCTACTGATGAAAGAAATACCCTCTATAATTCTCAAAAGGAGATCTTAGATATATTTTTTAAGTCCATGTGATTCTGACCATTTTAAGGAATCTGCTGACAGAGTGTCAAAGGATCCTCAAAATTTCATATTACCGAGTGGCCAAACACACTGTTTTGTATTTTGCTTTAAATTCATTGCTACCATAGTATCTGCCATATAGTAAGCATTATTAAATGTTTGTTTTGCATGATATTTATCAGAAAATTCCTCTCAAAACACACTGTTTTGTATTTTGCTTTAAATTCATTGCTACCATAGTATCTGCCATATAGTAAGCATTATTAAATGTTTGTTTTGCATGATATTTATCAGAAAATTCCTCTCAAAGCACATTTCTCTTTTTGATCTTAAGTTACATTAATGACAGAGTTGGGAGGGCTTCAGATAAAAGAGGGAACTTAAAATCTGCCTCTATTTATTTAAATGTACTTATTCATTTGTTAATTCAACAATTTATTGTTTGTGTCACTGGATACTGGGCTTACAAAGTTGAGAAAGATCTGGTCCCTGCCATCAAGGTTATAGTACAATATGATAAGCAATAGTAGAAGTACATACAGGGGGCCAAAGTGGCACAAAGTATGGGATGGGGTATCAGGAAATGGTTTCCAAAATAAGAGACTCAAGCTGGGTTTAGAAGGATGAATAAGAATTAGCAAAGCTGTGAAGGGGAAGAAGAGTATTCTGGGCAGTAAACATATATGAAGGCAGAGAGAGTGAAACATTTAAATATTCTGAAACACATTTTGGGTTCCCTTTCTCTTTGAATCAGTCCATTACTACTGACTGTTTGAGTCAGGCAGGTCCCGGTGGACCTCCTGGAGTGGAGGCTGAACCGTGGCAAACTCAGGCCTTGGCAGATGTGTGGATGTGCACTTGTAGTGGCTGTGGAACCTCGAGCTGAGAACAGGAGGCTCCTTTGGAGCATGAGCCTCCCACAGGGCGCTCTTGGGATGCCTGTCCTGGAATTACCCAGGGCAGTAACAAAGCTTTCTTTTCTTCTTTAAACCAAGCCAGCAGGATGGGATGTCTGCTAGCCTTTGTGTTTGGAGCCAACCAACAAATATACAGTGGCCAGCACAATGGCATTGTTGGGCTTCAGTGAAAACTAGGTCGGGGCCTAGGCCCTCCTCTGCAGAGGGCCCATCCAGAGAAGAGGTTTGACAAGCCACTGATTTGGCTATTTGGCATTGATGCTGGTTTCTGATGAGCTTCTGACTGACTTTTGGTATATAAGATTGTAGGCTCTCTTCCCGTTGTTTCTCTCAACACATCTATTTGGAATCTCTGAGTTGCCTCTGACGGTTTCTGATGAGCTTCTGACTTACTTTTGGTATATAAGATTGTAGGATCTCTTCCCGTTGTTTCTCTCAACACATCTATTTGGAATCTCTGAGTTGCCTCTGACTCTTTTTCCTCAGTTCTCATGTCTACCATTCAGTTGCTAAATCCTTTAGGTTCTACCTCTGCTTGTTCTAACTCTAGCCCACTTTTTCATACCTATGGTAGCATTCTAAGTCAGGCGTTTGGTCGTCTCTCATCTGGACTGATGCAGTACCCTTCAAACCTCCCTCTAGCTCCTCCTCTATCCTGCTACCACCATGGGCTTTCTGAAATGTAGTTTTGGTCCTGTATTAGTTTCCTAGGGCTGCCATAACAAAGCACCACAATGTGAGTGGCTTATAAAGACAGAAATTTATTCCCTCATAGTTCTGAAAGCTAGGAGTCTGAAATCAAAGTGTTGGCAGGGTCTTGCTTTCTCTGAAGGCTCTAGGGGAAGATCCTGCCTTGCTTCTTCCTAGTCTCTCTTGATGTTCCTTGGCTTACAGATGCATCACTCAAATCTTTGCCTCCATCGATACATGACATTCTCCTTGTATGTCTGTATCTCCTCTCCTCTTCTTGTTAAGATATTGGATTAAGGATCCACCTTACTCCAATAGGACCTCATCTTACTTGATTACATCTGCAAAGACCTTGTTTTCAAATAAGGTCACATTCACAGGTACCAGGGGTTAGGAATTGGGCCTATCTTTTTGGGAGACATAGTTCAACACACAATAGATTATATTATACCTTTACCTATAAACCTTTAGTGGTCCCCATGATCTGCTAAATTAGCTATAGATGTTTCATCTTGGTGTTCCAGAACTTCTACACTAACAATAAATATAATAATAATAGCAATAATAACAACATTGAGAACTTCCTTGGACATTGTTCTAAGCATTTTATACATTAGTTCATTAAATTTTCATAATTCTATGGATTAGGTTCTATTATTATTCCCATTTTATAGATGAATATTAAAGAGTAACCAACCCAGGGTCACACAACTAGTCAGAGGTGAGATTCAGTCCTAGGCAGTCTAACTCTGCAGTATGTGGGCTTCACCACTATAATTTACTGACCAGCTTTACTTTTTAGCTTTATCCCTTCTCCCCTACTTATACTTTACACAGGGAAAGAAAAACAAAAAGGAATGACTACTAATCTCTGCACTTTATCTTTGTGTTCCTTTCGCATAGAATGTCTTTTTTACTCCCAACCCTACATATGGGCTTCCAGGAAACAGAACTGAATCCTCAATGAGTGATTAGCCAGGCCTATGTGGGGGAAGGTATTCTAGGTAAAGGGACCAGCAATGTGCACAAACGTGCATGTAAGCAGGGGTCAGACCCTTATAAGCAGGAGTGAAAGACTGTGTGCCATGCTAAGGATTGTGGATTTTATCCTAAGAGTAATAGGGCATCAGTGAATAATTTTAACAAGGGAGTGGCTTCAGGTTGGTATTTTAGAAGGTTAATCTTGGCTGTATTAAGGAAAATGGATTGGAATGAGAGCTAAGTCTGTTCAAGATGTAAGAAGGGGAAAAGAAGACTAGTTAGAAAGCTAATGGCGTAACCAAGGGGAGGGATGATGATGATTAGATATTGATAGTGGGGAGAATGAGTTGTGTACTGTCAGCTAAGCACTGTGCTAGACATACTTTGTATACCGTATCTCTTTTAATTATTCCCTGCCTTTAATTAAATACCAAATCATATTGGTTCTACCTCCGAGATATCTCCAGGTATTAACCTCCTTTCCATTCTTGCTGCCATTGTCTTTCTCAGGCATTTGTTACTTCTCACCTGGATGATTCCAGTAGCCTTCTAACTGTTCTTCCAGCCTCAATTTTCTTTTTTCTTTTTTTTTTTTTTTTTGTGGCACGCAGGCCTCTCACTGTTGTGGCCTCTGCTGTTGGGGAGCACAGGCTCCGGACGCGCAGGCTCAGCGGCCATGGCTCACGGGCCCAGCCGCTCTGTGGCATGTGGGATCTTCCCGGACCGGGGCACGAACCCGTGTCCCCTGCATCGGCAGGTGGACTCCCAACCACTGCGCCACCAGGGAAGCCACCCAGCCTCAATTCTTGACCTTTCCATACAGTTTTTACATTACTGTTAGAATGATATTTCTGTGAAGCATGTCTGATCATTGTCCTGTATGAAAAAAAATTGTTAGTTGATTATATGTCATCTCTACTGGACTGTGAACTCGACTAGACTAGACTGTGAACTAAGGGCAGGGACTGGCCCCACTTAGTTTTATGTTTTTATGTAGTAGGTTTTCAGTGTTTGTGTAGGTGGATGGATAGAGAGATGAATGGGTCTACCTCAGGACAGCTGTGCTAATTAAGTGGCAGCAAATGATCTCTGTTAGTTGGATGGCAGCACATTTATCTGCCTTGGGTAAGTGCCTTAGCTCTAGGCTATTTGGGTAGATTCATCAAAAAGGTATAATAATTCTTACAGTTGATGTTTTCTTCAGAACCTCTCTGAATATGTCTTTGAACCACTGTTCATAGATGTTTGTTTGATTACAGATATCAGTATATTGATAATTCAAAGTTAAAAAAAAAAAAGGTAGCCGTTTGCCTTGTTCTTCTGACTGGTTATAATTGGGTGAGGTTATGATCAGAATCAGCAAGAATTGAGAACAGGAGCCCTGGGTGTAGTGAATGTTACTTCAGGGAGAGGTAAGTATTGCCTAGTCCTGCTCCAGAATATTCTTTGTATGGGCATGTTTATGTGTCTGTCTGTGTCTGAGTGGTACCATCAGAGCCTATAGGGTGTATGTGGGAAGAACCATACTCTCAGCCTAGACAACTCTTAACTATCTTTTTAGGATCCAACCCAGGTGTTACTTTTTCTGTGAAACTTTCTAAACTCCTCAGTATCTACTTTCATACCCAAGTATTTACCTCTGCTAAAGGGTTATTAGTATTACTTACTTACCTAGGTGTCTTTCATTGAACTTCTTTAAGGTGTAAACTGAGTGTTTACATACCTACATTTACTATGTGGATGGGACTCTTCCAATCACTGGGAGATATAATGTTGATGTAAATGGATAGGTTCTTAGTCTCATATGGGGGCGACAGGAATGGGAGGAGCGCTCAATAAATCTTTGTAGAAATAACCTGAATTGATGTTCCTTTTTATTTTTGGGCCACACCGTGAGGCTTGCGGGATCTTAGTTCCCCAGCGACCAGGGATTGAACCTGGGCCCATGGCAATGAAAGTGCCCCTGAACAGCAAGGGAATTCCCTGAATTGATATTCCTGAGTGGAGAATTAAGTGTCCACTTACCCGTCCCTTTGATGATTTTCTAGGGTGTTGGCATATGATTTCTTACATACATAGTAATATTGTTTAGTCACCAAACACACATTTGTTTACTGAGTGCCTTCCAAGAAAAGAGTCTTTAATGAAATCAAGTATCAAACACAAATGAAATGGCAGAAACGCTAACATTTTATTAGACCATGAAGAGGAGAGGTTTTGGTGTAGGTATATTTGGGGAACAGTCACTTAGAGGTATTGAAGTACCTTTAACACATTTGATTGGCTGATATTATAGTTTTCTGAACTTTAAAAGAACAACAATAAAAATTGTGAAATTTTCTCTCTCTAGTAGGTATTTAAATGTGTTGCCAGTGCCTTAGGTTGTTTTGTAGAGCTCCCAAGGGAGTGGTCTGGAAGAAAATGAAAGCAAAGCAGCTGTTATCCCCAACCCGGAAAGCTGAATGTGCTGGAACAGTTGTTCTTGCCTCTGCTTCCCACAGAGGGATTTGTTCAGAGAACACACCAGCTGAGTCTGCACAGGGAGTTGCTTATAGGGAAGTGGACGTTCCGACTAATGGGCACACAGTGTAGCAACTTAGAAATCTTCCTTCTTGGCAGATCTCAAACTTCCTTTCCTCATACATGCAAAGGTCTTGAGACATTGAGAAGTTGTGGTTTCTGAGGGCCCAGAGGCTTACCAGCTCCACCAAAGTATTCACCGAAGGCAGGCAAGAGAAGTGGGTTGTAACAATAAATTCCATTTGGTTTCCCTCTCTGGATCTGGTTTGTGCTTTTTCCATCTTGCCAGGAAAAGTCAGAGCCTACTAGCCAGTGTGGTTCCTCACCTTGTCTCGCCTCTCTCCTCTGCTCTCCACCCTGTGGCTTGGTCTGTGGATTTCTCAGGCTTTCAGAGACATGACTGGACAAGAGTAATAAACATGTGTTTCTCCGAACCAGAATCAAGAGTCCTGGCTTAGCCTGGCCCACAGAGAATGCACATACAGGCTTTTCACCAGTCTTTTCTGCCTGGCCCTCAGTAGGAAGCCTGAGTGGCTCCCAAAGTCAGGCCTTCCATGTCACACTGTCACCACGCCAAACAAGTGAACCACCACTTCTTCATATCTTTTTCACTCTCAGAGCCAAAGAAATTTGTCTGCATGTTTAGCTGTCAGCTTCATTGCCCCCATATAGCTTGGAATTTGCAAGTTCAATTTCTTTTTAGCAAATGAGCACCTCAGACGTAAACTGTGAACAGATTCAACTAGAGTGAGGAGACGAGGGCACTATGCTAATGCTGTCGTTATACCTCGTTTTGAGATTTCCAAAGCTGGATTATCAAGCAAGATGAAGCAGATCAACAGGTTTCCCTTTTGAGAAGTTTGGCGTATTTTTAGCCATTCTCTCTGCCTTGCCAAACCTGATCCACTTCATCCAAGGATCTGAAGTGCTGCATCGTGCTGCCCCCAACTGGTTCTTTTTGGTGCTATGTTACCACATCAGAAAATCTCATTATATGGAACTTATATTTTTTTCTTAGCACTTTCATGTATTCGTATTCGATTCTTATAATAACATTGTGAGTAATATGGATCATGGATTATCATACCTACTTTTTATGTGGGAAAACTGAAGGGTAGCCTTATTAGTTGATTTGTCCAAAGTAAAATGGCTGTTGAGGCAGACTTGGACTAAAATTCAGATTTAAAAATGTGTGTGTGTGTGTGTACATATATATATATATATACACACACACACATATATATATATTTTTTTTTTCTTTTTTTTGCGGTATGCGGGCCTCTCACTGTTGTGGCCTCTCCCGCTGTGGAGCACAGGCTCCGGATGCACAGGCTCAGCAGCCATGGCTCACGGGCCCAGCCACTCCGCGGCATGTGGGATCCTCCCGGACGGGGGCACGAACCCGTGTCCCCTGCATCAGCAGGCGGACTCTCAACCACTGCGCCACCAGGGAAGCCCTACATATATATTTATTTATTTGGTTGCACTGGGTCTTAGTTGTGGCAGGCGGGCTCCTTAGTTGTGGCTCCAGGTCTCCTCAGTTGTGGCTCGCAGGCTCCTTAGTTGCAGCTCACGGACTCCTTAGCTGTGGCATGCAAACTCTTAGTTGTGGCAGGCACGTGGGATATAGTTCCTTGACCAGGGATAGAACCTGGGCCCCCTGCATTGGGAGCGTGGAGTCTTATCCACTGCGCCACCAGGGAAGTCCCTAAAATTCAGATTTTTTGCCTTCTCTCCCATTAGGTTCCCTAGTCTTTTATAAATTCAATATCACCCCCACTCCAAAAAGGTATTAAGAGCTTAATTTTAGGCTTAGAGGAATTTTCCCCTTTTTCTCCCTTGGAAAGAGGAGGGAGATAATACATCATGTAAGGTTTGAATAAATTCATGAATTTAATTGGCAAAAAATTTTGAGCTCCTGTTCTGCATGAGGCTCTCTGTACCCAGACACCATGGCTCTCCAGTGTAATGTAGGGGTAGAGCATGAACTCTGGAGCCAGACTGCCTGAGTTGGAACCCTGGCTCTGCTGCTTAATAATTGGGTAACCTTGAGCAAGCTGCTTAACGTCTAAATGCCTTTTGTAAAATGAGAATAATAGTACACTTACCTTAGGGTTATATGAAGATTAAATGATGTAATTAATGGAAAGTTCTCAGAGTAGTGCCTGGCACAAAGCAAGTAACAAGTAAATAAATATTAGCTGCAGCTGCTGCTGCTATTTTTGTTATTATTATTTATTATCTCTATATAAATAGGCTTATTTGCTCTTAAAAAAAAAAGGCAAAGCAGCTCTTCATGGGTATGTAGGAATGACGAACACCCAAATTTCTTGAAAGAGTACATCTTCATGTCATTTCCCCTTAGCCTTATCTCCTACTCACAACTCAATTCACTTTGATCTTACTCTGGTCTTAACCACTTTACTGTAACTGCTCTGGCCATGGTTGCCAGTGACTTCTCAGTTGCAAATTCAGTAGACACTTTTCAGGCTCATCTTACTTGATCTATAGCATTTGATACTATTGGTCATTTCCTCTTTGGAATGTTTTCCTCCTTTGTCTTCTGTGGTGACATTCTTGCTTGCTTCTTCCTCCTCTGCCTGCTCCTTTAAATGCTACAGTTGCTTGGGATTCTGGTAATTTCCCACCTTACATGTTAACCCCTGGGCAGCTCCATACATTCCTTAGCCTCAGTGACTACTTCAGCTCATTGTCATTGCCTCCTAAATGTTAGTCTCTAGCCCAGGCTTTGCTCCTAAACTTCAAACTGACTCTCTATAGGACATCTCCACATGCCCTTAAACCCAACATGTCCGACTTGAACTCACTATCTTTTAACATTGCCTCTTCTAAAAATCTGCTCCTCTCCCTGTATTCTGGATATTTAATAATGGCACCCAGGGACCAGTAGCCTGCGATCAACCTAGGAGCTTTTCATTGCCCTTATCCCCCCATCCAGCATTCATCAAGTTTTTTTTGACTTTGCCATCTAAATCTTGAATCTTGCTCTATTCCAGTGCCTCAACTATTGCCTTAACTCAGGCATTCTTCTTTCACCAGGATTATCGCAATAATCTCCTAACCTATTTTCCCTTCTCCGTATTCTCCACTCTAATCCATCTATCATACCATTGCTAAAATAATCTTTTCTTTAAAAAACAAACATGAACATGTTGCTCTTTTGCTTTAAAAGGCTTCTTTTGTTCCTTATAGACAGGATAAAGTCCATATACCTTAGCAAAGCATATCAGCCTCACCCGTCTCTCCTCTCATGCACTCTGGCCATATTGAGTAAATTAGTTTCCTGAATACACCATGCTCTTCACCTATAACTTTACATATGCGGCTCCCTCTGTGTGGACTTTCTTTCCTGCTCCCCCAAGTCATCCTTTGGACTCCTTTATTTCCTTTGTGCAGCTTTCTCTGACATGCCTAGACTGAGTTAGTAACTTTATCCTCTGTGCTGCACAGTGCTGTCGTACCTGTACAAAGCCATCTTTTAGCATTTACTACATTATATTGTTTGTCTATATCCCTTAATAGATTGTGATCTTCTCAAAGGAAGGTGCAGCACCTACCATAGTGCCTGGATGCAGAATAAGCCCTCAGTAACTTCAAAAAAAAAATACAGTCTTTATCTTCTAGGTGTCTACTCTTTAGTGGTTTCACCACCATCCTAAGCATTCCTGACAAATGGTAGCTGGGTTTTCCTTCTGTTTTGCAGTATATCAACTCTGGAAACCTGGAACAGTTGCTAGACAGTAACCTGCATTTGCCCTGGACTGTGAGGGTGAAACTGGCTTATGACATAGCAGTGGGCCTCAGCTACCTTCACTTCAAAGGCATTTTCCATCGGGACCTCACATCTAAGGTACGAAGGCTTTACATGCACTACTCTTTGAGACACTGTCTTCCATTACGAAGAAAACTGTGTTAAGAAACCAGTCATTAATGTGCTTGAATATGATGGAGATCTCTTATAAATTCAACATTCAATCACAGAGGATACAACTTATTACTATGTACAGCTAGTCCTTAGAAAGCCAATCTCGGCTCACAGCGGATAGGTACCTTTCATTGCTGAGTCTGGCAACACATACATCTTGAGAACCTTCACTCTTGGCTTCAGGTCCTGAATGTGTGTTGCAGGAGTAGATGGCATGAGGACACTTAAGAGGTTCTTGCCCTATAGGAGTGACAGCAGTCAAGGCAATATGGGAGCCTGTCTCTTAGTATTCTGTCCCATGGCCTCCAGCAGGAGTTCTGTGATTTTTAGTCACTTGAGTGTAGGTTTTGAAAGCCATAATGTACTGACCCATTTTCTTTCTGTGTGATTGAGTTTCTGCCATCCTGCCAGTTCCTCTTTGGCGTCAGCTGGTCTCTGTAGTATTCTCTTGCTGTCCAAATTGCTGTGTGACCAGGTTAGAAAAGAGTTGCTTTTAGAGGAAGTTGGCCATACTACAAGGCAGACACCTCAGGGCCAAGTAGCACAGGACATCACGTGACAAGGCTTATATAAATAGTACTGTTTGATCATTGATATGGGAACTATAAATCATCTAATATAACTTCTGTCCAAGAGCTGATTTAAAGTCTTCTAGGGAGGTATTATAGAAGTTTTGTACCTGCCCAAGAATAGCTCTTATTTCATTCTGCACCCTCAACACAAACATATGCACACACACGCACATGCATACACATACTCCTACAGCTCTTCTGTCATGGATGAGGGGTATGGGAGCCTGTTATAAGAAAAAGTTTGCAAAGGGAACGAAAGCAGGCTGTGCTCTCAGAGCCAGTAAGGCCTAGAGCAGTGAGTCCCTGGCTACCTCACATTAGAATGGTTCTGGTGTTCCAAACAGCAGTACTGTCCCCAAGGGACCCTGGCCATTGGTTTGTGAGTACTACACAGAAAATAGCTTCGGGGAGGTGCTTGTAGGGCCCCTAGGTGTGGCAGGGCCATTTGTAGTCAGCTGCACTGTTACTAAAGGAGCAATAAGAGTGGCAGGTGGAATCTGGTGACCAGCTGAGACCTAGTTGTGAGGAGTCCTTTATCTTCATTGGTATAAGCAAGGGCTGGACAGTTGGACAGCTGGGACCTGGAAGGTGGTATCATTTCCTTTCATCAGACTTTTCTCCTTCCTTAGAACGTTTTAGAAACTCAAAACTTAGAAAACTGCACTTGTTCCAGGCAAATGGGTGGGGTTGTATCAACTTAGATACTGCCTTAAGTTGGTAGTATACTCTCACCTCAGGCATGCAACTAAAATCAAATTGCTGGGGCTTCCCTGGTGGCGCAGTGGTTAAGAATCCGCCTGCCAAGGCAGGGGACACAGGTTCGAGCCCTGGTCCGGAAAGATCCTACATGCCACGGAGCAACTAAGCCCGTGCGCCACAACTACTGAGCCTGCGCTCTAGAGCCCGTGAGCCACAACTACTGAGCCCTTGTGCCACAACTACTGAAGCCTGCGTGCCTAGAGCCCATGCTCTGCAACAAGAGAAGCCACCACAGTGAGAAGCCCACGCACCGCAACGAAGAGTAGCCCTAGCTCATTGCAACTAGAGAAAGCCTGCGTGCAGCAACGAAGAGCCAATGCAGCCAAAAATAAATTAATTAAATTAAAATAAAAAAAATATCAAATTGTTGCTTCCTACTCAGAGAGCATCATTTCTTCTAAGGTGGAGGGAGGTCATGACAAGTTATCTGTCAGTCACACAGATATTTCCTGTACACCTACATGAGTGTCTCTGGTGCCTGGTACCATGAATGAAGGGATATTTGAAATAGATAATTTCTGACCAGAGGTAGTCTTGTTGGAAAATAACTGAAAAATAGTTCATAGCATTTTATAATTGAGTGTTTAGCTATAGACTGTAGGTTTTCAGTCAAAGGAAAGATCACTAGGCTAGGTAGCTAGGCTTTCTGGAGGAAAGTCCTCCACTACCAATGAGTTCCTAAGAACTCATCATATTATCTTCAGTGCCCCCAAAACACCTTGTCCCATTGTGCTAGTGTCCAAGTGTGATTCTGTCTGGGATTGTCATAGTGTATGTATTGTAAAAATGACTAACCTTTTTGGAACTATAGGGTAAGACCACTATCCTTTGGTTTTCCTAATAGGGAGTGGGTATTCCCATGTCAGTTGGCTTGAGATGAGAAACTAGGAATTTAGGAGGAAGAACTCCCTGGTATCACTGGGCTGTACTTTCTTGGGTCTGAACTTTAGGGGATGGGGAGAACAAATGACTTTGCAACCTGGAGACAGGCTGGGAAGTACACTCTAGGGAATCTCAAGTTGAAGAAAAACTTCATTGCCCTTTTTATCATCTCTGAGCTTTTGGTAAAGTTTTGTCCAAATGTTTTATCTTCATAGTGTTGCAGAGATTAAGGAGAAGGTGGTGTGTCCCCACCTAGACCAGAGCAGCCCCATCCAGGAGACCTGTGTGATGGTGATGGTGACCATAAGAATGAGAAGCCCAAGGGAGAAGTCTAAAGGGACAGAGTAGGGCTTTGAAATTTCCAAATTATCTCCTTATTGTCAACCTTGGGTCTGAGTTTGATTTCTTTAAGGACAATAAAAGGTTTACTTATATTTTAGCATGTACACTTCCTATTATTTGATGGTTCTATTGTGTCCGTGTCCCCCACCAACACATGAGTTTCTCAAGTGCTGCTCATATTCACCTTTTTATTCCTAGCACCTAACATATAGAGCCTGTCAGAGTAGGGGCTTCCTGGCCCTCTTTCAGAGAATGTGCTTGATGGCACAGAGGCCAAAACATCTGCTTGAGAACTGAGACTTTGAGTCCCACACCCAGTTTTGTCCCACCTCTTTAAATGACCTCAGTGCTCTTGGGTCCTGAGTGTCCCCAGTCTATTGACCTCATAGGAGTGATCAGTCTGGGCTTTTCAGGCCAGAGCTAACAGGAAGGATTTAAAGTAGTAGGAGCGTGTTCCAGGTAGGTAAACCGGGATAGAGAGAAGCACATGCCTTTTTCCAAATGATCCTGAGCCTATGGCAGCGGCAAAGAGGATCACTGGTTTCCAGTCAGAGTGCCTGTTGAAAGCAGTATTGCCTTTGTAGGATTCACACATCAGTAGTTACTGCAGTACTGTTTTCAAGAGTGAAGAGTCTGTCAGATATAGCTGTTCTGTCTAATTTTGTAATTATTGCGATGCTGATGATTTACTTAGAAGCAAGTGGGATGCAGTGTGGCTTTAAAAACATTCCGTTCTTGAGCTCCATCAAGAAGTGGCAACAGCCACACACAGGCTAGGAGTGGCTGGTACAACTGTACGTGAGCCTTGGCTCTTAGGGGCAGCTGGGAGAGCAGTTTCTTTCTGCTTAATACTGTTACTGCCCAGGATCAGGCAAGCACCACTAGTCTTTTTGGATTTCCCCTAGGAGTGTGAATTATACCTCTCTTCTTGGTTGCTGTGTTTTTTGGGGGGTGGGAATGGTTTTTTTCTTTTTTTTTTTAACTCCAAAGAATCCACTCTGGCCATTCCACTAGAGTGAAAAGCCTATCTAGCTGTGGTCTTAGGCTATACCCCACAACTAGGAACAGAAAATGCCAATTTTCAGAGACTGAAGAGAGCATGAATTAGAAACAAAGTTGAATGCTGGTGGGAGGTAGAGAGTGTGTATTAGGGCACCCTGTAGTCATTCTTTTAAAAAAAATTATTTATTTACTTATTTATTTTTGGTTGTGTTGAGTCTTCATTTCTGTGCGAGGGCTTTCTCTAGTTGTGGCAAGCGGGGGCCACTCTTCATCGCGATGCGCGGGCCTCTCACTGTCGCGGCCTCTCTTGTTGTGGACCACAGGCTCCAGACGCACAGGCTTAGTAGTTGTGGCTCACGGGCCTAGTTGCTCCGCGGCATGTGGGATCTTCCCAGACCAGGGCTCGAACCCGTGTCCCCTGCATTAGCAGGCAGATTCTCAACCACTGCGCCACCAGGGAAGCCCAAGTAGTCATTTTTTATAAAGAGAACCATCAACAGCCTTTGGGAACCATTTATACTGTGCTACTAGAGGACATAGAAATTACTAGAATGCAATCTGTACCATCCATGGGCTCTTAGTCAAGTTGGAGAGACAGATATGTGAGTAGATTTTTTCCCAAGAATTATAGAAAAGAGACGGGATCACATGGTGGGATGGAGGGGAAGGGAAGGGATGGGACACATTACAGCAAACCAGATAATCTTTTGAGACTTGGACTGCCACCGTCTCTGGGACATTTAGGAGGGCAATTCAGTCTCTGATCTCTCCCTGTGGTATGAAAAGAAACTTTTAACCCTTCTTGAGATGTAGAATCAGTACTTTCTTTCTAAGTGGGTTTATGGAGTGAATTTGTTGGGGATAAGTGGAGAGAGTTGTTGGCACATGGAAAGCCTTTTTTGTTGTTATAGAAATAACTTTAGCTTAGAGCTAACACTCACAAATGGACTTGGCATTTCTCCGCTCAGGTGGTTTTATTCAATGCCAATACTGAATGTACAGCTGTTCTAGGAGACCTCAGGATCTGCTCTTAGGTGTCTACTCTGGCCCAGTTCTGAAGGATTTGTGTTGGCTTCCAGAAGTGCATTCATGGCCACCTTTTGAGTCTTTTGTCAGCTCAGTCCCCATTATGGAGAGTCGAATGTATGATTAGTGTATGCCTTTTCACCTGCTTTTGAAAGAAGCTTCAGTCATCTATCCAGGCTTTCATATAACAAACTTTTGCTAAGTTCTTTCTGTGTGTCTGTGCTAGGTTAGAGATACAGAGATGAATGGGATCATTCCCTTCCCTTGATGAGGCAAACATGTAAGTCTCTCTGCTATGGTGTGATGTATTATAATAGGAGTAGGACAAAGAAGAATGGGAGCCAGGCAGCAGCAGTGCCTGGGCTCCTCTTTGAACCTGAAAAGGTCACCTGTCGCCTCACGGAAGTCTGACTGGGCCTTTCTTATGTCTGCTGCTTATTCCAGGCATACTTTTGAATAAAGCATTCTTCTTCCTCTATTTAGTGGACTTTGCATCCCACACAGCCTGAAAATTAGTCTGGCTTCTTCAGAACCCCACAGTGGTCTGAGCTTCATATTTTGTACTCTGTAGTCAAATAGTCTGTACTGGGGCCATGTCCAAGTTGGGTGAGAAATGCAAGCATTACACTAGGTGCCCTTGGATTAACCAACGTTGGAGGTAGGGGTTAGCATCCCAGATGAAGGGGTCTTATTGTATTGCCTGCACAAACAGTGCTGCCTTCTCCATGGGCCCTGGCCCCTTTTGCTATCTTAAGACTACATTGTTCCTGCCATGGCCTTGCTGTCTCTAGTGGAAAGCTTTTTAGCCAGTTCCTCTGGAGAGGCCAAAATCATTAGGAGGGATCTCTTTAGAATCAGGAGACCTGCATCTTTACCACTTATAGTTGTAAGCTACACTTTTCTCATCTTAAATGTAAAAATCTCAGATCTGCCCATCTGACAATGCTGTTTGAATCACTTGGATTATGTTTATGAAAAACGTTTTATAATTCGTAAGGTACCACACAGACAGAAGTAGACAATCTTTCCTTTGCCCAAGGGGCTAGGAAGTATTCTCTAGGCCACTTCCTCTAGGCCACTTCCCTCTTAAGACATCCCTGCTTTGCTAAAGCTTACAGTCTATAGCTTACAGTCTATAGCTATAGGAAGGGACTATAGAAACAGATACTTTCATTATAATATCTCAAATGCTAAGGTTAGAGAGAGGAGAAGCATAGGGTGCTTTGAAAAAGGATATTTAACCCAACCTGAGGGTACAGAGAAGACTTCTTGGAGAAGGTGATGCCTGAGCTGAACCTTGAAAATTGAATTCTGCTTAGTAAGTATTGTATGTATGGAGGGGGGTTATATTCCAGACCAGACAAGACTGCATAAACAAAGGCATAGAGGCATAAACGGTCTGATGTGCAGACTGTGAAGCTGAAGTGGTAGGGGATAAGAATTGAAAAGAGAGGAGTCTGATCATATACTATCTAATTGGATTTTATCTTCTAGGTAGGAAATGAAGAATCATTGTGGCTTTTTTAAAGTAACAGCTTTTTGAGATATTACTCACATAAAATAAAATTCACCCTTGCAAAGTATACATTTCAGTATATTCAATAATCACCACTAGCTAATTTCAAAACTTTTCATCACTCCAAAAGGAAAACCCCATGCCCTGTTCTCCTCTCCCTTTAGCATTTGGCAATCACTAATCTTTTATCAGTTTCTATGGATTTGCTTATTCTGGACATTTCATATAATGGAATCATACAGTATGTCATTGCCAGCTTTTAAGTAGGGGAGTAACGCAGATTTGCATTTTACAGAGATCATACTGGCAGAAATGAGGAAGGTGGATTATGGAGATCAAGCCTGGCCCAAGCCACAGAGACCAGTTGGAATATTGCAGTATTCAGGGGAGGATGTGAACTAGGGTAATAGCAGTGGGGATGAAGAGGGAGGGACCAATTTGAAAAACATTTAGAAGCTAAAATTACTTGGAGTAAGAGTAAAAAGTCTAGGCTGAATCTCAAGTTTCTAGCTTAGCAAACTGGGTGGAAAATGGCAGTGCCAGCTGACATAAAAATATAGCTAGAGTTTTAGTTTTGGAGGAAAAAAGATGAGTTCAGGTTTGCATGAATGGAGTTCAGTGTGAATAATCCAGGAGGAGATGTCCAGAAATAGATGAGATGTGCAAAGCTGAAGCTTGAGGATAAAGGTCAGTGCCGAGGATATACGTTTGGGAGTCATCAGCACAGAGGAGGTAATTAGAAATGTGGAATAGCCTCCACAATAGAGCACAAGCTGTAGGCCCAAGATAGAACCCTGAGACCATCATCCTCGTGGGTTAGGGCCTGCATTGGAGTGTGTAAAGGTGGAGAAGGAAATCCATAGTGTCACAGAAGCCAGCAGAGAAGAATCAAAAGGAACAAGAATAGCCTGTAACTAGCCTCTAATGGCTAGTCTGTTAGCTCCAGGACCACAACGGCTTAGTCTCTGCATGCCCAGTACTAATATGATTCCTGAATCATATGTAAAAATGCTGAAGAAAATAATCAGCAATGTCAGCAGCAGCAAGATCAAGTAATATAAGGACTGATTTTGTCTACTGAGCTTAATGCCACAGAACTCATGGGGATCCTCAGTGAGAACACTTCCAGCAGAAGCCAGTGAGGAAGGAATGGGAGATAAGGAACTAAAAACAGCAAGTGTTGCCAGCCAAACTTCACTAGCCTGGACCCCACTAAGGGCAGGCTCAGGAGTTTATTGAAAAACCCTATAGGAACTAATCTTGGTCAGAGTTGCTCTCCATTTTCCTTCTCGCCTCAGATACAGACTCCTGAAGTTTGCTCTTTTGGTTTTCAGTATCCCATCTCTGTCTTTGGCTCTAATGCCCAGCTGTTGGCTGTGGAGAAGCTTTAAGAGAGGCAGTGGTCACACTCCAGACCAGAGGCAGACCGGGCTAGGCAGGCTTGCCCCATGTTGTAGGGCCCTGATCATCCCTGCCGTAGTCATTTCTTAGCTGCTCAGAGAAGCTACTATGAAGTCACTTCCTCCTGGATGGGTGGTTTACAATGAGCGAACAAGAGGTCTCCATGAATGTGAAGATGGGGCAGAAACTGAACAGCTTTGACAAAGGCAGTATACTGTGGTCCTGTTCTGTTCCTTACTTGCTGAATCTAAGCTGAATTTAACAGGGTTGTTTCTGAGGGCTATAAAGCAAATAGTAAATCGGACTTCAGACTGAGCCTTGGAGACAGGAACCTGAGTTGCTGGTGAAAGAGGAGGAGGAGGGGAGAAAAACAAGTGACAGATCTGAGGTGCCACTGCCTCACAGTGGCATAAGCCAGTATAAGCCAGTGCCCAATAGCCTAGGCTTTGGCTGTCTAATAGACAAGCTGGCCTAGAGCCTGTCTTCTCACAGACAGTAAAGTCAGGGAGCTGGGGTGAGGGTGGCGGAGTGCTGAGCCAGTGGACTGATGGGAAGGCCAAAGCCAGGACAAGCACAAGGACGGTCCTGCTTAGAAGCCAGAGACACTTATGTCTGCCAGGAATCAAGGGTAGGAGAGGATGTAATGAAATCACATTACGTGAAATCACATTTCCCTTCCAACTCAGGGAAAGAGAGAATAGTGTGATCACATCAAAGCCAGAGTAAGGGACTAATTTGTACCTGATGTGGAGGAAGCAGGTGACTTGGCAATGCCTTGGCAACTGGAGGCCAAGGCAAGGAAGGGGGGAGGCTGGTTTGGTGATATAGGGCCTTGCTGGCCCCAGAAATGTCCCTGGGAGCCAAGGATCCCTGCTCCCTGCTACCTCTGGAGGAAGGTGGGCAGAGTGAGTTGCCTCCTGAGCCAGAGTGGTGTAGGGCCATTTTGAATGCAGCTATTTGGGGAGAGCTTGTTGCTGCTTTGTGCTTATTTTCAAGTCACTTGGGTCATCCTTTCTTGGGAGACAGCAGCATTTGTTCAGTGAGCTTGTCCTGAGCCTCTCTCATGAATTGAATACTGTGAGGAAGGAAGGCCCAAACCTGAACTTGCTCCTGAGGAGCTGATGGCCTCTGATAGGCTGTAAGAGGGAATGATACAGAGGGGTTAAAGGAGTTGAGATGAGAGAGAGATGAAGGTGAGAGCTGGAGAGGTCAGGACTGGAAAGGTAAGCTTGTCTTAAAACACACAAAATTTTCTGAAGTGAAAAGAATTGGAAGAACATTCCAAATGGAAGGGAACAGTATAAGCAAAGGCAAAGGTTTGAAGGGGCTGTTCAGGCTTCCCAAATCAAGCTTGTCTGTTACAAGTTTGGATGAAGATGTGTACATAGGGGCACCAAGGCATGGGGAGGTTGGTAGCTGGTTGGTTAGAGCCAGATCATGGAATTTTTTTCTTTGGCTGCATTGGGTCTCGGTTGCTCTGCATGGGCTTTCTCTAGTTGCGGCGAGCAGGGGCTACTCTTCGTTGCGGTGCACGGGCTTCTCATTGCGGTGGCTTCTCTTGTTGCGGAGCACGGGCTCTAGGTGCGTGGGCTTCAGTAGTTGCAGCACGTGGGCTCAGTAGTTGCGGCTCACAGGTTTAGTTGCTCCACGGCATTTGGGATCTTCCCGGACCAGGGATTGAACCTGTGTCCCCTGCATTGGCAGGCAGATTCTTAACCACTGCGCCACCAGGGAAGTCCCAGAGGTCATGGAATTTTAACGCCAGAAAAGAGGTTGGTTGTGATCTTGTGGGCAGTGTAAGTTGGTGTAGGCTTGGGCACTTGTCCTGTGCTTACATTACTTGGCAAGATCAGACCTGGCCTTGCTTGGGTCTCTATGTTCTGAGGGAAGGATGAAGGGAGGCCAGGGGCCTGATGATAGCCTGTCTTCCTCCACTAGATTGTAAGCTCCAAGAGGACAAGGGTTTCTGTTCATTGAGGTATCTCTGACACTTAGAACCATGCCTAGCACATAGAAAGTAAGATAAATATTTGTTTGGAGCATGATATAATCCTCGGGCAGCCACCAAAGATCCAGGCCTAACTCATCTCACATGGCTATCAGAGCCCCCAAGTCTGACCACAGGGGTCAGCCCAAGAGTGTGGTTTCACCAAGGAACAGAGGACAAGGTGCCCTATGGCAGGGAGGGGTGGTGGTAAAGTCTATGGCTGGCTGGTCCCACTTCTGAGCCACATTGTCTTCTTTTTTGGGAACCCTAGAACTGCCTGATAAAGAGGGATGAGAATGGTTACTCTGCAGTGGTAGGTGACTTTGGCCTGGCTGAGAAGATCCCTGATGTCAGGTGGGTAGCCTTAATGGGTGCTGGGGTCACAGAAGGGACTGAGGCAAAGGGAAGACTCCAGCTTCCTTCTCAGCGGCCAGGACTTGGTCACAGCCCAACCTCAGCTCCCTAAATTCAGTCAATTCTAGTGTGTGCCCATCCTTGGGGGAGAGGAATTCCCAGTGGTCAGATATCTCATTGCACCTGCCAGCGGCAAGCTCATTTTCCGTGTAATCTCACCCCACAGCATGGGGAGTGAGAAGCTGGCTGTGGTGGGCTCACCCTTCTGGATGGCACCCGAGGTTCTCCGAGATGAGCCCTACAATGAAAAGGTGAGTCTGGGGACCCCAAGGTCTGGTTCTCTGTAGAATCCATTCTTAGCAGAAAGTGTCCTGAGTCACACTTCATGCATGGGGTGAGGATCTACATCCTTCGTGCCAGAAACAGGGCTGGTACCTGTCAGCTGCCTAGTGAATGAATTGAATGAAATATGGACAGTAGGGCCCAGGCCTGGGCTAGTGGACATGAGGGACAGAAACCCCACCTCTCACCCCATTGAGAGGGAAACTGAGATCTCACTTCCCACCAGGCGGACGTGTTCTCTTATGGTATCATCCTCTGTGAGATCATCGCCCGCATACAGGCTGATCCAGACTATCTTCCCCGAACAGAGGTGAGCTACAGGATGGGGATCAGTGCCACTGGGATGGGGCTGCTTTTGAGGCCATGGAATTGTTTTTTTCTTGGGTGGAGTTGCTGGAACTTAGTCTGTGGTTACTTCTCTGGGGCAGTTCCCAGACTCTCCTGAGCAGGCCAGGATGGGTGGAGGGATTAATGACCTGGCTACCAATGTCCCCTGGTCCTTCCCCACCATACCCGTCCACAGAATTTCGGGCTGGACTATGATGCTTTCCAGCACATGGTGGGAGACTGTCCCCCAGACTTTCTGCAGCTCACCTTCAACTGTTGTAATGTGAGTATCTTTTTCCTCCTGGCTTTGGTTGGGGCTGGCTGAACCCTGTTCACCTGGTTAGGACTTTAGGGAGAGGCTGCTAATTAGCCTCACAGGGACCTGTTTTTCACTGATGAGTGACAGTGCCCACATTCCTTCCTTTAGGCCTGCCAGACTCTGGTCCAGAGCCTTGGACCAAGGAAAGGAAAATTGCTTTGTATTATCCTGTCCTCAGCTTGTAGTGTAGACCTACCACCCCTTGCCTTAGATATTGATGGAGCTCCGGTCAGGTTTTAGTTGGACTGTGCGTCCAGCTGGTCCAAGACCCGTGAGAAAAGCTCTTGTTAGCCTTTATTTTATATAGCTCTGGGGTTGGACCTACCTGTTATGACTAAGTGGGTAGCTGGGCCTTGTCCAGGTAGCTTCCAGAAACATGTTAGCTGCAGAACTCAACAAAGAATAGAACCAACCAATGTGAACATACCCTTTTGGAGGGTTCTCTGCCAAACAAGGGGATAAGACATATACAGAAAGGCTGCTGAGATAGGGGAGGGTATTAGACAATAGCATCTTCCCTGACCTTAATTTTGGGACTCACTCTTGTGGTCTGGGGCCTTCAGAAAAGATCTCTTAGATGCACATCTGAATCTTAAAAGATGCCAGACAGACTCAAATGCCATCCTTGGGATGGAAGATGGGAGGGCAGGGCTAATGGCTGGTGTGGATGACTACAGATGGACCCCAAACTGCGCCCATCCTTTGTGGAGATTGGGAAGATCTTGGAGGAAATTCTGAGCCGCCTAGAGGAGGAAGAGCTGGAGAGGGACAGGAAGCTGCAGTCCACAGCCAAAGGTAAGAGATTAGACCAGACTGTCCAACCTGACCCCAAGGGAGGATATTAGGATGGTGGGGGGAGGGGGATTTCCCTCTAGGGCTGTGATTACAGGATCCCATGTCCAGAAGAAAGGCAAAGGAGCAGGGGATGACTGAAAAAGTCCTGGAGCTGTGGGCTGGCATATTGCCTCCCTTCTGAGTCTGTTTTCTCATTGGTGCAATGGGGACAACAGAACCTACTTTGCTTTCCTGAGTGGTGACACTTTGTGGTATGAAGTGCTGCTTCTATTTTTTATGACTAGTGAGAGTAACGCTGACTTGACTCACTATTCTTCAGGACTCTTGGAGAAAGGACCTGGGGTGAAGCGACTGAGCTTACTGGATGACAAGATCCCTCCCAAGTCCCCACGCCCAAGACGTACTATCTGGCTGTCTCGAAGCCAGTCAGACATCTTCTCCAGTAAGCCCCCACGTACAGTGAATGTCTTGGATCCCTACTACCAGCCACAACGAGGTGATGCTGCCCGAGCCCCCAAAATCAACCCTTTCAGTGCTCGCCAGGACCTCAAAGGTGGCAAGGTCAAGTTCTTTGACCTGCCCAGCAAGTCTGTCATCTCCTTGGTATTTGACCTGGATGCACCAGGGCCTGGAACTATGCCCATGGCTGATTGGCAGGAGCCCCTCGCCCCACCTGTTCGCCGGTGGCGTTCTTTGCCTAGTTCACCAGAGTTCTTGCATCAAGAGGCTTGTCCGTTTGTGGGCCGAGAAGAATCACTATCTGATGGGCCCCTACCACGCCTCAGTAGTCACAAGTACAGAGTAAGGGAGATCCCACCATTCCGAGCATCTGCCCTACCAGCTGCTCCAGCCCATGAAGCCATGGACTGCTCCAGTCCCCAGGAAGAAAACGGTTTTGGGCCCAGGTCTCAGGGGGCCAGTCCATGCCTTGCAGGTGCCCCTGAGGAGATGGAGGTAGAAGAAAGGCCAAGAGACTTGGCTCCAGTCCCCTTTTCTGTCTCAGGCATAGGCCTGAAAACCCAGGGAGAGCTGGATGGGTAAGGGGCATTAATCCCCACCTCACCTTGGGGATGGACCTTCAGCTGAAGCCACAGGGCCCCCTTGCTGCAGAGCCTTGACTCTTCCCTGGGGCCCACAGAGCAGGCAGGCTAAGCCAAGCCAGGCTCAACTTTGGGGTTCCCAGTGCCCAATGGCTATGTATGAGGTGAGGCAGCAGTGAGACACCTTCCTAGTTAGGGCAAACAGCTAATACCAAGCCTCTGAAATCCAGCAAGGAGCTCTGGCCCCCACCCAGACTTCCCCAGACAGGACCAGAGGACTCCTAGTTCTAGTGTGCACTGGCAGGCAGCTATTACCCCAGGTTCTTCTCCTATCCCGGGTCTGTCTCCTTTCCTTTCCTGGGGCATATAAGCTAAAATGGATGGAACCTGGAGCTGACCAGGAGACCATAAAGGGCATGGCTATTTCTCAGACCTGAAGACTGGGGTGCTTCTTGCCAGAATGTTTAAGACACTTGAATAATTGCTGTTTGCACTTACTGCACGGTCAGACCACGTCACTACACTTTCTATGCAAGGGGAGGGCAAGGCAGAGTGGTGGTCATGGCTCTCAGCTAACCTATTCAAAGATCTTTTCCAGTTGATTAATCTATTTTCATATTTATGAAGGAGTCTTAATGTTCTGCCCTATAAAACTTTCAACTTTGTGTTGGGAGTAGGGCTGGTTTTGTAGGCCCTAGGGCCTGCTCTATGTATTTGTCAACACGTGATACACCCAGTTGGTTAAATGGTTTATACGTGGACTGATTTCTTCCCTTTCTGCTACAGCCGGAGCTATGGGAAGAGTCTGTCCTTATAGAGCCGCAATAAGAAATAACCAAAGATGAAGCTGGTCAAATATTTTCATATCTTGTTTCTGTTGATTTTTTTTTTTTTTTGAAACTTTCCCAGGACACTTTGAGATTTAAAAATGAATAAAGTCTGTGTTACAGGTGCTGGTCAGCCTTCTTACTTGTATCCTTGTTCCTCATCCTCTGGAGTAAAGACAAAGGTCCAGGAGTGATGCAGCAGTATCTCTGCCAGGACCCTGTCCCCGTCCCCTAGTAGTTGGGAGTAGGACACTCACAGGCTAGAGGGATCCAGACCCCTCTGTTCCACCCTCAGCTTCTCTTCCTGGGCCCTGAGTGCTGGGTAGAAGTTGGGTCAGCTGCTGCCCCAAGCCAGCTTCATCTTCTGGTTGTGGGCTTTGGAAGAACGGGAGAACTGGCTCTTAGCCACTGTGAGGGGGACAGCTTTGCCACTCAGGTATACCTTGTTGTGGCATTCAGGTAGCCATGGTTCAGAGTTACAGGGCTGGGGTCCTTGGCCCACTCCCACGTAGGCCATCACGTAACCTGTCATAAAGGCATCGAAACCAGCCCGATGCAATCCATCCCCAGGCACTGGGTTAGGATTGACTTGACTCTCTGGAGCTTCCGAGCTGGCCATGTCAGCTGTGTCAGGCCTTGCTGCTCTCTGCTCCATCTCCAAGTCATTTTTGTGACCTTGCTTAGAGCCAGGTTGGTTCCCAGTCTCATCCTCAGGCACCTCCTGCTCAATTTCCTCAGGCTTGAGGCCAACCCTACAGACCTGCTTGGTGGGAGGACCATCCTCGGTTTCCCCAGAAGTCTGTTTCTCAGGCAGGCCCAACAAAGACCTCCGCCGTTTCTCTCTACGTCGTCGCCGTCGCCTCTTGTCCTCCACCACAGCTTCATCAGTGTCAATGATAAGGTCAATATCATGGGACCGAGGACACTGTGGTCCCAGGGGGCACCAGCCATAGGCCTAGAGGTAGGAAAAAAGCTTAGAGAGGGGTTCCAGGCATCAAACGTCCCTCCCCCAGGAAATGGGCAGGTGCTCTCACCGAGAAGTTGTCACAGATGCTGGTGGAATGAATACGGTAGGTTGCAGGGGGCATGCAGCAGCGGTAGTCAATATGGGCCCTCATGCTAGAAGGATAGCTGCAGAACTCCAGGGTGAGGTGTGGGCTGCCAGCTGCCCGCTGCTTCCCATTTTCCCGCTCACTGTAACATCGCAAGAGGGTATTGGTCCACTAGCATATAAGCTCCATGAGAGTAGGGGTTTCTGTCTGTTTTGTTCACTGCTGAACCCTCAGCACCTAAAACAGTGCCTGGCACATGATAGGTGCTCACTAAATATCTTAAGTGAATGAAATAGTCAAGCTTATACCAGGCCCCACCCCATTCTCTCAACCAGTTCCTCACCATTTCCGGAAGGCATATTCTAGGTAGGAGGCCACGAAGCGGGCGTGAAACTCAGCAGCATATTTGGTGTCATAAATGCCAGCTGGGAACATTTCACATAGGTCAGCAGTAAAGGTACCCAAGCTCTCAGGCAGGTGTGCATAGAAGTTCTGGTACAGGAACACCAAGTCTATAAGACCGTTGTGTAGTACCAGGGGCCGGCGGGCCCGGATTAGCTCCAGGAATAGAGTCCTCACTGATTGGCTCTGGCTCTCATCACCCTGGGTGGAAAGAAAGGGGTCATCAGGAAGGACAGAGTCCCCTAGGGAGCCTTGCAGGACACTTATCCCAGGGTCCCTCACCTGGAAAGCTCTCCCTTGCTTTCACCTAATTCAATGCTATTCACCAGTGTAACAGTGTTGTTTCCCCAGCTCTGTCACTAGTGATTCCCCATACTCCCTAAGAAGCAGATCCTCCCCATGCACCCAGCCTAGAGTAGTAAGAAATGAAGTCACAGAAGGGGCAGTCTCTAGGCTGGAGGCCTACCTTGTCATTGCCCTTGTGGTAGGGGATACCCTGGGCGTACTGCTGGTTGAAGTTGAAGCCATGCTGTACCAGGAACTGCACAGACTTTGGTTCTATGACATACTCTTCCATGCACAGCAGGGTCAGATTGAACACCTGGGCCAGGTATGAGTGTTCACCCTGGGAGAGGAAGAGATTCTGCTACATCCAGCCTTGGGAGAAAAAAACCTCATAGCTGATGTTCCCCAGGATCTCAACCCTCCTCCCCCCAGCCACAGACCTGGGATGCAGGTGAGATCAGCCCATACCTTGTCTGGCTGCTGCTTGAAGCAGGCGAGGCCCAGGGAGAGGATAGAACGGGTCCTGGCAGCATGACACACGGCCTTGTAACGTTCCTCGATGCACCTTGGGGTTGGGTTTGGGGGTGGCTGTGGCTGGGAGTTAGCTTCATGAAAGACCCAAACCACCCAGGACTGTGACCTCCACTACAGGGTTGAGGTCTGCCCCTCCTTCCAAGGCTAGGACTAAAGAGATCAGGGCTTATACTTACTGGTTCAGCAAACTCTTCCTGTCCCCAAGCCCACTCAGTTCCTATGGCGCAGTAAAGGGAGAGTTGTGTTAGGTCCACAGTATCAGCCCTTTCACAACCACCTGCTCTCCCAACTCCCAACTCTCACCGTGTCCACAGCCACAAAGCTAGACGTCTTTATGGCCAGCAGGAGGGATGGCCACATCTCCTTGAAGTTGTCACTTTGCACATCCACCACGGGAACCTGGACTACTAGCTCCTCCCCAGATTTTGTGCTTTGGCTGGCACCACCTGGGGATAAGGAGGGTGACGGATGTTAATGCTCAGGCAAGGGCCTAAGAAAAAAGATACCAAGCTAGGCCATGGCTGGGGGCAGGGGCAGTTTCCTTCAAGGCAAGAAATGGCAGCTTTCTCCTCAAGCGTATCACATATGCTCTATACACAGGCCTTGGAGTGAACAGTGTCCTGAATTTGGGGAGAGAAAGCCTGGGTCTTCCAGTGGCTTATGTGAGACTCTGGGAAAATTTCTTCCCCCTCAGCATCAAAACCTGTAAAAGAGGAAGGTAGGACTAGATGATCTGTGAGGTTCCTTTTCCTCACATCCTGCAGGAAATAGTTTGCAAGGCTTGATGATTTCAGCCCCTTTACTATCCCAAAGGCTCTATACTACTGTTCATGGCCACAAGCGGCGGCAGTAGCCAGTATGCCCCAGAGCCTGATAAATAACGCCCCAACACGTCCCACTTCCTGTGGACCACAACTCCCAACCTCCCTAACTTAACAGAGCCATGAACTCCAGACTACATCTCCCGACATGCCCCCACATGCCCTGCGCCCAAGACTCTAGGCTTTTGCAGGCGGAACTGTGGTGCACACCGGGACTTGTAGTCTCCTCGTGGCTGGTTCAGAAAGAAGGCGCTATTCCTCTGAAACTTGAGATCGGTTTCTTAGAACTACGAGCCCGAGACCCTCCCCCCACCGGACCGCACAGGCTTTTAAAGCGGCCCCTGGGAAGCCACTCACCGTCAGAGACGGCTGGAGCTGAGGCTGCGCCATCGTCACCGTCGGCGGCCATGACACCGAGGTCCCTCGCTTGTATAGTCAGTGTGCACGCGGGACTTCCTCTTCGTCTCCTCACTCCGCTCCTGCAGTCGGGGACGGGGCGGAGCTTCGCCCCCGGAGTCGCCGACCGGTCGGACTTCCGTTCAGACCTCCCGGGTCTGGCGCGGTGGAGCCAGCCTGGCGCGCGCTAGGAGCCTATTGGCTGGCGTGGGCCGGTTCACCGCCCGGATTGGCCGGAGCCACGCCCCCTGGAGTTCGTCTGGGAGCTGGGCGCTGGAGATCGCGCAGGAGGTAATTTTTTCTCTGCGTACAACGCAATTGGAACGTGGGCCTTCGCGTTACCCTGTCTTCATCGATTCGGCCCCGGGGTGGGGATCCCCAGAGGATGTGGCGCTGCCTGAGCTAAGCTTAAAGCACGCGTAGGAGTTATACAAAGACTGGGGAGTGTAGGGGAAGGAAGGATATTTGGGAAGGGGCAAGCTGCCAGGGAGGGTGGAGAGCTCACGGCGTTCCAGGAAGTGAAAGAAGCCGGGACGGAGACAGGAGATGAGGCTGCGGAGGTTGAGAGCGACCGGCTAGCAGGAACACTTTTGAAACAATCCGTGCGCGTGGTAATAAGGATTTGAATTAAGCCTCCGGTAGGGACAGATTGTAAGTAATTAGGAGATATAGTTGACCTTGAGGGGTTTTGGACATGATTCCTGCTACCGTGAGTGTTGTCCCTACCGTAGACTAGCCCTTTCCCAAGGGCTCTGCTTCCCACCAAGGACTCTCAACCCTTTATCTCTTTGATTATTTGCTGTTTCCAGTCCATCTTCAACCTTTCTCTCGAGTCTTTTCATTATTCTGAATTGTTTGGATTTTTCCCATTCTGGAAAAAGGGGAACCTCCTTTTACTCTACCCCATCCCAAATTAGTTTAACAAGTATTATATACAATTTGCCTGGCACCGTGCTCGGCTCTGGGGACACAACAGCCAACAAAAGATACCCAGTCCTAGCTTATATGGAGTTTTACAGTTAAGTGGGGGAAGCAGACACTGATCAAAGAATCACAAATAAATATGGAATTAAAATTGGTATAAGAGCAACAATGGAGAAGTACACAAGAGGGTAAGACTGGGGGGGATCTGATTTGGACATTTAAGTCAAGACCTGAAAAATGACTGTTAGGTAAAACATAGAAGAGCTCTTCAAGCAGAGGAAATGGACTGGGTGAGGCCTCAAGGAGGACAGACACTTGGGGATTTTGAACCAACTATTTCAGGACAACATAGTTGTTCCGTAGTGAGCGAGGGGGATGGGGCTTGTTGGAGCCTACAAAGCTTATGTTAAGAGGATTGGCTTTTAAGAGAAATGGGTGTGACAGCCAAAGCCCTCTCCAGTGGCCTACAAGGTACTTGTAGTCCTGGGCTCTCCACTTTCTTTACCTCTCTGACCTCATCAACTCCTCACCCTTTCCTCATTCCATTCTAACCATGCTGGCTTCCTCATTGTTCTACAAACACCAGGCAACCTCCTTAGGGCCTTTGCACTAGCTTCTTAGGATTCCTTTCCCACAGGTATCCATTCACATGGCTAACTCCTTCAACTGCTTTAAGTCATTGGCCAAATATCACTTTAATAAGGCCCACCTTGACCACCTTCTTTAAAATTGCAACACTCCCACACCCCTACCCACCCATCCCCTTCACTGCTCTACTTTTCCTCTTTATGTTAGTATTTATCACCTAACATCCTATATAATTTACTGATTGTATGCATTATTTATTTCCCATTAGACCCTAAGCTCTGGGACTTCCCTGGTGGTCCAGTGGTTAAGACTCCATGCTCCCAATGCAGGGGACACGGGTTCAATCCCCGGTCGGGGAACTAAGATTCTGCATGCCACACAGTGTGGCCAAAAAATAAAATAAACCATCTATAGACTTCAAATAATGAAATTAAAAATAATAATAATATAAACTCCAGGAGCCTTTGATGTTTTATTTACTGAAGTATTCCAAGTACCTAAAACTGCTCCATAAATATTTGTTTAATGAGTTAATGGGAAGCTCTTGAAGGTTTTAAGTAAAAAAGTGACATGATCATGTCTTAAAAGATTGTTTTAGTCTTTAGAGAACGGATTGTAGAATGAATGATGGAAGTCAGCGAGTTTGGTTAAGGAAGATTGGCTAGGAAGTGGAGGGGGTGGGTCTTGTGGAAGGGATTGGAGGAGGGGGAGGGAACATTCCTCCATATAATGGGATAAAGGACAAGGAAAGTGCAGATGGAGGTACGTTTGTACATTCATTCATTCTTTTCTCGGAAGGAGGAAGCAATCTCTTGATGAAAATGAGGTGTGAATTAAAAAGTTTGAGGAGAGAGTTTGAACCAGAGGCTCAGCAGGGACTGCAGTATAGCCAGGTGCAAGCTCTGCAGGCAGACCTTCGGAGTTTGAATCGAAAAGTTGCTTAATCACAAGCCTGTTTCCTTATAACTGAAATGAAGGTAATCCTAGAACATACCTCATGGAGTTGTCAGGAGATTGAGAAATCTGGTAAAGCACTTAGCATAGGGTCTGACATATAACACTGACTAACTGTTAGCTACTGTTCTGTTAGGCAGCCAGAACAATAAGGGAAGAGTGAAGATCAACCAGATGTGTTTTCTCATTCATTACTAATGGATAGGCGGCTATGATCTACTAAATCAGGAGATTAGGAATAAAAATAGCTCATCCCCGTGCCCGCCCTGCCTCCCCCGCCCCCCCCCCCCGCCCCCCGCCACAGTTTGCCATCTTCTCTCGGGCAAATCTTTCCCCTCTCTGATCCTTGGTTTCTCCTTTTTTTTTTCCCTCTTTGCATTTTATGCTTTAAATCATTATCACAGAGGTTTCTCCTTTCCATAGAATGAGGGTTTGGACTAGATGATTACTAAATGCTGTTTCAGTGTAAATGTGCTACATCTCTAAGCAGATAAACCTCCTACCTACACCTGTACTCCCAGGGATACACAGGTGCTCCCGCACAGGAGGCTTTGGTCCTTGACTCAGCCCAGCCCTGGCCTCTTATTTTGTTTATGTCTCCAAGACTATACTAATGCTGGTTCCTCTGAGGCCACTTGCAGGACCTCAGCCCTACTGGTCATACCTCAGTGCCACAGGCAGCCAAGAGCAAACCCATGAGCATCTGGGGAGTGCTTGGAGAAAAGCTAGACACTTTATATGAATGGTGTGGGGAGGGAGGTAGCTTTACCTTCTGCGGGGCCCTAAGATTCAGCCTCATGGCGACTGACTACTTTGGCTGGGCCTTTCCTTTCTAGTCAATCATGAGGAAGCCACGAGCAGCTGTGGGAAGTCGAAGTCGTTGCAGGAAGCAGGCATCCAGCCAGGAGGGAAGGGAGAAACGTGCCCTCAGCAGCAGCCAGGCCAAGCCGTCTGCACCTGACGGTGAGGAGCTTGGTCTTAGAGACTCAGGGGCTGGTTTAATTGGCCATGAAAGGGGACAGATTCAGGCTGGGAAGGGAGCATGGTATGTATCAAGGCATTAAGGAACTAATTAAGGTTCTAATTCTGACTTTCCTCTGTGGCTTTGGGATAATTGCTCTGAATAGCTGCTTTCTTACCAGTGACATGGCGTAGTAGTCTGTGCATTTCCTTCCTCACTTGGCTCTCATGGGATCAAATGAGTTTATCAACCTGTCAGTGTTTTGTAAATGGGAAGGCCCTGCACAGGTATATATTATGCTTAGCTGAAACATGGATTTTCATTATGACCCAGAGACAAAGGAGCCAGGGGTATCACCCTGGGAAATGAAGGCCAGAAACTTGGCTAAGGCTACCCACGGCTAGAGACTCCAGGTCCCAAGCTTAAGCAAGGGCTTGGGGGTGGGGGAAGCTTTAAGTGGAACAGACTGAAACCAGGCCACAGTGCCCCAGATTGCTGGTGCACAGCCTGTGCAAGGACGATCCCTGAGTTTTCTGAGGCTCCAGCAGGCCTGGCCAGGCAGCAGGAGGAGGTGAGATTGCAGGCCCCTGTCTCCCCGTACCATCTATTCAGAGACACAGCTGAGGTGACAGTCTTCCGGAAGAGCCTGCTGAGCTGGTATGACCGAGAGAAGCGGGACCTACCCTGGAGAAGGCGGGTAGGTGGGTGAGGGGTGGGGATGGTGGAGTGGGGGAGGCTGGTGCCCAGCCCCCTCCACACTAACTGCCCATCTGGAATTTCATTGGCAGGTGGAGGGTGAGGTGGACCTGGACAGGCGGGCATACGCTGGTGAGTACATCTCCTGAGAGCAGGGCTGCTTTGCCTGGACGCTCTCAGGTCTGGGTCTGTGGGCTAGGAGCAGGGCTGGTTAGCCGTGTCCTCATACCAACCCCTCTTCCCCAGTGTGGGTCTCAGAGGTCATGCTGCAGCAGACCCAGGTTGCCACGGTGATCGACTATTATAACCGATGGATGCAGGTGACTTCAGGGAATGAAGGGGAGGGTCATGGTCCAGACCCCAGATGACTCCTTTGGGGTGGGAATAAAGAAGGCTTCTTCCACCTCCTTCACCTTTGGCTTCATCTCTTTTTGCCTGCCTTCGGGCTGTAGAAGTGGCCAACGCTGCAGGACCTGGCCAGTGCTTCCCTGGAGGTGAGAGCCACCCTAAGGTCGGGGAATGGGGACTACTGAGGACCGACCTCTGATCCCTCTGACCTCTGACCCCACCCACAGGAGGTAAACCAGCTCTGGGCTGGCCTGGGCTATTACTCTCGAGGCCGGCGGCTACAGGAAGGAGCCCGGAAGGTAAGAGGGTGGCGGGGGGCGTGGGAGCCCCGGGGCCTCAGGTATCTTATAACCTTAAGCCTTCGCATCCCAATCAGGTGGTAGAGGAGCTAGGGGGCCACATGCCACGTACAGCAGAGACCCTGCAGTGGCTCCTGCCTGGTGTGGGGCGGTACACAGCCAGAGCCATTGCTTCCATTGCCTTTGGCCAGGTGAGCCCATAGCCCACCCCCATATTGTGTGTGCCCACCTTCCCTCCTCCCAGACCAGGCTGACTCCTGGACTCCTCTGTGCCAGGCAACCGGTGTGGTGGATGGGAACGTAGTACGGGTGCTATGCCGTGTCCGAGCCATTGGTGCTGATCCCAGCAGCACCCTTGTTTCCCAGCAGCTCTGGTAGGATATTGGAGTAATGGGGGAGATTGGGAGAGTTGTCTCCAAAGGATCTTTGGCTCACAGCAACGTTCCCTTCTTGTAGGAGCCTAGCCCAGCAGCTGGTGGAGCCAGCCCGGCCAGGAGACTTTAATCAAGCAGCCATGGAGCTGGGGGCCACAGTGTGCACCCCGCAGCGCCCGCTCTGCAGCCAGTGCCCTGTGCAGAGCCTGTGCCGGGCACACCAGAGGGTGAGCCAGCTGGGGAAGGGGCAGTCAGGGGTCCTAGGGAGTGACCCCTGCCCCGTGACATCCTGCCCTGTCTCTGACTCTCAGGTGGAGCGGGAGCAGCTCTCAGCCTCACGGAGCCCGCCAGGCAGTCGTGACGTGGAGGAGTGTGGTGAGTGCCAGCCCTAGCCCTTCCCTGTACTGTCGAGGAGCTGCCTGTGGCCGCCTCATTCCATTTCATTCTACAGTCTGAGTAAGATTCTACAGAGCTGGGCCAAGGCCTGCTGTCTGGGCTTGGCACCTAAGCCCACGTGGCCTGAGTGGGGCTCTTGGATCTCTGTTCCCAGCTCCCAACACTGGACAGTGCCAGCTGTGTGCGCCTCCCACAGAGCCCTGGGACCAGACCCTGGGAGTGGCCAACTTTCCCAGAAAGGTCAGTCGCAGGCCCCCCAGGGAGGAGTGCTCTGCCACCTGTGTTCTGGAGCAGCCCAGGGCCCTTGGGGGTGCCCGAATTCTGCTGGTGCAGAGGCCCAACTCAGGTACCTTGATCCTCGGAGTGCAGGGAGGTGGCATGAGCAACAAGGAAGAAATAGAGGCATCAGTAGCTAAGGCCTAACAGATACCTGGCTGCCCTCCCTCTCAGGTCTGCTGGCAGGACTGTGGGAGTTCCCATCTGTGACCGCAGAGCCCTCAGGGCAGCACCAGCGCAAGGCCCTGCTGCAGAAACTGCAGAGTTGGGTTGGGCCCGTCCCGGCCACCCGCCTTCGGCACCTGGGACAGGTGAGTGAGCAGAGGAGGGGCCAGGAATGATGGCTTCTGTGGCCACATCCGCAGGTCTGTTTCAGCCTCTTGACGCTCCCCCCAGGTGGTCCACACCTTCTCTCACATCAAGCTGACATATCAAGTATACGGTCTGGCCCTGGAAGAACAGACCCCAGTGGCCATTGTACCACCTGGAGCTCGCTGGCTGACCCGGGAGGAGTTTCACACCGCTGCTGTCTCCACCGCCATGAAAAAGGCACTACCTTTGTTGTCTTCGTTGTACTTTTTGTGTTTCCTACATGTTCTAAGTGAACCTGTTACTATGTAAGCAAACAAAAAAGCATATTTTAAACAAAGGTGCTGGGGTATGAAGTTGAGGGCTCTTTGGGGTCAGATGCCAGCCCTGCACTTTCCTCCTCTCTTCTTGTCTAGGTGTTCCGTGTATACGAGGGCCAGCAGCCAGGGACCTGCAAGGTGAGTGTCTTGGCCCTCACCCAGCCATCTCTCTCCAGGACCAAATCCACAGGTTTTCAGTGAGGCAAATGATGCACGTTTGGGTGAACAGTCTCCATGACAGACTTCACTGGGGCGAGAGAAATAGTTCTTGACCAGACTTTACAATCTGGGTCCAGGGTAGAGAGGGGACAAGAGCAAATGATGGAGACAGTAGTGTCACAGGTGTGTGAAATGTTTGTACAAGATTTTGTGGGATATGAAGTGGGGAGCTATCATTTTTATCTAGGAGGCAAGAATCAGGAATGGCTGCTTGGAAGGAGTGGCTGGTAACCTGGGTCCTGGAAATGAATTGTTTTCTCCAGGTTTGGAAGGGGAATCAGCTGTAAAGACGTTCTTTCCAGGCCCAAGAGTAGTGTGAGCAAAGGTGGGGTACAGTACAGTCTGCAGCGCTCAAGGAGCTGTGAGCATTTGGTTTAGTTGGAGCGGTGAGCAGGGCCTGCCCAGGCCAGTCAGGAACGTGAACGCCAGGCCACTGAAGCATTTTAGGTGGAGGGAGGAGTCATCTTTGCATCTTAGGAAGACTGCCTCAGTCTGCCTTTTTAAATTAATTAATTAATTTCTGGCTGCGTTGTGTCTTCGTTGCTGTGTTCGGGCTTTCTCTAGTTGCAGCGAGTGGGGGCTACTCTCTGTTGCGGTGCGGGCTTCTCATCGCGGTGGCTTCTCTCGTTTTGAGCACGGGCTCTAGGGCTTTAGGTGTGCGGGCTTCAGTAGTTGTGGCTCGCGGGCTCTAGAGTGCAGGCTCAGTAGTTGTGGCGCACGGGCTTAGTTGCTCCGCGGCATGTGGGATCTTCCCGGACCAGGGCTCGAACCCATGTCCCCGGCATTGGCAGGCGGATTCTTAATCACTGCGTCACCAGGGAAGTCCTCAGGCTGCCTTTTAGAGAGTTGATCGAAGAGTTAGATACTGGTAACAGGATGGAAGCTTTACAATATAAGGCTAGAATCTGAGCTAGATCAGTGGTGTGGGGGGAGGGGTGGAAGGAGAAGATTCTTTGTTGCCCCCTCAGTACCTCCTTCCTTCGGCTTCTGCACAGGGTTCCAAAAGATCCCAGGTGTCCACCCTGTCCAGATGGAAAAAGCCCAGCGCAGGCCAGCAAGTCCTGGATAGTTTCTTTCGGCCCCACATCCCCTGCTGATGCACCCAGCCTCAACAGTGCAACACAGTGATGCCTCTGGAAGCCCCCACCCCCTGAGAATCCTGTTTAATAAAGTGCTGATTTTTGTAGTCATTCTGGAGACTTTCCACCTTCTCCTTAGCCCCCTCACTCCTCACCTCTGAGGGACCCAGGAAGTGGTAAAGTCCTGCTTGGTCGTGACTTCCACTGCTGAGCTCCTAGCCAGCCCTGGGCAGATGGAGGAGGGGAGTGTTCTGTCCTGAGTGATCTGTCCTCCTCCAGCCCCAGAAGAGAAGAAGGCAGCTGCAGGGAGCCCCTGCCAGTGGCTGACATCCAGCGCTCTCAGTCCATGTCTCTGGTCAGCTCTGATTGGAGTTGTGTTATCACCCTAGAGCAGGTGGTTGAGCTCAGCTCTGACTCAGCCCCTCCCACCTGCAGTGGCTGGTCCCTAGGGAGAGGGGAATCACAGAGGAGGATTTGTTTTGTCTTAGATTCCTACCTCAAATAATAAACCATTTATTTAGGGGTACATTACATATGCAGTGAAACAATACAGAAAAGCAGAGGGTTTTTAATCATAATATTGGGAGTGTGGTGGAGAGAAATGGGGTCAGAGAAGGACACAAGGAGGGTTCAAAAATATTGGTTATGTTCTATTTCCTAATTGTGTAATTCCTTTATTCTTTACATTTTGCATATATGTTAGATATAGACAATATGAGAAACGTTTCACAGTTTAAAAAAAAGTCCCATCTCTTTGGACCCCTGTGAGATTCAACTTCTGGCACGATGAGATGGAGGCCACACCTGGCTCCTAAAGACAAAGCCTTTCACTCCAGGCCTCTGTGGGTGTCTCTCAGTTCCAGCAGGCCCTGTGCTGGACTCCCCAGTGCTCCAGGACAGGCGGCTACACCCAGCTTCAGCCCTTCTCAGGCTTCCTGGACCCTGGCAGCTTGCTCCTGCACGGACTGCCACAGGGCCCGAATGTTGCCCTGGCCAAATCCAGTGGCCCCCTGCCTCTGAATCAGCTCCAGGAAGAAAGTGTCCTCTGCAAAGAGCGACTTGGTGAAGACCTGAAGCAGAAACTTGCCTCTGTCACCATCTAGCAAGACCCCCTGTCGGGCCAGCAGGCTAGGCTCTAGCCCTGCAGCCAGGATCTGCTTCTCCTTGCCTGGCTGCTGGTAGTAGGCCTCAGGAGGAGTCAGGAGCTGACCCCCGGCCCCTACCACACCCTCAGTGGCTTTCATGATATTTGGTGTGTATAACCCCACGTGCTGCAGTCCAGGTCCCCCGTTCCGGGCCAGGAACTGCTCCACCTGGTCCTGTCGGCTGGTGACCCCCAGCAGGGACTCGGCCAGCACGAGGGTAGGGACAGCACTACCCGTAGGGGCCCGCAGGGCGGTGAGCCTCAGCCCCCCGGGCCCGGACTCTGCTGCCACCTCCAGGCCCAGCTCCGGATCCTCACCTGGGCTCAGCGGCAGGTGGTGAAAGCCTAGACAGTCGTGGAACCAGCGCATCAGTTTTGGGGAGCTGCTGGGGGTGCAGGCCAAGGTCAGGTGGTCCACGTGGCTGACCCAGCCCGGGCCAGGTGCGGAGGGCACAGGCCTAAAGCCGGGCAGAAAGGGCCCGCAGAAGCCAGTGCGGTCCAGCAGCGTCAGGCTGAGGTTGCCGGCCGGCGAGCTGATCACGGCGTAGGTGGCGGTGCCCTGCTCATCCCGCACGCTGACAGGGGGCACCGGCACGCTGCAGCCGAGCGCCGCCAGCGCCCGGGCGGCGGCGCCCGCGTCCGCCACGTCGAAGCACAGGTTCGTGGCACTGGGCACCGCATGATGCGGGTCCAGGCCGTACAGCGGCTCTGCGGGCCCCGCGCCCTCGTTCACCAAAAAGACCGCGTCGCCGCTCCGCAGAGCCAGCTGCCGCCAGCCGTCTGCTTCCCGCACCGCCATGGGCTGGAAGCCGAAGAGGCGCTGCAGATCCCGGGCGAGGGGCAGCCCCGCCGGCGCGTGGAAAGCGATATGGCACAGACGGCGGGCGGGCGCGGCCATGGCGGTCTGGATGGCGTCCCCGGCCTGTCCCTCCCCTGGGGACAATCACTTGTCCGGGACTCGGAGACTCTCAGTCCCTGGCTTGTCGTCAGAAGCCGGTGGAGTCCAATTTTGCCTGCAGACCGCGTTCCTCGATCTTTTTCGGGGAGAAGCCACAAACGGACCACTTGGGGTCTTGCGGTTCCCTCTGCCGAAGCACGCCAAACTGGGGCTGCCTGGAGACCACCGAGTCTGAGCTGTGGCTCTAGAGAACCACGCGGAGCCAGTACAGGGGCGGGGCGAGAGAGGGGGGCGGAGCCAGTGACTGCCACTCTCCACCCTCTCGCTCAGCCTGTGTGGCCGAGAGTACACCGGGGGCACAGGACTGACCCTTCCCATGACCTCTGGCTGGGCCTCACTCTTGGGCACTGACCTTCCCACGGCCTCTGGCTGGGCCACACACCTTTGGGCACTGAGCCTCCCATCCCCGGACCCTGGAGATCACAATAGCTGCCTTCACTAGGTTCTAGGCACTGGGTTCCTACTCATGCCCCAACCTCAGAGCAAAGGGAATCAGCCCTAGTCGGGGGAAGAGTCCGAATTTTCCCTCTACAAGCACGGAATTTCTTAGCAATTTCATGTTTTAGCTTAAAATTTTTGGAGAATTTTGCTTTTAATTGCCTAATGTTCCTTTAAAACTTAGAATAAAATGCTTTAAGTTACAGATTTTCACTTTTTCCCCAAAATGGTCCAGAGAAATTTATGTTATAGGAAGATAGACCATTTATTTAGCTCCTAAATGCATCTCTCTTTTGGGAAATCTTTCAGCTGCACCTTTTCAACCCCACTTCTCCCTTAACATTTTTTACGCCCTTGTCCCAAACAAGATTTGGAGAAAAAACAGTGGCTCAGGATCTGAAAGGAACAGCTGCACAGGCATCCTTTCTCACCCTCCTGACTCTATTAGGACTAGAATAAGTCCTCTTTGCTCTTTCCAGCTTCCTGACTGGGTATTAGGCCAGAGGAGCTTTCTGGGGGCATTTCAGGCCTTGCCACTGAGAACTGTGTGAGATCACTGGATTGAGGAAATTCGGAGTCTTCTGGAACTTCACCTGGTAGCTCTTGAAGGGTTTGGAAGGGCATTCCATGAAGAGCAAATGGCATAAGCAAAAGCTCAGTGAGGAATGTGAGCCAAACCCTCAGAGGAGCAATGGAGCATAAGGTTGGGGAGACAGTTGGGTTGGATGCCTGTGGTCTGAGGCAATGCAAAAGAGATTCATTTGTCAGGCAGCCTGGTGTGATGACTTACTGTTGAGTTTCATTGGCAGGAGGGAGAAGGATGTGATGAGGGGACAGGGCTTAGAAAAACACCTGGCTGGGTGTTCAGGCCTACAGCCAGGAAGGCAGTACCTGAAGCAGTGGTGAAAGGTACTTGGTGCTACTCTGCACTCCAGTGAATTGGAGAACATGGACTCCAAAAGCCAGACAGACCTGGGTTTAAAAATCTACCTCCAACACTTACTAGCACATGTATAACTTTGGGCAAATTGCTTAACTTCTGAATCTTAGTTTCGTCATCTATAAAAATGGGAATAATAATAGTACCTACTTAGTGGGATTGTTTTGATTAAATGAAATAGTATATGGTGCAGCCTGGCAAAAGATCCAGGTTTTAGCCTGTGAACCTGGGCCTGACTGTGGGGTCAGGGCATACAAAGGGCTACTCCTCCGTAGTCCTGAGCACTGGGAAGGCACTGGGAGGGCTCTGGCTTTGGTGGTGTATTCTGGGGGAGGGGGCCCTGGGAATAGGGATCTGAGAGGGCTGGTACAGAAAAGACAATGCTCTGCCCCAGCTCTCATGATTGGGGCCCCAAGGGAGCAGCTTCCAGGCCTTTGGTCCGGGAGAAGGAATTTCCACTCAAGGGCTCCAGGTATGGACAAAGGGAACAGAAACAGGACCCCTGACCAATCACTTCTGACCTGGGGGAGGGTAGATTTCTGGAAGCTAAGTGGGGGTTGTCTTAAAGAAAAGGATGGGGCTTCCCTGGTGGCGCAGTGGTTGAGAGTCCACCTGCCGATGCAGGGGACACAGGTTCGTGCCCTGGTCCGGGAAGATCCCACATGCCGCGGAGCGGCTGGGCCTGTGAGCCATGGCCACTGAGCCTGCGCGTCCGGAGCCTGTGCTCCGCAACGGGAGAAGCCACAGCAGTGAGAGGCCCGCGTACCGCAAAAAAAAAAAAAGAAAAAGAAAAAGAAAAGGGTGACCTTGTCTGGGGTACACTGCCCAGCAAGGGCACTGTGCTTGACTTTGGCCCAGTGCACAGACGGCTCTGGAGACCAGTTGGGGTTAGAGAACTAGACTCTACTTCCTGCAGCCCTGCTGGCGTCTTGGCCGTGACCTCCTGGGATCAGACTGGTGTCCTCCTGCGATCAGGACCCTGCGGAACTTTCCCAAGATAGGTCCTCCGAGCCTGGCCGCGGTTGCACTCCTCCTGGAGCTATTGATAACGAGGGTGGGCGCGCAGGTCGAGACCTGAGGGAACCGGCCAATACCACTGGAGGGCGCGCGCGCGGGTCGGAGAGTTTAGGTGGTGACGCCTCTCCTATACATCCGCCTTTTACAACGACAAGGTCAGCAGAGGTGGAGATGGGAGCTGTGGAGGGCGGAGGAGTCGAACTCTCGGAGCTCGCAGACCCGAGGCACACTCGGCCCCTACAGAAATCCTGACCCCCGCCCGCTCCCCGCTCCTTCCCCTCCCCTTCTCCTCCCCTCTCCCCTCTCCTCCGCCCTCCCTCTCCCAGCCGCAAAGGAGGCCCCAAAGCTCGCACCTTTCAGGGCCTACCCCTCCCCTCCCCTCCCCTCCCCCTCCCCTCCCCTCCCCTCCCCTCCCCTCCCCCTCCCCTCCCCTCCCCTCCCCTCCCCTCCCCCTCCCCTCCCCCTCCCCCTCCCCTCCCCTCCCCTCCCCTCCCCCTCCCCCTCCCCTCCCCTCCCCTCCCTTACCTCACCCCGCCCCTCCCCTCCCCTCCCCCTCCCTTCCCCTCCCCTCCCCCTCCCCTCCCTTACCTCACCCCGCCCCTCCCAAGTTCCCTCCTTCCTTGCTTCCCCTGAAATCCGCTCCCGGAAACTCCCGCCTTTCTGGCCGCGCCCATCCGGAGCTCCCTCCCCATCCAGGAGGCGACCTCGGATGCTCCCTCCTTTCTGGCCTTGCCCTTGCCCTCACTCCCCGTGATTCCGTTCTTCTCCTTGAGCCCTTGACTTTTTATAAGGAGTGACCTGGAAGACCTCAGAGAAGGTGACTTTGTGTGTTTGTTTGTGTGTGTGTGTGTGTGTGGTAAAACACACATAATATTCACCACGTTACATTTTTAAGGTACGGTTCAGTGGTATTAAGTACATTCATGTCACGCAACCATCACTTCATCCATATGCTGAACCCTTCCTCCACAGCTGACACTGTACCCTTTAGATAGCTCGCCACTCTCCCCTCCCCCCGCCCCTGGCAACCACTGTTCTATTTTCTGTCTCTGTTATGATTTTGACTACTCTAGGTACCTCATGTAAGTGAAATCGTGCAGTGTGTGTGTGTGTGTGTGTGTGTGACTGGCCTATTTCACTTAGCATAATGCCTGTAAGTTTCATCCATGTTGTAGTATATGTCAGAATTGCCAGAAGGTGACTTTTGAGTTAATTCCTGAAGGAAGTGAAGGGGCAAGAGGAACAAATGTAAAGGCCCTGAGGCAGGAATGGGGCTGGTGTATTGGAGCAAAAGTCCAGTGCAGCTGGAATAGGATAGGGAGGAGGGGGAATAGTAGCCATAAGGCAAACTTTGGCTTTTACTCTGAACAATATAGGAAGCCACTGGAGGTCACCTTTAAGCTGAAGGGTGACCGGATCAGACTCCACATTTCTATTGAACCTCGCTGGCTGCTGAGTTGATAATAGGATGGAGGGTAGCAAGGGCAGAATGGGGAGGCCAGTGAAGAGGCTGTTGCTTCTAACATTGTCTGGAGGACTAGGGAAGGCTTCCCAGGAGAAGCTGAGACCAGAAGTTTGAGTAGGAATTGACAAGGTGAGGGGTACCTTTATGTGTCGGAGGTTGGGAGTGAAGTATTCCAGGTGGAGGACACGGCTTATACAAAGGTGTGGAGGTGAGAGCAAGTGTAGTTGATTGGCAATTGTTAGTACAGTTGGCCCTTTTTTTAAAAAAAGTTTTTGGCCGCACTGCGCAGCATGCAGTTTATTAGTTCCCCTGACCAGGGATCGAACCCGCATCCCCTGCAGTGGGAGTGTGGAGTCTTAACCACTGGACTGCCAGGGAAGTCCCAGTTGACCCTTGAATAACACGGGTTTGAACTTACATGCGGGTCCACTCATATGCAGGGTTTTTTTTCAGTAAATACATACTACAGTAGTACATCATTCGTGGTGCGTTAAATCCGAGGATGCGGAACTGCAGGTGTGGAGAGCCGACTCTAAAGTTATATGCAGATTTTACAGGGATTTCCAACTGCACAGGGATTGACCCCTTAACCCTACCACCCCCCACCATGTTGTTCAAGGGTCAGCTCATTAAACCCCTAGATTGGGAGCTTCCTGGGGAAGAGATGTATTTTCATTTCCATAGGGCAGGGCCTCTACAGGCGCCCTGAAGACCTGCTGATACCACCCTCTCCTCCCCTGTCACTGTGAAGTAAGAGTGCCACCTGGGTTAGACTAACCAGGGCTCTGGGTCTCACCAACACTCACATCATCAGTGAGCTTGCTTTACTGATTTTCCTCTCTCCTATATATCTTCATTCTGTCCCTTTTAAGAGAGATCATCAGGTCTCTTTCATCTTAAAAAAAAACAAACCAAAAAGCCCTCCCTCTATCCTGCTTACTTCTACAACTATTTTTGTATAATTCTCCTACCCTTCACAGCCAAACTTATAAAAATAAGGATTTTTAAAAATTAAAGTATAGTTGATTTACAATATTGTGCTAGTTTCATGTGTACAGCAAAGTGATTCAGTTATATATATATATATTTTTTTCAGATTATTTTCCTTCATAGGTTACTACAAGATATTGAATATAGTTCCCTGTGCTATACAGTAAATTCTTGTTGCTTATTTATTTTATGTATAGTAGTTTGTATCTGTTAGTCCCACACTCCTAATTTATTCTCCTCCCGACCCCCGTCCCTTTCCCCTTTGATAACTATAAGTTTGTCTTCTATGTCTGTGAGTCTGTTTCTGTTTTGTATATATATATTCATTTGTGTTATATTTTAGATTCCACATATAAGTGATATATATTTGTCTTTCTCTAACTTCATTTAGTGTGATATTCTCTAGGTCCACCCATATTGCTGCAAATGGCAATATTTCATTATTTTTATGGTTAATATTCCATTGTATATATGTGTGTGTATATATATATATATATATATATATATACACCACATTTTTAAAAGAAGATATTTATTTGGTTACACCGGGTCTTAGTTGCGGCAGGCGGGCTCCTTCGTTGCGGCTCCAGGGCTCCTTAGCTGTGGCATGCATGTGAGATCTAGTTCCCTGACCAGGGATCAAACCCTGGCCCCTGCAGTGGGAGCGCGGAGTCTTATCCACTGTGCCACCAGGGAAGTCCCATATACCACGTTTTTTTTTAATTTAACATTTTATTTCATGGAACTAACATATACAAAGTAAAAAAAAGTGTCTGAGAACAAAAAATGATTTTCCGAGTACTTTTTTCTTTCTAGTGTATCATTTATTTAATAAATATTTGTTTTACTCATACTACGTATGGGGAACTTTGCTATCTGCTAAGAACACACACACACACTTGGCATTGCCCCTACTTTTAATTTAATTATGGATAATGGCTATTTGTAATAAGAACAAAGGCTTCTATGCTTAACATACATTAACTCATTAAACAAAAATACTATAATCATGTCCACTTTGTAGTTGGGGAGACTGAGGCAAAGAAGAGTTAAATAATTTGCACAAGGCAGACAGCTGGTAAATGGAGAGGATGGAATTTCAAATCTGGCTTAGTTTTTAGTTTTTAGTCTCTTAACCATTATAGTGCATTTATTCTCTTAGCTCCCCGCCCACCGCTGGCGCCTCTCCGCTTGTGGGATCTTAGTTCCCCAGCCAGGGATTGAAGCCAGGCCCACGGCAGTGAAAGTGCTTTCTTAACCACTGGACTGCCAGGGAGTTCCCTGCATGTATCTTTTTGAATTAAGAGTTTTCATCTTTTCTGGATATATGCCCAGGAGTGGGACTGCTGGATCATACGGTAGCTCTATTTTTAGTTTTTTAAGGAACCTCCATACTGTTTTCCATAGAGGCTGCACCAATTTACATTCCCACCAACAGTGTAGGAGGGTTCCCTTTTCCCCACACCCTCTCCAGCATTTATTGTTTGATGATTTGATTTTTGACCATTGTGAGGTGGTACCTCATTATCGTTTTGATTTGCATTTATCTAATAATTAGTGATGTTGAGTGTCTTTTCATGTGCCTATTGACCATCTGTATGTCTTCTTTGGAGAAATGTCTATTTAGGTCTTCTGCCCATTGAAAATTAGTTTTTAAAGACATAAATTATGTAAAATTTCACTGTACATGCTTGCAATAAATATCCAAACATATAGGGACTTCTCTGGTGGTCCAGTGGCTAAGACTCCACGTTCCCAATGCAGGGGGCCTGGGTTTGATCCCTGGTCAGGGAACGAGATCCCACATGCCTCAACTAAAAACCCCACATGCCGCAATGAAGATCCCATGTGCTGCAACTAAGACCCGGCGCAGCCAAATAAATAAATAAATATTTTTAAAAATCCAAACATGAAAAAACATAAAATCAAAAGTAAAATTCTCCTTCGCTGACTACCCTGCAGAAATAACCACTGTGAAGAGTTTCTTGTGTATCCTTTTTAAGCATTTTCTATGCATTTATACAAGCATATATGGCTGTCCTTTTTCCTTGATGCATCCAGTCTTTTTTTTTAATTAATTAATTAATTAATTTATATATATATATATTTTTTGCGGTACGCAGGCCTCCCACTGTTGTGGCCTCTCCCATTGCGGAGCACAGGCTCCGGACGTGCAGGCTCAGCGGCCACGGCTCACGGGCCTAGCCGCTCCGCGGCACGTGGGATCTTCCCGGACCGGGGCACGAACCCGTGTCCCCTGCATCAGCAGGCGGACTCTCAACCACTGCACCACCAGGGAAGCCCTAATTAATTTATTTTTTATTTATTTATTTTTTTGGCTGCATTGGGTCTTCGTTGCTACACGCGGGCCCCCTCTAGCTGTGACGAGCAGGGACCACTCTTCATTGTGGTGCGTGGGCCTCTCAGTGCGGTTTCCTGTCTTGTTGCAGAGCACGGACTCTAGGCGCGTGGGCTTCAGTAGTTGTGGCACATGGGCTTAGTAGTTGTGGCTCACGGGCTCTAGAGCGCAGGCTCAGTAGTTGTGGCACACGGGCTTAGTTGCTCCACGGCATGTGGGATCTTCCTGGACCAGGGCTTGAACCCGTGTCCCCTGCTTTGGCAGGTGGGCTCCCAACCACCGTGCCACCAGGGAAGTCCTGATGCATCCAGTCTTGATGTATCCATTTCAATACATATAAATCTAGCATGTTATTTTTTTAAATTTAATTTATTTTTTTATACAGCAGGTTCTTATTAGTTATCTATTTTATGCATTAATATATGTCAATCCCAATCTCCCAATTCATCCCACCAACACCACCCCCAGCATGTTCTTTTTAACAGATATATAATATCCTGTTGTGTGGCTGTTTTATAGCTAATTTAACCAGCCCGCTGTTGAGTATGCAAATTGTACTTCACTTTAGCTATTTATAAAATGCCACAGTAAATATCCTCTCTGTAAATCTTTGTGCATGGGTGAAGTACATTTGTAGGCTAACTTCTTGGAAGTAGAATTGTTGGGGTAAAGGCTGTGTGTATTTTTAATTTTCATAAATTCTGCCTAATTGCCATTCAAAAAAGTTGTACCTAATTACACTCTCACTGATAACTTTGATAGTTTAGCTACACTTATTGAAAGAGTTGTCTACAGTTGCTTTCTCCACCTCTTCACCTCCTGCTTACAGCACAACTCACTCTAACTTGGCTTCTCTCCACCACTTCACTTTGAAAGGATCTAAGGAGAGGTTGACCGCTCTCTCCTTTCTGAAACACTCTTGCCCTGGCTTTTATAATACCGTACTTGCCTGGTCTTCCTCTGCCCACTTGTGAATGTTGGTGCTGCTTAGGGCTTCAGTTACCATCTGCATGCAGATGACCCCCACATTATTTCCTTCTTCCTAATCTTTATCCACCTGCTTATTTGCCATCTTGATGTGCACGCATGTCCCACAGGCACCTCAGATTCAACATGCCCAACATCCTCCTCCTCTGGTGCTCCCTTCTCAGCAGCTGTTCCACTGCTGTCCAGTGGTCCTAGCCAGAAACCTGCAAGGCATTTTTGAACCTCACTGTCCCTCAACCTTCACCTCCAGTCAATCACCGTGTCCCTGCCCATTCTATCTCCATAATGCCTCTCAAACTATCACATCTCTCATCATCTCCCCACACTACCCAAGTCCAGGTCCTCACTGTGTACCACCTGGACACTGCAATGACCTTCTAATTGCCTCCCTGGCTTTAGACTTACTACTCTCCAAACCAGTCTCCACCCTGTAGCCAGAGAGTGAGCTTTGAAAAATGCAGATCTGATTATGTTACAGTCCCGCTTAAAACCCTTCACTAAGTTCTGATTGCACTTAGGGTAAAGACAAATAAATCTCCCCTGGCTGATTAGGCCTTGGCAACCTAACTGTTGTCACCACTAACAATTGTTAGTCACCAACTGTTGTCACTACCAACCCCCTCCTTCATACTGTAATTAGTTTCTTGAATGTTTTATGCTCCTTCCCACTCAAGAGTTTTTGTCTTTGCTGTTCCTTCCTGCCTGGAATACTCTCTATTTCCCTCCTGCCTTGACCTGGCAAACACCTTCTCAATAAGTAGGTCTCAGCATAAATTTAACTTGTTTGAGGATGCCTTCCAAGACCCTGAGACTTATGCCCAGTGCCTAACACAAGGGTTGGTATGTGTTGAGAGCTCAATAAATATTTACTAATGAACAAGCGAAGGCCTCAAGGGCCAGGTGGGTGATTACCAGACTGCAGTTTTTCACATGACCTCTGGGTGTCACCCTTGGCCTCAACTTAACCAGGTCTTGGCTGGGAACCCAGAAGGAAGGGCAGATTTGATGCCCAGCCTGGCCCCATCCATCCAGCAAACTGGGAAAGGTTATGGGAAGCCCAGCTACTTCCTGGGTCTGACACGTTCTCCATCTGCTGTGGGTCAGCTGACTTGATAGGGTGACCGATCATACCAGTTTTCCCAAGACTGAACTGCCTGTGCTCCCAGGATGTGGAAATTTTAGTCGTAAATCTGGGACAATCCCAGGCAAATCAGGAGGATTGGTCACTGAACCGTGGACAGAGGGGTTGAAACCCCCACCAATGCACTAGACTAAGGTCTAGGCCAAGCAGGAGAGCTGGCTCCAACCCAGCCAAGCTCCTTGCAGCAACACCACTGGTGGGCTGACCCTGTAGCCTGGTGGTTGTAAGAATTTAGGGAGAGAAAGTATATATACTTTAAAGGAATATAAAGAGACCAACTTATGTCTGACAATGTCTACCATTTATTCAGTGCTGCTGGGCATAACATACTTATGCATATCTTTTCTAATCCTCACAGAAACCCTAAGAGTACCGAAGATTGTTTTCCTTTCAGAGATTAGAAAACTGAGACTCGAGACCAGACTCAAGTAACCAGACCAAGTCACGCAGCTGTTAAGTAACATGGTGAAATTCAAACCCTTATCTGTCCGAGTACAAAGCTTCAGCTATTTTCACTGAATCTTTAGCCTGGCCATTTCCTTCCTTCTCTAGTCACCATTTGAGAGCCCCAGGAGTGTGAGTAGGAGGCAAGAGGCAGGTGTGGGTGGAAAGGGTTGAGGAAGAGGGTCTGTGATCAGGGCCTGAGTGGGGGGTAGGGGATCCACATAGCATTGACAGCTTGCCTGTCCACATCAGAGAAGTCTCTGCTGTCTTGAACTAGGTGTGGGCATAGCCTGGGGACTTCAGGGAGGCCCCTGCACAGGCTGTCATCCTGACACCAGGCTGTATATTCATCAAGAAGCCAAGGCTATGTTTCCCAGAGTCCAGGATGAACCCAACCAGGCCTTATCTGATTGCAAATGGACATCTGGACAGGAGAGAGGCACAGGGGAGGGGCCATCAGGAGCTAGCCATAAACTCAAGAGATAAGTGAGGGGTGGGGGGATGGGTGGGGATGTGACAAGGGTCATGGTAAGTACAGTGCCTTGCCCAGAGTTTAGGCTCAGTGAGTGTTGCAATTAATGAGATAGCCAACTGCCCCTCTTTCCTAGAAATATCTGTAAGGCTGAGTTTTATTTTTGCCCAGATGGTTGTTTAGGAATTGAACTGCTTTTGAATACAAAACAAGAGTTGGTTGTGTAGAAGCATGAGCAGAGGCCTGACTTTGGTTATGTGGAAGAATGGGCAGAGGCCTGACTAGGCTGTGCAGTGGTCAGAGCCCTGATGAACACTTATTGGTCTGGCAGCCAGATATCCACTCCACAGGAGGTGTGATAAGCCAGACTCTGGGATTCCTTTACATTAAAAGACAAAATGCAGGCATCCTTCAAGAATTTTAAGTTCTCCGGCAGGAAGGTGCTTTGGGCTGTGCTGTTTTACTTTATTTTATTGGTGATGTCCAAAGATTTTTAGGGTGCAAGATCTGTCCTGGATCATCTTGGCCTCAAACCTGCCAGCCCCTGGCACTGGTGTGGCCTGGCACCCCATGGCCAGGTTCTTCCCTGTGGCTCCACTCTGCCAGCCAAGCCATCAGATGGGTGGTACTTGAGCAAGTCTTACCCAGAGCTGGGCCATGTCTCTGCTCTTCCCTAGCTGGCTTTCCAGCTTCCACTAGAGAACTGGGCCTTGTACATTCTAGGGAAGGCTGAGGATCTGGGCGTAAAGCAGGGGCAGAGAGAAGAGAAACCTTGCTTAAGCTGCCTTGTCCACAGGATTCCTCTTTCCTTCATTCTGAAAATACCTAGTTCTAACTGTGATGAAAGGGAAGAGGAATTTGTGAAAGTTACCAATACTGTACCATCACATTGATGTGGGACCTCTTGCCAGGAGCTCATGGAAGACAGTGACCTGGTGCAGTGGAAAGCACAAGACTTTAGGGTCAGTCAGAATTGGATTCTGTTACTTTCTTGCTGGGTAACCTTGGGAAAGTTACTCAACCTCTCTGAGTCTTGATTTCCTCAATTGATAAATAGGGATAATAATAATAATGATAATGTCTACATCATATGTTTGTTTTGAGGTCTAAATTTGCTGACCAATGTATATAAAAATATAATATTTATTGAGTGCTTATTATGTGGTAGGTCATGTTTAAGTGCTTTATAAGCATAATATGAACTCACATAACCCTATGAGTTGTGTACTTCCATTGTCCGTGCTTTATAGATACAAAACTGAGACTCAAAGAGCGTGAGTAACTTGCCCACACTGGTAAATAGCAGAGCCAGGATTTGGACCCAGGCAGTCAGGCTCCAGTTCACATGTACTTAACTACCAAGCCATGATGCCATATGGAGTAGGGCTGAATGAAGAATAGCTATTATGATCATAGTAATTTAGTATTAAATGCTTTTTATATCCATGGTGTTAAGTGTTAATTATTAGCATATTTGGATGCAACGTTTATCCCTTTTGTTCCTATTTCTTCCACAGCCATGGCAACAAAGGGCCTTGTGCTCACTACAGCAGAGCATCCTGTCTTTGTCCAACCCAGCCCAGAACATCAGTCTCTGCAAATAACAAAAGATGTGGCCACTCGGCCGCCTGTCGGTACCCCCACCATAACACTGAGAAGGGTTGAGGCCTCTCCAACTGGAACTGAACTAGGAGAGCAGCAGACAGGTACTACATATCGGCTGACTGGGAGCAGGGCTTACAAAAGAGAGGTCATGCTTAATAAACCTGATTAATTTCTTTGAGTGGCAACAATGTAATCAGACAGGAGTGAAAGGAGGGATAGTAATTTATCCTAATTCCAAAGCACAGGAGTGCAGCTAAAACCAACACACAGATTTTATGGAGTTGCTGCTGGGGCCTGGAGGGTTCTGGTGGCATTCAGCCTTGGGGACAGCCAGAGGGAAACTCAGTGAGTTGCTCACAGTGACCTAGTGAAGAGGAAACCCAGAGCAGGGACAGAGCACAACCTGCCTAAGCCATCTAACCTAGACACAAATCTGCCTGTTAATTCCCTTCCAGTGGCTTCCTGCCACCTATATATAATAATGTGGATGATAATAAAACAATGATGGCTGCATTTATTTGATATCTACTATGTGTACGGTACTATACAAAAAGGAAACTGAGGCAGAAAGCTTAAGAAACCTACCCAGTCACATACGTATTAACACACAGCTGGGCCTCCAACCCAGTCTGCTCTCAAATTCCAGTCCATTTGCAACTGTGTTTAATGATGCGTCTCTTCCATCAGACAGGAAGCCCCTCTGTAGCAGGAACTGATTCAACCTTTGCTCCTTTAGCCCTCAGTAGATGGAAATGCTGAAGCTCCTACGTCCTCTGTGCTTCTCTTTCTGAATACTCTTCCCTGGATGAGCTCATCCTTGCTTTTGGCTTCAGGTTCCACCTCCTGGAGGAAGACTTCTAGAGAAGAGAGTCTAGAAGACTCCCTAACCTCTGACGCACCCCAATCTGAGCCCATCGTATAAATTCCTTCCTTCTTGCCAGTAACTGGTTTAGGAATGGGGTTATACCCAGTGAGACTAAGAGGACACTTGCTGGGGGGCTTCTGGGAAAGGTTTTCTCACTCCTAGGAGAGAATCACTGGAAGCGACATGCCCAGTGGCTCTCTTCCTGGGAATGTTGTCAAGTCTAGATATGTCCTGGACCTACTGAAGCTGGTGTGCTCCCAAGCTGAGAATGGAGCCAACAGAGGGATGGCAGAGTGGAGAGCTGGAAGGAGTGTTTGTCCTTGAGGGCATGAGTGCCCCGCCATCCCTGGAGGCCACCCTAATGCTGAACAAGGGAAATTAAATATTGTCACTGCTGAAGCTATTGAGAGTGGGCTTTCTGATATTTTGTGGTAGAAAGCATCCTTACTAATATAACCAGGGCAGCATTACGACTTTTGTGGGCCCCTTCCTATAGAACAATTTCTTTCTTTTTTTTTTTTTGCGGTATGCAGGCCTCTCACTGTTGTGGCCTCTCCTGTTGCGGAGCACAGGCTCCAGACGCACAGGCTCAGCGGCCATGGCTCACAGGCCCAGCCGCTCCGCGGCATGTGGGATCTTCCCGGACCGGGGCACAAACCCATGTCCCCTGCATCGGCAGGCGGACTCTCAAGCACTGCGCCACCAGGGAAGCCCAAACAATTTCTTTTTTATGTTTTATGACTGCATTGGTGTAAAGATGAATATATTAATATTATCTATTAAAACATCTTTATTAAAACTTTTTTCTGGGACTTCCCTGGTGGCGCAGTGGTTGGCAATCTGCTTGCCAATGCAGGGGACACGGGTTCAAGCCCTGGTCTAGGAAGATCCCACATGCCGCGAAGCAACTAAGCCCATGTGCCACTACTACTGAGCCAGTGCTCTAGAGCCCGCGAGCCACAACTACTGAGCCCACATGCCACAACTACTGAAGCCCACGCACCTAGAGCCCGTGCTCTGCAACAAGGGCAGCCACCGCAGTGAGAAGCCTGCACACCACAACGAAGAGTAGCCCCCGCTTGCTGCAACTAGAGAAAGCCTGCGCGCAGCAACGAAGACCCAAGGCAGCCAAAAAAAAAAAAAAGAAATAGAAGTGTCTTTAAAAAAATAAAATAAAATAAACTTTTTTTCTGATTTAAAGGAGATTAAAGCTTTTTTTTTTTTTTGAGGAGCCCTAAGAGTATTGGGGCACTAATAGGCCTACCCATGCCTAGTAGATAGACTGGTCCTGGATACGACTCCCAAATAGTCATGTCCAGGCCATACCTCCCTTTTGACCTTCAAACCTGCATACCCCACTGCTTATTGGATAGTTCCACTTGAGTGTCTTACCTCAAATTCAGCATACCTAAGGCTGAACACACAGTTTCTCCCACACCTTTTCTTTGTCCAGTGTTCCCTGTCTGAATGAACTATGTACTGACCAGCTAGTTGTACCAGCCAGAAATGTGGGACCTCAACTTCTGCCTCACCCTGTGTCCAATCTATCACCAAATGCTGTCACTTTCCCTCTTAAAGAGCTCTTAAAAGCATTTATTTATTTCCCTTTCCATTCCTTTTTTTTTCTTTTATTTATTTGACCGTGCCATGTGGCATGCAGGATCTTAGATCCCCAACAGGGAATTGAACCCGTGCCCCCTGCAGTGGAAGCACAGAGTCCTAACCACTGGACCACCAGGGAAGTCCCTCCATCTACACTCCTACCTCCACTGCTATTGTCCTAATCCATGTTACCTGGATTACTGCCATGGACCCTAATGCTCTCCCTACACTCTCCCTGTAATCTTTTATCTACACTGTCCTCAGAAAGAGTTTTTTCAAACTGCAAACCTGATTCCGTCATCTCCCTGGTTAAAACCTGATGGCTTCCTGTTGCTCTTATGACATAGACCCAAACCTTCAGCGAGGCCTCCGAGGCCCTGCCTAGCATAGCCCCTGCCTCATCTTACTCTTCTCTCCTCTTACTCTGGGCTTCAGCCACATGATCTTCCCTTAGCACCTCAAACGCAAAGGCTCCACCCTGCCATTGGATCTTTGCACATGCTGTTCTTCCATTTTCTAGTCCTCTCTCAGCTCAAATGTGCTTTCTCAAGGAGGCCTTCCCTGACTCCTAGGAAGGTCAAGTGTCACTATGTGGTATTGGGCAAGTTTCTTAATTGCTTGGTGCCTCTGTTTTCTCATCTGTAAAATGAAGATGGTAGTAATGCCTAACTCAGGTTTGTTGTGAGGATTAAGTAAAATGCTGTATGGGAACCACCCTGAGGTCGGACTGGTGCAGTGCTCTGCTTGGACAATTGTCCTGCCCTCTGGCTAGCTTTCTAGATGAGGACAGTAGTGGAGAGACCCCGCCCCCACCTCCACTAACTCTAGTTCGTGATATTGGGGTGAGACAGACCCTAAAATGTTAGGGCTTCAAGAAAGAGCATCTACACAAGGGCACTCAAAGATTTCTGAGTGTCTTGAATGAGACCAAGGAGCTAGTTGTGCCAGGAAGTCATTGACAATGCCTGAGGTTAGGGTGGGGTGCTCAGAGAGAGGGAGACATCAAGGGAACCCTCAAAGGTCAAGGAGAGAGGAAAGGTCAGTGGGAGCACACCACAGTTTTGTCAGATCTCTGAGTGGCCCAGAGCCCTGAGAATGAAGGACATTGGTTACCATGGGGTCTCTATGTTGGGTAAACCTAGGCTCCCATCCCACCCTATCACTTGTGGGCTGGAAGATGGGGAAGTCATTTCACTTCTCCTTGCCTCAGTTTCCTTATCTATAAAATGGAGCTAATAATTTATTTTTTAGATTGATAGGAGGATTAAATGGGACTGTATTAACTTGCTTGGGCTGACATAACAAAGTAGCACAAACTGGGTGGCTTTTTATTTTTTTGCGGTACGTGGGCCTCTCACTGTTGTGGCCTCTCCCGTTGCGGAGCAGAGGCTCCGGACGTGCAGGCTCAGCGGCCATGTCTCATGGGCCCAGCCACTCCGCGGCACGTAGGATCCTCCCGGACCGGGGCACGAACCCGTGTCCCCTGCATCGGCAGGCAGACTCTCAACCACTGCGCCACCAGGGAAGCCCTAAACTGGGTGGCTTAAACAACAAATTTGTTTTCTCATAATTCTGGAGGCTAGAAGTCTGAGATCAAATTTTCTGTAGGATTGATTGCTTTTAAGGGCTCTCTCCTTGGCTTATTGATGGCCATCTTCCTCCTATGTCTTCACATGGCCTTTCCTCAGTGTGTGTCTCTGTCCTAATCTCTTCTTATAAGGACGCCAGTTATATTGGATTAGGGCTCACCCATATGACCTCATTTTAGCTTAACTACCTCTTTAAAGACCCTATCTCCAAATATAGTCTCATTTCAAGGTACTGGGCATAAGGACTTCAGCATAGGAATTTTGGGGGCACACAACTTAGCCCATAACAGCGATGTAGACATAGGTTAAGTAACCAGCACGCAGCAAGGGCTCAGTAATGCTAACTCTTTTTTCTCTGTCATGGTAAAAGCAGACAATGGCAATGCACTCAGCCCCAGAACTCCACAGATAAATGTGGCGTTAAGCCATTTGGTGCCTATGACTTTCCCAAACACTGGAGGCAAGGACTTTGCTCTTCCTCTCTCCTCCTTGGGCTGGGAATTTTGATAAATCACATCGTGTCCAAAAGCAATTGGGAACTCTGGGAGTTATTTTTAGTATATTAACTTAGCTAAAAAAATCTAAAACATTACACTGCCAATCACCAAAGCAATTCTACTCTGACAGTATCTGCTTGCAGCCTTTGCTAAAATGAACCTATAATTGATTTGAGTAAGGTAGCCCAAACTCAACCCACTAACTAATCAGTGTTTATTTACCAAGTGTGAGTTTTTGTGCCAGATGCTGTGGAAGACACAAAGAAATCCAGGACACAGTCCCTGCCTCAGGACCTAGAGGCTTTGATTGGGATGTTAGCTCCTGTCTGGAAAAGAGAATAGAAAGCAGCCTTTGATGTGAGTGAAATGAAGGATCAGACAGAGTTTGATGTGCCTGTGGGACATCCAAGTGGAGCTGCCCAGGGGCCGGTTGGATGGACACCTGTGGAGCTCCAGAGGCTGGTCTGGTGATATAGGTGTGGGAGTCATTATAATAGGGATGAAGCCACGGGGAAGGGTGGTAGCTTTGAGGGATGGTATGGTACGTGTGGAGAGAAGAGGGCCAAAACTAAGTCCCACTTTCATGGGAGAGAAATCTGACTGGCCCAGCTTGAGTCCAGTCAGCTGGGGTTAAGGGGTTAAGAGTCAAGTCAGATAAACATGGCTTCCAGGGCCCCAGGGCTCCAGCTGTGTAGGTGGATTGGGGAAAGGCGATTCTCAGGGAAGGCAGTTGGTGAGCTGAGTTGGCATCAAAAAGATGGTTACCAGAGAGAGCACGCACTGATGGAGTTGGCACTCACATTTAGTAAACACTCAACAAACATATGCAGAATCAGTGAGTATATTAGCAAATCAATGAATTAATGAAGGGATGAGTAATCCTGCCACAGACTTTTTGGTAACACTATTTTTTCTTTTTTTTTGGCCGTGCCACGTGGCCTGCAGGATCTTAGTTCCCTGACCAAGGATTGAACCTGGGCCCCTGGCAGTGAAACTGCCGAGTCCTAACCACTGGACCACCAGGGAACTCCCAATAACACTATTTTTTTTTTTTTTTTTTTTTTTTTTTTTGCGGTACGCGGGCCTCTCACTGCTGTGGCCTCTCCCGTTGCAGAGCACAGGCTCCGGACGCGCAGACCCAGCGGCCGCGGCTCAGGGGCCCAGCCGCTCCGCGGCACGTGGGATCTTCCCGGACCGGGGCACGAACCCGCGTCCCCTGCATCGGCAGGCGGACTCTCAACCACTGTGCCACCAGGGAAGCCCACCAGTAACACTATTTTTTAAAACTGATTTGCAGTTCACACACTGTAAAATTTTCAGGAATTCCCTGGCGGTCCAGTGGTTAGGACTCAGCCCTTTCACTGCTGGAGGCCCGGGTTTGATCCCTGGTCGGCGAACTAAGCCATGTGGTGTGGCCCCCCAAAAAATTAATTTTAAATTGTACAGTTCAGTGGTTTTTAGTATTACCACATATATTTGATTTCGTGCTTCCTTCCATGAGACACAGATTTGAGTAGAGTCCTCTGTGGACATAGAGTACCAGAATGACTTCATGTTTAGTTTCCCTTACACAGAAGGCAGTTTGAGGAAAGGAACCCCCTTCCCTTTGGAGGATGCCCAAGGACAGGAGCTGGAGAAGGCCCAATGTGGGAAAGCTACAGAAGGGCAGTGAGGAGTCCCGAAGTTGCACACAGCATCATTGCACAGTGTCACTGCCCCCAACCCATCTGTGAGGCTGCAGCAGGCAGGATGTGCAACCAGATGGCCCTGGACAAGGAAATACCCATGGACAGCAAGACCTTCCTCAACAGTGGAGGCTGGGACATTCAGAGAGCATGGACGGGCTTGGAAAGAGTTCGTATTTATTCCTTTATCCCCTCTGTTGGAAGAGTAATGGACCCTCAAAGATATTCACATCCTAATCTCTGGAACCTGTGACTGTGTTCTGTTATATAACAAAGGGGAATCAAGGTTGTTAATTAGCTGATTGATTATCCTGGTGGGTCCAGTGTAATCACAAGGGTCTTTAAAAGTGGAAGATGGAGGCCAAAGAGGAATCAGAGTCAGAGAGGGAGGTGTGACAATAGAAGCAGAAGCTGAAGTGATTCTGTGTGAGAAGTGATTCAACCATTGCTGGCTTTGAAGATAGGAAGGAGCCACATGTCAAGGAATGGGGCTGCCTCTGGCAGATGGAAAAGGCAAGGAAATGGATTCTCCCCATTTCCACAGTCCTGCCAATCAGTCAGTTGATTTTAACCCTGTGAGACCCTTGTCAAACTTCTGATCTCCGGAACGGTAAGATAACAAATTTGTGTTGCTTTAAGCTACTAATTTTGTGGTAATTTGTTACAGCAGCAATAGGAAACTAACACACCCTCCTAGATAACTAAAAGGGACAACAGCAAGATTCACTTTTAGATCTTCGTTTCTTTTTATTCCTTTTGAGTAGTCTCTATTTTCTCTAAGATCTGCTCTTTTGTCCTCCTGGTCCCCATTTTCCACTCTAGGCAGAGGACCTTTTGGGATGTTGCTGAGTCCTTGATCCCAAGAACATGCCTACCCAAATCCATTTGTCCTTCCAAGGCCTGTCCCCAAATGCCACCTTCTGCTTGAAGCCCTCATCATTTTCCCCAATGAATACGATTTCTCCCTCTCAATCTCTGCACCACACCCCTCGCTGTGACACCTCTACATTCATGACTCGACTCTTCTAGGAGTCTACAATTATTTTTCCTTTGCTATTTTAAAATGCCAGGGACTTCCCTGGCAGTTCAGTGGTTGAGACTCCACGCTTCCACTGCAGGGCGGTGTGAATTTGATTCTTGGTTGGAGAACTAGGATTCTGCATGCCGCATGGTGCGGCCAAAAAAATAAAAATAAAGCCAGCCTTTGTAATCAGGGGCAGTCATGTATGGATGTCCCTCATTACCTGTGGGGGATTGGTTCCAGGACACCCCCCCTCCCCTGTGTGTACCAAAATCCATGGATGCTTAAGTCCCTTATATAAAATGGCAGAGTACAGTCAGCCCTCCAATTCCACGGATGTGGAACCCGTGGCTTTTGGGGGGCTGACTGTACTTGGTCCTCAGTTTGGAGAGAGAGCTCAGCACAAGATAAAGAACAGAGATACGTTTCTTTAGGACTCTAATTTAGCTGTTTCTTGCCCCTGCCAGCAGATGAAGTCAACCACCATGAAAAAACAACAATTAATCCCATGCTGAAGGCCAACTAGTAGCTGATTCACTCACTGTGTTGGCTATCTCTTGTGCTCGCCTCATATCCTCTTGGTCCTGTTTTTTTTTTTTTTTTTTTGCAGTACGTGGGCCTCTCACTGTTGTGGCCTCTCCCGTTGCGGAGCACAGGCTCCGGACGCGCAGGCTCAGTGGCCATGGCTTACGGGCCCAGCCACTCCGTGGCATGTGGGATCTTCCCGGACTGGAGCACGAACCCGTGTCCCCTGCATCAGCAGGCGGACTCTCAACAACTGCGCCACCAGGGAAGCCCCTCTTGGTCCTGTTATGACACCATCATTGCTGGGGAAGCAGCTTCACACATGTGTCATGTAACAACACCTCACCTAAGCTCCTCCAGGCATCTCTCTTTCCTTCTCAGGCTTCTGTAGGAACCACCTGGCACTCACACTGGTGCTTCTGGAAGTGTGAGGGTACTAACAACTCATGAGAAAACCCTTGACCCAACAGGATAGGAGTTGAAGGATAAATTCTCCCCTCCTCTGGCCTATGGGCAGACAATTTTGAGGTGGTTTTCACAGTTCTTCAGAAGGTTCCAGCATGATCAAGCCCCAGTTTCCACAGCTGTGATCAACTCAAGTATGGACCCTTGAATTAGCTTTCCCTTCTTTGTTTCCCTATCCCTAGTCACCCCCTTTGGTCCCTGGGATTACTTCCTGCAGTGAACTACTTGCCCCTGAACAGTAATCTCAGGCTGTACCTTCTGGGGGAATCCAGCCTAAGGTGTCCACCTTGTGGCTAGAGTCATAGCTGTACCACATGACTGGACTGACCAATAGGTGAACAGCCCAAAGCCATTTTGAGTGTCAGCCTTGTAGGTCTGACCCAGATACAGAGTCTGTGGGAATCACTTATCTTCATATATCACTTCATCTAGATGCAGCAGCCTCTGAGGTCCCTTTTTTAAACACATTTTAAGGACCAAGTAAGCCATCGACAATTTCAACAAAGGCAGAAAGAGCCCCAGGCTATTCCTTACTATTTTGGAATCTTCTGTATTTTATTGCATGTATCAGGTACTCAATCTAAGTAAACTGAAATACCATACCTATTACACAGTTCCCTTCACGTGTTTCCAGAGAAACGTGTTTCTATTCCTGCCTAACACAAACAGTATGGTGAAATAATAATAATACTTTTGAGTATTTATTATGTTCCAGAACGAAGTGCTTTATGAACATTATCATAGTTATTGTTAACAACCTCCCCTTGTAATAGATACTATTATTAACGCCATTTACGGATGTGAAAATGGAGGCTCTGAGAGGTTAAGTAATTGCCTAAAGTTGTACAGCAAGTAAGTAGTAGAGCCAGGATTCAAATTCAGCATTCTGACCCCAGAGCGCAATGACAATGATCTACTGTCATGAAAAGAAAGACTACTGGAATAGATCAATGGAATAGAATTGAGAGCCCCCCAAAAACTCATACACCTGTGGTCAATTGATTTTTGACAAGGATGCCAAGAGTATTCAGTGGGGAAAAAATAGTTTTTTCAGTAAATGATGCAATTGAACGTCAACAGCAAAAGAATAAACTGGACCCCTAACTCTCACCATATAAAAAATTAACTCGGGCTTCCCTGGTGACGCAGTGGTTGAGAGTCCGCCTGCCGATGCAGGGGACACGGGTTCGTGCCCCGGTCTGGGAAGATCCCACATGCCGCGGAGCGGCTGGGCCCGTGAGCCATGGCCGCTGAGCCTGTGCGTCCGGAGCCTGTGCGCCGCAACGGGAGAGACCACAACAGTGAGAGGCCCGTGTATCACCAAAAAAAATAAAAATAAAAATAACTCAAAATGGATCAAAAACCTAAATGTAAAACTCTTAGAAGAAAATATAGTATAAATATTCTTGATGTTGGATGAGGCAATGGTTTATTGGATATGACACCAAAAGCTCAAGCAACAAAAGGGCAGAAAAAACCAGATAAATTGGACTTCATCAAAATTAAAAATTTTTGTGATTCAAATTACATTCCCAAGAAAGTGAAAAGACAGCCACAAAATGGAGAAAATATTTGCAAATAATATATCTGATGAATCTAATGTCCAGAATAAATAAAGAACTCATAACTCAAGAACAAAAAGACAAATAACCCAATTTTTTAAATGGGCAAAAGATTTTTTTCTGTGTGGAAGAAATCTAAATATATTCATAGGGCTTAAAATTTTTTTTAATTTATTTTTTAGTGTGATGCACTTTATTTCCTAGACTATTCAAATTTATTGGGGTTTGGGTCAGTTTTACATTATTATTTTTTATTATTTATTTATTTTTATTTGGCTGCACTGTGTGGCTTGTGGGATCATAGTTCCCTGACCAAGGATTGAACCTGGGCCCATCCAAGCCCTAACCACTGGACCGCCAGGGAATTCCCATTACATTATTATTTTTTTATTGAAGTATAAGTATAGTTGATTTACAATATTATATTAGTAACGGGCAAAGGATTTGAATAGACATTTCTCCAAAGCAGCTCAGTATCATTAGTCATTAGGGAAATGCAAATCAAAATCACAGTGGGTTACCACTTTACATCTCCTAGGATGGCTATAATAGTTTTTAAAATGGAAAATAGCAAGTGTTGATGAGGGTATGGAAAAAATTGGAACCTTCATACATTGGTGGTGAGAATATAAAATGGTGCAGCTGCTGTGGAAGACAGCAGTGTTGTAATAATAATAATTGCTATCATTTTTTGACCACTCTCCATGTGCCAGGCACTGGGCTGATTGCTTTAAATGCTTCATCTCTTTAAACCCTCAAAAAAGCCAATGAGGTTCAGTATAGGAAACAGAAACCATTCAAATGGAACAAAAAGGAACTTAATGTGGGGAATTAGATGCTTACAAAAGAGCACCTGTAGGATGAGAAAAATCTAGGATAAGCCTCAAGGAATGATCCTCAGAATACTGAAGAAGTGACTTGCCACGGAAGTTACTCTGTCACAGTAAGGTAGGTGGGGAATCAGAAGGCTGTCACTGGAATCATTGAGTTTGAGAACACATAATTGTAGATGTATTCTGAGGACCAGGAAGCTGCTGTAGCTGTTGCCACAATGGCTGTTTAACTCATCAAGCTGATGACTGGACATTGGAACAAGTAGTCCAGTTATCACCTTTGCTGCTACTATTTTTTGACCCCCACTATGCAGACTGGAACTGGAATAGTGCTGTGGTAAAACTCCATGTTACCATAACCTTGAAAACAGCCAGAAGCCTAAGTTGACTTCCATTTTATGTAAGTGCGTTAATTAATGGAACCCAATTCTCATCCAGAACCCTAGCTGCAAGGACATTTGGGAAACATAGTTATCTCTGTGGTACAGAAGGCATGCTAGAGGGAAACAAAAATGGATTATGAGTGAAATTGACTAAATCCTGATGTATCTGCTCTTCAGGTGAAAAAATGAAAGGCTTATAAGCATCAACTACTTTGTCCAAGGTCATGCAGTCAGTCGGTGGCAGGGTTGGGATTTGAATCCAGATCTGTTTTCCCAAGACCCATATACCTTAGAAGACTATCTCTGCTGGGTTTCTGTTTGTGAGTGGGGAGTGGGAGCACTGAGACCATGGTGAATAGACACTTTCCCAGCATCCTGACTGAGCATAAACCATTGTAATAGGCACGCAGTTATCATGTGTACCCTAGAGCACATCAGAGGTGACATGTATGATGCTCTCTAGAGAGAAGGGCTCAATTTGTAAAGGATATTGAAGAAACTGTGCAAAATAATTTTTTTTCTTTTCTCATTCAAAAGACAGCAGGCTTTGTGCTTTGATGCTTTGGGAGAGGTTTGGGACAAACCTTCCTGGCTTCTCTTTCCATTGAGAGAATAGGCTGGAGGAAAGAGACGTGTCCCCCAAACTAAAAAGAGATTCTGTTGGTGTGGAGGAAGGAGAGGCCTGTGTTTTCCCCAAGTAAAAGGGCCTCTACCCTCCCCTCCAGAGGTGGCAGGACTCTGAGGGCGTGACTGTGTGGTCATCCCAAGACTACGGGCCTAGGCATAGTCCTATACCCCAAGCAGGGCAGGAAGCAGCTGAGTGGCAGATCTGAGAGGGTTTGTGAGCTGTGCCTTCACAGAGACAAGCCATATGGGCAAGGGACTGATCACTGATGACCAGAGGGGACTTCTGGACACTTTGGCCCTGGAATCTTCATGTAACCCCACAAAGGTTACACAGGTTAAGTTTCCTACATGCCCATTAGGAAGTTGCTTTATAGAAAATAAAGAAATGTGCCATCTCTTTGAGGAGACAGAGACTTACCAGTACAAAAAGGCTTTATACAGATCTTACTCTCTTCCTCAGACTTCACTACAATCCCAACCCCCCCCCCAACAACTCAGCAAAAGGAAGATTTATATGTAACTATTTAGTAGTATTGGATCATTGCTGTTGCTTTCAAGTACTGTATGTCACTGAAATAAAAGAATAAAAATATGCATATAATTGAAAAACAGAATGCTCTCTATCCATTTGTATAAGAGAAGGAATAATTTCATTACTTTTTTGTTTATGGGTACCGTTTTGTTACTTTTCTTTCATTTTTAAAAAATGGGGATGAAATTCATGTAACGTACAATTAACCATTTTGAAGTGTCCCTTTCGGTGTCATTTAGTGCATTCACAATGTTGTAGACAACCACCTCTCTCTAGTTTCAAACTTTTTTATCACTCCAGAAGACACCCATTGAGCAATCCCTCCCCATTCCTCCTCTCTTCCAGCGCCTGGCAACTACTAATTTGCTTTAATGTCTTTATAGATTTCCCATTCTGGATATTTCATATAAAATGAACCATGCAGTGTGTGCTAGTTTCTGTCTGGCTTATTTCATTTTGCATGCTTTTGAGGTTCATCCAAGTTGTAGCGTGTATCAGTGCTTCATTTGTTTTTATGGATAAATTATATTCCATGGTATGGATATACCACAATTCTAAAAATCCATTCATTCACCTTTTTGGCTATTGTGAATAGTGCTGCTGTGAACCTTCATGGACAGTTGTCTGTTGAAGTACTTGTTTACTTTTTCTTTTTTTTTTTAAATGTATTTTTTTTAAAGTCTTTACTGAATTTACCACAACACTGCTTCTGTTCCATGCTTTTTGGTTTTTTGGCCGTGAGGCATTCTGATATAAAAACATTTCCAAACTGAAGGTTTTTCTGAGAAAGAGACAAAAAGCTCCAGTCCAGACAAGACATTTGCAAACACTGACACATGAAATATATAGTTCCAGTTTACATTCAGATGGCCACCCACCTCATGTACTAGTGCTGGCTACACACATTAAAAATCTTTCATGGCTATGGACATGGTGTTCTTGCTCTTCCTAGCATTCTCTGCCCAGAAGTCTCCTCTGCTCCCTTACATCAGCATCATTAAAAAGAATTGCCCATTAACATCCTCAGGTGAGTAATTGTTGCAAAAAATCGTTAGTGGCATTAACTTTAGAAAGATTGTCAAAAGTGCAGTAGGTGTAGTTCTTGACTTACTTACAACCTGTACTTTTGTACATTACACTTTGATACCTCTAAATAAAGCATTTTGAATGTTTGCACATTTGCTGATAAGTGAGCGTTTTGATCCATCACGCAACGCCAAGCAACAGTTTGGTCTTTCCATTTTTGCTGGTGCAGTAATATTTGTCCAACTTTGAATTTTTTATGTATTTTACTGGTATTTTATATAAATAGGTGGAAAATTGAAAAATGAAATTGCTGATAGTGGTGATAAAATATAAACATATTGCAATTGAGGTAAAATAGTTACCATTCAGTTAAGCTGGAAGTGCTGACTTTATTCTCATTTGGATGAGAATGTAACTCAGTTCATTTTGTGTTGATTTGGATGGAAAAATAATTAAAGAATAGGTAAAAAAATGCTGGAAATATATCATCAGATATGTAATTTGAGATTTTATATATATTTATACACATATATATTTGCACATTAAGAATAGATGTCTTTCTCTTCCTTGATAAATAGAAAGTTAAATTTTCACACATTTGATTTTTATACAAGATTTTATGAACAAATCATGTATGAAAGTAGATTATTTACTGCTTACACTTTTTCCTGGGACACCACTGATCAAAACAGGCAAGGAACCTTGAGGGGAAAGTGGGAATTTTTCAGATCCTAAAGGCACAATAATAATAATAGTAGTAGTAGTAGAGTAGTAACTCCTGTTTAAGCACTTGCTGTGTTTCAGGCTCTATGCTTGCTGTGTCACAAGTCTAAAATCATTTCATTCTTACAATCCGTAGTTGAAATCCTTAGTTATTATGTAGCCTCCCATTTTATAAAGTAGCATCCTAGAGTTCATAAAATTGAAATGACTTGTCCAAAGTCACAGCCAGTATGTAGAGGGGTTTATTGATTCCAAAGCCCATGTAGTAATCACTACCTTGTTTTACTCTCCTGTTTGCTCAATAGTCAAGTTTGAACAAACCTCTTTTAAAGTCAGATTATGACCAGATGATAAAACCTGTGTGAAAAAAAAAAAACGGCATAAGTCTCTGTGTCTTGTACGGATAGATGAAACATTTTCAGGAACAAGAAATAATAAGCTTTGTTATAACACCTCAAAATAATTTTAATAAAAGTATTGAAAAGGGAAACAACAGAACACCCAATATATTATGAGTTAATGATAGGACATTTTGCAGAAGACTGGGGCCAATGAAACACTTGCTTTGCTAACCTGCAATGTATATAGGAATGCTATAGGTAAATAGAACCAACAACACAATAAGTGATTATCAAAATATTACTGTTACGTTGCATAGTTACCTGTCTCTACCTTAAGAGTGAATCTGACGCAACATTGTAAAACAACTATACCCCAATTTAAAAAAGAAGACTGAGTCTGAATGAATGTTTGCATTCCTTTTTTCTAAATTGGCCTCTTACTTACAATGTGAAAGCAGCCCTTTTCCAAACTTATCTGGAGAAGAATTTGTAAGAAATGGAAGAACTGTGTTATTAGCTAATCGCCACTGTTGCAGCTATTCCACTTGCAGAGGCAGAAATGCAAACCCCAAATGTTGACCATATGACAACATGCCAGAAAGATTTTGAAAATGGTGTACAGACCACAGGGAGGCAGCTGGGTTTCTGATGAGCAGCATACTCCATCAAAAGCCATTTCCATTCCTTCTGGAAATACATCAATTAAAGGAGCAAAGGAACATGAGGGAGGAAAGAGCAGCATGTTCCAGTCTTGGCTAACCTTCTACTTGGAGGAGCCAATGCAAATTCTAGAAATAACAGCAGCAGAAGCAGAAACTGATGGCAGTAGTAACTCAGAATATGAGATCCACTAGATTAAGTCTGAGTCAATCTTGCTCTATTTTTCTTGAAGATCTTTTCTAGAAACAAATGCTGTTTGTATTTGACAGTTGAGAAGACATAATGAATGTATTTATTCAGTCAGTAAACATGTACCAAGTGATGGGGATGGTGATGCTTGAGTGAGACTTGAAGTTGGGTAGGATGTGTGGGCCATGAAGGGGGTTGGGAGGAGTGTGGAGGCTGTTCCAGGCAGAGGGAACAGTATATGCTGAGGCACAGAGGCAGATGTTGATGTTAAAGGAATGATTTTCTCTCTGGAGTGGGAAGAAATTGATCTTCAGAAAAAAAAATCATGGCTCATTTTCACTTTCAGGAGATAGATAGCATTTCATGGCACAGATAGGTGGTTCTTTTGGTTGAGGAAAACAATGTGTGATTCTCAGGGGTGGGAAGAGGAATGGTCAGGGAGAGAGGAGGGCAGAAGAGATGAGATGAAGATGGAAAAGTTGTTCTGCCAGAGAAAGTAAGAAGTGAGGGGAATTTGGAGTTTGGGGGCAGCCTGGGGGAATTGGCCTGGACAACTTGGAGAGACTGGAACAGTAAGAAGAAATGAAAAGATGGCAAGGCCAGGTCCAAGAAAGATACTTGAGCAAAATAAAGAAGTCCTTGTGAACTGGAGAACAGGACAATCAGTGATAAGGAGAACACGAGTTCTTCCCAAGGAATATACAGAACACTGCCACAGACTTCTACATTCTGTGGGGCAGTGGCTTGAGTAATCTTTATTTGGATATTAAAGAGTAACCCCAGCAGGCAGGAGGACTCAGAGTGGTTGCCAAGTGACATCGTATTCTTAATATTTGTAAATTTTGCTGGCTTTTTCTGACTGGCAAACAATACTTTGTTCTTAAAGTTCTGCAGTTTGTGGGCTCCATTTTTTTATATTTAAAAATAATTTAGGGCTTCCCTGGTGGCGCAGTGGTTGAGAGTCCGCCTGCCAATGCAGGGGACACGGGTTCGTGCCCCGGTCCAGGAGGATCCCACATGCCGCGGAGCGGCTGGGCCCGTGAGCCATGGACACTGAGCCCGCGCGTCCGGAGCCTGTGCTCCACAACGGGAGAGGCCACAACAGTGAGAGGCCCGCGTACCGCAAAAAAAAAAGGAAAAAAAAATAATTTAAATTAGTGAATTTGTAATTTATGTTCTGAATTTAAAATGTTTTAAAACATAATATGTAAAATAAAATAATCTTTTTTTTTTGGCTGCACTGCACAGCATGTGGGATCTTAATTCCCCAGCCAGAGATTGAACACATGTCCCCTGCAATGCAAGTGCAGAGTCTTAACCACTGGACCGCCAGGAAGTCCCTAAAATATAATAATCTTGAACAAATAAAATTATATACAAGTTTATGTTCTTAACCCAACAAAAAAGAATTTCATGTATTTAAAACATTTTCCCCAATGTCTGGTTAAAAAGCACCTTCTCTCTTATTTAAATATTTCTTCGGAATTTGCAAGCCTAACCTGCAGGCTGAATCAGTTCTCTGATCTAGAGGAAGGGCATTACAGGCGAAGGATGAAGCAAAATACCTGTTACTGTGTCTCTGCTTCATTAGTCCCTTAAAAGAGACTGAACCATCCAGGCTGCATGCTCCAGGGACTATAAAACAGTGTATTCTCTATGTTCTTTCGTCCTCTCCACTCCCAGTCCAACCTGTCCCTCCTGTTTGATTTGGACACACCAGCATTCACTCCCACTTCTCTGGCCCTGGACTCTTGTTCTGTCTTCAATGCCATGAAATGAGTAGGTAGAAAATGTCAAGTAGACAGAGTGTTCAGAGCTCAGAAGGGAAGTCTAGGTTGGAAACATAAATTTGAATTATTGTTATATAGCTAGTTATTAAAGATATGGGTGTGGATGAAATTGTGTAGAGAGAGAAGGTTGAATGAGAAGGGAAATGCAATAAAAAAATTTACAGTCCCAGTCAGGGAAAATGAGTCGACAGTGGAGAAAGAGAAGGAGTAGGTGCAGAGGTGAGAGATCAACCAGAAGAGTGTGGTGCCACAGAAAGTAAGAGAAAGTGTTTCAGGAAGGAAGCGGTGACCAGCTGAGTCATACTGCTGAGACATCTAGTAAGATGGACCCTGGAATGTGTCCATAGGACTTGGCAATGTGGAGGTTATTAGTGACCTTGGTGAGAGAAATTTTGGTGAAGTGGTGTGTGTAGAAGCCAGGTTGAAGACTATCAAAAAGTGAGTAGAGGGCTTCCCTGGTGGCGCAGTGGTTGAGAGTCCACCTGCCGATGCAGGTGACACGGGTTCGTGCCCCGATCCGGGAAGATCCCACATGCCGCGGAGCGGCTGGGCCCGTGAGCCATGGCCGCTGAGCCTGCGCGTCCGGAGCCTGTGCTCCGCAACGGGAGAGGCCGCAACAGTGAGAGGCCCGCGTAGTGCAAAAAAAAAAAAAAAAAAAAAAAAAAAAAGTGAGTAGAGGGCTTCCTTGGTGGCGGAGTGGTTAAGAATCCGCCTGCCAATGCAGGGGACACGGGTTCGATCCCTGGTCCAGGAAGATCCCACATGCTGCAGAGCAACTAAGCCCGTGCGCCACAACTACTGAGCCTGCGCTCTAGAGTCCGCGAGCCACAGTTACTGAGCCCATGTGCCACAACTACTGAACCCTGTGCTTCTAGAGCCCGTGCTCCGCAACAAGCGAAGCCACTGCAGTGAGAAGCCTGTGCACCACAACGAAGGGTAGCCCCTACTCGCTGCGACTAGAGAAAGCCCGCATGCAACAATGAAGACCCAAAGCAGCCAAAAATAAATAAAATAAATAAATTTATTTTTTTAAAAAAGTGAGTAGAATGCAGAAAATTGAGAAAGTATGAGAAGATAATTCTTGAAAAAACTTGGCTGTTGAGGGGAGAAGAGAGATAGGGCAGTAGGTGGAAGGGGTATTGGATCAAGGGAGGGATTTCCTATTTTTAATGAGAGGATCCTAGCCTTTTGAGTTCTGATGGAAACAATTCAGTAAAGGATGTATTAGTTAAGATAATTTTAGCTGCCAGATAAACCTTCCCAATTACGCATAATGGCTCAAACATGATAGAAATTTATGTCTTTTTTTTTCTTTTTTTTTCTTCTTCCTCGTTCCTTGTCAGAGTTCAGGGAATGTGATACATTTTATTGATAATACAAGCTTTAAGGAGTTTTGTTTTTTGAATTTTATTTTATTTATTTTTTTATACAGCAGGTTCTTAATAGTCATCCATTTTATACACACCAGTGTATACATGTCAATCCCAATCGCCCAATTCATCACACTGCCCCCCATCCCCCCGCCGCTTTCCCCCCTTGGTGTCCATACTTTTGTTCTCTATGTCTGTGTCTCAATTTCTGCCGTGCAAACCGGTTCATCTGTACCATTTTTCTAGGTTCCACATATATGAGTTAATATATGACATTTGTTTTTCTCTTTCTGACTTACTTCACTCTGTATGACAGTCTCTACATTCATCCACATCTCAACAAATGACCCAATTTCATTCCTTTTCACGGCCGAGTAATATTCCATTGTATATATGTACCACAGCTTCTTTATCCATTCATCTGTTGATGGGCATTTAGGTTGCTTCCATGACCTGTCTATTGTAAATAGTGCTGCAATGAACAATGGGGTGCATGTGTCTTTTTGAATTATGGTTTTCTCTGGGTATATGCCCACTAGTGGGATTGCTGGGTCATATGGTAATTCCATTTTTAGTTCTTTAAGGAACCTCTGTACTGTTCTCCATAGTGGCTGTATCAATTTACATTCCCATCAACAGTGCAAGAGGGTTCCCTTTTCTCCACACCCTCTCCAGCATTTGTTGTTTGTAGATTTTTTGATGATGCCCATTCTAACTGGTGTGAGGTGATGCCTCATTGTAGTTTTGATTTGCATTTCTCTAATAATTAGTGATGTTGAGCAGCTTTTCATGTGCTTCTTGGCCATCTGTATGTCTTCTTTGGAGAAATGTCTATTTAGGTCTTCTTCCCATTTTTGGATTGGGTTGTTTGTTTTTTTAATATTGAGCTGCATGAGCTGTTTATATATTTTGGAGATTAATCCTTTGTCCGATGATTCATTTGCAAATATTTTCTCCCATTCTGAGGGTTGTCTTTTCGTCTTGTTTATGGTTTCCTTTGCTGTGCAAAAGCTTTTAAGTTTCATTAGGTCCCATTTGTTTATTTTTGTTTTTATTTCCATTACTCTAGGAGGCAGATCAAAAAAATATCTGGCTGTGATGTATGTCAAAGAGTGTTCATCCTATGTTTTCCTCTAAGAGTTTTATAGTGCCCGGTCTTACATTTAGGTCTCTAATCCATTTTGAGTTTATTTTTGTGTGTGGTGTTAGGGAGTGTTCTAATTTCATTCTTTTACATGTAGCTGTCCAGTTATCCCAGCACCACTTATTGAAGAGACTGTCTTTTCTCCATTGTATATCCTTGCCTCCTTTGTCATAGATTAGTTGACCATAGGTGTGTGGGTTTATCTCTGTGCTTTCTATCTTGTTCCATTGATCTGTGTTTCTCTTTTTGTGCCAGTATCATATTTTCTTGATTACTGTAGCTTTGTAGTATAATATGAGGTCAGGGAGTCTGATTCCTCCAGCTCCGTTTTTTTCCCTCAAGACTGCTTTAGCTATTTGGGGTCTTTTGTGTCTGCATATAAATTTTAAGATTTTTTGTTCTGGTTCCATAAAAAAATGCCATTGGTAATTTGATAGGGATTGCATTGAATCTGTAGATTGCTTTGGGTAGTAGAGTCATTTTCACAATATTGATTCTTCCAATCCAAGAACATGGTATATCTCTCCATCTGTTGGTATCATCTTTAATTTCTTTCATCAGTGTCTTATAGTTTTCTGCATACAGGTCTTTTGTCTCCCTAGGTAGGTTTATTCCTAAGTATTTTATTCTTTTTGTTGCAATAGTAAATGGGAGAGTTTCCTTAATTTCTCTTTCAGATTTTTCATCATTAGTGTATAGGAATGCAAGAGATTTCTGTGCATTAATTTTGTAACCTGCAACTTTACCAAATTCATTGATTAGCTCTAGTAGTTTTCTGGTGGCATCTTTAGGATTCTCTATGTATAGTATCATGGCATCTGCAAACAGTGACACTTTTACTTCTTCTTTTCCAAATTGTATTCCTTTTATTTCTTTTTCTTCCCGGATTGTCGTGGCTAGGACTTCCAAAACTATCTTGAATAGTGGTGAGAGTGGGCTTCCTTGTCTTGTTCCTTATCTTAGAGGAAATGCTTTCAGTTTTTCACCATTGAGAATGATGTTTGTTGTGGGTTTGTCGTATATGGCCTTTATTATGTTGAGGTAGGTTCCCTCTATGCCCACTTTCTGGAGAGTTTTTATCATAAATAGGTGTTGAATTTTGTCAAAAGCTTTTTCTGCATCTTTTGAGATGATCATATGGTTTTTATTCTTCAATTTGTTAATATGGTGTATCACACGATTGATTTGTGTATATTGAAAAATCCTTGCATCTCTGGGATAAATCCCACTTGATGATGGTGTATGATCCTTTTAATGTGCTGTTGGATTCTGTTTGCTAGCATTTTGTTGAGGATTTTTGCATCTTCATTCATCAGTGATATTGGTCTGTAATTTTCTTTTTTTGTAGTATCTTTGTCTGGCTTTTATATCAGTGTGACGGTGGCCTCATAGAATGAGTTTGGGAGTGTTCCTTCTTCTGCAATGTTTTGGAAGAGTTTGAGAAGGATGGGTGTTAGCTCTTCTCTAAATGTTTGATAGAATTCACCTGTGAAGCCATCTGGTCCTGGACTTTTTGTTGGAAGATTTTTAATCAAAGTTTCAAATTCATTACTTGTGATTGATCTGTTCATATTTTCTATTTCTTCCTGGTTCAGTCTTGGAAACTTATACCTTTCTAAGAATTTGTCCATTTCTTCCAGGTTGTCCATTTTATTGGCATAGAGTTGCTTGTAGTAGTCTCTTAGGATGCTTCGTATTTCTGCGGTCTCTCTTCTACTTCTCCTTTTTCATTTCTAATTTTATTGATTTGAGTTCTCTCCCTCTTTTTCTTGATGAGTCTCCCTAATGGTTTATCAGTTTTGTTTATCGTCTCAAAGAACCAGTTTTTAGTTTTATTGATCTTTGCTATTGTTTTCCTTGTTTCTATTTCATTTATTTCTGCTCTGATCTTTATGATTTCTTTCCTTCTGCTAACTTTGGGTTTTGTTTGTTCTTCTTTCTCTAGTTCCTTTAGGTGTAAGGTTAGATTGCTTTATTTGAGATTTTTCTTGTTTCTTGAGGTAGGCTTGTATAGCTATAAACTTCTCTCTTAGAACTGCTTTTGCTGCATCCCATAGGTTTTGGATCGTCGTGTTTTCATTGTCATTTGTCTCTAGGTATTTTTTGATTTCCTCTTTGATTTCTTCAGTGATCTCTTGGTTATTTAGTAACGTATTGTTTAGCCCCCATGTGTTTGTGTTTTTTTCCCTGTAACTGATTTCTAATCTCATAGCGTTGTGGTCAGAAAAGATGCTTGATATGATTTCAATTTTCTTAAATTTATTGAGGCTTGATTTGTGACCCAAGATGTGATCTATCCTGGAGAATGTTCTGTGTGCACTTGAGAAGAAATTGTAATCTGCTGTTTTTGGAGGGAATGTCCTATAAATACCAATTAAATCTTTCTGGTCTATTGTGTCATTTTAAGCTTCTGTTTCCTTATTTATTTTCATTTTGGATGATCTGTCCATTGGTGTAAGTGAGGTGTTAAAGTCCCCCACTATTATTGTGTTACTGTCGATATCCCCTTTTATAGCTGTTAGCAGTTGCCTTATGTATTGAGGTGCTCCTATGTTGGGTGCATATATATTTATAATTGTTGTATCTTCTTTTTGGATTGATCCCTTGATCTTTATGTAGTGTCCTTCCTTGTCGCTTGTAACAGTCTTTATTTTAAAGTCTATTTTATCTGACATGAGTATTGCTACTCCAGCTTCCTTTTGGTTTCCATTTACGTGGAATATCTTTTTCCATCCCCTCACTTTCAGTCTGTATGTGTCCCTAGGCCTGAAGTGGGTCTCTTGTAGACAGCATATATATGGGTCTTGTTTTTGTATCCATTCAGCAAGCCTGTGTCTTTTGGTTGGAGAATTTAATCCATTCACGTTTAAGGTAATTATGTATATGTATGTTCCTGTGACCATTTTCTTAATTGTTTTGGTTTGTTTTTGTATGTCCTTTTCTTCTCTTGTGTTTCCCACTTAGAGAAGTTCCTTTAGCATTTGTTGTAGAGCTGGTTTGGTGGTACTGAATTCTCTTAGCTTGTCTGTAAAGCTTTTGATTTCGCCATCAAATCTGAATGAGATCCTTGCCAGGTAGAGTAATCCTGGTTGTAGGTTCTTCCCTTTCCTCCCTTTAAGTATATCATGCCACTCCCTCTGGCTTGTAGAGTTTCTGCTGAGAAATCAGCTGTTAACCTTATGGGAGTTCCCTCGTATGTTATATGTCATTTTTCCCTTGCTGCTTTCAATAATTTTTCTTTGTCTTTAATTTTTGCCAATTTGATTACTATGTGTCTTGGAGTGTTTCTCCTTGGGTTTATCCTGCCTGGGACTCTCTGCGCCTCCTGGACTTGGGTGGCTATTTCCTTTCCCATGTTAGGGAAGTTTTCGACTATAATCTCTTCAAATATTTTCTCGGGTCCTTTCTCTCCCTCTTCTCCTTCTGGGACCCCTATAATGCGAATGTTTTTGTGTTAGTGTTGCCCCAGAGGTCTCTTGGGCTGTCTTCATTTCTTTTCATTCTTTTTTCTTTATTCTGTTCCGCAGCAGTGAATTCCACCATTCTGTCTTCCAGGTCACTTATCCGTTCTTCTGCCTCAGTTATTCTGCTATTGACTCCTTCTAGTGTAATTTTCATTTCAGTTATTGTATTGTTCATCTCTGTTTGTTTGTTCTTTAATTCTTCTAGGTCTTTGTTAAACATTTCTTGCATCTTCTCGATCTTTGTCTCCATTGTTTTTCCGAGGTCCTGGATCATCTTCACTATCATTATTCTGAATTCTTTTTCTGGAAGGTTGCCTATCTCCACTTCATTTAGTTGTTTTTCTCAAGTTTCATCTTGTTCCTTCATCTGGTACATAGCGCTCTGCCTTTTCATCTTGTCTATCTTTCTGTGAATGTGGTTTTTGTTCCACAGGCTGCAGGATTGTAGCTCTTCTTGCTTCTGCTGTGTGCCCTCTGGTGGATGAGGCTATCTCTGAAGTTTATGTCTTGAAAACTTAAAATCTAAAGCAACAGATTTGCTCCAGACTGTAATTCAGGACCATGAACTCCTACATCTTGTGACTCACTCACCTTGAACAAGACTCCTATGGTTCCAAGCTTGTTTGCATCAAGCCATGAAAGGGAAAGGAACATGAATGATATCCAAGGGATGTTTTTATGGGTCTAGCCTGGAAGTTGCAGCTATCACTTCAGCACAGATAACATCAGTCACACGGAACCATACTCCATACCTAACTGCCAGAGAGGTTGGGAAATTTAGTCTAGCTGTGTGCCCAGGAAGAGGAAGTGATGAGTTTGGTGAACAGCTAGCAGTCTTTGCTATAGAGGGAGAAGTTAAAGATGTGCGAGATGGTGTGGGGGTCGGAGGAGGGGATAATAGAAAGAGTGAGCTTTCTGAGAAAGCAAGAGAGGTAGAAACTAGGCTCGAGAGCCCATGAGGATAGATTTTTTTTCCCAGCCAGGAAAAGGGGGTAGGGTGGTCAAGGGTATTTACAAGAGAATGATCACAAAGATAGAACAAGGAGGGTGCTGATGGACAGAATGGAGCAAAGCTAATAAAGTTGGAGGTTCTGATAAGGCCAAGAATAGCTTCCATGGGGATTCTTAAATAAATAAGCTGGAATGAGAGGGTCTTGTGATGTTTGCCCTCTCAAAAATGAGATGTTTGAACAAGTTATTTAGGCAGTGATTGGATTCTGACGATGACAAGGTCCATATGTAACCATGGACGTGGGAGGCTGAGATGGAATGGAGAAAATAGTCATTGACAGTGAGGAAGTCAAGGAAACTGAGAGCCCAGGGCATTTGAAGGTTTAGCTGTGTGGGTACTGGTACTACCCAGAAGGGTAATAGGAGTTGTAAATAAGAGGAAGTCTTGAATCATATGCCAAAGTCTTTAGAAGATGGAAAATGATAGTTTTGTGGGGGTGGGGGAGAAGATGGTGGTAAACCTGGGTGAGGTGAAACTTCAAAGGCATATAATTTTTCTTTTACAAGAGGGAGAAGTAGTAAAGGTCTGGAAGTTGTACATGGTGGTGAGAAGGACATTGATTTCACTTTCCAATTTTCAGTAGATGATCAATTAGAGAGGAAGCTTTGGCAGCAGGCAAGGGTTGGGGAGGGGGAGAGAGAGAGAGAGGGAGAGATGTGGTACTCCCAAGGGACTACCAGGCTTTAGTTAGGCAGAAGGTAGAGGTTCCAGTCTAAGAAAAACTTGGGAATGTAGGTATCTAAGGGAGTTTATAGATTTCAGAATGGAAGTTCAAGAAGATACAAAGGAATGATTGGGGAGCAAGACCAGGAAGGAGTGCTGAATCAGTTGAGGGGATGTAGAGAATAGGTGAGAAGGAGAGTTCCAAAGGTAGGGTGACCCTTTTGGATCGGATTCGTCCTGAGAATTCCTTGGTGAAAGAAGTACACACCGGCTGAGCATAGCTGGGAGCCTTCTTGTGGTGATTTGGCAATAATACAGTACTGTGGCCCCTGCAGCTTCACATGGGGGTGCAGCACGTGGAGGGAGGTTAGACGACTCAGGGCATCTGCCCCCAGGTTCACGTGGAACAGCCACTCAGACCCAGAGCTCGACTCATGGTAGGTCCCTGCCCCTCTCACCACCCTCCTCTCACTTCATTGCTCTCTCTGCTCCAGACACTGCAGCCACCATGTAGGTCCTCCATCCTCGCATGTTCTTCTCTTCTCACAGGAGGACATGCCCTTCTCTCTGCTCTCTCTCTCTCTCTTTTTTTTTTGGCCTCGCGGCATGGCATGCAGGATCATAGTTCCCTGACCAGGGATCGAACCCACACTCCCTGCAGTGGAACCACAGAGTCTTAACCACTGGACCACCAGAGAAGTCCCTCTGTGCCCTCTCTTATTCATCCTTCAGATCTTGACTAAAACATCCCTCCTTCAGGACACCCCAGGCTCCCCTCTTATTCTCTCTCATCACATTGTGTACTTTTCCTTCACAGAGCTTATCACAGTTGTAATTTTGCAATTTTTTGTGTGCTCATTAAATTAAAGCCTCTCTCCTCCTCTTGTCTGTAAATTTTACGAGGGTCATGTCTGTTTTATACACATGGTATTCTAGTATTTGCATATAATAGGTGTGGTGGTTTTAAAATATGTCCACAAATGCTTTGACACTCCCCTTTCAAGGCAGAAGTCTAATTTTCCTCCTCTTGAATGTGGACCAGACTTAGTGACTTGCTTCTAACAAATAGAATGTGATAGAAGTGACAGTATATGACTTCTGAGGTTATAGAAAGAATATGGCTTCATCCTGGTGCTTTCTTGCCCTTGGATCACTTGCTCAGGGGGAGCCAGGGCATGCTGTGAGGTCACTCAAGAAACACTGTGGTAAGGCCCACGTGGAGAGGAACTGAGGTCTCCCACCAATAGTCAGTACCAAGTTATCAGTCATGGGAGGAAGGCACCTTGAAAGTAGATCCTCCAGCCCTGGTCAAGGCTTCAGATAGATGCAGCTCTGACCAGCATCTGACTACAACCTTATGAGAGAATCTAAGACGGAACCACTGCAACAAGTTGCTCCCTATGTGAGATAATATATGATTATTATTGGTTTAAGCATCTAAGTTCTGGGGAAATTTGTAACACAACAATAGATAACTAATATAATAGGTTTTTAATGAATACTTACTAGATGAATGAATCAGCAAATTCATGAACACCTTTGTTGTTTGTTTTCCTTTTTTTTCTGGTTTGGCATCAATCAATAATGACATCAGTAATGATTCTAATTGGTGCCTGAAACTTCCTGTTACATCTCTGCATTTCACTTTGTACATATACCTTTTCATCCTTATGAATGGGAGAAAAAAACGCAAACAAGTCAGCAAAAATACTTAACCCTTAAAGACTGCATTTATCTGAGTGATTTCAGTATAAGGAAAGATTAATTATATTTGCTCTTCCATTACACACTACCAGAGATTAGTTGGCATAAAAGTAAAACAGACAAGGCAAAATTCTTAAGGATCTTCAAATCATGATGAAATTTTGGTCAAGAGAGGTTTTTTTAAAAAAATAAATCTCTAGGGACTTCCCTGGTGGCACAGTGGTTAAAGACTCTGGCTCCCAATGCAGGGGGCCCAGGTTCGATCTCTGGTCAGGGAACTGGATCCCATGTGCATGCCGAAACTAAGAGTTCACACGCCACAACTAAGGAGCCAGTGAACTGCAACTAAGTAGCCAGTGAGCCACAGCTAAAGAGCCCACCTGCTGCAATTAAGACCCGGCACAACCTAATTAATTAATTAAAAAAAATCTCTACTGTAGATTTTTTTACACAGTTTTTATGTCAATAAAGTTGACTTACATGTTACTGCATCAAATGTTTGCACCTTTTGGGTTTAAAAGGCCAAGTACTTAAGGGGCATTTACCATTGCAACTGCTTTGTTTTTGCCTATGTCAGCAGAACCCCCAGGATCCTTTCAGTCTCACAGAGACAGAGGGAATTTTCAAAGGGAATCTTGACCAAGTAGGATGTAACATTCATTGTTCCCTGTTATAGCCGCAGCACAAAAGCAATGGCTGGCACACAGCAGGCATTGAAAACATATTTGCTGAATAAGTGAATGAGTGAATAAATCTCTTCACTTGTCATAATGATTGAGATGTTACAAGCTGTTTCAGTTGCCTAAGTAGGCAAGAATACACAACTAATAATGCTATCTGGCAAAAAGAGAGGAAGTCTGAATTATGTAGCATCAGTCTGACAAGTGCAGTGAACTACTGTGTCATTGTTTGCTCATATTTGCATTTTCTTCACAAAAATATAATTTTTGTTTTACAACTGTGTGGTCAATTAGGGGTGTGGCAAATTCTGTGGACTGGCTCATTCGTCATCTATTCCAGTCTTATTACAGTGTGTCTTCCTGGAATGAAGAGACTGAAAAGTTTAAAACTACATTTCCCAGACTCCTTTGCTGCTAGGGTTCAGAATGAGACAAAGCTTCCTTCATTCAAATGCATTCACCGGGAACCTGAAAATGAACAGTTAAGAGGGAGAGTTTGAGGCATCTGTTTTGCTGGTTCTGATGGTTTAGAGGGAAGCAGTTTGATCTGGACCTTGAAAGTAGATCCTCCAGCCCTGGTCAAGGCTTCAGATAGCAGAGGTGATGGCTCCCTAATTTGGCAGGTAACTTCCTGGTATGGAAGAGGTGGCAGGATTCCAGAGCTAGTGCCTATGAGCGGTTACTCCCTGATTCAGCAGGTGGGTCTCCTGTTTTGGTAGGAGCAGCAGCCTCCTTCACAGCCCAGTTCTGCCAGGTGCACTGGAGAACTCACCCATGATGATCAGCCTGGAGTCTGTTTCCTTAGCCCATCTAGCAACATTGTAAGCCATTTAATACCTTGCACTAAGTCCCTTTCTGCCCAAGTGAATAGTTTTCTCTGCCGCTGAACCCTAACCAAAGCAAGAGGCCAAGAATTATTATACAAGTGACAAAATGACATATTACTATGTGGATCATTAGAATATGGATGTACTTTAATATTTATGAAATACCACATACTCTATTGTCAGGAAGATCCAGTTTCAAACAAAAATATGTGCTCTTGCTCAACATCATTAATCATTAGAGAAATGCAAATCAAAACTACAATGAGATATCATCTCACACCCGTCAGAATGGCCATCATCAAAAAATCTTAAAACAATAAATGCTGAAGAGGGTGTGGAGAAAAGGGAACACTCTTGCACTGCTGGTGGGAATGTAAATTGATACAGCCACTATGGAGAACAGTATGGAGGTTCCTTAAAAACTAAAAATAGAATTACCATATGACCCAGCAATCCCACTACTGGGCATATACCCTGAGAAAACCATAATTCAAAAAGAGTCATGTACCAAAATGTTCATTGCAGCTCTATTTACAATAGCCAGGACATGGAAGCAACCTAAGTGTCCATCAACAGATGAATGGATAAAGAAGATGTGGCACATACATACAATGGAATATTACTCAGCCATAAAAAGAAACGAAATTGAGTTATTTGTAGTGAGATGGATGGACCTAGAGTCTGTCATACAGAGTGAAGTAAGTCAGAAAGAGAAAAACAAATACCGTATGCTAACACATATATATAGGATCTAAGAAAAAAAAAAAAAGGTCATGAAGAACCTAGGGGTAAGACGGGAATAAAGACACAGACCTACTAGAGAATGGACTTGGGGCTTCCCTGGTGGCGCAGTGGTTGAGAGTCCGCCTGCCGATGCAGGGGACGCGGGTTCGTGCCCCGGTCCGGGAAGATCCCACATGCCGCGGAGCCTGCGCGTCTGGAGCCTGTGCTCCGCATACGGGAGAGGCCAAAACAGTGAGAGGCCCGCGTACCACAAAAAAAAAAAAAAAAAAAGGCATAAGCCCTTGGGAGAATGGACTTGAAGATATGGGGAGGGGGAAGGGTAAGCTGTTACAAAGTGAGAGAGTGGCATGGACATATATACATTACCAAACGTAAAATAGATAGCTAGTGGGAAGCAGCTGCATAGCACAGGGAGATCAGCTCGGTGGTTTGTGACCACCTAGAGGTGTGGGATAGGGAGGGTGGGAGGGAGGGAGATGCAAGAGGGAAGAGATGTGGGAACATATGTATATGTATAACTGATTCATTTTGTTATGAAGCAGAAACTAACACACCATTGTAAAGCAATTATACTCCAATAAAGATGTTAAAAAAAAATGTGCTCTTGCAGCAATCTATACATTGATTTTTAAAAAAATCCTACAAAATTTGAATTCTACTGAAGAACTTTTTTGTTACTTACTAATGCTATTAGGACTGTAGTTTGCATGCTACAGAGTTCTACTGGATTTAAGCAAAAGAAAAATGAATTTATATAATGTCCTCTCCTAGAACCCAAGGGCAAGGATGCAGCTGGACCTCAGGGATGACCTGGAGCCGGTGATTGCAGTGCTATTGAAAACCCAGGAAACCCCTCTCACCAGCTCTCACCATTGTTTCTCTCTGAATATATGCTTCATTCTTTCTCTCTACTAACTTTCTGTGTATTCCAATAAACAGAGTTAAAAAAAAAAAAAAGCTCCGTCTCCACGTATGTATCCTCCATTTAAGAGAACAGATGGACAGCCTAAAACAGGAGTCTCCTAGACCTAATTCTAGAATCTTAAGGAAAGGCTATGAGTAGTCCACTTTAGTCAGGTACCCAGTGCAGCCAAGTTCACAGCTTAAGGAGGCCTTCACCTTGTTTTCCATGTAAAGGGCAGCCCTGGAGCACAACATTCTGTGGACTAGAATGTGAATGATGCCCCTTGGAGTTGTGCCACCACCCTGAACCAATCTGCTGGAGTCTGGAGTCAGAGTCCCGTTATGAGAGCCTGGTAGTGGGTGCTCTGCTCCTGGCATCATATAGATTGTGGGGAGGGGGAGGTAGATCTGGAGGAAGGGGAAGTTACCACATAAGAGGGCATTATTGGGCACTCAGGTGACAAGCTCACTGATGTCCATTACAAGAATGATATGCTGATTTTAACTATATTAGATAAAGGGTAGGTAAACTACAGCCCACAGGCCAAATCCAGTCTGCCCCAGGCTTTTGTAAATACAGTTTTATCGGAACACTGTCATGCCTATTTATTTGCATGTTGTCTATGGCCGCTCTTTTTCTGTACTGGCAGAGTTAAGCAGTTGCAGCAGGAATCATACAGTTCACAAAGCTACAATATTTACTCTCTGGCCCCCTACAGAAAACGTTTGTTCACCCCTGTATTAGACCCCTGCTACTCAAAATGAGGTTCCCCAAGCCAGCAGTCTCAGCATCACCTGGGAGCTTGTCCGACCTTCACTTGGAACTACTGACTCAGAACCTGCTTTTTTTTCCCCCATTGAGGCATTTTATTTGCATTGTATGTATTACATCCCTAGAAAAAGAATCCCAAGATTTTCCCTCCCGTGTGTTTTCGTCTCGCTTCTTCGTGGTTCATGCTGCCGGCTAAGGTTATCAGTATAATGAAACCAAACTGACTGGATGGGAGCAGGTTATTCTGCCATTTTTCTAGATCTTTGAGGTGTATATCAAACAGGGGGCTGATCTCCACACTTGTGTAACCTGCCTGTGAGGTTCACGACAATTTTCCAAGCCCTGTGATCATCAGTGTTTCCAAATTGGCCAATATAACCACGCTTCATCATCACAGCTAGAAACTGGACGATGGCTTTGGAGCACAGCCTAATAAGAACCTAGCATTTGCCTCTCTTTTTGGCATTGTTGATGCTCTTGAGAATATCAGTCAGGACATTCATGTGCACCGTTATGACGGCACAGAAAGATGGCAGGCAGAACCTGCATTTTAACAAGAGCCCTAGGTGACTTGGAGGCACGTTAAGGTTTGAGAAGCACTATATTAAACTCCTCAGTGGCACAATCAATATTATTGAAACTTTTGTTTCACACAAGCCCCCTTTAACCTGTGGGACATGATGCAATCTCCCAGGCACATTAGACTAGTGTGCCACCATCTCAGGATTCGATTCAGTGAGGTTTTTTTGGACTGTGTCAGGGCAGAGTATCACTGCGATCAGCCAGAATCAGTGCAGACAAAGGGATACCTGGCTACGGTTTGTTAGGTACCTACTCATTCATTCAATTATAACAAGTATTTATTGAGGGCACACTCTGTGCCAGGCATTGAACTACAAATGGTGAACAAATTGGCCCAGCCTCAGCCCTCACAGCTGTGAGGCTTTCACACATCACCTCACTTAATTCTTCCTATAATCTGTGAGGTGGGGACTTCAATCCCCATGAGTACACTGAGGCTCAGAGAGGTTAATGACTTGCTCAAGCTCATGTGACTGTGAGTGGCAGAGCTGAAAATAGAACCTATGTCTATCTGACACCACAGTTTATGCTTTTTCCTATGTGGCACTGCTAGACATGGTTCTAGGAGATTATAATCTAAATTAGGTCTACAGCCAGAGAGCCAGTGTTCTATAGATAAGAAGCAGAGTACTCTTATCTCCCACTTCCCAGATACAGCCAAGGTGATGCTGCAAGATTGGGGAAGGCTGGAAACTAGAGGACCTTCTCTTCAAAGTGGCAGACTTGGCACCTTTATCTGTGAGGAAGACAGATGACTTTGGTTCAATTACTTCTTCCAGACACTTAGAAAGAGGGATTCACCTAAGGTCCTAGGGTAGGACAAGAATAGCACTGCCCTGGGGAGAAAAGAGTCAGGGTTAAAGCTTCCTCCTCCAAGAGACTCTCAGGATGAATCCCATTCACTGGTGTCCCCCTGCCTTTCTGACCCTCCTCTAACCTGTTCTATACATCCCCTCCACTGACCCAGCCCTTCTTCCTTGCCTTGCTTCTCCGTCATTCTGTTGTACCCTCTTGAACTTCCATTCTGAGACCTACAAATATACCTCTCCTATGTCCTTATATCCTCAACCAGAGGAGAGAGATGAGGTAGGGAGAAGGAGGTGAGAGAGGCGGGAGGGACCACAATGGAGAGAGATCTTGGGCTAGGCCCGGGTAGTGAGGGAAGGGACATGAGGTTGAGGAAGTGGCTGGATAGGGGGAGGGGGAGGGAAGTGCAGGAATGACAGGCACGGAGTAGGGTGCCGTCTGCTGGAGCAGGAGGAAGAAGGCAGTGAGAAGCCTGCAGGGATGAGCAAAAAACAACAGCAAGATTATCATCCCATCCCCATCTCAATAACAGCAACCTTGTGAGATAGGTACTATTACCAATTCTAATTTATAATTGAGGCAACTAATAACTAGATGGATTGGGTAGATGGTTCGAGATCACATGGCTGTAAGTGGTGAAAGCAGATTGAAAACAGAGGCAGGCTGGCTTCAAAATCTGTGCTCTTATCTACCATTTTATATCGTTTCACAAGGGCACCTCACGGAAAGCAGAAAGACGTGTTTCTCTTCAGATATCTCTGGTCCCGGACTAGCCTGCTTGCTTTCATTTCAAGCAGTGCATTTGCATTTTATTAATAAGCAGAAATTAAAAAACAATTACCTCAGTTTATTGTCACAACCTAAATCAAAGCACCCAGCATAAGCAATGGTTTTTTTTTAAAAAGAAAACTGTCAAAATTTAAATATCTAAACGTAATAAATTATTGGATTTGTTTTTCTAGCTGATTTCTGGTTCACACTGAAGAAGAATTTATTCTGACACTGTTACAACTTTATGTATCTTGATTTGACCTGTATATAGGTCTCAGTTAATGGATAATACAAGGTTTCCTGGGAGGTGATGAGGATTAATCAGATCAAATGTAAGAAGGACTTCCAACCATTCAGCCCGTTCAGCAGACATGCAATGAGCAGTTCTGGTGTGCTGTGAGCAAGGAAGACAAGGAAGACGAGGGCATCAGCTCTGAGCTGTTCAAAGTGGGCCAGGCAGACCTGCCATTAGAATGGCTTCAGGATAGTATGAAGAAGCCTCCAGGAGTTGGAGCAAAGCAGGTGGAAGGAGGGAGCACAAACTGTGCCTGGGCTTGAGGGAAGGCTTTGCTGATGCTGCACAAGGAAGACCCTCTGTCTTAGTCTGTGCTCCCCTAAGTAGCCCCGGAGAAAGCACAAGGAGCTTATTTGAGGGTAATCCCAAGAAGTATGGTGAAGGGGTAGGAAAGTGAGACAGAAAAGGTAAGAAAGCCAATAAAATGTTCATTCACAAGATGGTTACAGCTATGGGCAACTAGGGCTCCATCCTGCTGGGTGCCCTTGGAGGGATTGTGTAGAATGTACCTCCAAATTGTCCCATCAAAGGATGAGGAAGCTGGGGTATTTTCCACCAACGGCCACCCCGCACTGGTTGAGGATTGCTCCTGAGGGTGCTAATTCCCTATCACCTCAGCCTGCTCCCCACATGGGCCGAGTCCTCCTGCAACAAGATAAAGCCTTCAGGCCAAGAGATGCCGGTGTGTGTAGCATGAGGCATCCTTAGTCTTCAGAAGCTGCAGGTGCCTCTGGGCTGAGCCAAGGGCACATAGATGGAGCACCCATACCTTTGGTTACACCCTCAATTAATGTTTGTTTGTTTGTTTGTAACATCTTTATTGGAGTATAATTGCTTTACAATGGTGTGTTAGTTTCTACTTTATAACAAAGTGAATCAGCTATACATATACATATGTTCCCATATCTCTTCCCTCTTGCATCTCCCTCCCACCCTCCGTATCCCACCCCTCTAGGTGGTCACAAAGCACCAAGCTGACCTCCCTGTGCTATGCGGCTGCTTCCACTAGCTAGCTATTTTACGTTTGGTTGTGTATATATGTCCATGCTACTCTCTCAGTTCGTCCCAGCTTCCCCTTCCCCCTCCCCGTGTCCTCAAGTCCATTCTTTACGTCTGCATCTTTATTCCTGTCCTGCCCCTAGGTTCATCAGAACCCTTTTTTTTTTTTTTAGATTCCATATATATGTGTTAGCATACAGTATTTGTTTTTCTCTTTCTGACTTACTTCAATCTATATGACAGGCTCTAGGTCCATCCACCTCACTACAAATAACTCAATTTCGTTTCTTTTTATGGCTGAGTAATATTCCATTGTATGTATGTGCCACATCTTCCTTATCCATTCATCTGTCGATGGACACTTAGGTTGCTTCCATGTCCTGGCTATTGTAAATAGAGCTGCAGTGAATACTGTGGTACATGACTCTTTTTGAATTATGGTATTCTCAGGGTATATGCCCAGTAGTGGGATTGCTGGGTCATATGGTAGTTCTATTTGTAGCTTTTTAAGGAACCTCCATACTGTTCTCCACAGTGGCTGTATCAATTTACATTCCCACCAACAGTGTAAGAGGGTTCCCTTTTCTCCACACCCTCTCCAGCATTTATTGTTTCTAGATTTTTTGATGATGGCCATTCTGACTGGTGTGAGATGATATCTCATTGTAGTTTTGATTTGCATTTCTGTAATCATTACTGATGTTGAGCATCCTTTCATGTGTTTGTTGGCAATCTGTATATCTTCTTGGGAGGAATATCTATTTAGGTCTTCTGCCCATTTTTGGATTTGGTTGTATTTTTTTTTTTTTTAACATCTTTATTGGAGTATAATTGCTTTACAATGGTATGTTAGTTTCAGCTTCACAACAAAATGAATCAGTTATATATATACATATATTCCCATATCTCTTCCCGCTTGCATCTCCCTCCCTCCCACCCTCCCTATCCCACCCCTCCAGGCGGTCACAAACCACCGAGCTGATCTCCCTGTGCTATGCGGCTGCTTCCCACTAGCTATCTACCTTACGTTTGGTAGTGTATATATGTCCATGCCTCTTTATCGCTTTGTCACCGTTTACCCTTCCCCCTCCCCATAGCCTCAAGTCCATTCTCTAGTAAGTCTGTGTCTTTATTCCTGTTTCACCCCTAGGTTTTTCATGTCATTTTTTTTAAAATTCCATATATATGTGTTAGCATACGGTATTTGTCTCTCTCTTTCTGACTTACTTCACTCTGTATGACAGACTCTAGGTCTATCCACCTCATTACAAATAGCTCAATTTCGTCTCTTTTTATGGCTGAGTAATATTCCATTGTATATATGTGCCACATCTTCTTTATCCATTCACCCGATGATGGACACTTAGGTTGTTTCCATCTCTGGGCTATTGTAAATAGAGCTGCAATGAACATTTTGGTACATGACTCTTTTTGAATTATGGTTTCCTCAGGGTATATGCCCAGTAGTGGAATTGCTGGGTCATATGGTAGTTCTATTTGTAGCTTTTTAAGGAACCTCCATACTGTTCTCCACAGTGGCTGTATCAATTTACATTCCCACCAACAGTGTAAGAGGGTTCCCTTTTCTCCACACCCTCTCCAGCATTTAATGTTGTCTAGATTTTTTGATGATGGCCATTCTGACTGGTGTGAGATGATATCTCATTGTAGTTTTGATTTGCATTTCTGTAATCATTACTGATGTTGAGCATCCTTTCATGTGTTTGTTGGCAATCTGTATATCTTCTTGGGAGGAATATCTATTTAGGTCTTCTGCCCATTTTTGGATTTGGTTGTATGTTTTTTTGATATTGAGCTGCATGAGCTGCTTGTAAATTTTGGAGATTAATCCTTTTTCAGTTGCTTCATTTGCAAATATTTTCTTCCATTCTGAGGGTTGTCTTTTCATCTTGTTTATGGTTTCCTTTGCTGTGCAAAAGCTTTTAAGTTTCATTAGGTCCCGTTTGTTTATTTTTGTTTTTATTTCCATTTCTCTAGGAGGTGGGTCAAAAAGGATCTTGCTTGTCACAAAGAAAGAAAACTACAGGCCAATATCACTGATGAACATAGATACAAAAATCCTCAACAAAATACTAGCAAACAGAATCCAACAGCACATTAAACGGATCATACACCATGATCAAGTGGGGTTTATTCCAGGAATGCAAGGATTCTTCAATATACGCAAATCAATCAATGTGATACACCATATTAACAAATTGAAGGAGAAAAACCATATGATCATCTCAATAGATGCAGAAAAAGCTTTCGACAAAATTCAACACCCATTTATGATAAAAACCACGCAGAAGGTAGGCAAAGAGGGAACTTTCCTCAACATAATAAAGGCCATATATGACAAACCCACAGCCAACATCGTCCTCAATGGTGAAAAACTGAAACCATTTCCACTAAGATCAGGAACAAGACAAGGTTGCCCACTCTCACCACTATTATTCAACATAGTTTTGGAAGTTTTAGCCATAGCAATCAGAGAAGAAAAAGAAATAAAAGGAATCCAAATTGGAAAAGAAGAAGTAAAGCTCTCACTGTTTGCAGATGACATGATACTATATATAGAGAATCCTAAAGATGCTACCAGAAAACTACTAGAGCTCATCAATGACTTTGGTAAAGTAGCAGGATACAAAATTAATGCACAGAAATCTCTTGCATTCCTATACACTAATGATGAAAAATCGAAAGTGAAATTAAGAAAACACTCACATTTACCATTGCAACAAAAAGAATAAAATATCTAGGAATAAACCTACCTAAGGAGACAAAAGACCTGTATGCAGAAAATTATAAGACACTGATGAAAGAAATTAAAGATGATACAAATAGATGGAGAGATATACTATGCTCTTGGATTGGAAGTACCAACATTGTGAAAATGACTCTACTACCCAAAGCAATCTACAGATTCAATGCAATCCCTATCAAACTACCACTGGCATTTTTCACAGAACTAGAACAAAAAATTTCACAATTTGTATGGAAACACAAAAGACTCCGAATAGCCAAAGCAATCCTGAGAATGAAAAACGGAGCTGGAGGAATCAGGCTCCCTGACTTCACACTATACTACAAAGCTACAGTAATCAAGACAGTATGGTACTGGCACAAAAATAGAAATATAGATCAATGGAACAGGATAGAAAGCCCAGAGATAAACCCACGCACATATGGTCACCTTATCTTTGATATAGGAGGCAAGAATATACACTGGAGAAAAGACAGCCTCTTCAATAAGTGGTGCGGAGAAAACTGGACAGCTACATGTAAAAGAATGAAATTACAACACTCCCTAACACCATACACAAAAATAAACTCAAAATGGATTAAAGACCTAAATGTAAGGCCAGACACTATCAGACTCTTAGATGAAAACATAGGCAGAACACTCTATGACATAAATCACAGCAAGATCCTTTTTGACCCACCTCCTAGAGAAATGGAAATTAAAACAAAAATAAACAAATGGGACCTAATGAAACTTCAGAGCTTTTGCACAGCAAAGGAAACCATAAATAAGACCAAAAGACAACCCTCAGAATGGGAGAAAATAATTGCAAATGAAGCAACTGAAAAAGGATTAATCTCCAAAATTTACAAGCAGCCCATGCAGCTCAATAACAAAAAAACAAACAACCCAATCCATAAATGGGACAAAGACCTAAATAGACATTTTTCCAAAGAAGATATACAGATTGCCAACAAACACATGAAAGAATGCTCAACATCATTAATCATTAGAGAAATGCAAATCAAAATTATAATGAGATATCATCTCACACCGGTCACAATGGCCATCATCAAAAACTCTACAAACAATAAATGCTGGAAAGGGTGTGGAGAAAAGGGAACCCTCTTGCACTGTTGGTGGGTTGCAAATTGATACAGCCACTATGGAGAACAGTATGGAGGTTCCTTAGAAAACTAAAAATAAAACTACCATATGACCCAGCAATCCCACTACTGGGCATATACCCTGAGAAAACCATAATTCAAAAAGAGTCATGTACCAAAATGTTCATTGCAGCTCTATTTACAATAACCAGGAGACGGAAGCAGCCTAAGTGTCCATCAACAGATGAACGGATAAAGAAGAAGTGGCACATATATACAATGGAATATTCCTCAGCCATAAAAAGAAACGAAATTGAGTTATTTGTAGTGAGGTGGATGGACCTAGAGTCTATCATACAGAGTTAAGTAAGTCAGAAAGAGAAAAACAAATACTGTATGCTAACACATATATATGGAATCTAAGAAAAAAAAAAAAAGGTCATGAAGAACCTAGGGGTAAGATGGGAATAAAGACACAGACCTACTAGAGAATGGACTTGAAGGTATGGGGAGGGGGAAGGGTAAGTTGTGACAAAGTGAGAGGGGGCATGGACATATATACACTACCAAATGTAAAATAGATAGCTAGTGGGAAGCAGTCGCATAGCACAGGGAGATCAGCTCGGTGGTTTGTGACCACCTAGAGGTGTGGGATAGGGAGGGTGGGACGGAGGGAGACGCAAGAGGGAAGAGATATGGGAACCTATGTACATGTATAACTGATTCAGTTTGTTATAAAGCAGAAACTAACACAGCATTGTAAACCAATTATACTCCAATAAAGATGTTAAAAAAAAGAAAAGGATCTTGCTGTGATTTATGTCATAGAGTGGTCTGCCTATGTTTTCCTCTAATCAATTAATGTTTGAATGAATGAATACTGAATCAGAAAATGGAGTTGACATTTGAGCTGGGTCAAGGAATGGAAGCTAAGTGCAGTAAGGCCAGAGTGGAAAGGTAGGACAGACTGCTATAATGGAAAGACATGTTTTAAGTTCAGATGACCATGGATTTAAATCTCAGCTTTACCGTTTCCTGAGTGACCTGGAATATTACATTTAAACTCAACTTTCTCATTTGTAAAATGAGAATAACAATATCTACTTCATAAGTCTGTTGTCAGGATTAAATACAATAGTATCTGTAAAGTTACTGGCACATGGTAGGTGTTCTATACATAGTGGCCAGGATTGCAGTCGGCTGTCACAAAATGGCAGCTACAATTGTTAATCCCTGGGAGCAGGAGTGATGCAAGCAAATATTTAGTTCAGGGAGCAAGTGAGCTATGTCTTGGGCATAGTGACCTGTTTAGCTTGGCTAGAGGCTGGAAATACAGGTTGAGGCCTTGCACGTCTTTTTTTTTTTTTTTTTTTTTACATCTTTATTGGAGTATAATTGGTTTACAATGCTGTGTTAGTTTCTGCTTTATAACAAACTGAATCAGTTATACATATACATATGTTCCCATATCTCTTCCCTCTTGCGTCTCCCTCCCTCCCACCCTCCCTGTCCCAACCCTCTAGGTGGTCACAAAGCACCGAGCTGATCTCCTTGTGCTATGCGGCTGCTTCCCACTAGTTATCTATTTTACATTTGGTAGTGTGTATATGTCCATGCCACTCTCTTGCTTTGTCACAGCTTACCCTTGCACGTCTTTAAGACTCAGCTCAAATGGTACCTCCCCTTCACTTCTCACCACTGCATTCAGCCTTTGCTCCCACCTCCTATTGACACTGCTCTTACTAAGGCCAACTACCCCAATTTAACAATCTATTTCAAAAGGTCCTTTCTTCCCAACTTTAACAAATTATGAAATATCACTGCATGCAAAAGACAATAGAAAATAAAAGAATGCTTCTCCATGTGTTCCACTATCCAGTTAAAGAAGTGAATTATTACAATACGTGAAGTCCTCCTGTATCCCTTTTTTCCTCCAATCTTCCTGCTCTTTTCCGGAGGTAACCAAATTCCTGAGTGGATTTAGTATTTAATATTCACGTGTATATTTTTATAATCTTACTACATAAGTATACCAAAGTAATGTATGGTATTATTTTACATCTATTCAAACTTCATGTAAGTGGTATCATACTATACTTATCCTTCTGCGACTTTTTTCATTCAACAATCTAGGTTTGAGATTTATCTACATTGGTGTACAGACTCTGCTTTAGTCATTTCACTGCTGTGTAGCATCATTCTAAATGTAACTAGGGACTTACCCGGTGGTCCAGTGGTCAAGAATCCACCTTCCAATGCAGGGGACGTGGGTTCAACCCCTGGTTGGGGAAATAAGATCCCACATACCATGGGGCAACTAAGCCCACATGCCACAACTACTGAGCCCACGCGCCTCAAGTAGAGAGCCCGCGTGCTGTAAACTTCAGAGTCCATGCACCACAACTTAGGGAGAGAAAACCCACACACCACAACTAGAGAGTAGCCCTGCGCATGGCAACGGAAGGTCCTGACGCAACGAAGATCCCGTGTGCTGCAACTAAGACCCGACACAGCCCAAAATAAATAAAAAAGATTAAAAAATATACAAATGTAACTAATACTTTGAACAAGCACAACATTTGGGAGGTCACGTTAAAGCAGCTTTATTTTCGTTTTCCACTGACCCCTTAAATTTATTCTACAGAGTTACTTCTTCCCTTGCTCCTAGATAAAATTTAGGGTGGGCCCCCTAAATTTTCTGATCACTCTTGGGTAGTGAAAAGTGTTCTGGTCCCTTTAGTTACAAAACACAATCTCAGAAGGCATTTGAATCTGTGTCATGCGGTGCTTTGGTGAGTTCTTTGGAGACTCACCTGCCCATAATGGAGATCTGTCACTGGCATTTCTCTGATGTGGGCAAAAACACCTTTCTCAAATCTGGACAGCTGCATGTAAATCAATGAAGTTAGAACACTCCCTCACACCAAAAATAAACTCAAAATGGCTGAAAGACTTAAACATAAGACATACACCGTAAAACTCCTAGAAGAGAACATAAGTAATACATTCTGTGATATAAATCACAGCAATGTTTTCTTAGGTCGGTCTCCCAAGGCAATAGAAATAAAAGCAAAAATAAACAAATGGGACCTAATCAAACTTATAAGCTTTTGCACAGCAAAGGAAACCATAAACAAAATGAAAAGACAACCTACAGAATGGGAGAAAATGTTTGCAAATGATGCAACTACAAGGGCTTAATTTCCAAAATATATAAACAGCTCATACAACTCAATAACAGAAAAACAAACAACCCAATCAAAAAATGGGCAGAAGACCTAAATAGACATTTCTCCAAAGACATGCAGATGGCCCATGGGCACATGAAAAAATGTTCAACACTGCTAATTATTAGAGAAATGCAAATCAAAACTACAATGAGGTACCACTTCACACCGGTCAGGATGGTCATAATTTAAAAAGTCTACAAATAATAAATGTTGGAGAGGGTGTGGAGAAAAGGGAACCCTCCTACACTGTTGGTGGGAATGTAAGTTGGTGCAGTCACTATGAAAAACAATATGAAAATTCCTTAAAAAACTAAAAATAGAGTTGCCATACGATCCAGCAATCCCACTCCTGGAGAAAATATATATCTGGAGAAAACTATAATTCAAAAAGATATGTGCACCCCAATGTTCATAGCAGCACTATTTACAACAGCCAAGACATGGAAGCAACCTAAATGTCCATTGACAGATGAATGGATAAAGAAGATGTGGTATACATACAATGGAATATTACTCAGCCATAAAAAAGAATGAAATAATGCCATCTGCAGCAACATGGATGGCCCTAGAGATTATCATACTAAGTGTAGTAAGTCAGACAGAGAAAGACAAATGCCATATGATATTACTTATATGTGGAATCTAAAATATGATACAAATGAACTTATTTACAAAATAGAAACAGACTCACAGACATAGAAAACAAACTTACGGTTACCAAAGGGGAAAGGGGGTTGGGGGGATAAATTAGGAGTTTGGGATTACCAGATACAAAGTACTATATATAAAACAGATGAACAACAAGGTCCTACTATATAGGACAGGGAACTATAGTCAATATTCTGTAATAAACCATAATGGAAAAGAATATGAAAAAGTATGGCTCACACGTGCATTCTTTGCCCAGACCAACTCCTAGAGCACAGGTCCATTCTAACATGACTTCTGTACCTCTCCTCTTTCCATCTCCAATTCCCAAGCCTTTTGTTACCCTCAGTGTGGTACAAAGTAAAGAATTGAGACTGGTTTTCAAAAATCTTTTTTACAAGTCCTGCATGGTGATTCTGCATTTCACTTTGGAATGAGACTAAAACAGTTCAATTTTAACATCTGTCACATATTTGATAAAGATACGATATTTATCCAGTCTCCTGATTATCATTTAAATCATTTGCAATGTTCTACTGTCATGAATAATGCAACAAGGAATAGTCTTGACTTCTTTTATTCATATCTCACATGTACATATATATGCAATTTTATTTTGCATATATATCTAAGAGTATAGTTGCTTGACCAGAGGTATGTATATCTTAACTTTTACTAGGTATTGTCAGATTTTTCTTCTAGATGGTTTTATGAGTTTTTACTCTCTAGAGCAATGTATGAGAGTTCCAATTTCTCCACATCTTCTCCAAAACTTGCTCTTGCTAGACTTTTAGATTTTAGTCAATTTGATGATGATGAGGTTCAGGGCAGGCCACCCCCAAATATGCCACTTTGGCATAATGATTATTTTAAATTAAATTGAATTACTTAAGAAACAGCTGATGCAAAAAGGACCCTCTGGGGGACTTCCCTGGTGGTCCAGTTGTTACGACTCTGCGCTCCCATTGTGGGGGGGCCCAGGTTCGGTCCCTGGTCAGGGAACTAGGATCCCACATACTGCAACTAGAGAGCCCACACACTGCAGCTAGAGAAGCCCACGCACCGCAATGAAGACCCAGTGCAGCCAAAATAAACAAACAAACAAACAAACAAATAAATAAATAAATAAATAAATAAAAAAGAAGGACACTCTGACCCTCCTTTGTATCCCTACAAACAGAAAGTAAATCTCCCAGGTGAAAGGTACCCACCCTGTACCAGGAGGTAGAGAGAAATCCTCATCATCAGCGATAGAGAATTTAGAGCCAAGAAGGCTGTATAAACAAAGCTTGTTACTTCTTTACTAAATTACTACCCCAAGACCAAACTTCTTTGTCTTGTCAATTCTTCACAAATTTATTTTTTTTCTGTTTGTTTGTTTTTGTTTTTTGTATAAAAGGTATAAAATTTACCTTCTTTGGTCATGTCTTTGGGTCCTATACTTATGAGACCTCTGTACATAAAAAATTAATTTTTTTCTCTGGTTAACTTGTCTTGTGTCAATTTAATTATTAGACCACTCAAAAGAACCAAGAGGAGTAGGGGGAAATTTTCCCCTCCCTGACAATGGTATGTTAACATATTTCACTCTTGTTTTAATTTACATTTTAATTTTCAGATTTATTCATCATTTATTTTGTGGTTAGAACTTTTGGAGTCTTATTTAAGAACTCTTACTGTACCCTGAGGTCAAAAATATTCTAGATTGACCCCCTTTTTTTTTTTTTTTGGCTGCATTGGGTTTTCGTTGCTGCGTGGGCTTTCTCTAGTTGCGGCGAGCAGGGGCTACTCTTCACTGAGGTGCACGGGCTTCTCACTGCGGTGGCTTCTCTTGTTGTGGAGCAGGGCTCTAGGTGCGGGGGCTTCAGTAGTTGCAGTGCATGGGCTCAGTAGTTGTGGCATATGGGCTTAGTTGCTCCGCAGCATGTGGGATCTTCCTGGCCCAGGGATCTAACCCGTGTCCCCTGCATTGGCGGTCAGATTCTTAACCACTGTGCCACCAGGGAAGTCCCCCAAAAATTCTCCCATAGTTTCTTCTCAAAGGTTTATATACTTTTTTTTCGTATCAAGTCTGATCTACCTAACATTGATAGGGATCTACTTTCCCCCCATATGGGTAACTAATTGCTCCCAAAATATTTGTTGAATAATCCATCATTTTCCCCACTGATTTGTAAGGCCACCTTGCTATATATTGTTTCCATTTAGGTGTTGGCCTCTTTCTGGGCTTTTTATTCTATTTCCTTGTGAACATTTAAGTCCTTACCTTACTAGACTTCTTGGCATTGGATCCTACTGACACTCTCCTAAACATTACTCTCCTGACCTCAGTAATGGTTCTTGTCTTTTCTCCTTTCTCTGATTGCCATGTACATGTTGGTTTTCCCCAGGGGCAATTCTCTGTTCATGGTTTTCTCACTCTACACCCAGGGAGAAAAATCTTTTTTGCCTAAAAGCTAATTCAAGGAAAACATGTTTACTGACTGCATTTAAAAACTACACTTTTTGTTTTGCAATAGTTTTAGATTTGCAGAAAATTTGCAAGGATTGTACAGAGACTTTTTGTAGACCTTCACCCAGTTTCCCCTACTGTTAACATCCTATGTCACCATGGTGCATTTTTTACAACGAACTAACCAACATTGGTACATTACTATTAACTAAAACACTTTATTTGGCTTTCACCTACTTTCCCCCAAAGCCCTTTTTATGTTCCATGATCCCATCCAGGATATTACATTACATTTAGTCATCATGTCCCCCTAGCCTATTCTGGCCTGTGGCAGTTTCTCATACTTTCCCACCCTTGATAACTTTGACAGTTTTGAGAAGCACTGGCCAGGTTTTCTTGCAGCATGTCTCTCAGTTTGGGTTTGCCTGATGTTTTCTCATGGTTAGAGTGTAGTCGTCGGTTTTGGGGAGAAAGGCCACAGAGGTGAAGTGCCATTCTCATCACATCATGTCAAGGGTACCTGTTTTTAACGTGACTTATCACTGATGACGTTAACCTTGACCGCCTAGCTGTGTCAGTGTTTGACAGGTTTCTTCACTGTAAAATTGTACCCCAGCCTCTACCTCCATCACCCCTTTCTAAGTGCATTTTAAAAACTCAAATGGAATGAAAAATGGAATAAATCTTCGTTCAATACCATGGAGAAAAAAATTATCATAATTTAGGTTACTCACTTTATTGACCAGAAGATTGTCACAAAGAAATTGACATTCCTTTTTATCCATTAATATTTTAATGTCTGGGCATATTTGATTTATCACTTATCCTGTTTTAACTGTACCTGTATGCTGATGACTCACAAATCTTTCCCAGTCTTGACCTCTCCCCAGATCTGCCACTTCATGTATTCAAGCTCCTGCTAAATATTTCCCCTCTGATGTCTCAGAGACACTTCAAACTCAATATACCCCAAACTGAACTTTTCATATCCCCTCCATTACTCTCCCGTCTTCTCCTTCAATGTTCTCTTGCTCAGTAAATGGCACCAAGTCTAACCATTTGCCCAAACCATAAATCCACCCTCCACCTCATAGGCTGAGTGACTTTTCTAAAACACAAACCTGTCTATAGCACCACCTCCTTAGTTATAATATTTAATCCCATTCTAGGCTTCTGTTTCCCTCTTTGGTCTCATCTCTTAGCACTCCTGGTCTGTCCTTTACCCTCCACGAATAACAAAAGGCATGTGGTTCTTTGCACAGGTCCTGAGGTTTTGTGCCTCTGTTTTTATTTAGGCTGTTACCCTGCCTGGATGAGTTCCCTCCTCCACCTCTGCCCTATATCTTCTTATCCTTCAAGACTCAGCCTAGCCATTTCCTCTTTGTAAGCCTCAAGGCATCTTACCCCATTCAGTCTCTCCCACTAGACTGTGACTCCTGAGGGTGGGGACCATATGTGATTCATCTTTGTACCCGCCTCCCTCTCAGCTCAGCATAGGGCCTGCCAATCAGACTGAAGTCGCTCAGAAAATGTTTGTGACCAAGCCGGTCTTCCATTGTGCTCCCGGGACACTTAGAACAGTCATTACCTCCTACCGTAATTATTAGTCAAAATGCCTGGTGTGCCACTGGAGGGGAGCTCCAGGAAGACAGGCTGAGTCTGATTCATCCTAAAGGCCCAGTGCATGGAATACTTAATAAGTGTCTGTTGGATGAATGCTTAGAGTAGGAACATTAAAAATTGAATTGCTATGACTCTTCAACAAAACTTCAGCCAAACCATACTAAGGGAATTTTTCTTTGTCAGGAAGGCATTACCCAATCCACTTAAGTACATAAGAAATACATAGCTAAACATGGTGTGAAAATGGCTAAATAGGTAATGTGAGCATCACTGGGTAAAAAAATTTAAAGCTAAATTATTTCTCATAAAAGTAACATTACAAAATAGGCATCAGGGCTTCCCTGGTGGCGCAGTGGCTGGGAGTCCACCTGCCGATGCAGGGGACATGGGTTTGTGCCCCGGTCCAGGAAGATCCCACGTGCCTCGGAAAGGCTGGACCCGTGAGCGTTGGCCGCTGAGCCTGCGCGTCCGGAGCCTGTGCTCCACAACGGGAGGGGCACAACAGTGAGAGGCCCGCGTATGGGAAAAAAAAAACAAAAACAGAAACAAAATAGGCATCAATTTCCTTTAGCCAGCTACAGTAATCCACAATAAGGTAGAATTAATCTATGCCTAAAGCATTACTCTTCAGAAAAAGTAAAAAGGTAATTGAAAAGTTGCAAAATTCAGCAACTGGAATCAGGAGTTCTCCAAGAATTAGGTCTAAAGGAGACTGAGAATCCAGCACTCAGAAAAGGAGAGGTTGGGCACGAATGGGAGGAGATGAGGGTAGGGGTGATGTAAGACTAAGTAGAAGAAAGTTTGGCAATCAGGACAGGAAGGAAATAGTTTGACGGTGGAAAGTGCCTGGCAAGTAAAATGAGAACCTGGCAAGGGCAGGACAGGTGACAAATCAATTACAACAGATCTTGCCTGCCATTGAATGGGCTTCGGAAATAAGTTGATGAGGTTTGGATTTAATAAATATTAAAATTCTAAGAACACTTAAGAACTGCCGAGGGAGGCTGTGGAACAATCATCATATGAGTAGATTTCTAAGGCTAGACTAGAACCCATCTATTATGGATGGTTTGAGACCAACACATCCATCCTGCTACCACAGAGAGAATTTAATGACCCTGCAGACCTTCTTTTCAAACTTCTGAAAGGCTGGGGTGGGCAGGGAGGAAGGTTAAATGGTGCTAACTTTCATTCTTCTGTTTTATCATGGATTCCCTGCTATGATTATTGTATTAATTCAGGTACAACTGACAAGCATTTTCTCTCTAAACAAAAGAAGAGATTTTTTTTTTTGACGAATCCTTTCCAATTTTATTTTTATTTATTTATTTTTAGTTTTTATTTTATATTGGAGTATAGTTGATTCATGATGTTGTGTTAGCTTCATGTGTACAGCAAAGTTATACATATATCTATTCTTTTTCAGATTCTTTTCCTATATGGGTAATTACAGAACTTTGAGTAGGGTTCCCTGTGATATACAGTAGGTCCTTGTTGATTATCTATTTTATATATAGTAGTGTGTATATGTTAATCCAAAACTCTTAATTTATCTCTCCCCCTGACCTTTCCCCTTTGGTAACCATAAGTTTCTTTTCGAAGTCTGTGAGTCTGTTTCTGTTTTATAAATAAAATCATTTGTATCATTTTTTGGATTCCACATATAAGTGATATCATATGATATTTGTCTTTCTCTGTCTGACTTCACTTAGTATGATAATCTCTAGGTCCATCCATGTTGCTGCAAATGGCATTATTTCGTTCTTTTTTATGGCTGAGTAATATTCCACTGTATATATGTAACACATCTTTTTTTTTTTTTTTTTTTTTGCGGTACACGGACCTCTCACTGCCATGGCCTATCCCGTTGTGGAGCACAGGCTCCGGACGCGCAGGCTCAGCGGCCATGGCTCACGGCCCCAGCTGCTCCGCGGCATGTGGGATCTTCCCGGACCGGGGCATGAACCTGTGTCCCCTGCATCAGCAGGTGGACTCTCAACTACTGTGCCACCAGGGAAGCCCTTTTTTTAAAAACATGTTTATTGGAGTATAATTGCTTTACAATGGTGTGTTAGTTTCTGCTTTATAGCAAAGTGAATCAGTTATACATATACATATGTTCCCATATCTCTTCCTTCTTGCGTCTCCCTCCCTCCCACCCTCCCTATCCCACACCTCTAGGTGGTCACAAACCACCTAGCTGATCTCCCTGTGCTATGCGGCTGCTTCCCACTAGCTAGCTATTTTACGTTTGGTAGTGTATATATGTCCATGCCACTCTCTCACTTTGTCACACCTTACCCTTCCCCCTCCCCATATCCTCAAGTCCATTCTCTAGTAGGTCTGTGCCTTTATTCCCGTCTTACCCCTAGGTACTTCATGACCTTTTTTTTTTTTGTCTTGGATTCCATATATATGTATTAGCATACAGTATTTGTTTTTCTCTTTCTGACTTACTTCACTCTGTATTACAGACTCTAGGTCCATCCACCTCACTATAAATAACTCAGTTTCGTTTCTTTTTATGGCTGAGTAATATTCCATTGTATATATGTACCACATCTTCTTTATCCATTCCTCTGTTGGTGGTATTTAGGTCGCTTTCATGTCTTAGCCATTGTAAATAGTGTTGCTATGAACATTGGGACGCATGTATCACTTATTTTTAACATCTTTATTGGAGTATAATTGCTTTGCAATGGTGTGCTGGTTTCTGCTGTCTAACAAGGTGAATCAGCTCTATGTATACATATATCCCCATATCCCCTCCCTCTTGCATCTCCCTCCCACCCTCCCTATCCCACCCCTCTAGCTGGGCACAAAGCACCGAGCTGATCTCCCTGTGCGATACAGCTGCTTCCCACTAGCTATCTATTTTACATTTGGTAGTGTATATATGTCCATGTCACTCTCTTACCTCGTCCCAGCTTACCCTTCCCCCTCCTCGTGTCCTCAAGTCCATTCTCTACGTCTGCATCTTTATTCCTGTCCTGCCCCTGGGTTGGTCAGAAACTTTTTTTTTTTTTTTAGATTCCATATATATGTGTTAGCATACGGTATTTGTTTTTCTCTTTCTGACTTACTTCACTCTGTATGACAGACTCTAGGTCCATCCACCTCACTACAAATAACTCAGTTTCATTTCTTTTTATGGCTGAGTAATATTCCATTGTATATATGTGCCACATCTTCTTTATCCATTCATCTGTTGATGGACACTTAGGTTGCTTCCATGTCTTGGCTATTGTAAATAGAGCTGCAATGAACATTTTGGTACATGACTCTTTTTGAATTAGGGTTTTCTCAGGGTATATGCCCAGTAGTGGGATTGCTGGGTCATATGGTAGTTCTATTTTTAGTTTTTTAAGGAACCTCCATACTGTTCTCCATAGTGTCTCTATCAATTTGCATGTATCTTTTTGAACTACGGTTTTCTCTGGATATATGCCCAGGAGTGGGGTTGCTGGATCATATGGTAGCTCTATTTTTAGTTTTTTTAAGGAGCCTCCATACTGTTCCCTATAGTGGCTGCACCAATTTACATTCCCATCAAAAGAAAAGATTTAATTGTTGGTCTTTATTGCTGTCCACTTTTTGTATACAGTCTTTGCCCTACATTTACATACCCATAAGAGTAAAATTCCACTTGATAAGTATATTTGGAATTTGCAGTAACTTGAACAGGGGCTGGGTTAAAGTTGAACTTTGCTTAGCAAACCCTTTCCATCATGGATTAAAATTCAGATTTAAACAAAATTTGGGAGTACATAGGATCACAGGTATCCTTGAATGCTTTGAGAGCACTATTTCTTGATAGGAAACTGAGGTGATGGTTACCCTCTGCAGCAGCATTTTAGGAGAGATTGTCTGTCCCCATGTTTATCTTCCCGCTAGACTCTGAACTCTACAAGGGCAGGGGCTCTGGTTTATTTGCTGGGTGTTCCCACCATTCAACCCAGGCTGGCACATAAAGGGTGTACAGTGAGTTTTCTGATAAAATCAGTCAATCAGTAGAAAACCTGCTGGGATTTGGAAGTCCTGTCTTAGGACAGGATGAGAACTATCTTATTTTAGGGAGTTTTACTAAAGTTTATATCCAGGTTCCAGCAATTACTGACAAATGTGTGATCTAGGACCTTCACTCAACCTCAGAGCCACAGATTTCTCATCTGTAAAGTAAGGATAGTGGTAGTACCTATCGCATAGAGTTATTTTGAGGTTTCAGTGAGATAATGCAGTGTCCTATCAGATACTAAGTCTTCTATAAAGCAGGGTCTCTCTACCTCAGTGCCACTGACACGTGGGGTGGGACAATTCCTTGTTGTGGAGACTGGTCTGTGCATTGTAGGGTGTTTGGCAGCATTTCTAGCTTCTACCCTTAGATGCCAGTAGTACCCCCAACCCCCTTTATGACAACCAAAAATGTCTCCTGATTTGCCAAATGTCTCCTGGGAGGTAAAATCACCCTTAGTTGAGAACCACTGCTATAAAGTTACAGTAATTGATGTGTAATTGGTGCAAGGATAGACAAATAGATCCATGGAACAGAAGAGAGAGATCAAAAACAGACTCCTGAATATATGGAATGTGATATACGATAGAGATGGAATTACATATCAGTGGAGAAGAGACAGACTATTTAGTAAATGGTGTTGGAGCAACTGACTGAAAAAATTTACAGTTCTATCTCATACCATTCATAAAAACTTATAGAAGAAAATAAGGGAGAATATCTTCATTATTTCAGGGTAAGAAGGATTTCTTAAACAGGACACAAAAAGCACAAAACATGAAGGAAAATATTTATATCTTTTATGTCAAAAATTATGTAGGTCAATGGCATCATAGACAAAGCGAAAATCTAAGTGGAAGAAATTATTTGTGACCTGGTATCCAACAAAAGATATGTATTTAGAATATAATGATAAAGTACCAATCAATACCTAAAGGCTGCTGTATTAGTTTCTCAGTCATGCTGTAACAAATTACCACAAACTGAGTGGCTTAAAACAACAGAAATATACTCCCATAGTTCTGGAGGCTAGAAGTCCAAAATCAAGGTGTCAGCAGCTCTGGTTCCTTCTGGAGGCTCTAAGGGAGAATTGTTCCATGTCTCTTTCCCAGCTTCTGGTGGTTGCCAGCAATCCTTGGCATTTCTTGGCTTATAGCTGCATAACTCTAAACTCTGCCTTTGTTTTTACATGTTCTTCTTCTTGTGTCTCTGTCTGTGTCTTAACACAGGCTTCTTAGGACACTAATCATTATATTTGGGGCCACCCTGATCTAGTATTACTCCATCTTAACTTGATTGCATCAGCAATGACCCTACCTCCAAATAAGGTCACATTCTTAGGTTCTGGCGGACATGGAGTATTTATTTACTTACTTATTTATTTATTTTTGGCTGCCTTGGGTCTTCATTGCTGCGCATGGGCTTTCTCTAGTTGTGGCGATCAGGGGCTACTCTTCGTTGCGGTGCATGGGCTTCAGTAGCTGTGGCTCGTGGGCTCTAGAGTGCAGGCTCAGTAGTTGTTGTGCATGGGCTTAGTTGCTCTGCGGCATGTAGGATCTTCCCGGGCCAGGGATCGAACCTGTGTCCCCTGCATTGGCAGGAGGATTCTTTTTTCTCTTTTTAAAAAAATGTTTATTTATTTATTTTCTTATTAGTCATCCATTTTATACACATCGGTGTACACATGTCAATCCCAATCGCCAAATTCATCACACCACCACCGCCACTCCCTGCCACTTTCCCCCCTTGGTGTCCATACTTTGTTCTCTACATCTGTGTCGCAATTTCTGCTCTGCAAACTGGTTCATCTGTACCACTTTCTAGGTTCCACATATGTGCGTTAATATACAATATTTGTTTTTCTCTTTCTGACTTACGTCACTCTGTATGATAGTCTATAGGTCCATCCACGTCTCTACAAATGACTCAACTTCATTGCTTTTTATGGCTGAGTAATATTCCATTGTATATATGTACTACATCTTCTTTATCCATTCATCTGTCGATGGGCATTTAGGTTGCTCCCATAACCTGTCCATTGTAAATACTGCTGCAATGAACATTGGGGTGCATGTGTCATTTTGAATTATGGTTTTCTCTGGGTATATGTCCACTAGCGGGATTGCTGGATCATATGGTAATTCCATTTTTAGTTCTTTAAGGAACCTCCATACTGTTCTCCATAGTGGCTGCACCAATTTACATTCCCACCAACAGTGCAAGAGGGTTCCCTTTTCTCCCCACCCTCTCCAGCATTTGTTGTTTGTAGATTTTCTGATGATGCCAATTCTAACTGGTGTGAGGTGATACCTCATTGTAGTTTTGATTTGCATTTCTCTAATAATTAGTGATGTTGAGCAGCTTTTCATGTGCTTCTTGGCCATCTGTAGGTCTTCTTTGGAGAAATGTCTATTTAGGTCTTCTTCCCATTTTTGGATTGGGTTGTTTGTTTTTTTAATATTGAGCTGCATGAGCTGTTTATATATTTTGGAGATTAATCCTTTGTTCGATGATTCATTTGCAAATATTTTCTCCCATTCTGAGGGTTGTCTTTTCGTCTTGTTTATGGTTTCCTTTGCTGTGCAAAAGCTTTTAAGTTTCATTAGGTCCCATTTGTTTATTTTTGTTTTTATTCCATTACTCTAGGAGGTGGATCAAAAAAATATCTGGCTGTGATGTAATTTCTAATTTCATTCTTTTACATGTAGCTGTCCAGTTTTCCCAGCACCAAAAGACAGAAGAGACTGTCTTTTCTCCACTGTATACCCTTCCCTCCTTTGTCATAGATTAGTTGACCATAGGTGCATGGGTTTACCTTTGGGCTTTCTATCCTGTTCCATTGATCTATATTTCTCTTTTTGTGCCAGTACCATAACGTCTTGATTACTGTAGCTTTGTAGTATAGTCTGAAGTCAAGGAGTCTGATTCCTCCAGCTCCGTTTTTTTCCCTCAAGACTGCTTTGGCTATTCGGGGTCTTTTGTGTCTCCATATAGATTTTAAGATTTTTTGTTCTAGTTCCATAAAAAAATGCCATTGGTAATTTGATAGAGATTGCATTGAATCTGTAGATTGCTTTGGATAGTATAGTCATTTTCACAATATTGATTCTTCCAATCCAAGAACATGGTATATCTCTCTATCTGTTGGCACCATCTTTTATTTCTTTCATCAGTGTCTTATAGTTTTCTGCATACAGGTCTTTTGTCTCCCTAGGTAGGTTATTCCTAGGTATTTCATTCTTTTTTGTTGCAGTGGTAAATGGGAGTGTTTCCTTAATTTCTCTTTCAGATTTTTCATCATTAGTGTGTAGGAATGCAAGAGACTTCTGTGCATTAATTTTGTAACCTGTTACTTTACCAAAATCATTGATTAGCTCTAGTAGTTTTCTGTTGGTATCTTTTGGATTCTCTATGTATAGTATCATGTCATCTGCAAACGGTGACAGTTTTACTTCTTCTTTTCCGAATTGTATTCCTTTTATTTCTTTTTCTTCCCGGATTGTCATGGCTAGGACTTCCAAAACCAAGCTGAATAATGGTGAGAGTGGACATCCTTGTCTTGTTCCTGATCTTAGAGGAAATGCTTTCAGTTTTTCACCATTGAGAATGATGTTGGCTGTGGGTTTGTCACATATGGCCTTTATTATGTTGAGGTAGGTTCCCTCTATGCATACTTTCTGGAGAGTTTTCATCATAAATGGGTGTTGAATTTTGTCAAAAGCTTTTTCTGCATCTATTGAGATGATCATATGGTTTTTATTCTTCAACTTGTTAATATAGTGTATCACATTGATATATTGTGATCACATATATATCACATTGGCATATAGTTGCTTATAGTAATCTCTCATGATCCTTTGTATTTCTGTTGTAACTTCTCCTTTTCATTTCTAATTTAATTGATTTGAGTCCTCTCCCTCTTTTTCTTTTTCTTTTTTTTTTTGCGGTACACGGGCCTCTCACTGTTGTGGTCTCTCCCGTTGTGGAGCACAGGATCCAGACGCACTGGCTCAGTGGCCATGGCTCACAGGCCCAGCCACTCCACAGCATGTGGGATCCTCCCAGACCGGGGCACGAACCCACATCCCCTGCATCGGCAGGCAGACTCTCAACCACTGCGCCACCAGGGAAGCCCTCCCTCTTTTTCTTGATGAGACTGGCTAATGGTTTACCAATTTTGTTTATCTTCTCAAAGAATCACTTTTAGTTTTATTGATCTTTGCTTTTGTTTTCTTTGTTTCTCTTTCATTTATTTCTGGTCTGATCTTTACAAGTTCTTTCCTTCTGCTAACTTTGGGTTTTGTTTGTTCTTCTTTCTCTAGTTCCTTTAGGTGTAACATTAGATTGTTTATTGGAGATTTTTCTTGAGGTAGGCTTGTATAGCTATAAACTTCCCTCTTAGACCTGCTTTTGCTGCATCTCATAAGTTTTAGATCATTGTGTTTTCATTGTCATTTTTCTCTAGATAGATATTTTTTGATTTCCTCTTTGATTTCTTCAGTTATCTCTTGGTTACTTAGTAATGTGTTGTTTAGCTTCCATGTGTTTGTGTTTTTTACGGTTTTTTTTCCCTTTAATTGATTTCTAATCTCATAGTGTTGTGGTCAGAAAAGATGCTTGATATGATTTCAATTATCTTAAATTTACTGAGGCTTGATTTGTGACCCAAGATGTGATCTATCCTGGAGAATGTTCTGTGAGCACTTGAGAAGAAATTGTAATCTGCTGTTTTTGGATGGAAGGTCCTATAAATACCAATTAAATCTTTCTGGTCTATTGTGTCATTTTACGCTTCTGTTTCCTTATTTATTTTCATTTTGGATGATCTGTCCATTGGTGTAAGTGAGGTGTTAAAGTCCCCCACTATTATTGTGTTACTGTCAATATCCCCTTTTATAGCTGTTAGCAGTTGCCTTATGTATTGAGGTGCTCCTATGTTGGGTGCATATATATTTATAATTGTTGTATCTTCTTTTTGGATTGATCCCTTGATCATTATGTAGTGTCCTTCCTTGTTGCTTGTAACAGTCTTTATTTTAAAGTCTATTTTATCTGACATGAGTATTGCTACTCCAGCTTCCTTTTGGTTTCCATTTGCGTGGAATATCTTTTTCCATCCCCTCACTTTCAGTCTGTATGTGTCCCTAGGCCTGAAGTGGGTCTCTTGTAGACAGCATATATATGGGTCTTGTTTTTGTATCCATTCAGCAAGCCTGTGTCTTTTGGTTGGAGCATTTAATCCATTCACATTTAAGGTAATTATGTATATGTATGTTCCTGTGACCATTTTCTTAATTGTTTTGGGTGTGTTTTTGTATGTCCTTTTCTTCTCTTGTGTTTCCCACTTAGAGAAGTTCCTTTAGCATTTGTTGTAGAGCTGGTTTGGTGGTACTGAATTCTCTTAGCTTTTGCTTGTCTGTAAAGCTTTTGACTTCGCCGTCGAATCTGAATGAGATCCTTGCCAGGTAGAGTAATCCTGGTTGTAGGTTCTTCCCTTTCCTCCCTTTAAGTATATCATGCCACTCCCTCTGGCTTGTAGAGTTTCTGCTGAGAAATCAGCTGTTAACCTTATGGGTGTTCCCTTGTATGTTATTTGTCATTTTTCCCTTGCTGCTTTCAATAATTTTTCTTTGTCTTTAATTTTTGCCAATTTGATTACTATCTGTCTCAGTGTGTTTCACCTTGGGTTTATCCTGTATTGGACTCTCTGCGCCTCCTGGACTTGGGTGGCTATTTCTTTTCCCATGTTAGGAAAGTTTTCGACTATAATCTCTTCAAATATTTTCTCGGGTCCTTTCTCTCTCTCTTCTCCTTCTGGGACCCCTATAATGCGAATGTTTTTGCGTTAGTGTTGCCCCAGAGATTTCTTGGGCTGTCCTCATTTCTTTTCATTCTTTTTCTTTATTCTGTTCCGCAGCAGTGAATTCCACCATTCTGTCTTCCTGGTCACTTATCCATTCTTCTGCCTCAGTTATTCTGCTATTGACTCCTTCTAGTGTAATTTTCATTTCAGTTATTGTATTGTTCATCTCTGTTTGTTTGTTCTTTAATTCTTCTAGGTCTTTGTTAAACATTTCTTGCATCTTCTCGATCTTTGTCTCCATTGTTTTTCCGAGGTCCTGGATCATCTTCACTATTATTATTCTGAATTCTTTTTCTGGAAGATTGCCTATCTCCATTTCATTTAGTTGTTTTTCTGGGGTTTTATCTTGTTCCTTCATCTGGTACATAGCCCTCTGCCTTTTCATCTTGTCTATCTTTCTGTGAATGTGGTTTTTATTCCACAGTACTGTAGCTCTTCTTGTTTCTGCTGTGTGCCCTCTGGTGCATGAAGCTATCTAAGAGGCTTGTGGAAGTTTCGTGATGGGAGGGATTAGTGGTGGGTAGAGCCAGCTGTTGCTATGGTGGGCAGAGATCAGTAAAACTTTAATCCGCTTGTCTGCTGATGGGTGAGGCTGTGTTCCCTCCCTGTTCATTGTTTGGCCTGAGGTGACCCAACACTGGAGCTACCCGGGCTCTTTTGTGGGGCTAATGGCTGACTCTGGGAGGCCTCATGCCAAGGAGTACTTCCCAGAATTTCTGCTGCCAGTGTCCTTGTCCCTTGGTGAGCCACAGCTGCCTCTACCTCTGCAGGAGACCCTCCAACACTAGCAGGTAGGTCTGGTTCAGTCTCCTATGGGGTCACTGCTCCTTGCCCTGGGTCCCGCTGCACATACTACTTTGTGTGTGTCTTCCAAGGGTGGAGTCTCTGTTTCCCCCAGTCCTGCTGAAGTTCTGCAATCAAATCCCACTAGCCTTCAAAGTCTGATTCTCTAGGAATTCCTCCTCCCATTGCCAGACCCCCAGGTTTGGAAGCCTGACGTGTGGCTCAGAACCTTCACTCCAGTAGGTGGACTTTGCTGGTATAAGTGTTCTTCAGTTTGTGAGTCACCCACCCAGCAGCTATGGAATTTGGTTTTATTGTGATAGCACCCCTCCTAACGTCTCATTGCGGCGTCTCCTTTGTCTTTGCATGTGGGGTATCATTTTGGTGAGTTCCAGTGTCTTCCTGCTGATGATTGTTCAGCAGTTAGTTGTGATTCCAGTGTTCTCGAAAAAGGGAGTGAGAGCATGTCCTTCTACTCCGCTGTCTTGAACCAATCTTGGCAGGTGGATTCTTAACCACTGCACCACCAGGGAAGTCCCTGGACATGGATTTTTGAAGAACACTATTCAACCCAGTACAATCTGCTCTTTGAACCCCCAAATTCACATCTGTGCCATGTGCAAAATACCTTTACCCCATCCCAACATCCCCAAAAGTCTTAACTCTTTCCAGCATCAACTCTAAGTCCCACATCTCATCATCTTAATTATCTAAATCAGGTATGGGTCAAACTCTGGGTATGCTTCACCATGAGACAAAATTCCTCTCCATCTGTGGACCTGTGAAGCTAGAAAACAAGCTTCTTCTTTCCAAATACAAGGGTAGGACAGGCATAGGATAGACACTCCTGTTCCAAAAAGGAGAAAACTGAAAGAATAAACAAGTCACTGATCTCAAGCAAGTTCAAAAACTAGCAGGACAATTTCCATTAGTTTTTGAGGCCTGAGAATCGTTATTTGTGGCTCTGTCTGCCCTCTGAGCCCAAGGAGGTCTCTTCAGCTCCTGATTCTGGGTGCATCTCTCTGGCCTCTCCCTCTGTGTTCAAGGTACTGTCCTTGGAATCATTCTTCCTTTTACTCGAAGGATAGCATATATTTGCAGCTGAGTAATTCTGGCAGCTCGTTTCCTGCCTGTAGAACCCCTGAAGTCTGACAGCCTTCCTTCATTTCATTCTGTCTTTGTCCCCTTCAGTCCAGGTTGGCAGTACTTCTGTTGATATGACATTCTCAAAAACCTTTGTTAGTCTTCTGTGTATGTCAAGGGGATCCATGCCATTACACAAGAGGGTTCTCCACAGATCCCTCATGGATAACCCATCTGTATTCCTGGATTCTGCTGAGGTGGTTGATTTGATCTGTAAGTCACACATCTAAGCTCATCCACAACAGTGTGTCCAGCTACACCCTTGGCTCTGTTCCCAGAGTGTACATGTTATCTGAATATGCTGAAAAATTTCCAAAATCATCAAGTGTTTGTTCCTTTTTGTTTGATAGTTCTTTCCTCAATTTATTTCTTTCTGCTTACATTTTACTGTAAGCAGCAAGGAGAAATCAGGTCACACTTTCCACACTTTTTCTTGGAAATCTCTTGAGCTAAATATGCAAGTTCATTGTTTACAATTTCTACTTTCCACCCAATAGTAAAACACAATTCAGCTAAGTTATCTGCCATTTTATAACTAGGATTGCCTTTCTTCCAGGGTCTAATAACAGGTTCCTCATTTCTATCTGAGACCTCACCAGAAGTACCTTAACCTCTGTATTTCTAAAACAGTCTCTTCATGGCAATCTAGGCTTTTTCTATCATGTGCCTCAAAATTCTTCTGCCCTCTACCCATTACCCAATTCCAAAGCCATTTCCACAATTTTAGGTATTTGTTACAGCAGCATTCCACGTCCTAGTACCGAAATCTGTATCAGTCAGGGTTCTCTAGAAACACAGAACCAAGAGGGGAGATTCTCTCTCTTCCCTCCCGTCCCCCATATATGTTACTCCCACATTAGTGGGTCAACTATTTGTAGATATTAACTACATCTATGAAATATCTTCACAGCAATACCTAGATTAGTGTTTGATTTAAAAACTGGGTGTTATAGCCTAGCCAAGTTGACATATAAAACTAACCATCACATAAACCTCGGAAAAATGGACAAATAATAAGAAGAATGGCTGATTCATAAAGGGGAAAACTGAAATAGTCAATAGCACAGTAAACTGGTACAACCACTTGGAAATCTAGTGAAGTTAAAGATTCCTGTGTAAGTCGGGATATAGGAGCTGTATCAGAAAACAGGAACCATTCTATGTTTTCCAGGTATGAAAGGTTTAATATATGAATTAGGGGCTTATACAACCATTAGAAAAGCAGGGGAGTAAAGGTTGGAGAAACCACTATCAAAGATCAGGAAAGTGGGGCCACATTTTATATATCCATTATTCTTCAGTAAAGCTGTTAATTAAAAAAAAAATCAGGAAAATGCCACCAAAAGTCTCACCTTGAAACATCAATAATTGAGTAGTTCTCAAGAGCTTACTAGGAAGATGCTATAATTCTCAATAACCTGAGAAGCTTCTACCAATTTTCTTAGCCCTCAGCGGTGAAGCAGAAGCAGATAGTTTTCAAGAGCTCCCTGGGAAGCTACTATGGCTCTCATGTCTGCCCACATATCTGCTGTAATTATCTCCAGAGAATAATGGTCTCCCCTCTTCTGCTCTCCATTTCATCTTGGAGAACTTACTATTTACATGCCTCAGACCACTAGGCCCCTGGAAAATTCGTCAACGTAACAGTCTCCTGAATTTTTATGTTTATTTCCCACCTTCTGGCACTCATGTGTCTTATAAAAGCATCCAATGTATTTGATAAGCAACTTCCTGTTCATTAGGTACAGTCAGCAAGATGTCATCAAGACAGTGAATCAACTATCTATGGAAGTTGGTTAGGTGATATGGAAAGGAGATATGATCAAAGTCTCTACAGTGTAGATTATGACAGAGATTTGGAGAGTTGTCAGACTTGAGGCAAGATACTGAAGGTGTAACTGTCTCTCCCAATAAAAGTGCACTGCTCTGGTTGTGTTTGCACATGCACACACATTCATGTGTCCCTTCCCTGCCCCCTTGCACACCAGAGAGGGAGAGAGAGAGAGTGAGCACTACCTTACCTCTGACAGTTAAGTGCTCCACTTGGTCTCTGCCACTCTTATCACACATTGAATTCAGGGAGCCCATTTCAGTGACACCATCACGCACTGTCATTTCTGACTTGTAGAGAATGGAAAATACAGAGCCTTTCAAGGGTGCTAGTGCTCCCCTCACCAATAGAATTTTCAGAGTCTGGGTGAAAATAGTGTCCTATATTTTTAGGACACTGCTGTAAGTGACCATTTTGCCATCTTTAAAACAGAAGTATTATCTGTTGCCCTTTCAGACCACTTAATCTGGCTTTCATTCCTATCATTTCAATGCTCTTACTTAAGATTACCAATAACCTGGTGTTACTAAATCCAAGGAACACTTCAACCTTTAGCAGCATATAACTATTTCTGTTCCTGGCTTCCATGTTGCCATTCTCTTTTGAAGAGATGTACATCTCTTCCTTGTACATCTTGACGGTTTCTTCTCTGTTCCAAGGCTGGCTCTTCCTCCAATATTCATCCTCTAATGTTAGGATACCTTAGGACTATTTTCTCAGCTCTTGTTTTTCCTTGCCACAGTAACCTTTCTCCTTAGGCCATCTCATACATCTCAGGTCTTTACGTGGGTTGTTCTCTCTTCCTAGAATACTCTTCATTCCCTTGTTACTTGACCAATTTCTGGTCTTCAGATGTCAGCCTAAATGTCACTGCCCCAGAGGAGATTTTCTTGATGCCTTAGGCTAGGTTAGGAACACTTTTCAAGCACTCAGTATTTCCTCTTTATAATAATTACATTTATAATTACTATTCCATGTTTCATTTCCCACTAAACTGTAAGCACCTTGAGAACAGGGGCAGTGTTAATACCTAACATAATCCCTGGCGTGTGAGTGGTGCTCAATAAATATTTATAGATTATTCATAGATGAATATGGAAGTAAAGGTCAAATTTGATTTAGTTCAAATTGTTGAATAACTGTGGCTCAACCTTATTTGTTGATTAATCTATACATTACCTATAATTTATAATAACTCCTTTTTCTTGTATTCTTATATACTAAGTCTCTTTCTAGGCAATATCTTCAATCCCATTGCTCTATTTTCATGTAATTATGCCAACGTCATGCTGTTTTTTAAAAAAATAAAGGTTTATTTTGGAATAATTTTAGATTTACAGAAAAGTTACAAAGAGAGTACAGGGAGTTCCCACATACCCCTCCACCTAGTTTCTTCCACTGTCAAAATCTTACATTACTGTGGTACATTTGTTAAAACTAAGAAACTAACGTTGGTACATTATGGTTAACTAAATGCTAGACTTTGATTTTCACCAGTTTTTCCATTAATGTCCTTTTTCTGTTCCAGGTCCAATCCAGGGTACCACATAGCATTTAGTTGCTATGTTTTTTCAATCTCTCTGGTCTGTGATAGTTTCTCAGTATTTCTTTGTTTCTCATGACCTTGATGGTCTTGAGGAATACTAACTAATTATTCTGTAGAATGTCCCGCAATCTGGGTTTGTCTGATGTTTTTCTCAAGATTAGACTGGGCTTATGGGCTTTTGGAAAGAGTATCACAGAAGTGAAGTGCCCTTCTCATCATACTCTATTGGGGTAAATGACACTCATATGACATCTCTGATGATGTTAAGTTTCATCACTTAGTTAAGGTCAGGTTTGCCAGTTTTCTCCACTACAAAGTTACTATTTTTCCCTTTCCCTGTCCTGTCCTTTTATAGAGGGTCAGTAAGTATAGTCCACTCTCAGAGCAGAAAGGGCAGGAATTAAGCTATATGCCCTAAAGGTGGAATTTGCATTTACATAATTATTTGAAATTCTTCTGAAAGGGAGACTTATCACTGTATTAATTATAGCTTTTACCACATTTAAAGTTTCTGTGAAGGGGTAACCGTCACTCATTTTTAATTTTATATTCCTGCAGAAGATAGTCAAATTATCTTTAAATCATGTTATAATTTAAAAATTAATATGATGATTGATTAGAATTGCACTTAACAATATATTAATTGGGGAAGGACTGACATCCAGGAGTACGGTACCTGTCTCCATTTAGTCAAATCTTCCTTTAGATCTCTAGGAATTATTACGTACTAATAACTAAGTTCTGGAAGCACATAAGCAGATATGCAAGAATCTGTTTTGTAGTTAGACACTGCAGTCCCGTGGCTTGATGGTCATTCTGAAGATGATAGAAATGATGTCCAGGCCACCCCAGGGAAGAAACTTATCAGAGATATAAAGTTTGATGTTGTTACTGAATTTTGCTACATCAAAGTAAAATATACAGAAAACAAGATTATGAAACTCAGAATGAAGTTTGGGGAAAAGGCTGCCAAAAAAATGCATTCAGTGAGGTCAGGGACCAGAATTGATTCATCTTTGTATTCCCCACTCTAGCACACGCTGGCACACATGAGTACTTGCTGAATGTCTGTTGAATAAATGAACAAATCAGTGAATAAATATTCACTTACAGTCTTGGCCTTAAATTGTTGGCCACACCAAAGACGTGTTTTGGTCATTGTTAGGATACAGCAGCTTCCATGGATGATCCATTTTACATGCTCATATTATTTGAATGACTTGTCTGATTTTTCATTAGCGTCAAGCGTATTTCACATGCAAGTTTAAATGATGACAGAATCACTAAAAATGGCATAAATTTAACAGCATTAAACGTATGCCTACTACCAGCCCAACATATTGAGATATAATTCTATAGAAAATTGTGTTTAAAAAGCAGCATCTAAGATCACATCCAAACGGTTATTTTAATGATAAAACAAATCATTTGCACGTGGTAACAGGCATATATTGTTTATGCTGCTTAGCATCCATTTTTTCTTTTTCCTAAGTGCACATATGTTTGGTTTTGAAGGAAACCACTTCTCACCAGTTCTCAGCCATGTGTTGGGTCCTGATAATTCAGGTCAGTCTGAACATCACCTCGCTGGCAATAGTGGTTGGCTCAGCGTTGGACAGGTAACCCAGTAGGAGCCCATTTGCTAGGGCTTGTTGAGGTGTGAGGATGTGGGATCTAGAACTTCTGCAGCTATTTTGCCACCACACTGGGAGGGCCTGGAACTTGCTAAGGTCACCATATGGAGCCTGAGGATAAAGCAACACAGTGGTAGGCAGAATAGTGTAGTTGAAAGAAACTTGGTACTTACTTGGTGACTTAGTTCAAGCTGCTGGGTCAAGCCTCATATGAAACTAGACTTATCAACAACCCCTTTATTGTTTAGTCATTTGCAGGTGAAATACCTGATAGATATACAGGCAAGGACTTGAAGGGAACAGGGGAAAATGAAGAGAGTTTTCATTTGTTGCAGTGCTGAGACAGAGAAATTTTTTTCTTTCCTTGACTTCTACTAATGTTCTTTATGTGACTGACAAGGGTTTCTGGATGTTAAAAACAAAATCTTAAAAGACAAAAGGTCATAATAGGCATAGTATTATAAATGTTGTACATTTAAAATATAGCATTTACGTAAATATTATGACAGTTCTCTTAATTCTGACTATATTAAGCATGAACAAGTAGGAACAAGCAGGAGGCTCAGTGTTAGATCACATGCCCTCAGAATGAAAGCAAAGTTACACAAGTGCATATGGTGAATATATAGTTTACCAGTGGCCTTACCAGTATTCAGCCCTTTTCGAATCTTAATGGAAAAAACAAAGACTGTAAGCACTAAATTTGGGTTTGTCAGTACACTAGAAGAATAGAATGCAACTGCACAGCAAACATTTCACAAGTAAACATGCTTCATTTTGCTCTCAGATCCCTGCATCGCTGACACCTCTGCTGAACACCAACTCCAGCTCCCAGGAGTCAAGGGCTGAGCCTTGCTCTCTGGCATCCTCCTTTATGAGGTATGATCCAAAGTGTCACTTACCCCTTTCAGCTGTCCGAGAGCTGCATTTCAAAGATACTTTTGGTTTCTGATTACTTAGGAGAAGTGGAGGAATACAAGACAGAAGAAAGACTCCAGGGACAGAAAGCGGAGGGAAAAGTGACAAGAGCCTCTTTAAGTAGAAATGCTTAAAGTGAAGGACACTAAGAAATGACAAAAATACTTTGTCTTTATAAAGACTAAGCAGTTTATAAAAGCAACACAGGCATCTTTGAAATGTTACTGGATTTTGTTAACACTGTCTCCAAATACAGTATATGTAAATTCAACTAACAGAAGTAACCCTAGGAGTGAAGAAGAGACAAGATCTTGTAATTTCAATTCCTCACTTTGTATATATGGACATTAGCCAAGGTGCCTTTAGGTGTGCTCAGTAGCAAAGCCACTCTACCCACTCCGAGGGCTGTGTCTGTCTCATTTATGGCCATGATACTGGACACTTTGAGGTTACATCTTTGAGTTTGACCCATTCGGTTTGATTCGAGCACCAAAGCCTTTATCACTTCTCAATGAATTAATATTTCTATTATTATTTATGTTTAAAACTTTTAAATATTTAGGCCCTGTACAAAAACCCCACAGCAAGAACCTGCACTCTGTTTGACCTAAAACTTGACTAAAATAGTGAATGGTTTTAGTGAATCACTGAGTTTGGAAAGATCTGAAAATGTGAGTTTTTTTCTGGTTTGTTTACAGAAGTTTCATGTATTTAACAACATAATTATATCATTTAGCTCATGCCTCCCCTTAACCCTTTCAGCACCCAGACTTTCCCTCTCAAAATAGCACATAACAACACTTTAGATTTTATTCAAGTATTTGAGAAGCATTTTTTTTTTTTTTTTTGGCGGTATGCGGGCCTCTCACTGTTGTGGCCTCTCCCGTTGCACGAACCCGTGTCCCTTGAATCGGCAGGCGGCCTCTCAACCACTGCGCCACCAGGGAAGCCCGAGAAGCATTTTTTGATTGCCCATTTTGCCCAGTCCTTGACTTCTAAGTATTCACAGTCTGCTAAACGATATGGACAGGTAAACAGACAATTTCCATACAAAGCGACAGAGATAGGAGCACTATGCTCTCTTAGCCCAGGAGAGGGAAGGCTTCCCAGGTCACAGGACAGGATAGAATAAATGGGAATTACCCAAGTAAGGAAGAGGAGAAGGGTCTTTTGAGTCAGAAGAAGCAGCATGTACCAGACTCGAGAATTAAGTTCACAGAATTCGTGGGTACTTGTTGCTAATTTAGCAAGGCCAAATCGTAGCTGGGGGAGGGAGGATAGGGTAGGTCAAGGGATAGTGACAGCACTTTACTCATTGTTTTTTAAACAGCACAAGACGCATGAATGGGTCATTAAAACAACATATTTTTTGAAAAAGGATAGAATAGAAAATATCAGAATGCTTCACATGCAATAAAGGTAACTACTGGTAAGTGAATCTGTTGTTTTATAGTTATAGGTGTGTGTGTGTGTGTGTGTGTGTGTGTGTGTGTGTTGGGTCACAATGTAAAATATATTTCTCACTGTGGGACATGGCCAAAAAAGTTTAAAAGTCACTGTTTACAGTATAGTACATTTTATTTATAGTTTACAAGGTGCTTTTAGGTATCCCATTTTTATTACACGGCCCTGCCTCCATTTTTATTTTTATTTATTTATTTAATTTATTTATTTTTGGCTGCGTTGGGTCTTCACTGTGGTGCGCGGCCTTCTCATTGCGGTGGCTTCTCTTGTTGCGGAGCACAGGCTCCAGGCGTGCAGGCTTCGGTAGTTGTGGCTTAGTTGCCCCGCGGCATGTGGGATCTTCCTGGACCAGGGCTCGAACACGTGTCCCCTACATTGGCAGGCGGATTCTTAACCACTGCACCACCAGGGAAGCCCCCTGCCTCCATTTTTATTTGCCATTTACTCATTCCTTAAATATTTATCACCTGCATATTTTATGCCCAGTGCTAGGAAACTCTCTGAGAGGAACTCACAGTCTATGGGAGACAGACAAGTAAAGAGATAATAGAGAATTCCCTGGAGGTCCAGTGGTTAGGATTCCATGCTTTCACTGCTGAGGGCCCAGGTTCAATCCCTGGTTGGGGAACTAAGATCCCGCAAGCCGTGCAGCATGGTCAAAAACAAAAAAAAGTAAGGAGATAATAATAACAGCTACTGTTTATCACAATCCTCAAAGTGTGTCTTGTGAACAACTGACTTTGGAATCCCCAGGGGGAAGTGCTGGGGCTGTGCACCAGACCTGCTGCATCAGACTCTCTAGGTGAGGATCAGGGATCTGCATTTTTAATTAGAGGTTCTCAAGAAAGTCTTATACACCTTCAGTTTGAAAAAGATCCATTTCCTGAGTGTGTGCTGGAAGCCAACGTTGTGCTCAACACGTTGTGCTCAGCCACAAGGATCTTTTTTCATTTCCTTCAAAGATCCAACACCCTTGCCACACAGAGGCTTCCCACATACTGGCCTTTGATCTGGAATACACTCACGCTTGCCAGGCCAATTTTAATCTGTCCAACAGGCCTTCATTTTTTGTTTGTTTGTTTATTTATTTAGGTCTCTACGCGTGGCTTGTAGAATCTTACTTCCCAGACCAGGGATCAAACCTGGGCCCCTGGCACTGAAAGTGCTGTGTCCTAACCACTGTACCGTCAGGGAATTCCTAGGCCTCAATTTAAATGCCACTTCCTTGGGAATTGTCCCTAATCCCCTAGGCTTCAGTGGGGACTTTGGTTATATGCCTCCTGGTGGCAGATGCTGAATGGCTGCTCCCCCTTTAAAAAAGGACTGTTAAGAATAAGGTCAATTGACAACCTACAGCTGTTAACTCCTTCAGTTCCACCTCAGCTTGTGAGAGGGGGTTACCGTCTTCTCTGGTAGCCCCAGCCAGTGACTAAGACTGCGGTGTAAAAGCCTGGCCATTTCCATCCAATATGGGGTCCTGTAATGTGCAGCCTTTGCTCCAGAGCTCCCCGTCGTACTGGCAAAGATTGTGACAGATATGTATTGTGGTCCTCATGGCTACCCCTGCCCAATCCTGCTTCCTCCTTTTCCTTTTCATAGGTTTTACTCCCCAACAAAACTTTCGCCGTCCTGACTACATCTCAGCATCTACTTACTGGAGGATTCAGCTGCCACACTTGTCTTGGTGTGGCTGGAAGATAGAGACTGAAGGGGAGAGACGTGAGACCAGGCTGTAGAGGTAAGCAAAGACAGAACGGGCAGGGTTTTATAGGCCATGGTAGGTTTTTTTTTTAATAAATTTATTTATTTATTTATTTATGGCTGCGTTGGGTCTTCGTTGCTGTGCATGGGCTTTCTCTAGTTGTGCTCTCTAGTTGCGGCGAGTGGGGGCTACTCTTTGTTTTTCGTTTTGTTTTTTTTCGGTACGCGGGCCTCTCACTGTTGTGGCCTCTCCCATTGCGGAGCACAGGCTCCAGACACGCAGGCTCAGCGGCCATTGCTCACAGGCCCAGCCGCTCCGCGGCATGTGGGATCCTCGAGGACCGGGGCACGAACCTACGTCCCCTGCATCGGCAGGCGGACTCTCAACCACTGCGCCACCAGGGAAGACCGGGGTCTACTCTTTGTTGCCGTGCCCAGGCTTCTCATTGCGGTGGCTTCTTTTGTTGTGGAGCACAGGCTCTAGGTTCACAGGCTTCCGTAGTTGTGGCACACAGGCTCAGTAGTTGTGGCTCGCATGCTCTAGAGTGCAGGCTCAGTAGTTGTGGCACATGGGCTTAGTTGCTCCGCGGCATGTGGGATCTTCCCGGACCAGGGCTCGAACACATGTCCCCTGCACTGGCAGGCAGATTCTTAACCACTGCGCCACCAGGGAAGTCCAATGCTAAATATTTTTCACTTTACCGTTAGGGCAGTTGGAAGACACTGCATGTTTTTAAGCAGTCTGGGGAGGAGTGGGGAAAATCATCAAATATAAATGTAGAATTACCACTCTGGCTGTTGTGTGTAGGAAGGGCTGGAGGACTGTGAGACTGAAGACAATTGCTGGAGCCTAAGAAGAGGGGGTGGTGTCTTGGACTGGGATGAACCAGAGATAACAAAGATTTGAGAGATATTTAAAAGGTAGAATCTCCACTATTTGGTGTTTTATTGGATGTGAGTGGTAAGGTAAAAGTCAAGGATGCCCAGACCTCTCTCTGGCTTAAGCTATTGTGTGCAGAGTGGTGCCAGGTATTGAAACAGGGAGTCCTGAGGGAAGCAGGTATGGGAGGAAAATCAAGAGTTCAACTTTGGACGTGCAGAATTTCAGATGCCCATGGTACACCCAGGAGCACTATAAAGTAGAGTCGAATATATGGTTTTGGAGTATGAAGGGAGATGCAGGCTGGTTATATCCATTTGGGTGATCTCAGCATATAGTTGGGAGCAAATGAGATCACCCAGGAGAGGTGCAATGTGTTGAGAGAGGTCTAAGACACTGACCTTAGAAGCTCCAGCATAGAGCATTCTGGTAGAAGACAGAGGTTAGCAGATGAGACTTAGGATAGGGAATATGGTGTCACAGAAACTTTGAGAGGTTTTTGATTAAAAGGGGATATCAAATGCTGCTGAGTGTCCAAGCAAGGTAAGGACGGAAAAATATCCTTTTGTTTTAGTGACATGGAGGTCATTGGTGGTCTTAGTAAGAGCCATTTCAATGAAGTGGTAGAGATGGAAGACAGACTGAAGTGGGCCAAAGAGTGACGGAAATGGAAGAAGTTGAGACAGTAAGTGTCACAACTCTTTCAAGAAATTTGTTTCTGGAGGAGGAGGGAAAAAGGCAGTAGTTAGGGGGAAATGTGGAGATAAGGTTTTTTGTTTTTTATTTTTAACATCTTTATTGGAGTATAATTGCTTTACAATGGTGTGTTAGTTTCTGCTTTATAACAAAATGGATAAGTTATACATATACATATGTTCCCATATCTCTTCCCTCTTGCGTCTCCCTCCCTCCCACCCTCCTTATCCCACACCTCTAGGTGGTCACAAAGCACCGAGCTGATCTCCCTGTGCTATGCGGCTGCTTCCCACTAGCTATCTATTTTACATTTGGTAGTGTATATATGCCCATGCCACTCCCTCACTTTGTCACAGCTTACCCTTCCCCCTACCCATATCCTCAAGTCCATTCTCTAGTAGAGCTGTGTCTTTATTCCCGTCTTACCCCTAGGTTCTTCATGAGCTTTTTTTTTTTCTTAGATTCTCTATATATATGTTAGCATACGGTATTTGTTTTTCTCTTTCTGACTTACTTCACTCTGTATGACAGACTCTAGGTCCATCCATCTCACTACAAATAACTCAATTTCGTTTCTTTTTATGGCTGAGTAATATTCCATTGTATATATGTGCCACATCTTCTTTATCCATTCATCTGCTGATGGACACTTAGGTTGCTTCCATGTCCTGGCTATTGTAAATAGAGCTGCAATGAACATTTTGGTACATGACTCTTTTTGAATTATGGTTTTCTCAGGGTATATGCCCAGTAGTGGGATTGCTGGGTCATATGGTAGTTCTATTTTTAGTTTTTTAAGTAACCTCCATACTGTTCTCCATAGTGGCTGTATCAGTTTGCATTCCCACCAACAGTGCAAAAGTGTTCCCTTTTTGGAGATAAGGTTTTATATTTTGCTTTGTTTTTAGGAGAGGAGAGACTTGAGTGTGGTTGAATGTTGACAGGAGGGAGCCAGCGCAGAAGATAGAGGAGAAAGTGGTAATCAAAGGCACAAGATCTCTGAGAAAGTGGCATGGTGGTGGGGACAGTGCTCTAGGGCCCAGGAAGAGGGACTGACATTGGAGAGAAAAAATGTCACCCCTTTCTTTGGAACAGGAGGGAAAGAGAAAGGCGTGGATACAGATTCTGTTGAAGCTGTAGGTTCAGTGGTGGGAGGTGACTAGGGGACAGGGCAGGTGGAAGTTTGGAGGAGAGTGGAGGAGGAGGTTTGAAATCATCTTTAGATAGTGAGAAATGAGCTTTTTGATGGACTACCAGGGGTCTTATCAGGAAATGAGGCAGGCCCAACTAATTTTTAAAACTTTTTATTATGAAAAATTTTAAGTATATACAAAGTAAACAGAATCATATAATGAGCTCAATGTAACTATCACCAGCTTCAACTATTAACATTCTACCAATCCTGTTTCATCTTTGCTTCCACCCACTCACTTCCCATTGTTGTTTGATTATTTTGTTTTTTGCGATTATTTTTAAGGCGAGATTTACAAATACTGACATGCAAAAAAGTTAATTACATAATTTTGACACATACACCTGTATAACTCACACCCCTATAATAATATAGAATGTTTCAATCTCCCCCCAAATCTCTATCCTCTCTTTTCTCCATCAGTCCCTCCCTCTGTCCCCCAGAGGGAACCACCGTTCTGATTATTTTCACTTTAAATTAGTTTTGTCTATTCCAGAACTTCTTACAAATGGAATCATACAGTATGTACTCTTTTGTGTATAGCTTGTTTTGCTTAGCATTATGTTTGTGAGATTTATCCATGTTGGTGTATATATCAGTAGTTTGATTCTTCATATTTCTGAACAATTTAAAAAATTGAAGTATAGTTGATTGACAAAGTTGTGTTAATTTCTGCTGTACATCAAAGTGATTCAGTTATGCATATATATACATTCTTTTTTATACTCTTTTCCACTATGGTTTATCACAGGATATTGAATATAGTTCCCTGGCTTTGGGTGAAATAAATAGTTTCCATAGACAGAGGCCCTGTAAGAAAATTTTTTCCAGTACCCTGAACTCCCTAGGGGCAGCTCTGGCTGGAGCATGACTGTCCGCCTTAGAGGAGGAGAGAAACAGCATATCAGAGGAATTCTCTTCTCTCCTATTGTGATATCATTCATTCTGGCAAGAACCACTACACTCTGTATCTTTCTGAGACCTGAGAGAAGGGTAGTTGACTATTGTTCCCCATCACTACCACCAACAGAGCCTCTGAAATGGGTCACTGTATTAAAATAATTTATTCCAAGGTCACACTGCATCGTTGGTCAAAAATTTACCCCTTATTTCTATTTAAGTACACATGATAACATGACCAAAGTACATTTCAGGAAAACTGATTTCTTACCCCCCTGCAGCATGCCATCTGTTGCACAAGAACTAGTTATATATCTGAAGTGTGGTTGGGCCCATTTCAGTTTTATGCTGACTTTCTATCACATTGAACTTCGAAGACTTTTTAAGTCTGTGAAGTTGAGATGGGAACCATTGTGAAAAGTTAATGTGAATGTTCTGTTTACTCATGGCTTTTATATAATTTATTCATGCTCTTTTAGGCTAGCAAAATTATTCCCATGTTATTTTAGTATTTCTAATTAACCAAAGTGAACATCACTGGTGAGTGGCAGGGCCTATCAACTGAAGGATGTTCCTAGGAGGAAAGAGTAATTTTATTTCTAGGTCTGAATAGGTATTCAACGTATATTTTAAAATATTCATTCTCATGGAACTTGTGGCCACAAGCAAACTGCACTTGAGGTAACTACAAAGGAATTAGCTGGCTAGATATTTTTTAGTAAGGAATTCTGTTGTCCTCATGGTCAACACTCCACTAGCCATATAGGTAACATGTTGAAAGGACATCTGCATGGGTAAAAGTGAGAGAGTTGTGGTTGGAATATAAGAAGGAAAACTAATTCATAATTTAGTTATCGGTAGATGCAGGAAACTAAAGAACATGGTTAAGGTGCCCAGAAAATATGTATCCTGTAATACGTAATTCATAGAGTGTAACATTAGCCAAAAAGAAGGTATGAACATATTCAATTCACAGATTACAGATGTACCTTTTATTCCAAAATTTTTTGATATATTCTCTGATGAATACGTTACTTGTCTATTTTTCCCTCTTCAGATCTCTCACTTTAGCCCAAGCCTACTGAAAATACATGATCATTCCTAGAAATTTCACATGACTCGATTATGTTTCTAATACTACTTCTCCCATAGCACTACTTCTCCATTTCTATTTGGACCTAAAGCAACTGCTACTTATCACTAAACATGATTGTGAGTGAATTTTAATAGGTGTCTTTTCTTTAAACTCCTCTCCCCCAAATTTTAGCCATTAGTCCAAAATCAGAGTGTTCTTCTTCAACAGGGCAACTGAGACAAATTTAAACCTATTGGGTTCCCTCTACTCAAATAAATTCCACGTCCCCTTATATTTTCAGCATTTAAAAAAGTCATACTGGGAATTCCCTGGTGGTCGAGTGGTTAGGACTCTGTGCTTCCACTGCAGAGGGCACGGGTTCCGTCTCTGGTGGGGGAACTAAGATCCCGCAAGTTGCCCAGTGCGGCCAAATAAATAAATAAATATTTTAAAAATTAAAAAATAAAAAGTCATATTGATTTGGGAAAGTGTGACGAACACTGATGGGGACAAGTGGCAGAGTGGGTAGTACATATTAATGGCAGTGAGACACTGCTTCGTGCTGCGATCTGCTTTAGGTGGTGGTAGCAGCCCAGAAGGAAGGACCAGAGAGAATTTCCTGAGCAGTGATCAGCCTCCTACCATCCCCTTCTTCCTCTGGTAGAGGGGTGGGCAAAGCCTTAGGTAATGAAATTATTTTTTCTTAATTAAAATTTTTTTCTTTTTTTAAGCCTCTTTATTGAGTTTAATCCTCTTTATTGAGATTGACATACAGAAAGCTGTACATATTTAATGTATACAACTTGATGAGTTTGGAAATGAGTATATATCCATGAAACCATTGCTACAGTTAATGTCATAAACATATCCATCACCTCCAGATAACAGGACTCTGAGGTAACTAGCCTAGTTTTGTTTGAAAACCTGGCAATAATGTGACCAGGGACAGATGCCTTGCGTGGGGATACGCATCTTCCGTAAGGACCACCACAATCATACTTGGCTGCCGCTAACACCATAAGTAGGATCAAATCTCAGTCTGCTCTAGGGAGTCTGGCATACAATATGACCCAGAAAGGAGTAGCTAATGCATCAAATGAATTATTACAAGGTTTAGCTAATATATATAATGTAACAAATGCCTGGGAACATGTGTAGGAGTAGATTCTAAGGGTATCAGGCCAAAGAAAGCAAAATGTTAACTAGATCAGGAAGAATTCATTGATATGGGGCTGCTAGCTAGAGATTCCAGGTTTTGGGGGGTTTTTTGCTTTTGTTTTTCTAAATTATATATATATAGAAGTATAGTTGATTTATAATGTATCAGGTGTACAGCAAAGTGATTCAGTTATACATATATTTTCTTTTTCAGATTCTTTTCAAGATTCCAAGTTTAATGTGTTAATTTATGCAAATGAAAGTGTCTCTAATAGCTCAGTGGATTGGTGGACTAAAATTTTGATTCATTGGTGGCCTGTGTTTAATGAGGGTAAGACACCAGAGCTTCAATGGCATGAAATAAAGAAGGAAATCCAAAGACTTTAGGAGATTAGTAGGTTGGAGTGGATTTATCATGTGCAAACTGCATACTCATCCCCCCAGTATAATTCCTGAAAAGGCCTGGAAGGCACTCCTGTCACTAAGGCATTGAGAAATTAGCGAGAAGAGAAATACTAAGGCACTGAGAAATAAATTAGAGAGGTCTGTGGTTACTTTCCTTTGTGGGAAATGTATGACCATGTAAGATACTGCCATTGAGAGAACTCCCTGACTTCACCAGCAATGATATGGGCTCTCAAGTAGCAAAGGTCAAGTGACAGCACTTAACCATAAAAGACAAGTTAGGTGTGTTTACTATAGAGGGGAGCAGTAATAAGAATTCTTATCTGTAATAAGAATGCTTTGGCTCATAGGGACCTTTGGTTGTGGTTAATTGATCATGATGTCCCTTGGAGTGAAATAGATGAACAGCCTGGTCTATGTCTGGTGGTCAAAACCTGACTTTGAGTTACCACAATGGAGAGTCATGGCCTCTTATTCAGTTTCCAACCTTAAGCCAATGCACAAATGTAGAGGTCCTTAATTGAATGGGAGGGTTCTTTCCCTTCAGGAATGATTCTGCAGCATTGCTGCATGAATACATCATAAATCTCCCTCCAGGCCTTCTCCAAAGGGACCTTTATCCATTTGCTTGAGTGGGTGTGCACTGGAAAAAAAAGGAATATCCAGACCTTTCAGATGTTAATGAACACTGACTCTGAATTGATGCTAATTACTGGGGATCCAAAATGACAGTGCAGCTCACAGTGAGGGCTATTGTGGTAGGTGATAGATGGAGTCTTGGCCTAATTTAAGGTGGGACCAGTTGGTCCACAGATACATCCTATGGTTATTTCCCCAGTTCCTTAATTGGAATAAACATGTTTATGAGAGTCATTGTGGTAGAAAGGCTAACCCTCTCTACCAAATTAGCAAACGAGAAGCAAACTGCATACCTGTAGAAACTGTAGATATGAGTGCCACGATCAAAGACTCGAAACATGCTGGGATGCTGATACCTCTCACACCTGCATTTAATATACTTCTTGGCCTCTGCAGAAGTTGGATGGACTCTGGCAAATGACTGGATTTTCAGGTTGGGAGACATCATCATGAAAGAATGGGATTCTGTCTTCTAGCATGCAGTATATGCTTTGAATCAGAGACCATTATGTGGTGCTGTCTCCTTCATAACCAGAATCTAGAAATAAAGGGGTGGAAGTGGGAGTGGCTCCTCTCACAATTAATACCTAATAATCCACTAACAGGGTTTTTGCCTCCTCTTTCAGCTGCTTTGAGCTCTGTTGGTTTGGAGATCTTTGTTCCTGATGGGGAATACAAATACAACAATAGTTCCATTGAATTAGAAGGTGAAACTCCATTTGGCTATTTGGGCTTCTTATGTCACTGAACCAGCAGGCAGGTAAAAGAATTGTTCCACTGGATGATTGCTCCCTGATTACCATCGGTAAATCAAGTTGTTGCTACACAGTGGAGCGACAAAAATGATTCTGGAACCAGGGTATTCCCTGGGGCTACTCTTAATACTTCCACACCCAAGTAAAAGTTATGGAAAACTATAGCAATCAAAAAAGGGCTGGACTCTTGAGCCTTCCAGAATGAAGGTTCAGGTCACCCTACCACATAAAAGACTGGAATGGTTAGTGTGGTTAGTGGAAGAAGGAAGCCATAGATATCAACTATGGCCTCATGACCAACTTTCGAAATGAAGATTGTGGTAGTTTTGCCTATTTTCTCTTCACTTATTATGTGCATATTTATTAGTATATTTAACTACTTTATTATTCTTTATCCCTCGCTCTATTATTTTCTATACAAATTGCTGGAGGTTAACTTTACGATTGTGTCTTTAGGTAGCAGAATATTCAGTGAAACTGACTGAATTTGAGGAGTAATTAATCTAGCCAATAATGGATATGACTGTTTAAACTGTGTCTCCTTATTTTGGGGAGAACGTGAGAATTCCACTTGTATGAAAAATAGCTGTTGGGACTTCCCTGGTGGTCCAGCGGTAAAGAATCTGCCTTACAATGCAGGGGATGCGGTTCGATCCCTGGTTGGGGAACTAGGATTCCACACACCGCAGGGCAACTAGGCCCATACGCCACATATACTGAGCTCACGCACCTCAGCTAGAGCCCACGTGCTGCAAACTACAGAGCTCACGTGCTCTGGAACTCGTGTGCCGCCAACTACAGAGCCCACAGCGCCCTGAAGCCTACGTGCCACAACTAGAGAGGGAAAACCTGCACACCACATCTACAGAGAAGCCCGTGCACCACAACAAAAGATCCCGCCTACCTCAGCGAAGATCCTGCTTGCCTCAACTAAGACCTGACGCAGCCAAAAATAAATAAATAAATAAACAATAAATCTTTAAAAAGAGTAGCTGTTGCTTTATTGTTGTATGGAAGTTTGAATGTGGGAAGAAGGGTGCATGTGGAAATCAAAGGGATGAATTGTGCCAGTTATTAATTTTTTGCTTCTCAGATCCAAATGCACTCTTCTTTGTTCTGTTTTTGACACTGGACTCTATGAGCATTTCTACTTTGTCTGTTGGCTTGATATTAGCCTTTGTCAACAGAGAGTTCTGGAGGGACACTGCAAGGCCATTGGAGATAGAGACTTCATTTCCTGGTTCCAGTGAGCTGGTTTTTGACCACATGAGGAGGGCTGGTAGTGCTCATTTCAGCAGTCCTCACGGACCAGCTATGACCTGCATCCTCAGCATATTTCTCTTCCCACCCAGCAGGCTGCTCCCACTCTGCAGCTACAACCAAGCTGTACCCTACAGCAAGTTTTTCCACCACCTAGCTGGTCACTCCTGTAGACCAGATTCAGCCCACTTGCATAGTTTGGCAAGTTTCTCCGCCATCTACTGGGCCAGTCCCATGAACAAGCTCTGGTCTGCTACTTCCAGCAAGTTCCTTCACCACCTGCAGGCCTCATGTTCCTGCGGCAGCCAGATCCTCTCCAAAAAGGTCTGAGTCTTAGCTTAGGAGTGGGACTCTTCTACGGTCTTTGTTCTTCCTCAGCCTTAGAGATAATAACTGCTTTTTGTACTTTGCGACTTGTGTACCCCTTAAGTCCTCTTTTACCCTTTTAATAGTTAACCTTTTACCAATTAGTAAAAGGTTATTAGTTAGTAAAATATTAAATTTTCCCTGTTCTAATTACTCGTGTGGTTTCTGTTTCCTTACTGGACTCTGACTGATAGAGAGGAAATTGAATTCTTGTGTCCAAATTAACAGCTTGAAATGGATCAGTCTTAGTCCTTTAGTGTCAAATTTTAATTGCTTGCATCTATCATCATAACTGATGTTTATTTCTATTTTTAATACCTATGTATTTGGCTCTTATGCTTCCTTGACATTTCCTTTATTTACTTTTTAGTTCTTTTATTAAACTGAACTTCCAATTCTAAAAGGATAATTTGGTGCAGAGACAATGTACTTGCTGTTTTATTTATTTTATTAATAAAATAAAACAGCAAGAATTGCTTAATTCTTTGTCCTTAATCTAGCAAGAACTCTCGACTAACACTGCATAGGTTCACATAATATCTCTGTCATTTACCAACCATGTTACTTTGGGCAAGTTATTTAGCTTCCAAATCAGTTTCCTCATCTGTAAAAATACATATAAAAAATTTAGCACCTTACTGACGCATAGTAAGAACTCAATTCATGTTAGTTATTATTATTTTTCTCTACATTTCCCACCTATCTCCAGCCTCTTATCTGCCTTGGGACATTTGAAGACATTGAAAAATGTTTCCAGCCAAATTCGGTGGTTTGCTACAAATCCAGAAATCTTCTGGGAAAGAACTTGAACTCAGCTCATGTTTGATTTCTGGCATATACATATCTCTCTGCAGGACAGGATCGGAGGGAAGTTCATAGAGCTTCTGAGAGAAAAACATCATGAATGAAGAAGTCTGGCCCAGGGGCCTCAACCGATTGATAAGCCCTGGAGAGTGGTGGCAGTAGTGGTTGCAGGTGTGGGGAAAGTCTGACCATAATTTAATCCAGCCCTTTCCAACACCTTCTGGAGTGCCTGTGTGTTCTGGAAAGCAGAGGGCTGCATGGAAGAAAGTCCTGCATACTAGGGGTCCATCAGCTATGCTGAGCTTGGTCCTTGGAAGCAGAGTGTGCTCTCCTATTGAATGGGCAAGAGGAGGACCACTGGAGCTTGGGACGTGGACAGCATTGACTGGGTAGCTTGGAGGCCAGCAGTCTGAAGGTAGGCAGCTACGATGCAGACAGTTGACTGTGAGCAGCAAACCAATGGCAGGTAGAACATACTTTTATCTTCTAATACTATATACACAATGCCTTATATTACAGTTACTTGTGTTTACAGGTCCTCATTCCTTCCCCTCACTCAATCCTTAATAAACTAAAATCTGGTGTATGGCCCACGACAATATTGCAACTGAATCTCTTAATAATCAAATCCAATTTTTTTCTATCTTTATCCTGTGTTACCTCTTCAATGCTTGTTTGTTTGTTTTGCCTTTCCTTCTTAATTTTCATTCTTCATTTGGCTTGTAGGATCCCATTCTCTGCTTCTTGTATGGCTCCACTCTCCTTTGCTTGCTTCTCCCTGTGTGTCCACCCCTTAGTTGTTGGTGATCACTTGGTTTCATTCTAGTTTCTCCCTGTCTGCTCTGCTCCCCATGTACTTGCTCTGGGTGATCCCATTTCTTCTATAAGACCCCAGTTCTTACCCTGACCAAATTCTCTCTTGTCCATTTATGCCTGGATGTCTCATAAGCACCTCATGCTTAATATGTTCCTACATGAACTTGTCATCCTTTCCTTTAAATTTCCTACTCCTGAATTTTCTATTTTGGTTATTGACTTTAACTTTTATTATGAAATTCAATTTAGAAAACTGGAAAACATGTTTTTTTAGCTGCACTGCGCAGCTTTTAGGATCTTAGTTCCCTGACCAGGAATGGAACCCAGGACCTCGGCAGTAAAAGCACAGAGCCTTAACCACTGGATTGCCAGGGAATTCCCCTGGAAAACATTTCCTACTTTATTCTCCATTAAATTGTCTTTATTGCTCCAAGTCTGCCTAGTCCACCTCCTAAATAGCTCTTAAATCTGTTTTAGTGCTCCTCTCCTTTTTAACCATTTAATTTTAACCATTTAAAATAGCTTTGGAACTGTTCTCATTGCTATTATTCTCTCTCCTCTCCACACCATTGTTCATCCTATTACCACCTTTCCCCCACTTAATATATTGATACAGTCTAGTGATTTCCTACTTAAAAATCTCTGCTGGCTCCTAAGTGCCTACAAGATAAAATTTTAGCTCCTTGGAATGACTTAAATCGTCCTTTACCAGGTGGTACTAACCCTCTCATGCTCCAGTCACATAAAACTTTTTACCATGGCTTTTTCAAATCTAGATATTCATGTACCTCAATTCTGGGAAATTTTCTTGAGTCATTTTATTAATGATTCCCTACCCTCTACTTTTTCTGAGATGTCTATTATTCTGATGTTGTGCCTTTTGGACTGGTCATCTGATTTTATGATCTTTTCTCTCCTACTTTTCATCTCTAACTCATTTTGCACTATTTTAAAGAGATTTCTTTAAATTTATCTATTAATATTTGGATTTTGGCTATCATGTATTTAATTTCCAAGAGGTTTTTCTTTTCTTTGCTTTTTCAATTGAGGTATAATCGACATACATTATATTAGTTTTAGGTATATTCAATATTTGTATATATTGCAAAATGATCAACACAATAAGTCTAGTTGACATCCATCACCATACATAGTTATAGAATTTTTTTTCTTGTAATGAGAACTTTTAAGATTTATTCTTAGCAACTTTCAAATATGCAATACAGTGTTATTAACTATAATCACCATGCTGTACATCACATCCCCATGACCTATTTGTTTTATAACTACAGAACTTTGTAACTTTTGACTCCCTCTACCCCCAAGAGGTTCCCCCCTCCCCTGAATGCTCCTTTTATTGATTTGTTTATTAATGACATCTTATTCTTGTTTTATGGGTGTGTTATTTTCTCTTCTCTCTGAGGAATTTTCTTCTTTATGCAAAGACCTTATTTTCTGAGAGATGTTTTTTCTCTGGGTGTATTTGGTTGTTTTGATTTATGTCTTTCATGTTAGAGGCTTTCTTTGGAGATGTGATAATTCTTGGTTGTCTGCTCATGATTACAAGTTGAAGAGCTGATTGGAAGCTTGAGCGTGAGGTGGGGCTTATTGACTTTGAGTCTCCCTGTGGACAGAGCTGGACAAGCCATTTGTTGGGGAAACCCCTGATATTAGTGCATTTAGGTCTTTCTCTTGGGATAGTCAGATTCCCCAGAGAAGAGTCTTGCATTTCCTGTCTGAGGATTAGAGGTCCTGTGGTCACCAATGTTCTGGGAGCAGTGTGGGGGATGGGCTAGAGGAGTCTCAGCATTTAGTATACAAAACATATGGTCATCTGATCTCCCTGTTTTTGCAGGGTACCCAAGTTCTTAACTGTGCCTGGCATTCCCCAATCCAGAGATCCTCATCATATATTCTCCAGAAAAATCAGCCTCCAGGCTTTTGCTGTGGCAAAGGAGGAACAGTTATGCATTCTCATGGAATTTGGGAGAAGATCTAGGGTAGTAATCACTTCTCAAACAGCTTTTATCCAACTCTCCTTTATCCCTAGTTTCGGAAGTACTTGGTGCTGCCAGTTTTCCTTAATGCCTGCACTGTAAGGTATTAAAGAAATAGTGGTGAGGAGATATAGACTTTATTATTATTATTATTTAAAAATTTTTATTTTTGGCTGTGTTGGGTCTTCATTGCTGCACACAGGCTTTCTCTAGTTGTGGTGAATGGGGGCTACTCTTCGTTGTGGTGTGCAGGCTTCTTGTTGCGATGGCTTCTCTTGTTGCGGAGCACAGGCTCTAGGCGCAAGGGCTTCAGTAGTTGCCGCACGTGGGCTCAGTAGTTATGGCATGCGGGCTCAGTAGTTGGGCTTGCACGTTCTCGAGCGCGGGCTCAGTAATTGTGGCTCACAGGCTTAGTTACTGGGTGGCAGGTGGTATCTTCCCAGACCAGGGATCGAACCTGTGTCCCTTGCATTGGCAGGTGGATTCTTAACCACTGCACCACCAGGGAAGTCCGGAGACTTTTAAGTGTATCACATCTATTTAAAAAGTGTGATAATGAAAAGAGAGTATGAAATATAACAGGAGTTAGGGATGACTGAGGAGCCAAATGAAGTCTACTGTTCCCTTAGAATAAGAGATTTTGTACATAATTAAAAGGCAGAGTGAAAAGACCAAGGGGAGAGAGAGAAATTGAATCATCTGAAACACCTGAAAAATAGGGGAAAATTGTGGCTGGAAGATCCTAAAGAACCTAGAGAAGGTAGGTTTGAGGTTATAGGCAAAGAGCTTAACCTTGGTAGGAAGCAGGATGAAAGGAAAGCAGAATGCTGTAATCTTTAGAGATGAAAAGGAGGACAGATGGAGGAAACCAGCCCAATGGCCTATTGTTTTTGGTAGAATAGGTGGATAACTCATGAGAATGGCAAATAGAGTCTTGATGAAGAAGATTTGGAATGGCTACAATGAGAAGTAGATCAGAGAATTAACCAAGTTAAAAAAATATTTTAGGGACTTCCCTGGAGGTCCAGTGGTTAAGACTCCATGTTCCCAATGCAGGGGGCCTGGGTTCTATCCCTGGTCATGGAACTAATCCTGCATGCTGCAACTAAAGATCCCACATGCCGCAACTAAAGATCCTGCATGCTGAAATGAAGATCCCACAAGTGGCAAAGAAGATCCCGTATGCTACAACTAAGACCCAGCACAGCAGCCAAATAAATAAATATTAAAAAAAAAGAAACTATAGTGCAGTGATTAAAGCAGGATCCTGGTTCCTCCTTAAGAGATATAAATAACAGTATCTTTGAGTTCTTCTGCAGCAACTAAAAGTCCCCAGCCCAGGTGGAGGATGGCAACTTCAGGCTGAGCATGATTCCTGGAGCACTGCCCTGTTACCTCATCACCAACCAATCAGAAGAAAGTCATACACCCTGCAACCCTCACTCCAAATTTTGCCTATAAAAAAATTTCCCCCCAAACCATCTGGGTTTTTGAGCATCAACAACCTGTTCTCCTTGCTTGGCACTACAGTAAACCTTTCTCTGCTCTAAACGCCAATATTTTGATTTGTTTGGCCTCACTGTGCATTGGGCACATGAACTTGTGTTCAGTAACACCTTGGTAACAATAGCAGTTACGCTGGTAGTCCAAAGCAGGAACACAGCTATACACTGCAGGAGCTTTTGGCTGAATGATCAGAAGAAAAGAGATTTGGGATCTAAAACTTTTGGTTAATAATCATACCAGGCAGAAGGGAAGAGACAAGAGATAGCAAGAAGCCAGCATCCTTGTTTTTCCTGGACATAGGACTGTCTCTGGGTTCTTTAATATGATCTCTCCTTCCTTTCTCTCTCATCCCTGGATCCCTCCTTGACCTGCATTCTGTTCTCACCTGCTGGGCAGCATTTGCAGGCTGCCTTTTCAGCAAAGAGAGCCTTCACTGTTACAGAGACTATGGAGATTTCTGAAGACGCAATGCCGCTACAAGCCTGTGAAAACTGAACTTGAAGTGAATAGGTGAAAACTGGGCATAGTACTTCTCTAACGGTGTTGATTCTCATCTTAGTGGCCTCTTGGATTGGCTTCTAAACAACAGCAATGGCTCCATCATTATTCAAATTGCAGTGGAATTTTAAATAACAGTGTGGTTGAGGTGATGTAAGTGTTGCTGCAGAGCAGGGGAAATTGAGTAAAAGTCTTTTATGCTCTTTGAGATATCACAACAGCTTTTTCACAGAATGTTTTGGAGGTGGTACATGGTGATTAAGGGCAAAAGCTTGGAGTCAGTCATGTGGCTTTGAGTTATAATGCACCAATGTGATCTTGGACAGGTCAGCCTCTTCAAACCTGTTTCCTCATCTGTCATAGCTGAAATAGGGTTAATCTGGTTGATACATGAGATAACATAGTGAAATGCTTAGTATTGATATATTGTGTGGCACATAGAAAGTGCTCAATAAAGGCCAGTCAGTATTATTATCATTTTAACCTGTAGCAGAATCTTAACTAAACTAACTGATCTGACTTTAACAAGGTGACTGTCTGCTTGGTTCACTTCCTATATATCTACGTGGCTGGGGGCTCCTTTAATCCACCCGTATGTTCACCTATGTTCCAGATCTCAGGACCCATTCAATTGATAGATATGGTTATATCAGAAGCCCTGGGCTAGGAGCTCATTGACTTGGGTCTAGACCATCTTGTTCCTGATCTCTTTTTGTATATGGTTCCAGTGATTATTCCTTATTCCTTTTCAGAAACAGGGGCAGACCTAAGTTTTGTGTGGCCAGGAGCCTATGCAATCTTAAGAAAAAAAACACAAAATTATGAATATAAAATTAAGTACAAAAACAAGTTGAAATCACTTCAATTAAAAGTAATAATCTTTTGCCCAAGTTTTAGGCCTGAGCCAGTTTTTAGACCTGGAACCTATGGACTGAAAGGTGACTGAGTTCCCAGGAAGAAGGACCCTGCCACATCACAGCAAATATATGCAGTAATAATTCCCCCAACTCATTCTTTAAAGAGACCTATGAACATTTATTTGAATAACTGTATACTGGGAAAAGAGGAATAACCAGATGTTTTGAGGAATTTTGGACACAGAGTTTGAATTCATATTGATACCCAGAGACGTGAGGTATTATCATGATCTCCATGTTACAGTGGGGACATATGGGTGTCAGGTAATCAATGGAACCCTGGACAAGTTCCTCACTACAGTGGGTCCACAGGAGACAAGGACTCATCCAGGCATTTCTAGTCATCTCCCTGGTCCTCAAATGTGTAATTGGAGTTGATATACTTGGCAGTTGGAGTATACCCCACATTGGGTCCTTGGCCTGCAGTATAAGAGTTATTCTAGTAGGAAAGGCCAAGTGGAAGCTTCTGAAAATGCTGTATGCCCATGTATCCTTAGTATGTGTGTGTGTGTGTTGGGGGGGGGTGGGGGTGGATGGAGGAAATTAGTGCCACCTTTATTTTTTATTTATATATATTGTATAGAGCAGGTTCTTATTAGTTACCTAGTTTATACATATTAGTGTATATATGTCAATCCCAATCTCCCAATTCATCACACCACCACCACTCCCCTTGGTGTCCATATATTTGTTCTCTACATCTGTGTCTCTATTTCTGCCTTGCAAACCAGTTCATCTGTACCATTTTTCTAGATTCCACATATATGCGTTAGTATACGATATTTGTTTTTCTCTTTATGACTTACTTCACTCTGTGTGACAGTCTCTAGGTCCTCCCACCTCACTACAAATAACTCAGTTTCATTTCTTTTTATGGCTGAGTAATACTCCACTGTATATATGTACCACGTCTTCTTTATCCATTCATCTGTCGATGGGCATTGAGGTTGCTTCCATGACCTGGTTATTGTAAATAGTGCTGCAGTGAACATTGGGGTGCATGTGTCTTTTTAAATTATGGTTTCCTCTGGATATATGCCCAGTAATGGATTGCTAGGTCATATGGTAGTTCTATTTTTAGTTTTTTAAGGAACTTCCGTACTGTTCTCCATAGTGGCTGCGTCAATTTACATTCCCACCAAAAGTGCAAGAGGGTTCCCTTTTCTCCACACCCTCTCCAGCATTTGTTGTTTGTAGATTTTCTGATGATGTCGATTCTAACCAGTGTGAGGTGATACCTCATTGTAGTTTTGATTTGCATTTCTCTAATAATTAGTGATGTTGAGCAGCTTTTCATGTGCTTCTTGGCCATCTGTATGTCTTCTTTGGAGAAATGTCTATTTAGGTCTTCTGCCCATTTTTTGATTGGGTTGTTTGTTTTTTTAATATTGAGCTTCATGAGTTGTTTATATATTTTGGAGATTAATCCTTTGTCCGATGATTCATTTGCAAATATTTTCTCCCATTCTGAGGGCCGTCTTTTTGTCTTGTTTGTAGTTTCCTTTGCTGTGCAAAAGCTTTTAAGTTTCATAAGGCCTCATTTCTTTATTTTTGTTTTAATTTCCATTACTCTAGGAGGTGGGTCAAAAAAGATATTGCTGTGATTTATGTCATAGAGTGTTCTTCCTATGTTTTCCTCTGAGAGTTTTACAGTGTCCGGTCTTACATTTAGGTCGTTAATCCATTTTGAGTTCATTTTTTGTGTATGGTGTTAGGGAGTGTTCTAATTTTATTCTTTTACATGTAGCTGTTCCGTTTTCCCAGCACCACTTATTGAAGAGACTGTCTTTTCTCCATTGTATATCCTTGCCTCCTTTGTCATAGATTAGTTGACCGTAGGTGTGTGGGTTTATCTCTGCGCTTTCTATCCTGTTCCATTGATCTGCATTTCTGTTTTTGTGCCAGTACCATATTGTCTTGATTACTGCAGCTTGGTAGTATTGTGTGAAGTCAGGGAGCCTGATTCCTCCAGCTCCATTTTTTTCCCTCAAGATTGCTTTTGCTATTCGGGGTCTTTTGTGTCTCCATAAAAATTTTAAGAATTTTTTTGTTCTAGTTCTGTAAAATATGCCATTGGTATTTGATAGGGATTACATTGAATCTGTAGATTGCTTTGGGTAGTATAATCATTTCGACAAATTGATTTTTCCAATCGAAGAACATGGTATATCTCTCCATCTGTTTGTATCATTTTTGATTTCTTACATCAGTGTCTTATAGTTTTCTGAGTACAGGTCTTTTACCTCCTTAGGTAGGTTTATTCCTAGGTATTTTATTCTTTTTGTTGCAATGGTGAATGGGAGTGTTTCCTTAGTTCCTCTTTCTGATCTTTCGTTGTTAGTGTATAGGAATGCAGGAGACTTCTGTGTATTAATTTTGTATCCTGCTACTTTACCAAAATCATTGATTAGCTCTAATAGTTTTCTGGTGGCATCTTTAGGATTCTCTATGTATAGTATCGTGGCATCTGCAAACAGTGACAGTTTTACTTCTTCTTTTCCAATTTGTATTCCTTTTATTTCTTTTTCTTCTCTGATTACCGTGGCTAGGACTTCCAAAACTATGTTGAATAATACTGGCGAGAGTGGACACCCTTGTCTTGTTCCTGATCTTAGAGGAAATTCTTTCAGTTTTTCACCATTGAGAATGATGTTTGCTGTGGGTTTGTCATATATGGCCTTTATTATGTTGAAGTCGGTTCCCTCTATGCCCACTTTCTGGAGAGTTTTCACCATAAATGAGTGCTGAATTTTCTCAAATGCTTTTTCTGCATCTATTGGGATGATCATATGGTTTTTATTCTTCAATTTGTTAATATGATGTATCACACTGATTGATTTGCGTATATTGAAGAATCCCTGCATCTCTGGGATAAATCCCACTTTATCATGGTGTATGATCCTTTAAGTGCGTTGTTGGATTCTGTTTGCTAGTATTTTGTTGAGGATTTTTGCATCTATATTCATCAGTGATATTAGTCTGTAATTTTCTTTTTTTGTAGTATCTCTGTCTGGTTTTGGTATCAGGGTGATGGTGGACTTGTAGAATGAGTTGGGAGTGTTCCTTCCTCTGCAATGTTTTGGAAGAGTTTGAGAAGGATGGGTGTTAGCTCTTCTCTAAATGTTTGATAGACTTCACCTGTGAAGCCATCTGGTCCTGGACTTTCGTTTGTTGGAAGATTTTCTTTTTTTTTTTTTGTGGTACGCGGGCCTCTCACTGTTGTGGCTTCTCCCGTTGTAGAGCACAGGCTCTGGACGCGCAGGCTCAGCAGCCATGGCTCACAGGCCCAGCCACTCTGAGGCATGTGGGATCTTCCTGGACCAGGGCACGAACCCGTGTCCCCTGCATCGGCAGGTGGACTCTCAACCACTGTGCCACCAGGGAAGCCCTGTTGGAAGATTTTTAATCACAGTTTCAATTTCATTACTTGTGACTGGTCTGTTCATATTTTCTTCTTCCTGGTTCAGTCTTGGAAGGTTATACTTTTCTAGAATTTGTCCATTTCTTCCAGGTTGTCCATTTTATTGGCATAGAGTTGCTTGTAGCAGTCTCTTATGATGCCTTGTATTTCTGCAGTGTCCATTGAAACGTCTCCTTTTTCAGTTTATTGATTTGAGTGCTGTCCCTCTCTTTCTTGATGAGTTTGACTAAATTGTTTATCTTCTCAAAGAACAAGCTTTTAGTTTTATTGATCTGTGCTATTGTTTTCTTTGTTTCTATTTCATTTATTTCTGCTCTGATCTTTATGATTTCTTTCCTTCTACTAACTTTGGGTTTTGTTTGTTCTTCTTTCTCTAGTTTCTTTAGGTGTAATGTTAGATTGCTTTATTTGAGATTTTTCTTGTTTCTTGAGGTAGGATTGTATTGCTATAAACTTCCCTCTAAGAACTGATTTTGCTGCATCCTATAGGTTTTGGATCGTCGTGTTTTCATTGTCATTTGTTTCTAGGTATTTTTTTATTTCCTCTTTGATTTCTTCAGTGATCTCTTGGTTATTTAGTAACATATTGTTTAGCTTCCATGTGTTTGTGTTTTTTACAGTTTTTCCCCTGTAACATATTTCTAATCTCATAGTGTTGTGGTTGGAAAAGATGCTTGATATTATTTCAATTTTCTTAAATTTACTGAGGCTTGATTTGTGACCCAAGATGTGATCTATCCTAGAGAATGTTCCGTGTGCACTTGAGAAGAAAGTGTAATCTGCTGTTTTGGGATGGAATGTCTTATAAATATCAGTTAAATCTATGTGGTCTATTGTGTCATTTAAAGCTTGTGTTTCCTTAGTAATTTTCTGTCTGGATGATCTGTCCATTGGTGTAAGTGAGGTGTTCAAGTCCCCCACTATTACTGTGTTACTGTCAATTTCCTCTTTTATAGCTGTTAGCATTTGTCTTATGTATTGAGGTGCTCCTATGTTGGGTGCATATATATTTATAATTGTTGTATATCTTTTTGGATTGATCCCTTGATCATTATGTAGTGTCCTTCCTTCTCTCTTGTAACAGTCTTTATTTTAAAGTCTATTTTATCTGATATGAGTATTCTACTCCAGCTTTCTTTTGATTTCTGTTTGCATGGAGTATCTTTTCCTATCCCCTCACTTTCAGTCTGTATGTGTCCCTAGGTCTGAAGTGGGTCTCTTGTAGACAGTATATATATGGGTCTTGTTTTTTTTATCTATTCAGCGAGCCTGTGTCTTTTGGTTGGAGCATTTAGTCCATTGACATTTAAGGTAATTATCGATATGTATGTCCCTACTACCATTTTCTTAATTGTTTTGGGTTTGTTTTTGTAGGTTCTTTTCTTCACTTGTGTTTCCCATTTAGAGAAGTTCCTTTAGCATTTGTTGTAGAGCTGGTTTGGTGGTGCTGAATTCTCTTAGCTTCTTCTTGTCTGTAAAGCTTTTTATGTCTCTCTTGAATCTGAATGAGATCCTTGCTGGGTAGAATAGTCTTGGTTGTAGGTTCTTCCCTTTCATCACTTTAAATATATTGTGCCACTCCTTTCTGGCTTGTAGAGTTTCTGCTGAAAAATCAGCTGTTAACCTTATGGGAGTTCCTTTGTATGTTATTTGTCATTTTTCCCTTGTTGCATTTTTTTTAACATCTTTATTGGAGTATAATTGCTTTACAATGGTGTGTTAGTTTCTGCTGTTTAACAAAGTGAATCAGCTATTCATATATATATCCCCATATCTCTTCCCTCTTGCATCTCCCTCCCTCCCATCTTCTCTATCCCACCCTTCTAGGTGGACACAGAGCACCTAGCTGATCTCCCTGTGCTATGCCACTGCTTTCCACTAGCTATCGATTTTATATTTAGTAGTGTATATATGTCCATGCCACTCTTTCACTTTGTCCCAGCTTACCCTTTCCCCTCCCCGTATCCTCAAGTCCATTCTCTAGTAAGTCTGTGTCTTTATTACTGTCCGGCCCCTAGGTTCTTTTTTTTTTTTTTTTGACGTGTGAAAAAAAATTTATTAATATCAACGCTAGGAAAGAAACAGCTTTGACAATTATCTCTTTAAAACACGGAAAGAGCTCCCAGTGACCAAACCTGGAACAGTTTGAACAACAAATAGTGTGGTTTTGGATTATAGAAGTTACCTTTTTGTAAGAGACACTTATATTTATACTTTGGGATAGGAGAGGGTTTCTAAAGGAGTAAGACACAACAGCACTAAACACAAGGGGAAATTTTTTTCTTTTTAAACACCTTTATTGGATATAATTGCTTTACAATGGTGTGTTAGTTTCTGCTTTGTAACAAAGTGAATCAATTATACATATACATATGTCCCCATATCTCTTCCCTCTTGCGTCTCCCTCCTTCCCACCCTCCCTATCCCACCCCTCTAGGTGGTCAGAAAGCACCGAGCTCATCTCTCTGTGCTATGCGGCTGCTTCCCACTATTTTACGTTTGGTAGTGTATATATGTCCATGCCACTCTCTCACTTTGTCCCAGCTATGCTTCCCCCTCCCCAAATCCTGAAGTCCATTCTCTAGTAGGTCTGTGTCTTTATTCCCGTCTTGCCCATATGTTTCTCATGAGCTTTTTTTTTTTTTTTAATTCCATATATATGTGTTACTTTATGGTATTTGTTTTTCTCCTTCTGACTTACTTCACTCTGTATGCCAGACTCTAGGTCCATCCACCTCACTACAAATAACTCAATTTCGTTTCTTTTTATGGCTGGGTAATATTCCATTGTATATATATGCCACATCTTCTTTATCCATTCATCTGTCGATGGACACTTAGGTTGCTTCCATGTCCTGGCTATTGTAAACAGAGCTGCAATGAACCTTGTGGTACATGACTTTTTTTGAATCATGCTTTTCTCAGGGTATATGCCCAGTAGTGGGATGGCTGGGTCGTATGGTAGTTCTAATTTTAGATTTTTAAGGAACCTCCATACTGTTCTCCATAGTGGTTGTATCAGTTTACATTCCCACCAACAGTGCAAGAGGGTTCCCTTTACTCCACACCTTCTCCAGCATTTATTTTTTGTAGATTTTTTTTTTTTTTTGCGGTACGCGGGCCTCTCACTGTTGTGGTCTCTCCCGTTGCGGAGCACAGGCTCCGGACGTGCAGGCTCAGCAGCCATGGCTCACGGGCCCAGCCGCTCCGCGGCATGTGGGATCTTCCCAGACTGGGGGACGAGCCCGCGTCCCCTGCATCGGCAGGCGGACTCTCAACCACTGCACCACCAGGGAAGCCCCTATTTTTTGTAGATGTTTTGATGATGGCCATTCTGACTGGTGTGAGGTGATACCTCATTGTAGTTTTGATTTGCATTTCTCTAATGATTAGTGACGTTGAGCATCCTTTCATGTGTTTGTTGGCAGTCTGTATATCTTCTTTGGAGAAATGTCTATTCAGATCTTCTGCCCATTTATGGATTGGGTTGCTTGTTTTTTGGATATTGAGCTGCATGAGCTGTCTATATATTTTGGAGATTAATCCTTTGTCAGTTGCTTCATTTGCAAATATTTTCTCCCATTCTGAGGGTTGTCTTTCGGTCTTGTTTATGGTTTCCTTTGCTGTGCAAAAGCTTTTAAGTTTCATTAGGTCCCATTTGTTTATTTTTGGTTTTATTTCCGTTTCTCTAGGAGGTGGGTCAAAAAGGATCTTGCTGTGATGTATGTCATAGAGTGTTCTGTCTATGTTTTCCTCTAAGAGTTTTATAGTGTCTGACCTTACATTTAGGTCTTTAATCCATTTTGAGTTTATTTTTGTGTATGGTGTTAGGGAGTGTTCTAATTTCATACTTTTACATGTAGCTGTCCAGTTTTCCCAGCTCCACTTATTGAAGAGGCTGTCTTTTCTCCATTGTATATTCTTGCCTCCTTTATCAAAAATAAGGTGACCATATGCGTGCGGGTTTATCTCTGGGCTTTCTATCCTGTTCCATTGATCTATATTTCTGTTTTTGTGCCAGTACCATACTATCTTGATTACTGTAGCTTTGTAGTATAGTGTGAAGTCAGGGAGCCTGATTCCTCCAGCTCCATTTTTCTTTCTCAAGAATGCTTTGGCTATTCGGGGTCTATTATTTTTCCATACAAATTGTGAAATTTTTTGTTCTAGTTCTGTGTAAAATGCCTTTGGTAGTTTGATAGGGATTGCATTGAATCTGTAGATTGCTTTGAGTAGTATAGTCATTTTCAAAATGTTGGTTCTTCCAAGAACATGGTATATCTCTACATCTGTTTGTATCATCATTAATTTCTTTCATCATTGTCTTATAGTTTTCTGCATACAGGTGTTTTGTCTCCTTAGGTAGGCTTATTCCTAGGTATTTTATTCTTTTTTGTTGCAATGGTAAATGGGAGTGTTTCCTTAGTTTCTATTTCAGATTTTTCATCATTAGTATATAGGAATGCAAGAGATTTCTGTGCATTAATTTTGTATCCTGCTACTTTACCAAATTCATTGATTAGCTCTAGTAGATTTCTGGTAGCATCTTTGGGAATCTCTATGCATAGTATCATGTCATATGCATACAGTGACAGTTTTACTTCTTTTCCAATATGGATTCTTTTTATTTCTTTTTCTTCTCTGATTGCTGTGGCTAAAACTTCCAAAACTATGTTGAATAAGAGTGGTGAGAGTGGGCAACCTTGTCTTGTTCCTGATCTTAGTGGAAATGGTTTCAGTTTTTCACCATCTAGAATGATGTTGGCTGTGGGTTTGTTATATATGGCCTGTATTATGTTGAGGTAAGTTCCCTCTATGCCTACTTCCTGGAGGGTTTTTTTTTAATGGGTGTTGAATTTTGTCAAAAGCTTTTTTTGCATCTATTGAGATGATCGTATGGTTTTTCTCCTTCAGTTTGTTAATATGGTGTGTCACGTTGATTGCTTTGCATATAATGAAGAGTTGCATTCCTGGGATAAACCCTACTTGATCATGGTGTATGATCGTTTTAGTATCCTGTTGGATTTTGTTTGCTAGTATTTTGTTGAGGATTTTTGCAGCTATGTTCATCAGTGATATTGGTTGTAGTTTTCTTTTTTTGTGACGTCTTTTTCTGGTTTTGGTATCAGTGTGACGGTGGCCTCATAGAATGAGTCTGGGAGTGTTCCTCCCTCTGCTATATTTTATTTTATTTTTATTTATTTATTTATTTATTTTCCTCTGCTATATTTTACAAGAGTTTGAGAAGGACAGGTGTTAGCTCTTCTCTAAATGTTTGATAGAATTTGCCTGTGAAGCCATCTGGTCCTGGGGCTTTTGTTTGTTGGAAGATTTAATCACAGGTTCGATTTCAGTGCTTGTGATTGGTCTGTTTATATTTTCTATTTCTTCCTGGTTCAGACTCAGGAGGTTGTGTGTTTCTAAGAATTTGTCCGTTTCTTCCAGGTTGCCCTCTTTATTGGCATATAGTTGGCTTATAGTAATCTCTCATGATCCTTGTATTTCTGCAGTGTCGGTTGTTACTTCTCTTTTTTCACTTCTAATTCTATTGATCTGAGTCTTCTCCCTTATTTTCTTGATGAGTGTGGCTAGTGGTTTACCAACTTTGTTCATCTTCTCAAAGAACCAGCTTTTAGTTTTATTGATCTTTGTTATCATTTCCTTCATTTCTTTTTCATTTATTTCTAATCTGATCTTTATGATTTCTTTCCTTCTGCTAACTTTAGGGGTTTTTTGTTCTTATTTCTCTAATTGCTTTAGGTGTAAGTTTAGGTTGTTTATTTAAGATGTTTCTTGTTTCTTATGGTAGGATTGTATTGCTATGAACTTCCCTTTTAGAACTGCTTTTGCTGCATCCCATAGGATTTGGGTCTTCGTGTTTTCATTGTCATTTGTTTCTAAGTATTTTTTGATTTCCCCTTTGATTTCTTCAGTGATCTCTTGGTTATTTAGTAGTGTATTGTTTACCCTCCATGTGTTTTTATTTTCTACAGATTTTTTCCTGTAATTGATATCTAGTCTCATAGTGTTGTGGTCGGAAAAGATACTTGATACGATTTCAAGTCTCTTAAATTTACCGAGGCTTGATTTGTGTACCCAAGATATGTTCTATCTGGAGAATGATCCATGGGCACTTGAGAAGAAAGTGTATTCTGTTGTTTTTGGATGGGGTGTCCTGTAAGTATCCATTAAGTCCAGCTTGTTTAAAATATTATTTAAAGCCTATGTTTCCTTATTTATTTTCATTTTGGATGATCTATTCATTGGTGAAAGTGGAGTGTTAAAGTCCCCTACTATGATTGTGTTACTGTCAATTTCCCCTTTTATGGCTGTTAGCATTTGCCTTAAGTATTGAGGTGCTCCTATATTGGGCGCATAAATACTTACAATTTTTATATCTTCTTCTTGGATTGATCCTTTGATCATTATATAGTGTCCTTCTTTGTCTCTTGTAATAGTCCTTATTTTAAAGTCTATTTTGTCTGATATGAGAATTGCTACTCCAGCTTTCTTTTGATTTCCATTTGCATGGAATATCTTTTTCCATCCCCTCGCTTTCAGTCTGTATGTGTCCCTAGGTCTGAAGTGGGTCTCTTGTAGAGAGCATTTATGGGTCTTGTTTTTGTATCCATTCAGCCAGTCTATGTCTTTTGGTGGGAGCATTTAATCCATTTACATTTAAGGTAGTTATCAATATGTGTGTTCCTATTACCATTTTCTTAATTGTTTTGGTTTTGTTATTGTAGGCCTTTTCCTTCTTTTGTGTTTCCTGCCTAGAGACGTTCCTTTAGGATTTGTTTTAAAGCTGGTTTGGTGGTGCTGAATCCTCTTAGCTTTTGCTTGTCTTTAAAGGTTTTAATTTCTCCATTGAAATTGAATGTGATCTTTGCTGGGTAGAGGAATATTTGTTGTAGGTTTTTCTCTTTCATCACTTTAAATATGTCCTGCCACTCCCTTCTGGATTGCAGAGTTTCTGCTGAATGATCAGCTGTTAATCTTATGGGGATTCCCTGGTATGTTGTTTGTTGTTTTTCCCTTGCTGCTTTTAATATTTTTATTTGTATTTAATTTTTGATAGTTTGATTAATATGTGTCTTGGTGTGTTTCTCCTTGGATTTTTCCAGTATGGGACTCTCTGTGCTTCCTGGACTTGATTGACTATTTCATTTCCCATATTAAGGAAGTTTACAACTATAATCTCTGCGAATATTTTCTCAGACGCTTTATTTTCTCTTTGTCTTCTGGGACCTATATAATTCGAATGTTTCTGCATTTCATTTTGTCCCAGAGGTCTCTGAGACTGTCCTCAATTCTTTTCATTCTTTTTTCATTATTTTGCTCTGCAGTAGTTATTTCCATTATCTTATCTTCCAGGTCACTTATCCATTCTTCTGCCTCAGTTATTCTGCTATTGATTCCCTCTAGAGAATTTTTAATTTCATTTATTGTGTTGTTCATCATTGTTTGTTTGCTCTTTATTTCTTCTAGGTCCTTGTTAAACATTTCTTGTATTTTCTCCATTCTATTTCCAAGATTTTGGATCATTTTTACTATCATTACTCTGAATTCCTTTTCAGGTAGACTGCCTATTTCCTCTTCATTTGTTTGGACTGGTGGGTTTTTACCTTGCCGCTTCAGCTGCTGTGTATTTCTCTGTCTTCTCATTTTGCCTGACTTACTGTGTTTGGGGTCTCCATTTCTCAGGCTGCAGGTTCGTAGTTCCCGTTGTTTTTGGTGTCTGCCCTCAGTAGCTCTGGTTGGTTCAGTGTGTTGTGTAGGTTTCCTGGTGGAGGGGACTGGTACTTGTGTCCTGGTGGTTGAGGCTGGATTTTGTTTTTCTGGTGGGCCGGACAGCATCCAGTGGTGTGTTTTGAAGTGTCTGTGAACTTATAATGATTTTAGGCAGCCTCTCTTCTAATGGGTGGGGTTGTGTTCCTGTGTGCTGGTTGTTTGGCATAAGGTGTCCAGCAGTGTAGCTTGCTGGTCATTGAGTGGAGCTGGGTCTTAGCATTGAGATGGAGATCTCTGTGAGAGCTTTCGCCATTTGATATTACATGGGGCTGTGAGGTCTCTGGTGGACCAATGTCCTGAACTCAGCTCTCCCACCTCAGAGGCTCAGGCCTGACACCTAGTTGGAGCACCAAGACTCTGTCAGTCACCTGGCTCAGAAGAAGAGGAAGAAAAACAATAAATAAATAAATAAAATAAACTTATTAAAATAAAAAATTTCAAAAAATTATTTTAAAAAAGTAATAAAAAAGAAAGTAAGAAAGAGCAACCAAACCAAAAAACAAATCCACCAATGGTAACAAGTGCTAAAAACTATACGAAAAAAACTCAAAGAAACAAAAAAAACCACAGACAAACAGAAGCCTAGGAGAAAGGGTAAAAGCAAAGTTTTACAGACAAAATCAAACAAAGAAGCATACACATACACACTCAGAAAAGGAGAAAAAGGAAAAAAATATATATATTAACAAAAGAAGGAAGAGAGTAATCAAATCAATAAACAAATCTACCAGTGATAATAAGCTTTAAATACTAAACTAAGATAAACATACAACCAGAAACAAATTAGATGCAGAAAGCAAACCCCAAGTGTACAGTAGATCCCAAAGTCCAACGCCTCAATTTTGGAATGATTTGCTGTCTATTCAGGTACTCCACAGATGCAGGGTACATCAGTTTGATTGTAGAGATTTAATCCACTGCTCCTGAGGCTGCATGGAGAGATTTCCCTTTCTCTTGTTTGTTAGCACAGCTCCTGGTGTTCAGATTTGGATTTGGCCCCACCTCTGCGTGGAGGTCGCCTGAGGGCATCTTTTGGGAAATCTGAGGTCTTCTGCCAGCGTTCAGTAGGTGTTCTGTAGGAACTGTTCCACATGTAGATGTATTTTTTTTTTTTTTTTTTTTTTTGCGGTACGTGGGCCTCTCACTGTCGTGGCTTTTCCTGTTGCAAAGCACAGGCTCTGGATGCGCAGGCTCAGTGGCCATGGCTCACGGGCCCAGCCGCTCCACAGCATGTGGGATCTTCCTGGACCGGGGCACGAACCCGCGTCCCCTGCATCGGCAGGCAGACTCTCAACCACTGCGCCACCAGGGAAGCCCTGTAGATGTATTTTTGATGTATTTGTGGGGAGGAAGTTGATCTCCATGTCTTACTCCTCTGCCATCTTGAAGCTATTCTCTCTCTTTTTTTAAAATAAATATATTTATTTATTTATTTTTGGCTCTTTTGGGTCTTTGTTGCTGCGTGCGGGCTCTCTCTAGCTGTGGCGAGCTGGGGCCGCTCTTCATTGCAGTGCATGGGCCTTTCATTGTGGTGGCTTCTCTTGTTGCAGAGCACAGGCTCTAGGCACTCAGGCTTCAGTAGTTGTGGCACATGGGCTCAGTAGTTTTGGCTTGCGGGCTCCAGAGTGCAGGCTCAGGAGTTGTGGTTCACAGGCTTAGCTGCTCCACGGCATGTGGGATCTTTCCAGACGAGGGCTCGAATCTGTGTCCCCTGCATTGGCAGGGGGATTCTTAACCACTGCACCACCAGGGAAGCCCAAATGTGATATAGTCTTAAGGTGGAATATTTTACAGCACTTAAAGGAATTAGACCTCTGTGTGTCAGTATGCACAGGAAAAAGAAAGTTAGCAATGTGATGGTAGGCAGCTGTAATAACATTTAATTAAATGAAATATACACAAAACAATGTTACATATGTACACACACATAATTTACAAATGGACTCCAAACTCAGGTTGTACTTGCTCCCAGTGATGCTATATGGAGGTGGTTAAAGTGGACTTCTGATATATTAAGTAATAATTATTAATTCTGAGTGGTGAGTATATGGGCATAGATTGTGCTATTCTTTGTGCTTTTCTATAAAGTTTAATGTCTTCCAAATAAGGAAAAATCACCTAGTTAAATCAAACTTGTAAGAATCAAACTTGACTCTTAGTAAATATATTTAGTAACATTTCTTCATATATCCCAACCTCTATTAACTATATTTTCCAGCAGTTGAGTAAATCAGAGTAATGTATTCATTGATTCAGAAAGCAAATTTTTTTTTTTTTGGCGGTACGTGGGCCTCTCACTGTTGTGGCCTCTCCTGTTGCAGAGCACAGGCTCCGGACGTGCAGGCTCAGCGGCCATAGCTCACGGGCCCAGCCGCTCTGTGGCATGTGGGATCTTCCCGGACCGGGGCACGAACCCTGTCCCCTGAATCGGCAGGCGGACTCTCAACCACTGCGCCACCAGGGAAGCCCAGCAAATGTTTTTTGAGCATCTTCCATGTGCATGCATTATGGTGAGTGTTGGGACAGGCCTTTATATAGAAATATTTTCTGCCCTTACATAGCTCATAATCTAATCAGAGAGAAAGGCATTAAAGGGATACTCATGCCCCAAATAAACTCTGATAAGTTCTAGGAAAGAAAAGATTGGGTGCCATGAAAGTCTATAATTGTGGTACCAGATTTAAGGGGCAGTAGGGATTATGCTACTTCACAATAATCCATTTAGATATTTACAGATATAAATCAATTAACAGATGTAAACACATTTATTATCTACTACACTGAATAAGCACTAGATTTGAATTACTTCTAATAAATTATACGTATAGGCATTATTACTAGCTCACTTTTACAAATGACTTGAGTCATGATTAGCGTCACACAAGTAGCAGGGGTGATTTACACCCAATTCTGACTCTACTGCCTATGCTCTTTAATTCTGAGATTACAGCAGAAGCAAACTACTTTGGCCCATGTCCATCTCCAGTAATTTACTCCCTTATCCTTATTTTATACTACACTCTAGAACTCTCTCATTTTAAAGGGAGAACGCAACTGAAGGAACTCTCAAGACAGTTGTTGGAACATTTTAACGTTTTAGAGATTAGTTTGTCAGCAAATCTGAAATAATAAATTTTCCTGACTGAGCAACATACCGTTGCTTACAACGCAGTTTTGTTTATTGAGGAGTTAGTGGTGAAGTTGCTGTATGTCAGGCAGAGGATAAATTATCGAGAAGAAAATAGACATGATCTTTGCTCTCATAGTGTTTACAGTCAGACATTACATAAATATATAAAAATATGTGTGCAACTTGTTATAATTACCATGAAGGTGTAGAAAGACTGAGCCAAGTGAGGAAAACATAAAAGACCTAATTTAGACTGGAGGCAGGGGATCAGAGAACTCTACCAGAAATCACACAGAAAAGTTTTTTTTTTCCCCCCTAGGATGCAAGGTGCTAAAACCCTTTAATATCCACGGAGGCTGCAGCCGCCGTGGCGGTGAGATCTTGGCGCCCCATTGTCCAGTCGGGGGCTGGTGCGACTTTGCCCAGCTCCGGAGGGGACCGCCGACTTTATTCTACATTGCTGTGGTGTGAGGAGAGTTTTCATCACTGGAACTTTCCGATTTTTTCCTAGTGTCTTCCTAGCGTCTTTCTGCCAGATCTTTCGCTCCGCTGTGACCGTCGCGCGTCTGGTCAATCTATAGAGGACCCCGATTTTGAGTTTTCTCTCTTCCTCCGCTCTGCAAGCTTAGCACTTCACAGCGGCTCCTCGCGTGGCTCGCGCCCGGCCGTTGCACTTGGCCACACAGTCCACTCCTCTCCCTCCAGGCGGCAGGTGGGTTGGAGGTGAGCGAGCTGCCGAGGGTCCGGCGCTCCTCGCCCTTGGCTGGCCTCTAGGTTGAGGTCGGCCCAGGGCGAGCGCTCGGTGCGCGTTCTGGGCCGTCTGCGCCTGGCGCGCGTCGCCGGCCCGCGCTCGCTCCCGTCCCTCCTCGCGCTCGCGGCGGCCCGGACGGCGCGCGCCGCCTCTCTCTCTTCCTCAGTCCGCCCCCGTCGGCCCTCGCGGAGCGCGCACCGGACCGGCCTAGGCTCCACACTCAAGCCGGCAGGCTCGCGGGTTTGCTCGCCCCGCCCCCCCCCCCCCCCCCCCCCGGCGCCGCAGCTGGGCGCTTGCGCGGGGCGCGTGGCCGTGGCCAGGGTCTCCGCCGCAGCCGGTGCAGCCGCCGCTGCTGCCGCTGCCGCCGCCTCAGTCAGTCAGTCAGTCCCCAGCAATGGCGGAAGGAGGTGAGCGAGAGGAGCTGCTCTCGCCACCGCCGGTCTCTCCGGCCAAGCGCCTGTGCTCGTGGCCCAGTCCGCAGGCTCACCACCCTCGCGGTTCGCCCGGGGCGGCCGGCGGCGGGGTGGGGGGCGTCGGCGGCAGCTGCCTGCCCCTGGGGGCCCGCCCCCACCTGCAGCCCGAGTCCTTGCTGGACTGTGCCGCCAAGACGGTTGCGGAAAAGTGGGCGTACGAGCGGGTGGAGGAGCGCTTCGAGCGGATCCCGGAGCCCGTGCAGCGCCGCATCGTCTACTGGTCCTTTCCGCGGAATGAGCGGGAGATCTGCATGTACTCCAGCTTCCAGTACCGCGGCGGCCCTGGCGCCGGCTCGGCTGGTGGCGCCGCGGGGGCTTCGCCGGCCGAGGAGGGGCCGCCGCCACCCCCCGGGGCCGCCGCTCCGGCCGGCTCCGCCCCCGGGGCCGCCGCGGCGGGGGCGTCCCCGGGACTGGGCTCAGGGGCAGGAGCCGCCGGCGGCGGTGGTGGCGAGGGGCTACCGTTCCGCCGGGGCATCCGTCTGCTGGACAGCGGCTCCGTGGAGAATGTGCTGCAAGTCGGTAGGTGCTCGCTTGACTCCTCTCGGGTCCCCGGCTTCCTCTTCCGCAGGTGCCTTCTCTTTGCACAAGCCCTGGGCCAAGACCCCGGCTTTCTGCCCAACTCCTGTTCTCCGGTGAAAGGACAAACTAGTCACATAAAAAACTTTTCTTAACATTTCGTTCAGGTCCACTGCTGCTCTTTCCTCCACCAGCCCAGTGCCCGCTTTTCTTTTTGTTTGAAGAGCGAATAGATCTCTTTTTTACTCTTCGTTCTACACCCCAGGCCAAGGCAAGAAGGATGGGGAGGTATGGCTTTCTGGATGTAATAATTTCTGAAATGCGTTTTTCTAATTTAAGTTTAGAGAGGAGAGAATTGTTAGTGAATCTGGAGCAAGCGGTCTTGCAGGGAATGTTTGAGGGACAGGCTGTCAATCTAGTCTTCGCAGATTGAAGCTGGGTATAATTAACTTTAAAAATGGAAAAAATCAACAAAATACTGTGCATTTCAGACAATTTTAATTACCTGCTTTAATATTTCCCCCCCTGGACCAGTGATACTTGGGAATCTAGGCTGTGGACTTAACAATAACCGAAGATGGAAATGTGACAGCTTCTCTTTTCCACACTCCCACCCAAGGAAAAAAAAAAGGCACAATCTGGAGTGGGGGTGGGGTCTATCTTCCTTGTCAGACTGGGGTAAATCAAAAGCTGGTCACATTGGGTTTTTCAAATGCTTCTCATTTAACAAGTCTTCATATTTGCTTTTGTTTTATCTTTTTGTTTGTGGAAAAATGAAAAGGATTTCTTTCTCTTGTACTCCTCCAGAGCTTCTAGTCAGTTTGTTCATCTTATTAAATATACAAATACAGTAGTCCTGATTTGTGGAATGGTTAGGAAGAAAGGGGAAAAAATGACATTGTTTAACATTGACTTGCTATGTGGGAAATTAAAACACTGATTTTTTTTTTCTATTTGGACTGTTACAGCATTTTGGAAGTGCATCTTATCTTTATGCATTTTATTGTACAGTATATGCTCATATTTATTGAAAAAATATTGATTTTTGAAAGGAGTTGGAGAGAGGTTGTTTTTAGAATTAAACAAGCACAGGAACACACATACACAGGAACCCTAGACATCTAGCTGTCTTCTCCCCAGGTAAAACTGACATATTTGAAATTTTCTTTTCATTTTAAGAGTAGTACATTGTGGTGTTTCATATAAGGTAGTCTACTTCTGATTATTGAGAGTCACTGAACCCTGTGTTTCTTTTTAAAACAACATGTACCACAATTTGTTTTGCAAATGTGAAGTGTAAATTTATCTAAATTTATGCTGTGTCAGAATATAGTGACAGTAAGTTGAGAAAGTTTTGTTTATTTGAGGATAGTCCTTTGTGTGTTTGTGTGTATTTTTGAAATAATTAATTGAATAATCAGATAATTAAGGTGTACAGCTTTAATACTGAAAACATGAAAATGAATATAGGCATTTCTTTATTCATCTGTAGACCTTATTCTTTGTATGAGTTTCTATCAGTTAACTTTTAAGATTCTTGTTTAAAATATTTTGAATTGAAAAGTGTCAATTTAAGTGGTCATTTTATAGTAAGAAATATTGGGTTTGAAAGAATTTTCAAACTTTGGGGGGCAGATGAGAGAGAGGAAGAGGTTTAAAGAGGTATATATTTTGAAAGTGACTATAATGTCAAGTTACAAATGAAATCAGATTTTGTGGGTGATCCAGGTCATGTTTAAATCAGATATTTTTCTTTTATAATAAGATAGTTGGCATGCTTATTAGGGTGATGAGCTCTTGTATGATAGTTTTAGGGACTGGAGAAAGGACATATATAAGCATATTTTCTGACTCTTACTTTGGATTTCATAGACGAAGATAGGAGAATGAATTAATCACTTTTAAGTAATGCTATTTGAGAACCATGAGCTGTGTAATCTTTATTTTTCTGACTTTAATTATGCTAGTAAGTGTGGAAGAGAAGGATATTCCATTCTCTATCATTCTGAGTTCTGTATCTTGGCATGAACCATCTTTTAATATGTAAAGTTACAGACCCATCCCTCATCTCTTAAACGTAAAATGTGAGTATGTGACTTAATCTAGATGATAAGTTTTATAAAAGTATTGCCAAGAGATGAGTGAAAAAGTGATTTGTATGTAGCAAGATGGTAATCATGTTCTTCACTTTATAACTTCACTTCAAACTCAATATAATTACTCAGTGATATTAATAAAAATTCTACATATTTCCTTACTGTGTCCAAGCCATAGTTGTAACCTCAGAATTGGGAAGTTACTAAAGGCTGATACTTTAGGAAGGAAGGGATGTTAGGGTATTTCTATAACAACATCTTTTAAAGAAAAGATTCATAAGGGGATTTAAATAAGGAAAACAAGAATACCTTAAAATAAATAAATAAATTTAAAAATAAGAGAACAGCACAACACAAAATTTGCAGGAAAAAAATTAGACAACAACAAAAACTTGTACAAAGTGTAAGTATATTAAATTCGGTAACTTCTGATTACTTTCCACATGGAATCTGGTAATAGGGAGTCATGGCCTGGTTGAAAAGCAAATGCTCTGTAGAAAACATCAGATTTGGTATCAGAACTAAAACTTTCCCAGCTTGATGTAAGCAAATGGGAGGACTAGGTTGTTATGCTCAAAGGATACATTTCTTTTCCATGACAGTACTGAATCAGAAGTATTGTTCCTTTTAAAAGGGGAAAATTGTATATTAGTGTTTTCATGGATGTCTGTAAGTTTGAAGCTCTGTGAATAGACTTTTCTGATCTCTCAGTATTATGAGGGTAATAGAGTTCAGGTGTTTTAAGCATCTGCATTTTTAACCTGTTTAAGAAGCCCATGGAAATAGTGGTAGTATAAACCTTGGGAAAATACTTACTCAGGAATCTGCAAATGGTATAAGAATGGTACAACTATAATTTACTAATAATTTTAAGATGTTGACCCTTTTTTGCTATCCATCATATTTTAAATGGATTTCTCTGTGTTTGGTAAAACTTAAAGGAGGTTTGTGTCTTCTCAGGGAAATCTGAATTGATTGAGGGAAAAGAAGCATTAACAGTTTTTCTCTTGTATGCAGAAATATTATATTTACTTGAATATTTAGATTTTCAAAAATTGGATAAAGGCATACAGGGTCCTTCAGTGCTGGTATTTCTTAATTATATAAATATCCAGAAATTATCATAGATTCTGACAGTTGAGCCCCATATTTTTAGCCTACATGTTTTCTAATAAACACATAATTTGTATGTGGATAGTCTTCAAGACTAGAGCCACAATGCTAAGTACTACTTTATGTGGAAGAAGTGTAATTACAAAGTTGATAATAATAAAAAGGTCCATTTCAGGAAGTTATCCATAGCTTAAACGTTAACTAGTAAGTTTATAATTATGAGCATGTATATATTATCAATAAACATCTATGAAATTTTTCTATAGTACAAACTTTTGTGAAATACAACAGTAACAAGTATTACAGGTATTGATTTTTATATATAATTTGTTTTTAATCTCTGTTATTTAGGGGAACAAAAGATATCCTCATCTAAAAAGCTTTATAGCATTGTGTGTAAGTTAGAATAGATATAAAATCATAATAAAATTTCCATGTGGGGAAAAATGACTTACTTATATGTGAGATATTACAGCAGGGAAAGCAGCTGCATACCTTTAAGGATAAGTGGTAACATTTTTTAGAGTAGAAACTTACCAAGTTTTAAAATCACATTGCTCTTTTATTTATTTTTTTTGATCAATGAATTCTCTCCTTCCTTATCCACCACAGTGCCTCACACACACATCTTAATATTTAGTAAATGTTTGTTAATTTCCAAAATATACAAACAGCTCAATATCAAAAAAACAAAAAGCCCAGTCAAAAAATGGGCAGAAGACCTAAATAAACATTTCTCCAAAGAAGACATACAGATGGCCAACAGGCACATGAAACGATGCTCAATATTGGTAATTATTAGAGAAATGCAAATGAAAGCTACAATGAGGTATCACCTCACACCAGTCAGAATGGCCATAATTAAAAAGTCTACAAATAATAAATGCTGGAGAGGCTCTGAAGAGAAAGGGACCCTCTTACACTATTGGTGGGAATGTAAATTGGTGCAGCCACTATGGAGAACAGTATGGAGGTTCCTTAAAAAACTAAAAACAGAGCTGCCATATGATCCAGCAATCCCACTCCTGGGCATATATCCAGACAAAACTCTAATTCGAAAAGATACATGCACCCCTATGTCCATAGCAGCACCTTTTACAATAGCCAAGACATGGAAGCAACCTAAATGTCCATTGACAGAGGAATGAATAAAGGTGTGGTACATATATACAATGGAATATTACTCAGCCATAAAAAAGAATGAAATAATGCCATTTGCAGCAACATGGATGGACCTAGAGATTATCATACTAAGTGAAGTAAGTCAGACAGAGAAAGACAAATATCATATGATTTCACTTATATGTGGAATCTGAAAAAATGATACAAATGAACTTATTTACAAAACTGAAATAGACTCACAGACATAGAAAACAAACTTACGGTTACCAAAAGGGATAGTGGGGGTTGGGGGGAGAGATAAATTAGGAGTTTGGGGTTAACATTACAGACTACTGTATATAAAGTTGGTAGACAACGGGGACCTCCTGTAATAGCACAGGGAACTATATACAATATCTTGTAATAACCTACAATGGAAGAGAATATGAAAAAGAATATATATGTTCGTGTGTATAACTGAATTGCTTTGCTGTACACTTGAAACTAACATAACATTGTAAATTAAGTATACTTTGGTAAAAAACAGTTTGATGAATAATGAATGTTTAGAAGTTTAAAAACAGACTTCTCAGTATTCTAAAACTAAGAGAGATACATGAATTTTTATAACGAGTGCAGTGTTAGAAGACATGGGGAAAACTCCATACTTGCGCATATAATAAGCTGATAACAGTAAGTGGTATGAACGTTGCAACAGTGTGTATCTTTTATGTTGACTGTCTGTTTTATGTGAAGAATGGTGATTTATCAGTTTCTTCAAAACTTCAGATGAATTCTTATTGAAAGTGACTTTCTCAAGGAATAGAGCTTTAGATTTTAAAGATAATGAATAAACTAAAGATAGTGGACTTTTAGAGGTTATCTTTATTTTAGGAATTAAAAAAATGTATTATTGAATGTGAATACAAAGTCTAAATTTTGAAGTGAAAGGGCCAGAAATTTACTTAAGCCTATGTGAAACAATTTCTTTGCTCTTGTTTCAGTAATGGCTATTAAAAATCAAGACACTGAGACTTCCCTGGTGGTCCAGTGGCTAAGACTCTGTGTTCCCAATGCAGGGGGCCTAGGTTCGATCCCTGGTCAGGGAACTAGATCCTACATGCCACAACTAAAGACCCCGCATGCCACAACCAAGAAGATCCGCATGCCACAACTAAAAGTCCCACGTGCTGCAACTAAGACCTGGTGCAGCCGGGTAGATAAATAAATAAATAAATAAACTATTAAAAAAAAATCAAGACATTAACCGTCAGTATCTTATGGTTGATGGCTATATATATACACACACATGTTAAAATGTATAGTGCTGTACCCCCAAAAGTCACATTTACTGTATTATTTTAGAAAATAATTTTTAAAAATCAAGATGTTAATATGTCAGTAAATTAATGTATAAGAGAAATACTGAAAATGCTGTAGTAGTTTCCTATGGCTGCTGTAACAAACTGCCACAAACTGGGTGGCTTAAAACAACAGAAATTTACTGTCTCACAGTTCTGGAGGCTGGAAGTCTGAAATCAAGGTATCGGCAGGGTCATGCTCCCTCTGAAACCAATGGGGAAATCCTTCCTTGCCTCTTGCTAGCTTCTGGTGGTTTGCCAGGAGTCTTTGGCATTCCTTGGTATACAACTGCATAACTCCAATCTCTGCCTTCTTTGTCACAGGCGTTCTTCCTATGTATCTCTATCTTCACATGGCCATTTTATAAGGACGTGGATTATTGGATTAGGGGCCTACACTGCTCCAGTATGAGCTCATTTTACCTAATTACATGTGCAACGACCCTATTTCCAAAAAATACATCACGTTCTGAGGTACTGGGGGTTAGGACTTCAACATACCAATTTTGGAGGACACAATTCAACTCATAACAGCTTCTCATGCTTGTTTTTTGTTGCATAACAGAGTTTCATGTGAATTTTAAACTTTTATATGTTGGATATAGCTTAAATTAGAAATCACCAAATTCACTTTATTAGGTAAGCATTATTTCAATTTAATTGATTCAATTTACATGATGATTATTTAATATTTTTAACACATGTGGGACTTTTTTGACAAATAAGTGGTCATTTAAAGGTTAAACCTGTCATCCTTCTTTATAAAAAATGATGACTGTGCAATATAGCACTCAGGGTACATGCATGGATGAACAGATTACTGTGGGATTTTTTTCATGCATAGCATTTATGACTCGTGTATAGAAATAGGTAACCCTCAGTTGTCCAGAGCCTCTTCAGCATCTCCTCCTTCAGTCAGATCACCAGTGGCTTGAGTGTTCTGCCAGTTCTGCATCATCCACTGTACAAGAAGGTATGAGACCTCGCTGATAGCTTAAGGGCATAAAGATCGCAGTGCTTGAAGCTTATCATGGAGAAACAGGAGGACAAACTGGAGATGCTGTACAAGCTCATCCTGGTGGAAAACAAGAGCCTGAGCTGAGGGGCACCTTGTATGGACTTTCTCTGTCATATGTACAAGGAAGTTCAGCAGCTACTGAGCTAGAGCAAGTGGGTAAACAGAATAGGGTCCTAGGCCAGCTTCCAGAAAGTACCCCAGGAGAGCAGAGAAATCTGGACAGTTGCATATCTTATAAGTCATGTAAGCTGACCTCAGTCTCTTTGCTGGGAGGGGGAAGTTTAAGGAGATACTTTCTTTTCTAGGCTGAAGTATCCTACCACTCTGTCATGTCCTACTGATGGAAGGTGCCCCTAATCCCATCACTTTATCTTGCTTTTCCTGTGGTAATGCATGTAGTTTCTCAGTTCACTTTATGTGACTTGGTGTTGGGGAATTTGGAGGCACTCAGACCCTGGCAATTTTATGTGCCCCTTTGGACCAGCCTTCAAGAAGAGAGGGGCAGGCAGGAAGGAGTGGGGATCCCAGGATTACTACAGGAGGAGGGCCTGCTAATTTAGCTCTGTGTTAGCAACAGCTTCCTCTATTAGGGATAAAACATACACATGCACAAGAGCTGGGGTATAGACCATAGGTGGTGGAGAGAAAAATGATCCATCCTTCTTGGGCCTGGAAGTCAGCAGCAACATCAGAGTGGTTGATTAGCTTTCCCTCTCTGCTTCCACTCTTCTTTCTCTCTCCTACAATGATTGGTGATCACCCCATGGATAAAGATGCATTGTCAGAGATGAATAAGTCTGGGAACTGAGTTACAAAATAAATTAAGATCTGGGAGAGATACCAGCCTTCTTTCCAGCTGGAGAGGCCCCAACACTGAATGGTTCTGTAGGGAGTCTGATCATCAACTTGCAATACCTCACAGAGCCAGCCCATTTCCCACTCTGAGCTCCTACTGGAAACACTGCTTCTCCAAGCTGGGGATTCTTGAGGAGAGAGGCAGAGGTGCCTGGAGCAGGTCTCTCCTGCCTGGACACCACTTGGGCTTTGGTATTGACAGAGTGGCTGACAGTTATCTTCCAACCCAAACTGGCTGGGACAGGACAAGGGCTAGCCTTGATGGTGGCCAGGCTCACCTGCTCCCAGCCTGGGATACCCCTGCTCTGGACCTCTTATTTCTCTTTATTGGTTTATTTTTCAATGCATCTTTAATTTGTAAAGAAATGAAATAAAGATATAAAAGAAAAAGAAATAGGTAACCCTGAAAGCATATGAACCATGTCTTAACCTTTTTCCAAACCCCAAGTTAATATGGTTTGGAATTGTGTTTGATATTAGAAATAGACTGCAGTCTATTCCAGATTACTTTTATGTGAATTTCCTACCTTGTGGTTTATTTATAGGGTTATTTCTTCCCTCATATAGGCAGCACGCTTCTTGGCCACTTTTAGCCTGTCATGGAGCTGGTATGCCAAGGAAATCACACTCATTTTAACATTAGCTTTAGCATTATATTATCATATACTAAATTACTCTGATACTTTTCATAATCACATGTAGCCAACTGATTAATTTTTGGTTCTCAGTATTGAGAAAAATTGTCCTCCCTCTTAGAATGTATAATGTGATATGCTGTAAATTGGTACTCAGTACATGCTTATTGAATGAATGAGTAAACTGTTGTATAATTTAAAAAATATTTATGTAGTATGGAAATCTCTCTTCCTTGATTTATATGTAACTGGAGCCTAGGAGATATACTGGCAAGATATATAAATAAAATAAAGATGTAATTTCTGCATGTTTTTGATTTTTAAAACATATATAGATTAAAAAATACCATTGAAGGTTATTATTAACTAGTTCTTGATTCATTCATTGAACATTTAGCCACTTGTTTTGTGTAAAGCTCAGTAAATAATTGTTTACTTATTTTGAGTAGAAATCATTCCAAAATACTTTGTTTTTCCCTACCTTAGAATACAAACCCAAGTGGGGCACTAAAGCCTATGCTTCTAGAACTGCATTATATTGCCGTCTGTATGTAGGTGGGAAGTTGTAAACTGAGTGGGTACTTGACCCTAAGAAATTCTCTGAAACCTGCTTTTGAAAAGCTTTTTCGGTCATTTGCTTCTTTCTCATTATAATGGAGTGATGAATGTGGTAAGCAAGGCAGTATAACATAGTTACCTTCTTTAAAAATACATTGTTGAATCAAAAGATGAAGTACCCTCTACCTAGTGGTTTTCTTACCTTAAGAACAGTTGTTTTTATATTTATTTAGTCCTTAGGGAAATGCAAATTAAAACCTAAGGAAATACTATACACACACTAGAATGTGTAAAATAAAAGACTGACACTGCCAAGTACTGACAAGGATGTGGAGCAACTAGAACTCTCTTACATTGCTGGTGGGAATGCAAAATGATACAGCCACTGTATCTTTTTTTAAAAAAATTAATTTATTTTATTATTTGGCTGCATTTGGTCTTTGTTGCTGCGCGCGGGCTTTTCTCTGGTTGCAGGAGCACCGGCTATAGGCGCGTGGGCTTCAGTAGTTGTGGCTCACAGGCTCTAGAGTGCAGGCTCAGTAGTTGTGGCGCAAGGGCTTAGTTACTCTGTGGCATGTGGGATCTTCCCAGAGCAGGGATCAAACCCGTGTCCCTTGCATTGGTAGGCGGATTCTTAACCACTGCGCCACCAGGGAATTCCCAGAGAACAGTTTCTTATAAAATTAATCATACTCTTAATCATAAGATTCAGCAATCTATTACTAGGTATTTACTTTAAAGAAATGAAAACATATGTTCATATAAAGATTTGTACTTGAATATTCACAACAGCTTTATTCAGAATAGCCCTAAACAGGAAACAACCCATATGTCTATGAAATGGGTGAATAGATAAAGAAATTGTTGTATATGCATATAGTGGAATACTATTCAGCAATAAAAAAGAACAAACTGATGGCCTAAAACATGGATGATTCTTAAAAGCATTATGCTAAATAAAAGAAGCCAGACCAAAAAGAGAACATACAATACAATTCCATATACATGAAATTTTAGAAAGCCTTAAGCTATAGTGACAGAAAGTAAATCAGTGGGGCATGAGGAAACTTTTTTGGGTAATGGAAATGTTCTATGTTGTGATTATGGTAGTGGTTACATGGCTGTATTCATTTGTCAAAACTTAATTGTATACTTAAAATTGGTATATTTTATTGAATGTAAATTATGCCTCAAATTGATTTTAAAGGAAAGAGTGGTGGGTTCCAATCTTGGCTTCACATTAAAATCACCTGGGGAGATTTTAAAAAAAATAGTGCCAAGGACTCACCCCGAATTAATTAAATAAGAATTTGTTGAGAATAAGGACTGAACTTCAGAATTTTTAAAAAGTTCCTTGGTTGTTTTATGTGCAGCCAAGGTTTGAAAACACTGTTCTAGAAAAATGATCACCTTTATTAGTGTTGTCAGTGTTTTTAAACTTATCATAGGCAGTCAAAACATTATGTAATATTTATTACACAAATGCTATGGACTACGTCAACTTTCTTTTCTACTTCAGTCTATTTTCTTTTGTCTATCTTTAGGTTTATTAATGGATCTCAAGGAAAATTATTCTCTTACTACTTAAAATGTGTGTCTGTGTTTTGGAAAGGTCTTATGCAAAAGTGTGTAAATTCTTACCATCAAAAGACACTTGTATAAATGTAATGCCAACATATAATTTTATTCATGTTTGTTCATTCCTCCATTCATTTATAAAACTTATATTTAACATTTTTAAATATTCTGTGCAAAATAGAATATAAATTCTGTATTTAAGGAGTATACAGTTTAGTATAGGATACATGTTAAAATAGCACTTAACACAGTGTTCTGTAATAATAGAGGTAGTTACTGTGGAGGCAAAGGGTAGAAAGTGATTAGAGAAATGAAGACAGCTGGATAAATTGCTCTATTTTAATATTTTAATTATAAGAAATTTAAAAATTATGTCTAATATTGCAATATTAGATTGAAAACACTATTTATTGCTTACAAGTTAGATTGACCCTTCATGAAATTCTTTCTATATTGGCATTTCTCTGCCCTATAATACTCTAGCCCATAGTTGATTCAAAGGGGTAACATTGGCAGGCAGGAAGATGACAAAAATACTGCAGATATTCTTTTTTTTCAGAATAAATTTTATAGATTTCTGTCTTTAGAATAGCTTTGTTTTATCTTCATGATCCTTTTTTTCTTTTTTAAAAAAATCGTTGCTTTTTTAAGGTACAAATATGATAGAGCTAATCAGTAAAATAGATTTTGGTCCATCCATCCATTCATTATCTTGCATTCTGTAAGCAACAGGAGAATGTATTATGCCTTTGAAAGCCTTTGGAGATAATTACATTTTTTCCTATTCATTCATGGTTTTATTGAATGCAAGCCTGCCACGTTAATACATTCAGGAAGTCAGCCTGTTTTATTTTGCTTAAATCTATCAACACCTGGTAAACGGACATGACTGTCGAGCATCACCAACATACATTGATGTTAGTGGTATAAAATCCTTCCCCATGTTATGGTTCTTGTGAAAAAATACTTTTGCTAATCTCTTCTCTCACTCAATATTATATTATTATTTTTATTTTTAATTAAAGTATAGATGATTTAGAATTTTATATTGTTTCAGGTGTACAATACAGTGATTCAGTTTTTTATAGATTATACTCTCAATATTATTGTACTCTTTACTGTCATGTATATTTGCATTTATCTACTATATATTATATTATTACACATTATATATTATATAATATGACATATGATATATATGTGATTATATTATATATTATCACATATATGCAGGGACTATGCAGCAGGTAGCTTCAGAATTCTGGCTCCTCACTATGTCTCAGTTTCCTCAACTATAAATGGACCAGAATGATGGTCCATTTGTTTTATACTCAAAAAGAATTGTTTTGAGTATAAATTAATTAACATGTTAAGTATTTAGAACAGGGCCTAGCACTTATCAGGTATTATGTAAATATTCATTCACTATTATTCTTGTATCAAAATTGTTGAGAGTATTCCATACTTGTTACCTTTCCTTCTTTAACTTTCTTGCCACCTCTGAAGCCTTTTCAATCAGACTTTTGCTTTTGCTCACTATATTAAAATTGATCTCTTAAAGGTCACCAATGACCTCATGATTGCCAGACACGGTATCCTTTTTCCAGTCCTCATCCTTCATGACCTCTGTATAGCATTTTCTGTAGTCTTCTGAACCTTCCTGTTGAAACGTTTCTTCCTAGATTTTTGTTTTACTTCACCATTCTGGTTTTCCTTCTACCTTCCTTCTTTATTCTCTTACCCCACAAAAGTAGGATTACCTTCTTGCCCCAAGTTTTCTAATTAAGCAATCTTATTTATTTCTACAGCTTCAATAACTATTTTAAGAACATAAGTTAGTATCATATAATGTAATGGTTTCAAATTTGTTTCAAGCACCTCTACTTATTTTCAAATGAAATCTTACATAATATTCCAGTTTTTGCAGCAGAAAAATTTGAGATGTTTGGGGAATTGGGATGGGGCCCAAAACTCAGGCAGCTTGGCCAGCTTCTTCCCTTTGATCCCTGAAGCACTTCCAAATAATCTTAATCTTGGGATTTGTAGTCCGGAGATCTGCCTGAGATTTCTCATCTGAACAAGTGTTAGGATTTTTGTGAGATTCTAAAGAAACTAATATACATGAAAGTACTTTATAAATGTCACTGTGCAAATACTATGACTGTTAAGTGTACATCATTTTTTCTCCCTCTTGAATTCAAGATCAGCATGTATAGTTGCCTGCTAGATATTTCTAAATGGATACCCTAATAGCCACTCAAAGTGAATATGTCTGATAAGGGATTAATGTTCAGAATATGTAAAGAACTCCTACAACTCAACAACAAAAAGCAAACAACCTGATTAAAAAATGGTCAAAGGACTTGAATAAACACTTCTACAAGGAAGATATGCAAATGGCCAATAAGCACGTGAAAAGATGCTCAACATCACTCCCTGATTATTAGGAAAACGCAAAAAACCACAATGGGACATCATATCCATTAGGATGACTGTTATAAAGAAAAACCCCCCAGAAAATAACAAGTGTTGGTAAGGATATAGTGAAATTGGAACCCTTGTGCATCACTAATGGGAATATAAAATGGTGCAGCTTCTGTGGAAAATGTTATGGTAGTTCCTCAAAAAACTAAACATAAAATTACTGGATCCAGCAATTTCGCTTCTGGGTCTGTGGCCAAAAGAATTGAAAGCAGGAACTCGAACAGATATTTGTACACCCACATTATAGCAGCAGTAGTCACAATTGCCAAAAGGTGCAAGCAACCCAAGTGTCCAACGACAGATGAATGGATAGACAAAATTTAGTATATACATCCAATTTACTATTATTCAGCCTTAAAAGGAAGGAAATTCTGACACTTGGTACAACATGGATGAACCTTGAGGACATTATGCTAAGTGAAGTAAGCCAGACACAAAAGGTCAAAAATTATATGATTCCACTTATATGAGCTACCTAAAATAGGCAAATTCATAAGAAACAGAAAGTAAAATAGAGGTTACCAGAGGCTGGGGGGAGAGGGGAATGGAAAGTTATTATTTAAGGGGTACACAGAGTTTTATTATGGGATAATGAAAAAGTTCTAGGTACTTCCCTGGTGGTGCAGTGGTTAAGAATCCGCCTGCCAATGCAGGGGACACAAGTTTGATCCCTGGTCCGGGAAGATCCCACATGCTACGGAGCAGCTAAGCCCATGTGCCAAAACTACTGAGCCTGCGTTTTAGAGCCCGCGAGCCACAACTACTGAGCCTGCATGCCACAACTACTGAAGCCCGTGCACCTAGAGCCTGTGCTTCACAACAAGAGAAGACACCGCAATGAGAAGTCCGCACACTGCAACGAAGAGTAGCCCCTGCTTGCCGCAACTAGAGAAAGCCTGTGTGCAGCAACGAAGACCCAGTGCAGCCAAAAATAAATAAAATAAAATAAATAAATTTATAAAAAAAAGAAAAAGTTCTAGAGATGGATAATGGTGATGGTTGCACAGCAGTGTGAATGTACTTAATGCCACTGAACTGTACGCTTAAAATGGGTAAAGAGTACATCTTGTTTATATTTTACCACAAGAAAAAATGTTTTAAAAAAGGCTACATGTCATATGATTCAGTTTATATGAAATGTCCAGAATAGGCAAATCCTAAAGACAGAAAGTAGATTCGTGGTTTTCAGGACCTGGCGGTAGGGAAAGTAATTGCTAATGGGTATGGGGTTTCGTTTTTGGGTGATGAAATGTTCTAATATTAGATAATGGTGATGATTGCACAAATCTGTGAATATACTAAATACCACTGAATTTTACACTTTAAAAGAGTGAGTTTTGTGATATATGAATTACATCACAATAAAGCTGTTATTAAAAAAGCAAATATTCCAAATAGGAAAAAAAAAACTTCAAAGACATTCTTTTTCTTAGGAAATGAGGTCTAAATTCCTAAGCCTTATTATTAGAGACTGGGGTTCACATTTCAGTTCTGCTACTTTCTAGCTGTGTAACCTTGGATGACAAGTTACTTAACCCTTCTGTGCCTCAGTTTCTTTATCTCTAAAATGGAGACACCATCTCAGAATGTTTATATCATAGTTAAATGAGATAATGTATTCAAAGTCAACTTGGAGTTTCTTACACATTGTAGCGTAGTACTATGAATATTAATTCTCTTTGTTTTAACCTTCCCTGCCTCTTAATAGTCTATACATCTGTTCTTAACAGTGCCTTTTCTTTATCTACTTAGTTGAAATTAAACCTTCCATTTTAGTCCTATGCATTATTCAGCAATTGTTTATTAAGTACATATTATGTGTTAGGCTCTTGTCTAGACGCTTGGAGATATGGCAGTGAATAAAAGAGAGTTCCTGCTTTCATGGAGCGTACATTTTAGTTAGGGGACAGACAGCACTTTCTACTTTCAGCTTGTGTTGTAATTATTTATTATTAGGTATGATTTTCTCTTCCAGTCTGTAAGCACTTCTAGGGCAAGGACTGTATCCTACAATATATTCAGCATCCAGTACAATACCTAGTAGAATTCATAATGGACTTTTAAGAGGTCTTTGTGGGAATGAATTGAAACCATTATCTTTTTAATTTCTATGATTTTCATAATAGTGATTCCCAACACTGCTGCTTTATATTTTACTCACGTCACTTGAGGAACTTTGTTAAAATACGTTCTGGGGCTCCACCCTTGTAAATTCTAGTTGACTAAAATTGGAATGGGGCTCAGGAATCTGTTTCTTTGACAAGCTCTCCAGGTTTAAATGTTTGGGATCCAGTATTCCATAGTACTTAGCACAGTGATTTACATGGAATATGCTTAGTAGATGTTGATTGAATTGCTCTACTGATTGATTTATACACTAGTTTTTTCCAAACCAGATTTGGAACTTGTGGGTCAAATTGAAAAAAATGGATAGAATGGTTATAGGAAAGCATTATATGAAAAAGTCATTAAACTTAGCAGTACTGCATTTGCTATTAGGAAAACCACTAATATCTATCCATTGTTCTTTTTATTTATTTATTTGAGTAATTTTTAAAAATAAATTTATTTTTGGCTGTGTTGGGTCTTCGTTGCTGTGCATGGGCTTTCTCTAGTTGCGGTGAGCAGGGGCTGCTCTTTGTTGCGGTGCGCGGGCTTCTCATTGCGGTGGCTTCTCTTGTTGCAGAGCATGGGCCCAAGGAGTGTGGGCTTCAGTAGTTGTGGTGCATGGGCTCAGTAGTTGTGGCACACGGACTTAGTTGCTCTGTGGCATGTGGGATCTTCCCGGACCAGGGCTTGAACCCGTGTTCCCTGCATTAGTAGCAGATTCTTTACCACTGCACCACCAGGGAAGTCCCTATCCTTTGTTCTTTTTATTTCTTTATTATTTTATTTTTTATTTATTAAAAAAAATTTTTTTTACATCTTTATTGAAGTTTAATTGCTTTACAATGGTGTGTTAGTTTCTGCTTTATAACAAAGTGAATCAGTTAAACATATACATATATTCCCATATCTCTTCCCTCTTGCGTCTCCCTCCCTCCCACCCTTCCTATCCCACCCCTCTAGGTGGTCACAAAGCACCGAGCTAATCTCCCTATGCTATGCGGCTGCTTCCCACTAGCTATCTATTTTACGTTTGGTAGTGTATATATGTACATGCCACTCTCTCACTTTGTCCCAGCTTACCCTTCCCCCTCCACATATCCTCAAGTCCATTCTCTAGTAGGTCTGTGTCTTTATTCCTGTCTTACTCCTAGGTTCTTCATGACAATTTTTTTTTTCTTATATTCCATATATATGTGTTAGCATACAGTATTTTTCTTTCTCTTTCTGACTTACTTCACTCTGTATGACAGCCTCTAGGTCCATCCACCTCACTACAAATAACTCAATTTCATTTCTTTTTATGGCTGAGTATTATTCCATTGTATATATGTGCCACATCTTTATCCATTCATCCGATGATGGACACTTAGGTTGTTTCCATCTATCTCCTGGCTATAGTAAATAGAGCTGCAATGAACATTTTGGTACATGACTCTTTTTGAATTATGGTTTTCTCAGGATATATGCCCAGTAGTGGGATTGCTGAGTCATATGGTAGTTCTATTTTTAGTTTTTTAAGGAACCTCCATACTGTTCTCCATAGTGGCTGTACCAATTCACATTCCCACCAGCAGTGCAAGAGTGTTCCCTTTTCTCCACACGCTCTCCAGCGTTTATTGTTTCTAGATTTTTTGATGATGGCCATTCTGACTGGTATGAGATGATATCTCATTGTAGTTTTGATTTGCATTTCTCTAATGATTAATGATGTTGAGCATTCTTTCATGTGTTTGTTGGCAATCTGTATATCTTCTTTGGAGAAATGTCTATTTATATCTTCTGCCCATTTTAGGATTGGGTTGTTTGTTTTTTTATTATTGAGCTGCATATGCTGCTTGTAAATTTTGGAGATTAATCCTTTGTCAGTTGCAAATATTTTCTCCCATTCTGAGGGTTGTCTTTTGGTCTTGTTTATGATTTCCTTTGCTGTGCAAAAGCTCTGAAGTTTCATTAGGTCCCATTTGTTTATTTTTGTTTCCATTTCTCTAGGAAGTGGGTCAAAAAGGATCTTGCTGTGATTTATGTCATAGAGTGTTCTGCCTATGTTTTCCTCTAAGAGTTTATAGTTTCTGGCCTTATATTTAGGTCTTTAATCCATTTTGAGCTTATTTTTGTTTATGGTGTTAGGGAGTGTTCTAATCTCATACTTTTACATGTACCTGTCCAGTTTTCCCAGCACCACTTATTGAAGAGGCTGTCCTTTCTCCACTGTACATTCCTGCCTCCTTTATCAAAGATAAGGTGACCATATGTGCGTGGGTTTATCTCTGGACTTTCTATCCTGTTCCATTGATCTATCTTTCTATTTTTGTGCCAGAACCATACTGTCTTGATTACTGTAGCTTTGTAGTATAGTTGAAGTCAGGGAGCCTGATTCCTCCAGCACCATTTTTCGTTCTCAAGATTGCTTTGGCTATTCGGGATCTTTTGTGTTTCCATACAAATCATGAAATTTTTTGTTCTAGTTCTGTGAAAAATGCCAGTGGTAGTTTGATAGGGATTGCATTGAAACTGTAGATTGCTTTGGGTAGTAGAGTCATTTTCACGATGTTGATTCTTCCAATCCAAGAACATGGTATATCTCTCCATCTATTTGTATCATCTTTAATTTCTTTCATCAGTGTATTATAATTTTTTGCATACAGGTCTTTTGTCTCCTTAGGTAAGTTTATTCCTAGATATTTTATTCTTTTTGTTGCAGTGGTAAATGGGAGTGTTTTCTTGATTTCACTTTCAGATTTTTCATCCTTAGTGTATAGGAATGCCAGAGATTTCTGTGCATTAATTTTGAATCCTGCTACTTTACCAAATTCATTGATTAGCTCTAGTAGTTTTCTGGTAGCATCTTTAGGATTCTCTATGTATAGTATCATGTCGTCTGCAAACAGTGACAGCTTTACTTCTTCTTTTCCGATTTGGATTCCTTTTATTTCCTTTTCTTCTCTGATTGTTGTGGCTAAAACTTCCAAAACTCTGTTGAATAAGAGTGGTGAGAGTGGGCAACCTTGTCTTGTTCCTGATCTTAGTGGATATGCTTTCAGTTTTTCCAAAAAAGGGGAAATCGACAGTAACACATTCATACTAGGGGACTTTATCACCCCACTTTCACCAATGGACTGATCATCCAAAATGAAAATGAATAAAGAGACACAAGCTTTAAATGATACGTTAAACAAGATGGACTTAATTGATATTTATAGGACATTCCATCCAAAAACAACAGAATACACATTTTTCTCAAGTGCTCATGGAACATTCTCCAGGATAGATCATATCTTGGGTCACAAATCAAGCCTTGTTAAATTTAAGAAAATTGAAATTGTATCAAGTATCTTTTCCGACCACAACGCTATGAGATTAGATATCAATTACAGGAAAAGCTCTGTAAAAAATACAAACACATGGGCTTCCCTGGTGGCGCAGTGGTTGGGAGTCCGCCTGCTGATGCAGGGAACGTGAGTTCATGCCCTGGTCCAGGAGGATCCCATGTGCTGCGGAGCGGGTGGGCCCGTGGGCCGTGGCCACTGGGCCTGAGCGTCCGGAGCCTGTGCTCCGCAGCGGGAGAGGCTGTAGTGGTGAGAGGCGCGCGTCCCGAGGAAAAAAAAACAAACAAACACATGGAGGCTAAACAATACACTACTTAATAACGAAGTGATCACTGAAGAAATCAAAGAGGAAATCAAAAAATACGTAGAAACAAATGACAATGGAGACACGATGACCCAAAACCTATGGGATGCAGCAAAAGCAGTTCTTAGAGGGAAGTCTATAGCAATACAATCCTACCTTAAGAAACAGGAAGCATCTCGAATAAACAACCTAACCTTGCACCTAAGGCAATTAGAGAAAGAAGAACAAAAAACCCCCAAAGTTAACAGAAGGAAAGAAATGATAAAGATCAGATCAGAAATAAATGAAAAAGAAATGAAGGAAACGATAGCAAAGATCAATAAAACTAAAAGCTGGTTCTTTGAGAAGATAAACAAAATTGATAAACCATTAGCCAGACTCATCAAGAAAAAAAGGGAGAAGACTGAAATCCATAGAGTAAGAAATGAAAAAGGAGAAGTAACAACTGACACTGCAGAAATACAAAAGATCATGAGAGATTACTACAAGCGACTCTATGCCAATAAAATGGACAACCTGAAAGAAATGGACAAATTCTTAGAAATGCACAACCTGCCAAGACTGAATCAGGAAGAAATAGAAAATATGAACAGACCAATCACAAGCACTGAAATTGAACCTGTGATTAAAAATCTTCCAACAAACAAAAGCCCAGGACCAGATGGCTTCACAGGCAAATTCTATCAAACATTTAGAAAAGAGCGAACACCTATCCTTCTCAAACTCTTCCAAAATATAGCAGAGGGAGGAATACTCCCAAACTCATTCTATGAGGCCACCATCACCCTGATACCAAAACCAGACAAGGATGTCACAAAGGAAGAAAACTACAGGCCTATATCACTGATGAACGTCGATGCAAAAATCCTCAACAATATACTAGCAAATAGAATCCAACAGCACATTAAAAGGATCATACACCATGATCAAGTGGGGTTTACTCCAGGAATGCAAGGATTCTTCAATATGCGCAGATCAATCAATGTGATACACCGTATTAACAAATTGAAGGAGAAAAACCATATGATCATCTCAACAGATGCAGAAAAAGCTTTTGACAAAATTCAGCACCCATTTATGATAAAAACCCTCCAGAAAGTAGTCACAGAGGGAACTTTCCTCAACATAATAAAGGCCATATATGACAAACCCACAGCCAACATCATCCTTTGTGCTTTTTAAATGCTAGTTCTTAACATAGTGTGTCCAAAATGATTCTCCACATTTTAATAGGTAGTACGTTTTTGAAAAAGCACTGGAAAAGTCTGAAAGGATTTACATCAAACTTATAAATAATCTCTGTGAAGAGAAAGGGGAATAGGGATGACCAAGCGGAAATTTAATCTGTATTGTTTTAATTATTTTATAGTGAGAACCTATTTACATATTCCTTATATAATAATGTAATTAAAATAAGTTAAAGACAATATGATTTATTCAGCTGCATTTTGGTCAGCATCTTTGTCTTTTAAGTTAACATGTGTTGGACAGATGTCATTTTACCTTTATAAACGTGATTTATTTTAGGGGTTCTTAACCTGGCACCTGTAAATGGCTTTCAGGGATCCAGGAACTCCTGAAATTATTTTCAGATTTTACAAATGCATATGGACATTTTGCAGAGAAGACAGTATATAACTTTCATTTGATACTCAAAGGGATCTGTAACTCAAATAAGTTCAGGAACCACAGATTTATGCAGAAGAATCTGCTTTATTTGATAAAAATCCTGCAATAAGTTCCTCTATTGCCTTTGAGCCTTGATATGTATAATATGGGTGGATGTGATTCATTAACCATTTTTATTCTACCCATTTCAGGTTATGAATAGGATAGTTACTTTATTTTCTTATAGGTTAACACAGATCTACTGTTTGCTATTTCTACTGAATATTTCAATTTTGTCATCTTTTATATATTCTGTTTTGCTACTTATCTAAATGCTGCTAAGTTTCTTTTTTTTTTGTTTTTTAACAGAATGATGGCTTGACATTATTGCCATAGACAGCTAAGTTTTAATGATTTGCACTAGCTGAAATAATATCCTGTGAGGTTACTGAATAGAGTAGATCATAGCTACCTCTTTATCGAATTTTCCTATGGAATCAGATTTTTTAGGTTATGTTTCCTGGGAAATAGACTCTGAGATGGAGATTTGCCTGCAGAAGGTTTATTGAGGAACAATACTTGTAACGGAGCGAGGGAAGCAAGATTAGGAGGGCAGAGAGATTGAACCGATGCAGTTGCAACAGAGACTTTAGTCAGTCCTTTTGGGAACTCTGGAGCTTGGATGACACTTCAGAGCTGTCTGGAGTTAGATGTGGGCTGACCTGACGGCGTAACCTTGGGTGGCGTAGTTTCATTCGGTGGAAGAGATGGAACTACACAGTTCTCCTTCCCAGTTGCAGAAGGTGCTTTAAGCAGATGGCTTTCAACTGTCAGCTGGTTCAGGGTCTGCCTCAGCTACAGAGAGCTGCTTCACCTGCGGTCACAGTCTTCTAGGGGCAGCTTGCAAACGGCTGAGCAAGGTGCTGGTATAAAGGTCTAGCTATTTTTGACAGGCAGTTCTTGCTCCAGGGAACTGTACCTGGTTGTCAGGCCTGCATTACAGTTTGACTTCTTCCTCTTCTCAGTCCTGCTTCTGTTGCCTTTCCTTCACAGGTATTGATTTCTAATAAGCATCTTGCATCCCAAATTCCCTCTCAGTGTGTGCTTTCAGAGAACGCAACCCATGATACTTTGGTTGAGGGCAGTTTGTGGAGGAGGACTTGGCTGTGAGCTACTAGCAGCCAACTCTCCTGGCAGTTAGAGGAATGAATGCCTTGGTCTTGAAGGGAGTATCTGGTCACTGTATTCCTTGTGCCTCTTGGATTCATTTCATATAGTAATTTCACCCCATGTGGAAACAAATTCTCCAACATTCTGTTTGGTTTCTTATAAAATGTGGGGAATTTACAAGAGTGAGATTAGCAGATGAATTACAACCTCTTCCACTACAGCTAGTCTCCAGATAACAACTGATATTCACTGTCTCCCTCCACTAATTTCCAGTCTAGATTCTTGGCTAGCATCTCTTCTTGTCTAGGTGGCTTACCAGATGGGGTGACTGTCATGACTGAGGAGTCTGAGCCTAGTTACCATGCCCTTTTTAGGTCTTGGCCACTATACTTGTTCATTTACTGTCAACATTGGGCAAGGGGGAGTATCAAGAGATGCTCCAGTGATAACCTTGATGCTAAATGTCATGTACTTCCTGATGTTACTTTTCTTTGTGTTGGTAAATCTGCTTAATTTCATAAACACCATATGTTGCTAACATAGCACATTATATTTATGCGACATTAAAATCAGATCTATTATGTGGGTTTTAAAGATCAAATATAACCTTGTTGAATCTGCTTTATTAATGTTTCTTTGATACATTATGGGAATGATTATTGCAGAAGTTTGTAGATTTTCACCTCTTGTGTTGTCCCTTGCAAATATTATTAATATATCATCAGGATAATTAGCAACAAAAGAAGTTACTTATCCAAAATCTTATGTTTTTACTTGTAGTATTTTAGTATAGTTTTATTTAGAACTTTAGTTAGTAGTGAGTAGTTTTTTTCGCACTTTCTCCCCATTACCTATTCACTTAGAGATTAGAACTGAAAAAATGAGAAGGAGTTGGATTTTAACTTACTGCAGTTATATAGCCATGTGATAATTATGTCATTTAGCAAACCATCAAGACAAGTTAGCATTGCTGGGAGGTTTTAGTAAGGAACCTTCCTTCTGCTCTGAAGCCAAGGCTGCTTGATGAGGCCTTGAAGGTGAGAGTGTTGGCAGTGTCCCTGAAGAGACTTAGTATTTTGGAACTGGGGGGCTCTCTTAGCAGACTTCCTTCCTTCCTTCCTTCCTTCTTTCCATCCTTCCTTCCTTCCTTCCTTCCTCCCTCCCTCCCTCCCTCCCCTCCTTCCGTTTTTGCTTAACACTTTTGGTAAGATATAATTCACATACCATACAACTCACCCATTTAAGGTGTATATTCACAGATATGGGTAGCCATCACCACAGTCAATTTTAGAACATTTTTATCATCTTAAAAGAAACCCTAGGGGACTTCCCTGATGGTCCAGTGGTAAAGAATCTGCCTTACAATGCAGGGGACCTGGGTTTGATCCCTGGTCAGGGAACTAAGATCCCACATGCTGCGGGGCAACTAAGCCTGCAAGCCACAACTGCTGAGGTTGTGCACCTCAACTAGAGAGCCTGCGTGCTGCAAACTACAGAGCCCATGCTCTCTGGAACCCGTGTGCCGCAACTACAGAGCCCACGCACCCTGGAGCCTGCACGCCACAAGTAGAGAAGAAAACCTGCATGCCACAGCTAGAGAGAAGCCTGCGCACCACAACGAAGAGCCCGCACGCCACAAGGAAAGATCCCATATGCCTCAACGAAGATCCCCCGTGCCGCAACTAAGACCCGACACAGCCAAAAATAAATAAAATAAATAAATAAATAATAAATCTTAAAAAATAAAAAAAGAAACTCTATACCCTTTAATAGCACTACCCAATCCTATTATCCCCTCTAACCCTAAGCAACCACTAATTTCTGTCTCTATGCCTATTCTGGACATTTCAGATAAATGGAATCATATAACATGTAATCTTTTGTGACTGGCTTCTTTCACTTAGCATAATTTTTCAAGGTTCATCTGTGTTGTTGCACACATCAGTACTCCATTCCTTGTTATGGCGGAATACTACTCCATTGTATGTATATACTACATTTTGTTTATCCATTCCTTAGTTGTTGGACTTTAGTGTAGTTTCCCTTTTGGTTAAGAATAATGCTGTGATGAACATTCATGTACAAACTTTTGTGTGGACATATGTTTTCATTTCTTTTGGGAATAGAATTGCTGGGTCATATGATAACTCTATGTTTAACTTTTTGAGGAACTGCCAAACTATTTTTCAAAGTGGCTACACCATTTTATAATCCCCCCAGCAATGTATAAGGGTTTCAATTTCTCTGTGTGCTTGCCAACAATTGTTATTACCTATCTTTTTTATTATTGCCATCCTAGTGGGAGTGAAGAAGTATTTCATTATGGTTGATTTTGATTTGCAATTCTCTGATGACTAATGATATTGAGCATCTTTTCATGTGCTTATTGGTCATTTATATATCTTCTTTGGAGAAATGACTATTCATATCCTTTGCCCATTTTTAAGTTGGGCTGTCTTTTTATTGCTGAGCTGTAAGTGTTCTTTATTTATTCTGGATAGTAGTCTCTTATCACGTTTATGATTTGCAAACATATTCTTACACTTTGTGGACTGTCTTTTCACTTTATTGGTCATATCCTTTGAAGCACAAAAGTTTTTAGTTTTGATGAAGTACAGTTTATTTTTTCTTTGTTGCTTGTTTTCTTGATAACATTTCTAAGGAAACATTGCCTAGCACAACAACATGAAGATTTATTCCTATGTTTTCTTCTATGAGTTTTATAGTTTTAGCTCTTCTACTTCTGTGTTCCATTTTGAGTTGATTTTTGTATATGGTATCAGAAATGTCTTCAACTTCATTCTTTTGCATGTCACTATCCAGTTGTCCCAGCATAATTTGTTTAAATGACTATTCTTTCCCCAGTGAATGGTCTTGGCACTCTTGTTGCAAGTTAATTGAAAATTAATTAAATTTATTTCTGGACTCTCAGTTCTGTTCCATCGATCTATATGTGTGTCCTTATGTCAATATCACACTCTTTTGATTTGTATTGCTCTGTAGTAAGTTTTGAAATTGGAAAGTGTGAAATTGGAAAGTGTGAGTTTTGAACTTTGTTCTTTTATTTCTTTCTTTTCCCAGCTTTACTGAGATAATTGACATAACATTATACAAGTTTAAGGTATACGATGTGATGATTTGATACATGTATATATTGTGAAGTGTTTACCACAGTAAGGTTAGTTAACACATCCTTCACCTCACATAATTACCATTTTGTTGCTTTTATGGTGAGAATGTTAAAGCCCTTTCTCACAGCAACTTTCTTTCTTTTTTTTACATCTTTATTGGAGTATAATTGCTTTACAATGATGTGTTAGTTTCTGCTTTATAACAAAGTGAATCAGCTATACATACACATATATCCCCATATCCCCTCCCTCTTGCGTTTCCCTCTCACCCTCCCTATCCCACCACTCCAGGTGGTCACAAAGCACTGAGCTCATCTCCCTGTGCTATGTGGCTGCTTCCCACTAGCTATCTGTTTTACATTTGGTAGTGTATATATGTCCATGCCACTCTCTCACTTCGTCCCAGCTTACCCTTCCCCCTACCTGTGTCCTCAAGTCCATTCTCTACGTCTGTGTAGAGAATGTCCTGCCCCTAGGTTCCTCATGTCCTTTTTTTTTTTTTTTAGGATTCCATATATATGTGTTAGCGTATGGTATTTTTCTCTTTCTGACTTACTTCACTCTGTATGACAGACTCTAGGTCCATCCACCTCACTATAAATAACTCAATTTTGTTTCTTTTTATGACTGAGTAATATTCAGTCATAAATATGTAATATTCATAATACTCATAAATATGAGTAATATGTACAATATTCTATTGTATATATGTGCCACATCTTCTTTATCCATTCTTTCTCCAATTGATGGACAATTAGGTTGCTTCCATGTCCTGGCTATTGTAAATAGAGCTGCAATGAACATTGTGGTACGTGCAACTTTCAAGTATATAGTACAGTATTGTTAACTATAGTCATCATGCTGCACATTAGATTCCTGGAACTTACTCACCTTATAACTGAAAGTTTGACTAACATATCCCCTTTTCCCCCACCACTCAGCCCTTGGCAACCACCATTCTATTCTCTGTTTCTATGAGTTTGATGTTTTTAGATTCCACATATAAATGAGATCATACAGTATTTGTCTTTTTCTGTCTGACTTATTTCACTTAGCATAATGCCCTCAAGGTCCATCCATGTTGTCACAAATGGCAGGATTTCCTTCTTTTTTATGACTGAATAATACACATACACAGACACATACACACACACACCCCCCACATTTTCCTTGTCTGTTCATCCCTTGATGGACACTTAGGTTGTTTCCATGTCTTGGCTATTATAAATAATGCTGCAGTAAACATGGGAGTGCTGATATCTCTTCGAGATAGTGATTTCACTCCTTTAAATATGTACCCAGAAGTGGGATTGCTGGATCATATGGTAGTTCAGATTTTAATTTTTTGAGGAACTTTCATATTGTTTTCCCATAGTGGCTATACCAGTTTACATTCCTGCCAACAGTGCACCATGGTTCCCTTTTCTCCACATCCTGGACAGCATTTGTTATCTCTTCTTTTGATAATAGCCATTCTAACAGGTGGGAGGTGATATCTCATTGTGGTTTTGATTTGCATTTCCCTGATGACATTGAACACCTTTTCATGTACTTGTTGGCCATTTATATGTCTTCTTTAGAAAAATGTTTATTCGAGTCCTCCACCCATTTTTTAATCAGACTGTATTTTTGCTATTGAGTTGTATTAGTTCCTTACACATTTTGGATATTAACCCCTTATCCAATATATGGTTTACAAATATTTTCTCCCATTCCATAGTTTTCCTTTTCATTTCGTTGATTATTTCTTTAGCTGTACAGAAGGTTTTTAGTTTGGTGTAGTCCCACTTGTTTATTTTTGCTTTTGTTGCTTGTGCTTTTGGTGTCATATCCAAAAAATCATTGCCAAGACTCAGGTCAAGGAGCCTTTCCCCTATATTTTCTTCTAGGAGTTTTACAGTTTTAGGTCTTAAGTTTAATTCTTTTTTTTTTAATTAAAAAAATTTTATTTTTTTATTTATTTTTGGCTGCGATGGGTCTTCATTGCTGTGCGTGGGCTTTCTCTAGTTGCGGCAAGCAGGGGCTACTCTTTGTTGTGGTGTGCTGGCTTCTCATTGTGGTGGCTCCTTTTGTTGCAGAGCACGGGCTCTAGGCACGCAGGCTTCAGTAGTTGTGGCACATGGGCTCAGTAGTTGTGGCTCCCAGGCTCTAGAGCACAGGCTCAGTAGTTGTGGTGCACAGGTTTAGTTGCTCTGCGGCATATGGGATCTTCCTGGACCAGGGCTCGAACCCGTGTCCCCTGCATTGGCAGGCAGATTCTTAAGTTTAATTCTTTTTGAGTTAATTTTTGTGAGTGGTATAAGATAGGGGTTCAGTTTTTCTTTTGCATGTGGATACCCAGTTTTCCCAACACCATTTATTGAAGAAACTATCAGTAAATATAAACGATTTTTCCCATTGAGTTTTCTTGGCTCCCTTGTCAGATATCAATATTAGTTGACCATATATGCATGGGTTTTTGATTTTCTGGGCTTTTGATTTCCATTGGTCTGTAGGTCTGTTTTTATGCCACTACCATATTGTTTTGATTACTGTTGTTCTTCTTTTTCAAGATTGTTTTGGCTATTCTGGTTCCCTTGAGTTTCTGTACGAATTTTAGGATCAGCTTGTCAATTTTTGCAAAAAAGCCAGCTGCGATTTTGATAGGGATTGCATTGAATTTGTAGGTTAATTTGTACAAATCAGTATCGCCATTTGTATTAGTTTTCTATTGCTGCTGTAACAAGCACCACGAACTTGGTGGCTTAAAACAACACATATTTAATATCTTATAGTTCTGGTAGTCAGAAATCTGAAATGGGTCTTTCTGGGCAAAACTCAAGTTGTTGGCAGAGCTTTGTTCCATCTGGAGGTTCTAGGGGAAAATCTCTTTCCATGCCTTTTTCCCGCTTCTAGAAGCCACATCTACATTTTGTGTCTCATGGCTCCTTCCTCCATTTTCATAGCCTATCACTCCAACCTCTGCTTCCATTGTCACATTTTCTCTCTCTGACTTTAAGCCCCTTGCCTCCCTCTTTTTTAAAAAATTAATTAATTAATTAATTTTTGGCTGCGTTGGGTCTTTGTTGCTGCATGTGGGCTTTGTCTAGTTGCGGTGAGCGGGGATACTCTTCATTGCAGTGTGCATGCTTCTCATTGTGGTGGCTTCTCTTGTTGCAGAGCACGGGCTCCAGGACCTGCAGGCTTCAGTAGTTGCAGCCAGTGGGCTCAGTAGTTGTGGCTCATGACCTCTAGGGCATGCAGGCTTCAGTAGTTACGGCACATGGGCTCAGCAGTTGCGGCTTACCGGCTCTAGAGAGCAGGCTCAGTAGTTGTGATGCATGGGCTTAGTTGCTCCTTGGCATGTGGGATCTTGCTGGACCAGGGCTCAAACCTGTGTCCCCTGCATTGACAGGTGGATTCTTAACCACTGTGCCACCAGGTCCCCTTGCCCTCCCTCTTATAAAGAACCCTGTGATTACATTGGGCTCATTCATATAATCCAGGGAATCTCTATATCACAAGAACCTTGATTTAATTACATCTGCAAAGTCTCTTTTGCCAAGTTCAGAGAATCAGGATGAGGACTTTCTTTTGGGGGGGGCATTATTTTGTCTATCATACCATTTTAACAATATCTTGGGGTATTTTCCTATTTATTACATCCTCTTTAATTTCTTTCAACAATATTTTGTAGTTTTCTAAGTACAAATTGTCTACTTGCTTGGTTGATACTCCTAAGCATTTATATACTATCATAAATGTAATTGTTTTCTGAATTTCATTTCCAGACAGTTCATTTCTACTGTATTTAAATACAATTGATTTTCATATATCGATCTTGTACCTCTTTGTTGAACTCATTTATTAGTTCTGTCAATAGAGATAATTTTTCTTCTTCCTTTCCAATCTGGAACCTGTGGTCCCTATTTTTGCAAGTCACAAAACTCAGTGTTGTTTGTGCCATAGAATGTACTGGACTAAGGGAGATTTCCTGCTTTTCATTGAACTTGGAAAGGCTTTTTAATGTGCGATTAAATTATGTTATTAGAGAATGCAATCCTAGGGAAGCAAGAGTGAAAGTAAAGGGAGTGAGACAGGAAATGAGGGAGAAGTAATATAAAGGTGTGTATAGAGCCGGTTACCATTTGGTATCAAGTGGCAACTGATTGCTCAATCTCCCTGAATTGCCTTATAGAAAAGGGATGGAGAATATCCTCTGGCTCCCATTTCGCATTTAACAAGTTCAGAACTGGGAAATATTTTGCTATTAAAGGTATATTTTGCATATCCTTCTCTAACTTTAACCATTATTGATTTTACAGTTTGGGTTGTAGGGACTGTAGGATTATAGGAATTTCGCTATTGCTGTTGCTGTTCTGCATAGCCTCCAAACTTAAATACCTTAAATTCCCTGGGTATGTGATGTGGTTTTTTTCAGTTACAAGATGAGAAAAAGGGATTGGCCATAGTTCATAGCCTTGTTATAATCTGTGACAACACTTAATGGCTGGAAGCATAAAATAAAGTAAGAACAAAGATTAAGTACATTTAAGAAAAACGTTTTTTTCTTTTTCGGTATCATATTCTTTTTTCTTTCCTATTATTTTTCTGTACTATTTATTTTCTATTTTCAAGGTAGGTTTTGGGAGCATAAGGAGTCGTAGTATAGCAAAATAGCTAATTGTAAGATATAATAAAATACTTGCTCTTCCTCTTTCCTCTTCTCTCTAGTCTCTGAACCCTTAACCTTTTCTCTCTTCTGCCTTACTTTCCTGAAAAATTCAGTCCAAACCTTCGTGAAGTAAGAGAGAAAAGGAAGTTAGACAGGGAAAGAGGGAACGAAGCAGCACCAAGTGGCAGCAGCCTAAAAGGGAGTGTTAGAGCCCAGCAACTTAGATGGCCCATAGATTATTTGGGAATCCAAAAACGTCAGACTCATAGAACCGGAGAGTAGAATGGTGGTTGCCAGGGGCTAGGGAGTGAGGGAGCAGGGAGATGTTGGTCAAGGGGTACAAACTTTCAGTTGTAAGATGAATAAGTTTTAAGGATCTAATATATAGCATAATGATTATAGTTAATAATACTGTATTGTATACTGGAATTTGCTAAGAGAGTAGATCTTAAGTGTCCTTACCATACATACACATACACACACAGACACAAATGGTACTATGTGAAGTGATGGATATGTTAATTAACTTGATTGTGGTAAGCATTTCACGATGTATATGTATATTAGATCATCACATTGTATAACTTAAAAAATCGTGTTGTACAACCTAAATATATGCAATTTTTATTTGTCAATCATACTTCAATGAAGTTGGAAAAATTTAGAAAATATTCCCCCTTCCAAAAAATTATTTGAATTGTACTTGCACCTATTTTGCAAGTTTGAGATTATTTCAAAATAAAAGGAATATATAATGATATTTAATCTCATATGAACTTTATTTAATAATGAGTGCTTCCATATTACCTATTTACTTTGAGCTGTTTAAGAGAATATTTTTTGTTTCTTAGCTTAACATTAAAGTTAAAGTTATTTGGATAATTGAGTCATTTTTAATATTTTAGTTTTTTTTGAAGACCACAGAAAAAAGCAATTGCCTTTTTTTCTATGTTTGGGAAATAAATCTACCTGTAGAAAAATAGGAAAAAAACAAAAACAAACAAACAGAACAGCAGAAGGTGACAGTAGGAAATGTACCAGAAAAAGAAAGAGATTATCACATTTACTGTAAATGAGGTAAATTTTTGAAATGAAAAAGTGTACTTTTCAGTTTCCTGGGCATTGGGGATGTTGAGTTGTAGTTAGATGCATAAACCCTAAGGGGCTAATATGCATAAAAGTCATAGGCAAGGTATAGCTGCCTCCAAGAGCAAAGTATATAATGCTTGACCCTTAGTAACTTCTCAGTTCTTTCTCTCTCATTTCTCAAACTACAGGACAATTAAATATACCCTGATAATATAGGCAAGTAGTAAACTGGGTAGAGGTGTTTGATATTTAAAATAATCCAAATATTACTAATATTACCAAGCCACCTGCCACTAAAAAAAATAATAATTCTAACCAACAATGGAACAAAACTGTCCACATTTTCACACAATTCCACCCTTCAAAAATATAAAGAAAAGTACATGGTTTTAGCTATTTAATATAAATAAGAAAAATCTTGTTTCCTTTGGCATCTTTAGAAAGTAACTAAACTACAACAAAAGGAGGTGATTGTATAAAGAAATTTATACTGAAGCAAACATATAGGGGAAAAACCCAGCAACTTGTGTTTAGTATGCAATAAAATCAACTACAAGAGTTTATTGTTCACTAGGAAAGCCTTACAAGTTTTTGGAAGAACCGCCACATCTTAACATTACAATATATTTAATAATGGTTCTTTTATTGCTTCTAAGATTATTGAGAAGTCAAATGAAGTTATGCTGAATTTATGGTTCAAAACTATTTTCCAAACACTTCACCATTATAATTTAGGATAAGTAACGCTTGAAGAAAGCAAGCCTTTTATAATATGACTTTCAATATATAGCCTTACTTTAATTCATTCTGATTCCATTACATTTTTGTTATTTTTCCATTGGCCCTGAATATTTAATAAGAACTGTGTTTCTATGTATAGAACAGCCTACACAAATCCATTTCACCCTTCATAAAATGGTCACATTAGTGTTTGAGCTTGCAAAACTAATAATTTTCAAACTTTTGAACTTAGAATGAAATGCTTAGAAAGTCTGACTATGTACAAGAGAAGGTAAAGTTTTCAATTCTCATATTATCAGAAACATCATAAAGAAAGCTAGATTTATAACACACTTCTATTCCTATGTGCATTTGAAGTATGTAGAGTAAAATACCAACACAGCTTTCATGTGTCAATAGGGGGAAATGCAAGCAAGAGTGACTTTTAAAGGATCCAGGGGGCTTCCCTGGTGGCGCAGTGGTTGTGGGTCTGCCTGCCGATGCAGGGGACATGGGTTCGTGCCCCAGTCCAGGAAGATCCCACATGCCGCGGAGCGGCTGGGCCTGTGAGCCATGGCCGCTGGGCCTGCGCGTCCGGAGCCTGTGCTCCGCAACGGGAGAGGCCACAACAGTGAGAGGCCCACGTACCGCAAAAAAAAAAACAACAAAAAAAACTGCAGAGAGTTGTACCTAAGAAGTTAGGTACAAGCATGCAAGTAAATTCACAGCCACAGAGGATCCATGTTAAAAACAGTTAAGGTAGCTGTGATGCAACACCAATAATTTGAATGGCCCTGACACACTCAAAATATTATCTTAATTATTCAATGAAATCCTGAAGCAAACTCTTGCTAGTCTTGGTACACTGCTAAACACTAAAGTAACATGTTCTTTCCATGGTTTTAGCTTAGCTCAAAGAATTTTTACACTATTAAATAAGAAAAAAAAGTATTTCCCCTTTTTAAATTTACAGACGTTTAGTTAGCTTTATTTACAGAGCAGGGATTTTTTTCAGTCTCCAGTGGTGCCTAGAAAACATCATTAGGCAAGAATGCCAGTTTAAAAGAAATCTACGCAGAATCCTAAAAATAACAGATGTTGATGCTCCTCAAGAATGGGCAAGCTTGACTATATCAGCAGCTCTATGTCTCAGTTACTACTCAGAAGCAATTCTGTTGCAGTCTCTACATCTCATGATTCTGAAGACAAGGCCACTGTTACTGCATTCCTGTCAAAGCCCATAGCACATAGATTTTCTATTTTTTTGGTGTATTCTGGACTAGAAACTGGTGCTCCAGCATACACATGTGCCCAAAGTCGAGGTGTCTATTTGAACATTTCGGAATTTTGTTTGTACTGATTTGCTACTACTGCATCTTGTGGATCATCTGGTTCTGCAGCTGCCAGTAGTGCTTGCAATGACAATAATACCGTGCGGAGAGTCATTGCTGCTGCTCATTGATCTTTCAGGATATCCAAACAAATAGCCCCTGTGATGGAACTAATATTAGGATGCCATATTTTAGTGATAAACCGGATCTTAGGGGGATTAATTGGATATGTTTCAGGTATTTTAATCGCTAGTTGATATCTTCCTCCTTCATATGGTGTGTCTGGAGGTCCTGCTATTTCTCCTCTTAATTCTGTAAAATTCTCATCTACAAGATCTACTTTAATTTGATTTTTGCTCATAAAGATCCTGATTTGATTAAAAGGATGTTAATATCAACAGCTCTCTGTGGTTGATGAGGGACCGTTGCCTAATTTGTCATCTTTGTACATTTCTTCTCAATTCTTGTAGAAGAGCAAGGGGATAGGATTAGGACTGCCTCTGTTCCCGACAAATATTAATGGACTGTAAGCTCTTATCCCCATAATCATACCCTTGATTTTGTCGTCACCTAAACCTGCAGCTTCTCCAAACTCCAAGTTTCTCAGATTTCCAACCTCCATGGATTAAATAAATTCACTTTGGTACTCCAAACCCAGTTATTAGCTGGCTTCATCAAAACCAATATTTTAGTTTTATTTTATGTTCATTTTAAAGGTTAAATTATCAATAGTACAAACATGTATAACTCATCATTTATTTTATTTATTAATTTTTAAAAATTTATTTATGGGCTTCCCTGGTGGCGCAGTGGTTGAGAGTCTGCCTGCCGATGCAGGGGACACGGGTTCGTGCCCCGGTCCGGGAGGATCCCACATGCCGAGGAGTGGCTGGGCCTGTGAGCCATGGCCGCTGACCCTGTGCGTCTGGAGCCTGTGCTCTGCAATGGGAGAGGCCACAACAGTGAGAGGCCCGCATACCGCCAAAAAAAAAAAAAAAAAAAATTATTTATTTATTTGGTTGTGCTGGGTCTTAGTTGCAGCTCACCGGCTCCCTTGGTGGCAGCATGTGGGTTCCTTAGTTGCAGCAGGTGGTCTCCTTAGTTGCGGCTCACAGGCTCCGTAGTTGTGGTATGCATGTAGGATCTAGTTCCCTGACCAGGGATCGAACCCGGGCCCCCTCCATTGGGAGCACGGAGTCTTAACCACTGTGCCACCAGGGAAGTCCCTCATCATCATTTATTTTAAATGATACTTGGTTATTATTCAAATGATAAGCTAAAGTTTTGAGTTTTTAAAAAATTATGTCTTTCTTGGTTGTATGAACTTACAGTCTTATGATTTTTAAAGCTTTGTAAATATTGTTAATTAGTATACCAATAATATATAACTTATTTTGCATAACAGTGGCAACAATAATAGTAATAACTAATACATATATAGTGAACATTTACTATTGCTAGCTTTGTGCTAAGTGTTTAACATGTTTTAACTTATTTCATTCTTACAATAATCTTTTTGAGGTGTGTATTTTATTATTCCAATTTTACAGATGAAGACATGATTCCCACATAAGAATTTGTCCAAGGTCACACAACTAGTTAAGTGGCAGAGCTGAGGTTAGAACCAAGGCAGTCTGGTACCTGTGTCCAAAATCTTAATCATTATGCTATATTCAATTATGCATAGTGAAAAATAAAATGAATAACTTAAGTCCAAAATAGTGATTGAGAAGGGCAAAACAAATCAATTAAGTGAAAACATTATATACTGAAATTATTTTTCCTTTCCTGTCCATAAATAAGAAAATTCAGACATAAATTTTATATATAGACTATGACAAATCTTTATTGCTTTTAATAACACCCATTCTTGCCTTATACATTATATCACATCTTTAATGCATAGACTTAAAAAAAAACTAGCTGCTGCTGTACTAGAACAATAAATCTATTGTTGAGCCTAGTATATTAAATTAATATATCATGGATCTATTATATATTCCTTTTTTGTTTTTAATTTATTTTTTCCATATTGGGTCTTCGTTGCTGCGCGAGGGCCTTCTCTAGTTGCAGCGAGCAGGGGCTACCCTTTGCTGCAGTGCATGTGCTTCTCACTGCAGCGCATGTGCTTCTCACTGCAGCGGCCTCTCCCATTGCAGATCATAGGCTCCAGGCACGCAGGCCTCAGTAGTTGGGGCACGCAGGCCCAGCAGCTGTGACTCGCGCGCTCTAGAGCGCAGGCTGAGTAGTTGTGGCGCACGGGCTTCATTGCTCCGTGTCATGTGGGATCTTCCCGGATCAGGGCTTGAACCCATGTCCACTGCATTGGCAGGCGGATTCTTAACCACTGCCCCACCAGGGAAGTCCCTCTTTTTTTTAAAAAAAATTATTTATTTATTTGGCTGCCCCGGGTCTTAGTTGCGGCACATGGGAATTTTGTTGCCATGTGCAGGATCTTTTTAGTTGCAACATGTGGGATCTAGTTCCTTGACCAGGGATTGAACCCAGTCCCCTGCATTGGGAGCTCAGAGTCTTAGCCACTGGACCACCAGGGAAGTCCCCCTATTATGTATTCTTACAAGATTAACTTTTTCTCCAGTAGTATAAAATGGTTGAAATTAGTGATAGTTATAATTTTTTTTTTTGCGGTACGCGGGCCTCTCACTGTTGTGGCCTCTCCCGTTGCGGAGCACAGGCTCTGGACGCGCAGGCTCAGCGGCCACGGCTCACGGGCCCAGCTGCTCCGCGGCATGTGGGATCTTCCCGGACTGGGGCACGAACCCGTGTCCCCTGCATCGGCAGGCGGACTCTCAACCACTGCGCCACCAGGGAAGCCCGATAGTTATAATTTAAATGAAGGAAATAATTCACTTTGCAGTACAGATAGAAAAACAGGGCTTCCCTGGTGGCGCAGTGGTTAAGAATCCGCCTGAAAATCAGGGTGCACATGTTCGAGCCCTGGTCTGGGAAGATCCCACATGCTGCGGAGCAACTAAGCCCGTGCACCACAACTACTAAGCCTGCGCTCCAGGGCCCGTGAGCGGCATATACTGAGCCCACGTGCTGCAACTACTGAAGCCCACGTGCCTAGAGCCCGTGCTTGGCAACAAGAGAAGCCACTGCAATGAGAAGCCCATGCACCACAGCAAAGAGTAGACTCTGCTCGCCGCAACTAGAGAAAGCCCGTGCGCAGCAATGAAGACCCAATGCAGCCAAAATAAATAAATAAATAAATAAATAAATTTAAAAAGAAAGAAAGAAAAACAGGTGACTTCATAAATGGGGAATATAATGTTGATTTTCTTCACCTTATTTTTAATTGTCTTTATGATTTACCAGTAGCAATTTAGTTTCAGTTTTCATTACATTATGGAATTTGTTAGAAAGCAGTAGAAGGAAGAAAAGAGGCCGAACATTTAGAAGTATTACTGATGAGTGGTTTATAAAACTCATTTTAAGAGTGATTTACGGGAATTCCCTTGTGGTCCAGTGGTTAGGACTCTGTGCTTTCACTGCCAGGGCCTGGGTTCGATCCCTGGTTGGGGAACTAAGATCCTGCAAGCTTCACGGCCCAGCCAAAAAAAAAGAGTGATTTATATGATGGTTGTAATCTAAATATGCAGTTCATTTGCTAACTGCTCCAAACCCTGTGATCCTAGAGGTTCTGGGAAGATCATAAGGACATGCTGTGGGAGAAAAAAGTGTGCAACAATCTTCGTAGCTCCTTTTATGGCAGAATATTTTCTCCCAGAGTTAAGCTGCAGGAGGTAATATATCTGAAGTGCTTGTTGAAGTATAAAGTTCTGTATTGATATTAGTTGTGACTTGTCTAAGGTCATGTGTGGTATATTTGCTACAGAACTGTAAGTTAGAAATTTTTTCAGTTGTCTGCAAAGTAAAATATATCATATTTTTAAAGAACATATTCATTTTAGCTCACTCCACTAAGAATATATTTGTAGTACTAATTTGGCACTGGGTTCTTCAGTTATTATAATGTTGCTTTTAATGAACATATATGCTATTTATTACAGCTGAGGTTGGCATTTTATCTCCTTTTTTGGGCAGATTAATTTTTTTGAGAGGAAAGTACAACTATTAATATTCACTCAACAAGTATGGTCAAAATAAAGTATAGGGTAGCCCCCAGACAGAATCCTGTTTGTTCATTTTTTTTTTTTTTTTTTTTTGCGGTATGCGGGCCTGTCACTGTTGTGGCCCCTCCCGTTGCGGAGCACAGGCTCCGGATGCGCAGGCTCAGCGGCCATGGCTCACGGGCCCAGCCGCTCCGCGGCATGTGGGATCTTCCCAGACCCGGGCACGAACCCGTGTCCCCTGCATTGGCAGGCGGACTCTCAACCACTGCGCCACCAGGGAAGCCCTGTTTGTTCATTTTTACAACCCTTTGGGTTACATTTTGGATTTAGCATTGAATGCATCATCTTTCCTTTAATTTGAACATTACATCTGTGTACACACCTGTAAGCATTCTTATAATATGAAAAGCTGTCCCCGTGCATTTTTGGATATTATGAATTTGGGCAGATTTTAAAAAGAATTTTTAGGCTGAAAAATTCATATAATGAAATTTATGTTTCTTTAAAGCAGCAGTTGAGTGTAAAAGGTAAACGCTTACTTGAACAGCCTCATTTAAATATCTTTTACCTTTTTTGTGTTATAAGAACAACTGTAATTCCTAATTAGTAAAAATTTTCTTAAAATAATTTGCTAAGCAGTTGGTTAAATTTCTTTGAAAGTATATTTGTTGAATTATTCATAATTAACTAAAACTGGTTACAGTGATATAATGTTCCATACAGCATATAATATTCCTCACCATTTTTCTTGATAGTATTGGTTAATGTTCACTCTCAGGAAGCCCCTTAGATCATGCTTTATCTCCTTTGTACTTTTGTGATCCTTATGGGGTTATGGAATATAATAATATGACCTTCTATCTTATAAAAATAGACTGAACTATTTCTGAAAGAAGTGTAATAGCAGAGCTGCAGCAAGAGAGGCTTTCACAGGGTTGACAGGCTGTGAAACTGTTGAATGGACTTTGGTTTCAAAGACATCTGTTTTAAATTAATCTTGGTCAGATACATGCCATTGTAGACAATTCAAATGCAATTGACTTTCTGACCTTAGAACAAAGAAATACCATACAATAATTTTTTTCAGTATAAAATTAATTTTTTTGAGTCTTAGTTGCTGTAGTATAGTACTGGAGCTCACTGAAAAGACAATGGAGGAGGGTATTTGACATTTTATTGATTTTTTAAGGAAAGATTGATTTTAGGGAATTGAAAATGTGTATGGAGGAACGTAGGCCATTCAGGAAGCCAACATGTAGAAGTTGTTCCATTGGCAGCATTTTTCAATAACAGTTAATTGTTTGAATAAATCCTTGTGTTGAAATTTCTTAGTTCTACACAATGTTCTTTGTTGTTTTTTTTTTTGGCTGCACTGGGTCTTCATTTCTGCACTCGGACTTTGTCTAGCTGTGGTGAATGGGGGCTACTCTTCATTGCAGTGCACAGGCTTCTCATCATGGTGGCTTTTCTTGTTGCTGAGCACGGGCTCTAGGCACGTGGGCTTCAGTAGTTGCAACCCATGGGCTCAGTAGTTTTGGCTCACGGACTCTAGAGTGCAGTCTCAGTAGTTGTGGCGCATGGGCTTAGTTGCTCCGCGGCATGTGGGATCTTCCCGGACCAGGGCTTGAACCTGTGTTCCCTGCATTGGCAGGCGGATTCTTTTATTTTTATTTTTTTAAACATCTTTATTGGAGTATAATTGCTTTACAATGGTGTGTAAGTTTCTGCTTTATAACAAACTGAATCAGCCATACATATACATATATCCCCATATCTCCTCCCCCTTGTGTCTCCCTTCCATCCTCCCTATCCTACCCCTCTAGGTGGTCACAAAGCACCGAGCTGACCTCCCTATGCTATGCAGGTGCTTCCCACTAGCTATCTATTTTACATTTGATAGTGTATATATGTCCATGTCACTCTCTTACTTCGTCCCAGCTTACCCTTACCCCTCCCCGTGTCCTCAAGTCCATTCTCTACGTCTGAGTCTTTATTCCCTTCTTGCCCCTAGGTCCCTCATGACCTTTTTTTTTTTTTTAGATTCCATATATATGTGTTAGCATATGGTGTTCTTTCTTTCTGACTTCACTCTGTATGACAGACTCTAGCTCCATCCACCTCACTAAGATAACACAATTTCGAGTCTTTTTGTGGCTGAGTAATATTCCATTGTATATACGTGCCACATCTTTTTTTGCGGGGTGGGTGCATGTATCTTTTATTTTTTTATTTTAATTTAATTTTATTTTAAACATCTTTAATGCAGTATAATTGCTTTTCAATGGTATGTTAGTTTCTGCTTTACAACAAAGTGAATCAGTTATACATATACATATGTCCCCATATCTCCTCCTTCTTGCGTCTCCCTCCCTCCTACCCTCCCTATCCCACCCCTCTAGGTGGTCACAAAGCACCGAACTAATCTCCCTTTGCTATACGGCCGCTTCCCACTAGGTATCTATTTTACGTTTGGTAGTGTATATATGTCCATGCCACTCTTTCACTTTTTTTTTTTTTTTTTTGCGGTATGTGGGCCTCTCACTGCTGTGACCTCTCCCGTTGTGGAGCACAGGCTCCGGATACGCAGGCTCAGCGGCCATGGCTCATGGGCCCAGACACTCCGCGGCATGTGGGATCTTCCCGGACTGGGGCACGAACCCGTGTCCCCTGCATCGGCAGGCGGACGCTCAACCATTGCGCCACCAGGGAAGCCCTCACTCTCTCACTTTGTCCCAGCTTACCCTTCCACCTCCCCGTATCTGCAAGTCCATTCTCTAGTAGGTCTGTGTCTTTATTCCCATCTTGCCCCTAAGTTCTTCATGACCACTTTTTTTTTTTAGATTCCATATATATGTGTTAGCATATGGTGTTTGTTCTTCTCTTTCTGACTTACATCACTCTGTATGACAGACTCTAGGTGCATCCACCTCACTACAAATAACTCAATTTCGTTTCCTTTTATGGCTGAGTAATATTCAATGGTATATATGTGCCACATCTTCTTTATACACTCATCTGTTGATGGACATTGAGGTTGCTTCCATGTCCTGGCTATTGTAAATAGAGCTTCAATGAGCATTTTGGTACATGACTCTTTTTGAATTATGGTTTTCTCAGGGTATATGCCCAGTAGTGGGATTGCTGGGTCATATGGTAGTTCTATTTTTAGTTTTTTAAGGAAACTCCATACTGTTCTCCATAGTGGCTGTATCAGTTTACATTCCCACCAACAATGCAAGAGGGTTCCCTTTTCTCCACACCCTCTCTAGCATTTATTGTTTGTAGATTTTTTGATGATGGCCATTCTGACTGGTGTGATGTGATACCTCATTGTAGGTTTTTTTTTTTTTTTTTTTTGGCAGTACACAGGCCTCTCACTGTTGTGGCCTCTCCCATTGCGGAGCACAGGCTCCGGACGCGCAGGCTCAGCGGCCATGGCTCACGGGCCCAGCCGCTCCGCGGCATGGGTGATCTTCCCGGACCAGGGCACGAACTGGTGTCCCCTGCATTGGCAGGCGGACTCTCAACCACTGCGCCACCAGGGAAGCCCTCTCATTGTAGTTTTGATTTGCATTTCTCTAATGATTAGTGATGTTGAGCATTCTTTCATGTGCTTGTTGGCAATCTGTATATCTTCTTTGGAGAAATGTCTATTTAGGTCTTCTGCCCATTTTTGGATTGGGTTGTTTTTTTTTTGATATTGAACTGCATGAGCTGCTTGTAAAGTTTGGAGATTAATCTTTCTCAGTTGCTTCATTTGCAAATATTTTCTCCCATTCTGATGGTTGTCTTTTTGTCTTATGTTTTCCTTTGCTGTGCAAAAGCTTTTAAGTTTCATTAGGTCCCATTTGTTTATTTTTGTTTTTATTTCCATTTTTCTAGGAGGTGGGTCAAAAAGGATCTTGCTGTGATTTATGTCATAGAGCGTTCTGCCTATGTTTTCCTCTAAGAGTTTGATAGTGTCTGGCCTTACATTTAGGTCTTTAATCCATTTTGAGTTTATTTTTGTGTATGGTGTTAGGGAGTGTTGTAATTTCATTCTTTTACATGTAGCTGTCCAGTTTTCTCCGCACCACTTATTGAAGAGGCTGTCTTTTCTCCAGTGTATATTCTTGCCTCCTTTATCAAAGATAAGGTGACCATATGTGCGTGGGTTTATCTCTGGGTTTTCTATCCTGTTCCACTGATCTATATTTCTGTTTTTGTGCCAGTACCATACTATCTTGATTAATGTAGCTTTGTAGTATAGTCTGACGCCCTGGAGCCTGATTCCTCCCGCTCCATTTTTCTTTCTCAAGATTGCTTTGGCTATTTGGGGTCTTATCTGTTCCCATGCAAATTGTGAAATTTTTCGTTCTAGTTCTGTGAAAATTGCCTTTGGTAGTTTGATAGGGATTGCATTGAATCTGTAGATTGCTTTGGGTAGTATAGTCATTTTCACAATGTTGATTCTTCTAAGCCAGGAACATGGTATATCTCTCCATCTCTTTGTATCATCATTAATTTCTTTCATCAGTATCTTCTCGTTTTCTGCATACAGGTCTTTTGTCTCCCTAGGTAGGTTTATTCCTAGGTGTTTTATTCTTTTTGTTGCAATGGTAAATGTGAGTGTTTCCTTAATTTCTCTTTCAGATTTTTTCATCATTACTGTATAGGAATGCAAGAGATTTCTGTGCATTAATGGTGTATCCTGCTACTTTACCAAATTCATTGATTAGCTCTAGTAGTTTTCTGATAGCATCTGCAGGATTCTCTATGTATAGTATCATGTCATCTGCAAACAGTGACAGCTTTACTTCATCTTTTCCAATTTGGATTCTTTTTATTTCTTTTTCTTCTCTGATTGCTGTGGCTAAAACTATGTTGAATAATAGTGGTGAGAGTGGACAACCTTGTCTCGTTCCTGATCTTAGTGGAAATGGTTTCAGTTTTTCACCATTGAGAACGATGTTGGCTGTGGGTTTGTCATAAATGGGCTCTATTATGTTGAGGTAAATTGCCTCTGTGCCTACTTTCTGGAGGGTTTTTATCATAAATGGGTGTTGATTTGTGTCAGAAGCTTTTTCTACATCTATTGAGATGATCTTATGGTTTTTATCCTTCAGTTAATATGGTTTATCACATTGATTGATTTGCGTATTTTGAAAAATCCTTGCATTCCTGTAATAAACCCCACTTGATCATGGTGTATGATCCTTTTAATGTGCTGTTGGATTCTGTTTGCTAGTATTTTGTTGAGGATTTTGCATCTATGTTCATTAGTGATATTGACCTATAGTTTTCTTTCTTTGTGACATCTTTGTCTGGTTTTTGTATCAGGGTGATGATGGCCTCATAGAATGAGTTTGGGAGTGTTCCTCCCTCTGCTATAATTTGGAAGAGTTTGAGAAGGAAAGGTATTAGCTCTCCTCTAAATGTTTGATAGAATTTGCCTGTGAAGCCATCTGGTCCTGGGCTTTTGTTTGTTGGAAGATTTTTAATCACGGTCTCAATTTCAGTGCTTGTGATTGGTCTGTTTATATTTCCTATTTCTTCCTGATTCAGTCTTGGAAGGTTGTTCATTTCTAAGAATTTGTCCATTTCTTCTAGGTTGACCATTTTGTTGGCATATAGTTGCTTGTAATAGTCTCTCATGATCTTTTGTATTTCTGCAGTGTCAGTTGTTACTTCTGTTTCATTTCTAATTCTATTGATTTGAGTCTTTTCCCTTTTTTCTTCTTGATGAGTCTGGCTAATGGTTTATCAATTTTGTTTATCTTCTCAAAGAACCAGCTTTTAGTTTTATTGATCTTTGCTATCATTTCCTTTATTTCTTTTTCATTTATTTCTGATCTGACCTTTATGATTTCTTTCCTTCTGCTAACTTTGGGGTTTTTTTGTTCTTCTTTCTCTGATTGCTTTAGTTGTAAGTTTAGGTTGTTTAGTTGAGATGTTTCTTGTTTTTTGAGGTAGGATTGTATTGCTATAGACTTCCCTCTAAGAACTGCTTTTGCTGCATCTCATAGGTTTTGGGTCGTTGTGTTTTCATTGTCATTTGTTTCTAGGTAGTTTTTGATTTCCTCTTTGATTTGTTCAGTGATCTCTTGGTTATTAAGTAGTGTATTGTTTAACCTCCATATGTTTGGATTTTGTCCAGATTTTTTCCTGTAATTGATATCTAGTCTCATAGCATTGTGATCAGAAAGATATTTGACATGATTTCAACTTGCTTGAATTTACCAAGGTTTGCTTTGTGACCCAAGATATGATCTATCCTGGAGAATGTTCCTGAGCACTTGAGAAGAAAGTGTATTCCCTTGTTTTTGGATGGAATGTCGTATAAATATCAATTAAGTCCATCTTGTTTAATGTATCGTTTAAAGCTTGTGTCTCCTTATTTATTTTCATTTTGGATGATGTGTACATTGGTGAAAGTGGGGTGTTAAAGTCCTCTACTATGATTGTGTTACTGTTGATTTCCCCTTTCATGGCTGTTAGCATTTGCCTTATGTATTGAGGTACTCCTTTGTTGGGTGCATAAATATTTACAATTTTTATATCTTCTTCTTGGATTGATCCCTTGATCATTATGTAGTGTCCTTCTTTGTCTCTTGTAATAGTCTTTAGTTTAAAGTCTATTTTGCCTGATGTGAGAATTGCTACTCCAGCGTTCTTTTGATTTCTGTTTGTATGGAATATCTTTTTCCATTCCCTCACTTTCAGTCTGTATGTGTCCCTAGGTCTGAAGTGGGTCTCTTGTAGACAGTATATATACGGGTCTTGTTTTTGTATCCCTTCAGCCAGTCTATGTCTTTTGGTTGGAGCATTTAATCCATTTACATAAGGTAATTATCAATATGTATGTTCCTATTACCATTTTCTTAATTGTTTTGGGTTTGTTATTGTAGGTCTTTTCCTTCTCTTATGTTTCCTGCATGGAGAAGTTCCTCTAGCATTTGTTGCAAAGCTGATTTGGTGGTGCTGAATTCTCTTAGCTTTTGCTTGTCTGTAAAGGTTTTAATTTCTCCATCAAATCTGAAAGAGATCCTTGCTGGGTAGAGTCATCTTGGTTGTAGGTTTTTCCCTTTCATCACTTTAAATATGTCTTGCCACTCCCTTCTGGCTTGCAGAGTTGTTGCTAAAAGATCAGCTGTTAATGGCAGGTGGATTCTTAACCACTGCGCCACCAGGAAATTGCCTACACACTGTTAAATGTGTCTTTTTTTTTTTTAAAAATGAATGTAGAGTGGATGTGAAATATATATGATCTGTGACGAAAATGATTGCTGTATTATGAGATAAATGTAATTACTTTTCAATAATCATGTGACATAATGTAAGTGCAGTACTGTGCTATAAATATTGGCAATTCTCCAGTCACTTTTAACTTAATAAGAAATTATTTCAGGGACATTGAGTATATAACATGTCTTTTAAAAATTAAAACTGTCTTCTAATTTATGTAGTTACCTATTCTTAGGACTTAAATATTTACTTCCTAAATGTGATTTGGTATGTTTTTGAGTGAGGTGGGAGGGATTATGATTAATCCCTTTACTCTTGAGGATTCAAAAAGAATTATTTCTTAAAATAGCTTTGTTTTTTAAAAAATTACATACTAATTAATTACAAGAAAATATAAAAGTACAGCAAAAAAAGGTAAAAGTCATCTGAACATCCTTCCAGATAACTTTTCCAACAACAGAGCAAAATAAACAAATGAGACCTAATCAAACTTACAAGCTTTTGCACAGTAAAGGAAACCATAAACAAAATGAAAAGACAACCTGTGGGATGGGAAAAAGTATTTGCAAATGATGTGACTGACAAGGGCTTAACTTCCAAAATATGCAAATAGCTCATACAGCTCAATAACAGAAAAGCAAACAACCCAATCAAAAATGGGCAGAAGACCTAAATGGATATTTCTCCAAAGAAGACATAGAGATGGCCAATGACCACATGAAAAGATGCTCAAGAACGCTAATTATTAGAGAAATACAAATCAAAACTATAATGAGGTACCACCTCACACTGGTCAGAATGGCCATTATTACAAAGTCTACAAATAACAAATGCTGCAGAGGGCATGGAATAAAGGGTACCCTCCTATACTACTGTTAGGAATGTAAATTGGTACAGACACTCTGGAAAACAGTATGGAGGTTCCTCAAAAAACTAAAAATACAGTTACCATATGATCCAGCAATCCCAATCCTGTGCATATATCTAGAGAAGACTCTAATTCAAAAAGATACAAGTACCCCAAGTGTTCATAGCAGCACTATTTACAATAGCCAAGACATGGAAGCAACCTACATGTCCATCGACAGATGAATGGATAAAGAAGATGTGTCATACACACACACACACACACACACACACACACACACACACACACAATGGAATACTACTCAGCCATAAAAAGAATGAAATAGTGCCATTTGCAACTACTTGGGTGGACCTAGAGATTATCATACTAAGTGAAATAAGTCAGAAAGAGAAGGACAGATACCATGTGATATCACTTTTATGTGGAAACTAAGATAGGACACAAATGAACTTATCTATGAAACAGAAACAGACTCACAGAAATAGAGAACAGGCTTGTGGTTGCCAAGGGGGAAAGCAGGGGGAAGGGATAAATTAGGAGTATGGGATTAAAGATACAAACTACTATATGTAGGGACTTCCCTGGTGGTCCAGTGGTTAAGACTCTGTGCTCCCAATGGAGGGGGCCCAGGTTCGATCCCTTTTCAGGGAACTAGGTCTCGCATGAGCAACTAAAGATCCTGTGTGCCGCAACGAAGATCCTGCACGCCACAAGGAAATCCCGCACACGGTAACGAAGATCCCGCGTGCCGCAGTAAGACCTGGCACAGCCCAATAAATATTAAAAAAACAAAAACAGCGCTTCCCTGGTGGCGCAGTGGTTGAGAGTCCGCCTGCCGATGCAGGGGATGCGGGTTCGTGGCCCGGTCCGGGAGGATCCCACATGCCGCGGAGCGGCTGGGCCCATGAGCCATGGCCGCTGAGCTTGCGTGTCCGGAGGCTGTGCTCCGCAACGGGCGAGGCCAACAGCAGTGAGAGGCCCACGTACCGCAAAAAAAAAAACAAAACAAAAAAACAGAAAAACTACTATATGTAAAATAGATAACAAGGTCCTGCTGTATGGCACAGGGAACTATATTTAATATCCTGTAATATTCCATAATGGAAAAGAATATGAAAAAGAATACATATATGTGTATAACTCAATCACTTCACTGTACACTAGAAAGTAACACAACATTATAAATCAACTCTACTTCAATTAAGAAAAAAACAATTGGATTAAAAAAAAATCCTATCAACAGTGAAAAAAAGAAATTTCAAATGTGTCACTAGCTCCTTGGTCTTGATTAAGTTACTTACTTTATTTAGGCAACAACATCCTTGTCTGTAATATAGGGTCATAATACCTACCTCTTAGAATTGTTGTAAGGATATTTAATGAGAGGTTACTATATGCCCACCTCTGTGCTACATGCATTATCTTATTTCGAGGAGTAGAAGCATTCATTTCCTGGGGAAACAAATGTGGGAAGGACATTCCAAGCAGAAGGAACTAAATGTACAGCTTACAAGGTAAAAGAATGTGTGAAACAATGTGATGTTTTTGAGAAGTGATGACTATAGCACATGTGTAAAGGGAAAGCATAAGAGAGATGATGGGAATTGAAAGGAAATTTAACTTGAACCCAGATCATCAAGGGTCTGTCTTTCTAAGGAGTTTAGAATATATCCTGTAAAGCAGGTAGCACAAATTCAGTTGTTTATGGGGAGCCAGGCAGATAAGGTACTTGAATGAATTGAAGTGGATAAGGAGTGTGGTAAACTGGAAATCACAAATCACATATGCCCTGTCTTATCTAGGTGTCCTGTCCTCTGCTCCAGCACAGTTTTCTATGTGGAAATTTGGGCCTAGTGTTGCTGAATTTTCTGATTTTTTGAAGAGAAGTTACATATCTATATTTTTAATATGAAATCATATTTTCAAAGCACCTGTGTGTGTGTGGAAAAAAACCCTTCATCTTTTTTTTTTTTCTTTTTTTTTTTGGCGGTACGCGGGCCTCTCACTGTTGTGACCTCTCCCATTGCGGAGCACAGGCTCTGGACGCGCAGGCTCAGCGGCGATGGCTCACGGGCCCAGCTGCTCTGCGGCATGTGGGATCCTCCCAGACCGGGGCATGAACCCGCATCCCCTGCATCGGCAGGCGGACTCTCAACCACTGCGCCACCAGGGAAGCCCCCTTCATCTTTATTTTTTACTCAATCTGTAGGCTATCAGTTTATGGCCTCTGCTGTAGATAGATGGGAAGCCATACAAGCTTTTTAATAACAAGGGTGGTGACATGGCCAGATTTGATCTTGAGATAGATCATTCTCGCCTCAGTGTGGAGAATGGATTGGTGAGAATAAAGAATGGACGTAGAAGGCTATTGTAATAGATAGAAAAAGTGAGAGAAGTGGCTAGTTTAAGGCAGTGGCATAGGGCTGGAAGTGGGAGTGGGAGATGAATTGAAGAGCTCACTTCAGTGCTGTGCTTCCCAATATTTTCATTTCCACAGACCATTGTGGATTTACTGTTTGGAAAGATTTATGTCTTGCAAGTAAGACATAATAAACAACAATAACAAATAACTAATATTATTGATCACTTACTATGTGCTAAAAGTATTCTGTGCTAAGGGCTTTATACACTTACTTAAGCCTCATAGCAGTGATATAAGATAGATAATATTACCATCTCCATTTTACAAATGAAAGGAATGAGATTTAGAAGAGTTAACTTGCTTGACTAGTAAACCAAGGGGGCAGAATTTAGATCCAGAACCTGAAATTTTTTATAGAACAAATAAATATAGGAACAATAAAGCAAGTTCTGTACTGTATAATAACAATTATAGTAATTACTAGAACTGAATTAGCTTATTTATAGGAAGTTATTAGCACAACTTTTACATAAACATTATTATGTTGAAGTTTTTCTGTAAAAATGTTTTTTGGGTTAAACCTATTTTTATGTGAATTTCTGTAAGAGATGAGATACAACTAACTCTGGTGTAGATGGGATTTAGTACAATTGTATTTGCAATAGCATGTTATTTAAATTTTCCACATGCTGTAACAGATGACTTAGCACAACACAATTTGAAATTTTCACCTTATTCTTTTCAATTTTACCTCCAGATGAATTTCATTTGATTTAGCTACTTTTAGTTTCAGCCTTATTTTGAATATGTTACTGAACTAGAATAAAAGAAAGATATATTACTCTCTTCCCAGGAGCCCTAATTCTTTATGGTTTCCACTATTGCCATGATTTTTACCATTGTGAAAATTCAAATTTTTATAGAGTTTTACAGTGTAAGAATTGCAGTTCAGCTATTTAAGGCAGCAATTGCCATATTATCATAGAACTAAAATCAGAAAAGAATGGAACTAACATTTATTGAAAACGTTTTATATGCCAGATATGTCTAAATCCATTGTCTAAATCATCACAACAACCCTATAAAGGTAAGTGGTGTCTCTGTTTTACAGATGGAAAAAAATGCCCCCAACGTTAAATACCTTGCTCAAATTCCCACAGCTAGTTATAGGTAAAGCCAGGATTTAAATCCAAATCTATCTGATTTCAAATAGAGAAGTTCTGTAGAATTACTTAAAAACTATAAGCAACTCAGTCCATAAATACTTGTCACCTGGGATAATATTTGCCAAACATATGTTGACTAAAGATTGGCATCGAGATATATAAAGAACTCTTGCAATTCAGTAATAAGACAAGCAACCCAATATAATATGGGCAAAAGATGTAAACAAACACATCACAAAGATTATGCTATAAAAATGGTTAATAAGCACAATAAAAAGCACTCAACATTATTAGTCATCAGGGAAGTGTAAATTAAAACCACAATGAGATAGTATTACTACATTCCCACCAGAATGGCTAAAATTAAAAAGCCAAATATGGGTAAGGATGTGGAGTAATCAGAAGTCTTACACATTATTTTTGGGAATATAAAATGGTATAACCATTTTGGACAATGGTCTACAGATACACCTACCCTATGATCAGAAATTCCACTCAAGTATTTACTCAAAATAAATGAAAGCACATTTCAAAAATGTCAACAAAGGGACTTCCCTGGTGGTCCAGTGGGTAAGACTCCGCACTACCAATGCAGGGAGCCTGGGTTTGATCCATGGTCGGGGAACTAGATCCCTCATGCATGCTGCAACTAAGAGTCCATATGCCCCAACTAAGAGTCTGTGTGCTGCAACTAAGAGTCTGCATGCTGCAACTAAAGATCCCACATGCAGCGATGAAGATCCTGCATGCCGCAACTAAGACCCGATGCAGCCAAAAAAAAAAAAAAAAGATGTCAACAAAAACCATGTACAAGAATGTTCATGGCAGCTTTAGTTGTAATAGCCCCAAACTGGGAACAGCCTTGTTGTGCATGAACAGAAGGATGGCTAAATAAACTGTTATATTCATACAATGGACTACTACTCAGCAATAAAAAGGAGCAAACTGGGGGTGGGATGAACTGGGAGATTGGGATTGACATGTATACACTACTGTGTATAAAATAGATAACTAATGAGAATCTACTATATAGCACAGGGAACTCTGCTCAGTGCTCTGTGGTGACCTAAATGGGACGGGAATCTAAAAAAGAGGGGATATATGTGTACGTATGGCTGATTCACTTTGCTGTACAGAAACTGACACAGCAGTGTAAAGCAACTATACTCCAATAAAAAAAAAATAAAGTCAGCTTTGTTTGACAGTAATTTTTTTAAAAAAGAGCAAACTACTGATATGTGCAACAACATGAGTACATCTCAAAAATATTATGCTATGTGAAAAAGCCTCACTCAAAAGAGAGCATGTTGTTTGATTTTATTTATTTATTATTTATTTATTTTTTAACATCTTTATTGGAGTATAATTGCTTTATAATGGTGTGTTAGTTTCTGCTTTATAACAAAGTGAATCAGTTACACATACACATATATCCTCATATCTCTTCCCTCTTGTGCCTCCCTCCCTCCCACCCTCCCTATCCCACCCCTCTAGGTGGTCACAAAGCACCGAGCTGATCTCCCTGTGCTATGCGGCTGCTTCCCACTAGCTATCTGTTTTACGTTTGGTAGTGTATATATGTCCATGCCACTCTCTCACTTTTTCACAGCTTACCCTTCCCCCTCCCCATATCTTCAAGTCCATTCTCTAGTATGTCTGTGTCTTTATTCCCATCTTACCCCTAGGTTCTTCATGACCTTTTTTTTCCCCTTAGATTCCATATATATGTGTTAGCATACGGTATTTGTTTTTCTCTTTCTGACTTACTTCACTCTGTATGACAGACTCTAGGTCCATCCACCTCACTACAAATAACTCAATTTCGTTTCTTTTTATGGCTGAGTAATATTCCATTGTATATATGTGCCACACCTTCTTTATCCATGTTGTTTGATTTTATTATAGGAAGTTCTAAAATAGGCAAAACTAATCAATCATTAAAAAAAAAAATCAGAACACTGGTTGCCTCTGGAGGGGATTGAGTGGTAAGGGGCATGAGAAAACTTCCTGGGGTAATGGTAAGGTTTTATATCTTTGATTGCTTTTTAAAATTTCATTGTTCGGTGCAAGTGCACATAAGTACAATGGGTTTTTGTGTATTGATCTCGTAACCTTGCTGAACTTGTTTATTTTTCTCTAATAGTTTTTGTGTAGGTTCCTCAGGATTTTCTATATATAAGATCATTCCATCTGTAAATAGAGATAGTAGTTTTACTTCTTCCCTCCCAGCTTGAATGCCTTTTATTTCTTTTCTTTGCCTAGTCACCCTTTCTCAGTCACCTTTGCAGTCTGTTTCTATTCTATCCAACCTCGGTATAATTAACTGCCTTCTGGGTGTGTCCACTTACGTATCTCTTTAGATCGTCAACCTCACTATGTCCAAGACTGAACTCATTGTTTCTGTCAAAGTCTTCTTCCTCTAGAGTCCCCTGTCTTGGTAGTGACATCACATCCAACTAATTGTTTAGCCAGAAAACTGAGAATCATCCTTGACTCCTCCATTTTCCTTACCCATCATATGTAATTCACCACTAAGTCCTGATGGTCCTGCTTCCTAAATCTCTTGAATCAGTCTAAAACGTATCCTTTCTGCTACCACTACCCTTGGCCAAACTACCATCATGTCTGGCCAGGACTGTTGCACTTGCTTAACTGGTTCCTCCAGAAGCTACTCTTGACTTTCACTTACCTATTCTTCACATTTTTGTCAGCATGATCTTTCTGAAAAGACAAATGTGATCATGTCACTGCCCTACTTAAAACATTCTTAAGCCTTCCTGTTCAAGTCCAGCATGGACTGAGTCCCTGCCTGCTTGCTTCCCATTACTCTTTGAATTAAGATCAAAATACGGTCTGTGAGGCCTTGCAAGTATGGCCTCTGCCTACTTTCCCAGACATTCATTGTTACACTGGCTTTCTTTTGCTTCCTTGAACCAGATACCTATTGAACTTTAAGTACCAAAGGGCAGGGATCATATACCAGTGTATACTCAGGGCCTGACACATGGTTAGGTACCAGTAAATGTTAGTTGAGTAATTACAGATTATGTGCCAAGGCGGAGATGGATATGTTCATTATCTTAATTGTGATGATGGTTTCATGTATGTATGTCAAAACTTTTGTCAAACTTAATATGTCAAACGTAACCTATTGTACACTTTAAATAGGTACAGTTTATTGCATGTTAATTTTTTCTCAATAAAGCTGCTAAATAAACACCTATGTTCCTTTTTAGGGTCTTGGCACATTCTTTTTTCTTTTTTATAGATTTATTTTATTTATTTATTTGTTTGTTTGTTTGGCTGTGCTGGGTCTTCGTTGCTGTGCGTGGGCTTTCTCTAGTTGCGGCGAGCAGGGGCTACTCTTTGTTGCGGTGCACGGGCTTCTCATTGTGGTGGTTTCTTTTGTTGCGGAGCACGGGCTCTAGGCGCGCGGGCTTCAGTAGTTGTGGCACGTGGGCTCAGTAGTTGTGGCTCGCAGGCTCTAGAGCGCAGGCACAGTAGTTGTGGCACACAGGCTTAGTTGCTCCGCAGCATGTGGGATCTTCCCGGACCAGGGCTCGAACCCGTGTCCCCTGCATTGGCAGGCGGATTCTTATCCACCGCGCCACCAGGGAAGCCCCAGCACATTCTTTTTATTTGTAATCTTCTTTTGCTCTTCTTTGCTCACCTAATTCCTACCTATTTTTTAGTCTTTGCTTAAATATATTTCTTCAGGATCTAGCTTGGAATCCCCCTTCATATCCCCTTAGATTAATTCTGCCTATTACATATCCTATCCTTCAGAGCATTTCTCATAATTATGCATAATTATGTAGTATTTGTTTAATGTCATCTTTTCACCTAAACTGTAATCTTCATGAGGATTGGGACCATGCCTTTCTTGTTCATTAATGTATATCGTAGGGATGTATTATAGGCACTGAAATATTTGTTGACTGAATTAACAATTATGTATCCATTTATTTATTCTGCATATATCCATTGAGCCCTACCAGGAACCAGGTACTATTCTAGGTTCTGGAGTTACAGCAGTGAACAAAACAGACCAAAAAAAATCTCTGCACTCATGGAATTTACATTTAAGAGTCAGGACACAGGGCTTCCCTGGTGGCGCAGTGGTTGAGAGTCCGCCTGCTGATGCAGGGGACACGGGTTCGTGCCCCAGTCCGGGAAGATCCCACATGCCACGGAGTGGCTAGGCCCGTGAGCCATGGCCGCTGAGCCTGCGCATCTGGAGCCTGTGCTCTGCAACGGGAGAGGCCACAACAGTGATAGGCCTGCATACCGCCAGAAAAAAAAAAGAGTCAGGACACAGACAGTTAAATAGTTAGGTGGTGGTAAACACTGTGGAGAAAAATAGAGCAGGGAAGGGGAATAAGTGGTGCTGAGGCATGTGGAGAATTGTCTCATTGCTCTTAGAGACCTATAGGGATTAGAATCTGGTCATTGAGGGATGACCTAGGAGCTCTGGACTCCTTGGAGTGGTGGGGCATAAAGGGCATTATGAGATTAGTCTTGAAGGTCTCAAGGCAATTAGTGGAAGTTGTGAGTGTTGAACAATGGGAGGATCAGGAATCTTGCTAGGATCACACAGAATCCTTGGTTCCTTCTGTTCATCCTGCGAACAGTGATGTGGAAGCTTAGGTGTTGTATCTAGAGCACACAGAGTACTGAATGCTTCCCTTGATTGTTGCTGATAGATTTGTAAAGTACCAACCACCAGCAAGATTCTTTGGGAAAAACAAAAACAATCTACCTGACTTTAATCTCTCCCTGCTCTCAAGGAACTCACAATCTAGTTGACAAGGCGTATATGTAGAAAAATAATTATGATATAAAATAGAATATAGTAAGAGTAATAGCAGAAATACAAATGTACTACAGGATTGAAGAAGGTGAGAATAATTGCAAAGGTGTAGGGGCAGAAAGGAAGCTGGAAGGTAAAACAAGGTAGAGGAAGGACAAGATTTCAACCAGCAGAAATGATAGGAAGTTGCATCTTAAGCAAATGAACGTCTCTATTTGGATGCCTTTATTCTACCCCAAACTCAGCATGTGTGTGTGTTAAGCCAGTTATTCCCCACAAACTCTGATCTTTCTCCTAATTTCCCTGTTTGTGATCATTCTCCCTAATATTCAGACTATAAATGTTATAACCACCTTTGTTTCTCTCTTCCTCTAAAATAATAACCACCACAATGACTACCGTTTATTGGTTAATCGCAGTGAGCCAGACTCTGGTAAATCTTTCACATACAACTGGTGTGATCTGCTTCATAAAACTCAAAGTGAAAATGCAGTCTGTGTCTTATTCTCTAACAAATTAAAGCCAACCCAAGTCCCTATATGCTATATTTAGCAGAATATCACCCTTTCCCACATAATATCTGAAATACAGGCATTTCCCTTTCCACTGTATTGTCTGAAAGCTTCAAAGGGTTTGTTCATTCTAATCAGAAGGTGTATCTGATTCCCACTTCTAAGCAGGGAGGAATCTTGGTGACTCTCAGTCTGGTATTATTGTTGTCCTTTCTTGCTAGGTGGTACAGGTGTCAAATAGTCATTTCCATCATCTGGTGCTGCTGGTCCCCAAACAGCAAAATTTCACTGGCAAAAGCTTTTGGCCAAGGCTGGTAAGCTCCTTTCAAATGATGATGATTCCATGGAAAATTTACTGTCTCAGTGCTCCAGTTGACTTACGGTATCCCTCTTTATATACTTTTAGTTCCCAATCCTTTCAGGCATACAACACAATCCATTCTTTTATGAGACTCTGTTGTCGCAGAGAAGTGCCTAGCTGAGTTTGAGTACCCTCTCAATGCAGAGCCCACAATCAATGTCTTTTTATGAGAATCCCCCATGAATTAAGCAATTTTTCCCCTACCATCCAAATGCAAAAGGCCTCTTACGTATTTCCTCCCAGAAATTCTTGGTTTGTTTAAGCCAATTAATTCTCCCTGGTAACCAGGGATGGAGTGTGTTATCTTTCATTGAGTCTCAAGGTATTTTGTTAAACTCTAATCACTAAACAAATCTTCCAGCTTTCTTTATATTTATATAAAAAGTTAAACTACTTAAGTGACCCTTTTTAGGATAAAGGTCAGTTTCTCTCTATTAAAAAAATTTATTACCTACAATTCTTAAACGTTGAGGTGCATAAGCTCTCTTGGGTTATTACTCACAGTTGCATATTACTGGGCACCCAATTCCAGAGTTTCTGATTGATTAAATCTAATGCCTGGTTATTCTGAAGCAGATGGTCTGCAGACCACCCTTGGGAAATACTGGACGCTGTCTCACACACTCTTGTACTTGATGCCACTATAATACAGAATTACTTGTCCCTGACCTCCCTCCTTCACCTCTTCCTCATGCCCTGCACATGTACATGTTCATATATCTGTTTGGATACCATCCTTTCACATCTTTCCCTCCCTGTGTATGTATTTTTGGGGGAAGAGAGGGCGTAGTATCCTCATCATTCTGCCAGACCTCTCTTCATTCTTTACAACTATCCAGATGTCACCTTCTCTGTGACTCCCACATATAGAAAAGAAAAAAAAAAAAACTGCTTTCTTATGTGTTTATTTACATTACATCGTAAGTTCCTTGAGGGCAGGGACACTACAGGGTAGGAAACAAATGACATCAGGCTCTTAACTATTCTGAGAAATAAGGTAGAGCCCAGAGTAAGTAGTGTTGTATTTGAAACCTGAAGTTTGAATAAGAGTTAACCAGATTAAGAAGTATAAGGAAAGTACCTCAAGTAGAGAGAATAGTGTTTGCAAAGTCCTAGAGGTGAGAGAGTGACATGTTTGAGACTGAAAGAAATTTAGTAAAGTTGAAGAGTTTAGCTAGGGTTAGATCAAAGAGGGCCTTGTAAGAGTCTTAAGCCAATTAGAAAGCTAACTGCAGTTTGGAGAAAGAATTAGAATTAGGGTAAGAGTGGAGGCAGGGAGGTGGGTTTTGTAAAACTATAAGCTGTTAGAAAATAATATTTATCTGGGCTCATGGAACCCATGAAAAAAGTGGTTGGATTCTACACGTACATGGAAAGTAATGAACATGATTTGATGATTGATCTGATATTGGGAGGGTTGCTGGTAAGGCAGCAGTTGGAGACAAGGATGACTGCCAGGTTTCTGGCCTTATGGTGGTGCCATTACCAAGGTAAGGGGGCTGGAGAAGGGAGGGAAAGTATTTGGATAGTTGAGGGAAGTGCTGGGTGGGAAAGATGTTGAATTTAGTCTTTAACATGTTGAATTTGAAATATCTATGCGGCATCCAACTGTAGATAACAAGTGGCATTTTGAAGAAAGAGGATGAGGTTTGATGCTGAGAATGGGAGAAGAAGTTGAAGAAAACATAATAAGAATGCCTGACAATATTGTGAGCTCAAATAGAATTGGTGAACCTGAATTTTCAATAGCACCAGTCAATCTAAATGTGTGATGTTTTACTCATCAGTGTCTGTCAATCAGGTATGGAGAAGGCGAATAGTTCTAGGATTAAGGTTTTGCCAGGTAGCTGTCAAATAAAGGTAGTTGAGTAACAGGTTTTAGGATATTGACAAAAGAGCAATTAAAATAATGGACCAAGGAATCTAAGCTGGATGGTAATGATAATTTCATTTATCATTATTTATTAAGTGCTTACTGTGTACCAGGCACCTAGGAGAGGAGTGAAGAATAGGTAGAGAAAATTAAATTGATTTTTTTTTTTTTTTTTGCGGTACGTGGGCCTCTCACTGTTGTGGCCTCTCCCGTTGCGGAGCACAGGCTCCGGACGCGCAGGCTCAGCGGCCATGCCTCACGGGCTCAGCCGCTCCGCGACATGTGGGATCCTCCCGGACCGGGGCACGAACCCATGTCCCCTGCATCGGCAGGCGGACTCTCAACCACTGCGCCACCAGGGAAGCCCTTAAATTGATTTTTATTAGAAGTGTCATTTGTCTTTTGAGTTTATGATGTTTGGAACCATGCAAAAATGTTTTCATTTTTATGTAGTCAAATTTAACAATATTTTCTTTTATTCCTCTGGATTTTGAGTTATAGCTTCTCCCTACATCTGCATTATAGAGAAACCTATGCATTTTTTTTCTAGTACATACATAGTTTCACTCTTTTACATTTAGATCTCTGATCTATTTGAAGTTTATTCTTGTATATGGTATGAAGAGTGGATCTAATCTTTTTTTCAGTTGTCCCAACACCATTGATTAAAAAGTCCATCTTTGTCCTTGTGATTTGAAGTACCGCCTTTATCACATACTTGCGAATTGAGTCAGTTTCTGGACGTGCTGTTTTATTCCATCGGTCTTTCTGTGTACTCATGTGCTGGTACTATGCTGCTTTACTTTTAAAGACTTTGCAAGTTTTATATCTGGTAGTAATTTCTCCTCATAGCTTTCCTTTTTCAGTGTTTTCTTAGCTATTCTTTTGTGTCTGTTTTTCCATATGAACTATAATATCAACTTATCTAGCTCCAGAAAAAAAGCTTGGTATTTTTATTTGGGTTGCGTTAAATTATGTTCATTTAGGGAGCACTAAAATCTTGGTGATGTTAAGATATCCTAAGAATGAGATACATCTTTGAACAAGCACTTTTGTTCTTTCCATAGTGTTTTATGGGTTTCTTCATACATTTCTTAAGTTTATTCTGAGTATTTTGCTTTTTTTGTTGCTCTTGTAATGGAGTTTTTTCTTACCTAGTCTATTTTGTTAATTTTTTTTCAAAGAGCCAGGATTTTAATTTATTAATTTCAATAACTAATTTCTGTTCTCTACCTTATTAATTTCTGCTTTCATCTTTATTATTTACTTTACTGTGTTTTCTTTCTGTTTATTTTTTGTTCTTTTTCTAGCTTTTTGATATGGGAATTTAATTAATTTTCATTATTCTTATTGATATAGGTGTTCAATGCTATGAATTTTTTTCTTTTGAACAGTGCTTTAAATGGATCCCATAGATTTTGATATGTAGTGTTTTGTTGTTGTTTTTAAAAATTCTCTAATTTCTGTTTGTATTTCGCCTTTCACTCAAGAGTTTTTTAACAGAAGGCCTTTTCATTTTTAGGTCAAAGGGACTTTTTGTTTCTTTAATTATCTTGCTTTATCAGAGCATGTTGTTTTTAATGTTGCTACTTTATGGAATTTGCTGATGTTTTCTGATCACTTTTTGTGAACATTCCATGAGTGCTTGAAAAGAAGATATATTCTCTATTATTAGAGTGTAGTGTTTTAATTACATCAGTATCTCCATAAGATCTTATTGATTATATTGTCACATTTTTCTATATCCATTCTTGTTTTTTGTTCACTTCACTTGTCTTTTACTAAGAGTGCTGTTAAAGCTTTCCACTAGTAGTGGTTTCTATCAATTTCTTATTTTATCTCCTGGTGTTTCTGCTTTATATGGGTGGTTTTTGTCTTTTTTGCTGGGTAGATATAGAGATCTGTTATGTCTCCTTTTTAATTTTGGCTTTTAGCATTATAAAATATTCTTCTTTGTTTCATTTAATCATTTTCACCAAATTCTGCTTTGTCTAATATCAGGATTGCTTTTTATTTTTTCCATTTGCCTGTTATATCTTTGCTTATTTCTTTATTTTCAGTATTTCTAAATCTCTGTGTTTTAGATGTATGTAGCATAGATTTAGATCTTATTATGACCCAATTGAAAATCTTTCTCTTTCAATAAATGAATTAAGCCCATTTCCATTTATTGATGTAACTAAAATGTTTGATCTCAGTGCTGTTGTATGAGTATTTTATGTTTTAATTACTGCTGTATTATATTTCCTGGGAGTTTTTCCTATGTCTTTGTTATTCTTTTAAGATTTCTTTTGGTATATGGAAAGGTCTGTTTTTTTGTTCTAGTGATTATTTTTATGTTTATACCTTTTACCATGACCACAATCATCTTTTTTTAACTTCACCTTTTACTTTGTGGTTTGTCAGTTGTAAATGGTATCCTTTGAATCTCACAATTACCTTTACAGTAGTTAATGATCTTATTTTACTGTCCACTTTCTCTGTTCCTTTTCCTCACATAACATATAATATTTCTATACTATTTTAAGTCCTAATTTTTAAAAATATAGAAGCTTTCCCTTTTTAAAAATTGACATGAAATTCACACAACATAAGTACCCATTTTAAAGGATACAATTTAGTGGCATTTGATGCATCCACAGTGTGTGCAACCACCACCTTACTCTTGTTTTCAGAACTTTTTCATGAACCCAGAAGAATACCCTGTACCGATTAACTCATCTCCCCCATCCTCTGGAAACCTCTAATCTGCTCTTTGTCTCTGTGGATTTGCTCACTCTGGATATTTCATATAAGTGGAATCATACGATATGTGACCTTTTGTGTCTGTCTCCTTTCTCTTAATGTTTATGAGGTTCGTCCAGATTGTAGCATTGTGCCTTTTTATGGCTGAATAATATTACACCGTATGGATATACCACAGTTTATCTACTCATCAGTTTATGGACATTGGATTGTTTCCACCTTTCAGCCATTATGAATAATGCTGATATAAACATTTTTGTACAAGCTTCTGGTTGGAAATATGTTTTCATTTCTCTTGGATATATACTTAGGAGTGGAATCGCTGGGTCATATGGTGATTGTTTTCAACTTTTTAAGGAACTGCCAAATTGTTTTCTACAGCAGCCACACCATTTTATATTCCCACCAACGATGTACAGGGGTTCCTATTTCTCCACATCCTCTCATCACTTGTTATCTTCCTTTGATTTTATTATAGCTATCGTAGTGGGTATGAAGTGTTATCTCACTGTGGTTTTGATTTACATTTTCTTAATGATCGATGATGTTAAACATCTTTCATGAGCTTGTTGGTCCTTTGTATGTCTTCCTTTTTTTTTTTTTTTGTGGTACGTGGGCCTCACTGTTGTGGCCTCTCCCGTAGCGGAGCACAGGCTCCAGACACGCAGGCTTAGCGGCCATGGCTCATGGGCCCAGCCACTCCGTGGCATGTGGGATAGTCCCGGACTGGGGCACGAACCCGTGTCCCCTGCATCGTCAGGTGGACTCTCAACCACTGTGCCACCAGGGAAGCCCTGTATGTCTTCTTTATGGCAGCTTTTCTATGGTAGTCTAAAAGTTATTATGTCATTCATTTGTGCTTTAAAATGATTTATATGGGAAAATGAACAAAATATTGTTTTGTAAAGAGTGTGATAGACTTGAAATAGATTTATTACAAAGAGACGTGTCATTTTTCAATATAAACAAATGTTTAACTGTTTATTTTCTGTACTCCCATGTGGGCACCCTGGATGATACACTTGTTATAAATAAAGGAAAGCAAGATTTAATTCATATAGTACTGTTTTTTATGTTCTTTTATTCTTAAACTATTGATTTAATCTGGTTACTTTAATACATTTTGTTAGGAAGGTTTCAAAAGGCTGTATAATCAGTCGCATATTTATATAGATATTGCTGTATAACATGTGACAATATGTAAAATTACTTTCACCAATGAATCATAAATATAACAATGTTATAGTGTTTATATATGCCTTATATGAGCATAGTCACTCCATAAAGATTTATACTAAATTGTCTATTTAGTTGATGACATTTATCATTAAGCCTGATAAAGCAGTGTTAGTTTTCAGTAAGTACTTATAGATTATTGTGTTTTTAACAGTTACGTATTTTGAAGAGTTTGTTTTCTTTTGTCACTCCCCTAAGCAGCTGTGACCTCGTAGTGTGTTGATATATATTGAAGGGAGAAAAAAATTAGTATAAATATTATAGGACAAGTACTATAAAGATTACAAGAAAAAGTGTCTATTTGGTGCATTATAAAAGGTTTCAATGTCTACCTTTGAGAAACGAGGGTCTACTCAACATTACTTATCCAAGGGAGGCTATCACTGTATATCGCTTTGTCTGCTTCCTTTTAGAGAACCTCATGATGCTCTAGGATATGCAGTTAGCAAAGCTTTGGATCTCACAAAAGCTTGAATACATCTTTGATTGGTTATATATTAAAGGAAATAGCCCACAGCATGGTGCCAGACAAGTGTAGAGCCCAATCAATTTGATCCTTAAGCAGGGAGAAGAATTCTATTCATCATTAAGAGGTTAGACTGTAAAATGTTGTAATTATTTCAGCCTAAATTGGTTTAAAGCTATTTTTTTCCAATAAAACTTCTCTTCAAATTTTGAGGCAAGAAGACAGTTTTCATTTTGACGACCTTTCCTACATTGCATTTTTCTTCAAGTCCTCCCACCCTACCCTGTGGCCTACTCTGTTTGCTGTTCAAATCTGAATCATAATGTGCATCTGCAGGGATCCTGAATCATGTGACTGAGTGAAGTGTCTCTTGTCATTTATTAATGTTCTTTGAATATCTAATTTTGACATAGTATTTGGCTATATCATGAAGAAATTTGCTCCTGCTCTTGACTATTTCAGAGGTGGGTGCATATGTAGAATTTTTTTTTTCTTTTTCATCTATACACAATTGTTTTTGTTTTTGTTTTTTAGTTACAAAATGGAACAAAGAGCACATTGGGCCTTGACAGGGATCCTTTTACTTGAAGGACCACTCCTATAATGAATGATTTTTATTCAAGTGAATATTCATATATTTCTCTGACTCTAATTTGTATGAAATGACAGACCGCAGACCATTTTATTTGATTACAGTCCCTTCACCTTCATTATCTTTTATGTCTATTTAAACTCTGGACTTGCCATATCCATCTTGACCCTCCCCCACATCTCTGTTTTTATTTTCTTTCATTGCAATTTTCCTCTTTTCTCTTCTGTGGGCATTCACAGATTGTTTTTGGAGTTCATTAAAAAGGGAGTGTGTTGTCTGGGTAGAAAATTACATTTGCATGCTTGAGAGAGGCCTAAGGGTTTTTGTGGGGTTTGGCAAGGATCCTGGCTTCTTTTTTCTTTTGGGAGGGAGGAATGAGAAAAGGGGGTAATGATAAGAGATTTTTGGAAAGGAGAAAAGTAAGAGTTGTTGAGGTGATTTCTTTACTTATTTTTTTCCTTCCCATTTTATATATATCTAGCTCATTTTCATTTTTTTTTCCTGCATGTATAAACCACTTGACTAACAATGGAAGAGATTAGAAGCCTTTCTTAGAACTGTTTTTGAATGCACAGTAGAGTTCTGCAAAGCAGAAACCTCTCCTATGATGGTAATTGTACATTTTCTAGTGAACCTGGCAAGTTGAAATATGTATACCTATATATTTTTTCTCCTTTTCTTTGTGGTAAATGCAGGGGGTTTTATATAGGAAAATTGTTTCTTGAATTAATATGACATTTCATTTAAACTGATATCTACATCTAGTTACGTTTTGAATTAGGATTTCCCACTTTCAAAACATAGGTTTTTAGGTATAATATTTAGCACTTTTTGAGGTTGATAATGTTTTTTTATTAAAGGTGATGTCATTTGTTATTTAGAACTTGTCGTTTGTGTCCATGTTAGGAAACCATGGAACAGTTATAATAAAAGGACTATATTTTATAGCAATGAAAACTCAGAAGAATTTGTCTGAGTTCATAGTTAATACATGTGGATAGTGTAGGACTGAGGATAGTTGTGTGGGTCAGATTGATCAGGAAACTCAGGGAGTTACTTAGTGCTGTATTGGATATTCATAGGAAAATAAGTTGATTTATTGTAGAGCTGGCCCATAGAGTTGAATTCTTTTTTTTTAAAATCTGACTGACTTATTATGTACTATAACCATTCAGCAAATATTTTTAATTGAATACTGACTCTGTTCCATAGGGATTAGGTCTAGAAAAATGAGTAAGATGTAATAGTTGTCCTTAAGGAGCTTATAGTCACTATTACTTTGTATATTTGCAACTGTGTGTGTATGATATCCATAAAGTCTAGAAACAGACACTTTTATTTTATATATACATGTTTTTAAGATCCAGGAAGCCCTTGTGAAAGGTATATTTCCCTATGTTTCCAGATTTTATGGTTACCATATGGAGAGAGAGAGAGAGAGAGAGAGAGAGAGAGAGAGAGAGAGAGAGTGTGTGTGTGTGTGTGTGTGTGTGTGTAAACAGTTATAGTATAAGTGCTGGAAAAAAGCTGTGTGCAAAATAATTTGAACTACATCAACTTTTCATTCTCTATTGGATGTTCCCATTAGCATATAAACATACTTTTATTTCTTGCTGCTTAAAAAATTCTCTTCTCTTAACTCTACTAAATTCTGTCAACTATTGTTCTATTTCTTTCCTATCCTGTTTACTTGTTAATTCCAATTTTTCTCTTCCCATTTTCTCTTAAACCCATTTCAGCCAGTGTTGACCATTCTATTCCAAATCTGTTCTCATCAAATTCACTGATGACCTCTACATTGCTAATTGTCATTTCTCATTCCTTGTCTCACTTGATTATCAGTAATATTTGATATAGATTACTCCCTCATCCTTGATTTTCTTCACAAGGTTTCCAGGATACCACACTCTCTTAGCTTTTCTCCTACTTCATTGGTATTTCCTTCTCAGTCTCTTTTGCTCGTTCTTCCTCTTCTTTTTTGTCGCTCAACTTTAGAAAAGTATTTTAAAAAATCACATAGTAAAAAAAAATGGACTCTTCTTTCTTTTGATGTATACAGTTCTATGAATTTTAACACATGTATAGATTTGTGTAACCAGTACCATAATCAGGGTACAGAACAATTCTATTACCCTAAAAATCTTCCTGATGTCATCCCTTTATAGTCACACATTTATCGCCTGGAAACCACTGCTGTTCTCCATCATTATAATTTTCTCTTTGAGAGAATCTCATATAAATGGAACTATACAGTATGTAACTTTTCTAGACTGGCTTCTTTTACTCAATATAATGCCTTTGATATTCCTCTAAATTGTTGCATGTATCTTTTGTTTCTTCCTCCTTATTAATGAGTAATATCCTTTGTATGGATGTACCACAAATTGTTTATCCATTCACCTGGTGTAAAGGACATTTGAGTTGTTTCCAGTTTGAGTTGTTTTTGACAGTTGTGAGCATAACTGCTATAAACACTGATAATCAGGTTTTTGTGTAACATAAGTTTTCATTCTCTAGGGAGAAATCCCCCCCAGGAGTAGGATTTCTGGGTAACATGGGGGGTATATGTTTATAAGAAACTGCCAAATGCTCTTCCGGAATGCCTGTACCATTTTGCATTCCCACCAGCAATGAATGAAAGTCCCAGTTGTTCTGCATCCTCTCCAGAACTTGGTATTGTCAATATTTTTTTTCTTTTTCTTGTTTTGCTTTTTGTTTGCTTGTTTTGTCATTGGCCATTCTTATAAGTGTATATCTCATTACTGTTTTAATTTGCATTTCTCTAAGGGCTAATGATGTTGAACATCTTTTCATGTGCTTACTTGTCATTTGCATGCTCTCTTTGGAGAGGTGTTCAAATCTTTTGCCTAGTTTTAAATTGGGCTCTTTGTTTTCTTATTTTGAGTTTTGACAGTTCATTATGTATTCTGGATACAAATTCGTTACTGGATATGTGCTTTGCAGGTATCTTCTCCCAGTGTTTTGCTTGTTTTTTCATCCTTTTAACAGCATCTTTGGTAGAGCAAAGGTTTTTAATATTAATAAAGTCCAACTTATCAGTTTTTTCTTTTGTGGATTGTGCTTTTACTGATGTCTAAAAACCCTTTCATATAGAATGGGTAAACAACAGGGTCCTACTGTTTAGCACAGGGAACAATATTCAATATTTGGGGATAAACCATAATGGAAAAGAATATAAATAAGAATGTATATATGTGTATAACTGAGTCACTTTGCTGTACAGTAGAAATTAACCCAACATTGTAAATCAACTATACCTCAATAATAATAATAAAAAAAAACCCTTTGCCTAACCCCAGGTCACAAAGATTTTCTGCTATGTTGTATTCTAAATATTTTCTATTTTTACATTTTACATTTACTCTGTAATCCATTTTGAGTTAATTTTTGTACAAAACATGAGGTTTAGGTTATGGTTCTTTTTGGGGTTTTTTGCATGTAGATGTTCAGTGTCCAACCCTGTATGTTGAAAAGACTGTCTTTTCTCCATTGAATTGCTTTTGCATCTTTGTCAAAATCAATTGGTCATATTTGCATGGGTCTGTTTCAAGACTCTATTCTGTTTCATTGATTTATGTGTCAATCCCTTTACTATTACCACACAGTCTTTATTACTGTAGCTTTATAGTAAGTCTTAAAATCACTTAGTGTGATTCTTCTAACTTTATTCTTATCCTTCAGAATTGTTTTAACCACTCCAGTTCCTTTTTGAATCAATATTATATTTAAAAAAATTTTGCTGGTATTTTGATGTGTATTGTATTAAGCCTATATATCAATTTTGGGAAAATTGAAATATTTACTGTGTTGAATCTTTAGTCTGTGAACACAGTATCTCTATTTATTTAGATCTTCCTGGACTTCTTTCATCACTCTTTTGTGGTTTTCAGCATACAGATTCTGTACATGTTTTTTCTTTCTTCCTTCCTCCCTCTCTCCCTCCCTCCCTCCCTCCCTCTCTCCCTCCCTCCCTCCCTCCCTCCCTCCCTCCCTCCCTCCCTCCCTTTCTCCCTCCCTCCCTCCCTTCCTCCCTCCCTTTCTCCCTCCCTTCCTTCCTTCCTCTCTTTCTCTCTCTCTCTCTTTCTTTCTTGCTGTGTTGGTTCTTCATTGCTGCGCATGGGCTTTCTCTAGTTGCGCCGAGTGGGGGCTACTCTTCTTTGCGGTGCACAGGCTTCTCATTGCGGTGGCTTCTCTTGTTGTGGAGCATGGGCTCTAGGTGCGCGGGCTTCAGTAGTTGTGTCACGCGGGCTCAGTAGTTGTGGTTCACGGGCTCTAGAGCACAGGCTCAGTAGTTGTGGTGCACGGGCTTAGTTGCTCCACGGCACGTGGGATCTTCCCAGACCAGGGCTCGAACCCATGTCCCCTGCATTGGCAGGCAGATTCTTAACCACTGTGCCACCAGGGAAGTCCCCAGATTCTGTACATGTTTTGTTAGGCTTATCCACATATTTTACTTTTTCAAAGTTCTTATAACTGGATATTTTTTAAAATAAATTTATTTATTTATTTTTGGCTGCATTGGGTCTTCGTTGCTGCGTGGGGGCTTTCTCTAGCTGCAGTGAGCGGGGGCCAGTCCTCATTGCGGTGCATGGGCTTTTCATTGTGGTGGCTTCTCTTGTTGTGGAGCATGGGCTCTAGGCGCGTAGGCTTCAGTAGTTGTGGCTCGCCATCTCAGTAGTTGTGGCTCACGGGCTCTAGAGCACAGGCTTAGGAGTTGTGGTGTACCAGCTTAGTTGCTCTGCAGCATGTGGGATCTTCCTGGACCAGGGCTTGAACCCATGTCCCCTGCATTGGCAGGCAGATTCTTAACCACTATACCACCAGGGATGGACCAATATAATTGGATATTAAAAAAAAATTTATTTTCCATTTGTTTGCTAGTATAAAGAAAGTTAATTGATTTTTGTATGTTGACCTGTATCCAAGTCCTTGCTAAATATATTGGGTTGGCCAAATGTTTGTTTGGTTTTTTCTGTTAGATGGCTCTAGTGGCTCTTAGTTGGTGAATTTTTGTGTAGCCATTTTAATATTGAAGATGGAGGAAAACGAGCAACATTTTCGGCATATTATGCTTTATTATTTCAAGAAAGGTAAAAATGTAACTGAAAAGCAAAAAAGATTTGTTCAGTGTATGGAGAAGGTGCTGTGACTGATCGAATGTGTCAAAAGTGGTTTGCGAAGTTTCGTGTTGGAGATTTCTTGCTGGACGATGCTCCATGGTTGGGTAGACCAGTTGAAGTTGATAGGGATCAAATCAAGACATTAATTGAGAACAATCAACATTATACCACACGGGAGATAGCCGACATACTCAAAATATCCAAATCAAGCGTTGAAAATCATTTGCAGCAGCTTGGTTATGTTAATCACTTTGATGTTTGGGTTCCACATAAGTTAAGTGAAAAAAACCTTCTTGACTGTGTTTCCACATGCAATTCTCTACTTAAACGTAATGAAAACGTTCTGCTTTTAAAACAAAGTGTGACGGGCGATGAAAAGTGGATACTGTACAAGAATGTGGAACGGAAGAGATCATGTGGCAAGCGAAATGAACCACCACCAACCACACCAAAGGATGGTCTTCAACCAAAGAAGGTGATGTTGTGTATATGGTGGGATTGGAAGGGAATCCTCTATTATGAGCTCCTTCCGGAAAACCAAACGATTCATTCCAACAAGTACTGCTCCTAATTAGACCAACTGAAAGCAGCACTCAACGAAAAGCATCCAGAATTAGTCAACAGAAAACGCATAGTCTTCCATCAGGATAACGCAAGACCGCATGTTTTTTGATGATCAGGCAAAAACTGTTACAGCTTGGCTGGGAAATTCTGATTCATCTGCCATATTCACCAGACATTGCACCTTTAGATTTCCATTTATTTCGGTCTTTCCAAAATTCTCTCAGTGAAAAAAATTTCAGTACCCTGGAAGACTGTAAAAGGCACCTGGAACAGTTCTTTGCTCAAAAAGATAAAAGGTTTTGGGAAGATGGAATTATGAAGTTGCCTGAAAAATGGCAGAAGGTAGTGGAACAAAATGGTGAATACGCTGTTCAATAAAGTTCTTGGTGAAAATGAAAAATGTGTCTTTTATTTTTACTTAAAAATTGAAGGAACTTTTTGGCCAGCCCAGTACTTATTAGTCGAGGAGGGTTTTTTGGTAAATTCTTTGGGAGCTTCTATATAGACAATCATGTCATCTTTGAATGGTTTTATTTCTTCCTTTCCAATATATATGCTTTTTTTTCTTCCAGTTTTATTGAGATATAATTGACATACAGCACTGGATAAGTTTAAGGTGTACAGCACAATGATTTGACTTACATACATTATGAAATGATTATCACAATAAGTTTAGTGACCATTATCTTATATAGATATAAAATTAAAGGAATAGAAAAAAAATTTTTGTGATGAGAACTCTTAGGACTTACTCTCTTAACAACTTTCGTATATAATACATAGCAGTGTTAATTATATTTATCGTGTTGTACATCACATCCCTAATACTTACTTATCTTATAACTGTAATTTTATATGTTTTGACTGCCTTCATCCAGTTCCCCCTCATGACATTCCCTGCCTCTGGTAACTAAAAGTCTGATTTTTGTTTCTACGAGTTTGTTTGTATATTTGTTTGTTTCTTTTTGAAGTGTAATTGACCTACAACACTACGTTAGTTCCTGTTACACAACATAGTGATTTTTTTCTATACATTTCAAAATTATCACTATGATAAGTCTAGTTACGATATGTCACCTTATAAAGATAATATTGGTACTTAGTTACTGACTATATTCCCCACGCTGTACATTTCATACTTGAAACTCATTTATTTTGCTACTGGAAGTTTGTAGGTCTTAATTTCCCTCACTTCTCTCCCTTGCCCAGGTAACCACCTATTCGTTCTCTGTAGCTGTAACTCTGTTTCTGTTTTGTTAAAATTGTTCATTCGTTTTGTTTTTTAGATTCCACATGTAAGTGAAGTCATATAGTATTTGTCTTCCACTGTCTGACTTATTTCCCCACGCTGTACATTTCATACTTGAAACTCATTTATTTTGCTACTGGAAGTTTGTAGGTCTTAATTTCCCTCACTTCTCTCCCCTGCCCCAGGTAACCACCTATTCGTTCTCTGTAGCTGTAACTCTGTTTCTGTTTTGTTAAAATTGTTCATTCGTTTTGTTTTTTAGATTCCACATGTAAGTGAAGTCATATAGTATTTGTCTTCCACTGTCTGACTTATTTCACTTAGCATTTCACTAGGTCCATCCATGTTGTTGCAGATGGCAAGATTTCATTCTTATTTATGAATGAGTAATATTCTATATATATATAATATATATGATATATATATACACACACCACATCTTCTTTATCCATTCATCTATTGATGGGCCCTTGGGTTGCTTCCATATCTTGGCTATTGTAAATAATACTGAGATGAACACAGGGGTGCATAAATCTTTTCTAAGTGTTCTAGTGTTTCTGTTTTCTTTGGATAAATAACAGGAGAGGAATTGCTGGATCACATGGTAGTTCTATTTTTAATTTTTGGAGGAATCTCCATGCTGTTTTCCATAGTGGCTGCACCAATTTACATTCCCATCAGTAGTGCATGAGGGTTCCCTTTTCTCCACATCCTAGCTAACACTTCTTATTTGTTGCCTTTTTAAAAAAATTTATTTTATTTTAATTTATTTTATTTTTGGCTGCATTGGGTCTTGGTTGCCATGCGTGGGCTCTTCTCTAGTTGCAGCAAGCGGGGGCTACTCTTCATTGTGGTGCACAGGGTTCTCACTGCGGTGGCTTCTCTTGTTGCAGAGCACGGGCTCTAGGTGTGCGGGCTTCAGTAGTTATGGCATGCAGGCTCCAGTAGTTGTGGCACGTGGGCTCAATAGTTGTGGCTTGAGGGCTCTAGAGTGCAGGCTCCATAGTTGTGGCACACGGGCTTAGTTGCTCCACGGCATGTGGGATCTTACCAGACCAGGAATTGAACCCGTGTCCCCTGCATTGGCAGGCGGATTCTTAACTACTGTGCCACCAGGGAAGCCCTATTTGTTGTCTTTTTGATAATAGCCATTTTGACAGGTGTGAGGTGATAGCTCATTACGGTTTTGATTTACATTTTCCTGATGATTAATGGTGTTGAAGATCTTTTCATGTGCTTGTTAGCCCTTTCCAATATGTATGCATTTTATCACTTTTTCTTACCATGTTATACCAGTTAAGATTTTCCATTCTGGTGATAAGAGTATACATTCTTGCCTTGTTATGGATTTTAGGAGGAAGGCATTAAATCTTTCATCATTTAGTATGATTCTAGCTGGAGGATTTTTGTAGATAATACCCTTTATCAGGTTGAGGAAATTTCCTTCTATTCCTGGTTTGCTAAGAGTTTTATTTTTTTCTATTTTTTTTGTCATGAATGGATGTTGTATTTTGTCAAATGCTTTTTTTTTCCTATATCAATTGATATGATCGTTTAAAGGAATCTAGACTGTTAATACAGTGGATTACATAGATTGAATTTCAAATATTGAACAAGCCATGCATTCCCAGGATAAAGCCCACTTTGTTGTGGTATATTATTCTTCTGTATTCATATACTAACTTTTTTTTTTAATATACTAACATTTTGATGGGAAGGTTTGTATCTGTGTTCATGAGGGATATTGGTCTGTAGTTTACTTCCCTTCCTCCCTTTTTCTTACCTTCCTTTCTCTGATTTTATTTGCCTTTAGTACCAAATAGTGCTGGCCTCATAAAATGAGTTTGGAAGTATTCCCCCCTTTTCTGTTATCTGGAGGAAATTATATAAAACTGGTGTTATTTCTTCTTTGAATGTTTGGAAGAATTTGCCTGTGGAACCATCTGTTCTTGGAAATTCATTTTTCAGAAGATTTTTTTAAAAAACATCTTTCTTGGAGTATAATTGCTTTACAATGGTGTGTTAGTTTCTGCTTTATAACAGAATGAATCAGCTATACATATACATATATCCCCATATCTCCTCCCTCTTGCATCTCCTTCCCACCCTCCCTATCCCACCCCTCTAGGTGGTCACAAAGCACCGAACTGATCTTCCTGTGCTATGCAGCTGCTTCCCACTAGCTATCTATTTTACATTTGGTAGTATATGTAAGTCCATGCCACTCTCGCACTTCGTCCCAGCTTACTCGTCACCCTCCCCATGTCCTCAAGTCCATTTTGTAGTAACTCTGCGTCTTCCCGTCCTGCCCCTAGATTTCTGTGCATTAATTTTATATCCTGCTACTTTACCAAATTCATTGATTAACCCTAGTAGTTTTCTAGTAGCATCTTTGGGATTCTCTATGTATAGTATCATGTCATCTGCAAATAGTGACAGCTTTACTTCTTCTTCTCTGATTTGGACTCCTTTTATTTCATTTTCTTCTCCAATTGCTGTGGCTAAAACTTCCAATACTATGTTGAATAATAGTGGTGAGAGTGGACAACCTTATCTCATTCCTGATCTTAGTGGAAATGGTTTCAGTTTTTCACCATTGAGAATGATGTTGGCTGTGGGTTTGTCATAAATGACCTTTATTATGTTGAGGTAAATTTCCTCTATGCCTACTTTCTGGAGGATTTTTATCATAAATTGGTGTTAAATTTTGTCAAAAGCTTTTTCTGCATCTATTGAGATGATCATATGGTTTTTATCCTTCAATTTGTTAATATGGTGTATCACATTGATTGCTTTGCATATATTGAAGAATCCTTGCATTCCTGGGATAAATCCCACTTCATCATGGTGTATGATCCTTTTAATGTGCTGTTGGATTTTGTTAGCTGGCATTTAGTTGAGGATTTCTGCATCTATGTTCATCAGTGATATTGGCCTGTAGTTTTCGTTCCTTGTGACATCTTTGTCTGGTTTTTGTATCAGAGTGATGATGGCCTCATAGAATGAGTTTGGGAGTGTTCTTCCCTCTGCTATAATTTGGAAGAGTTTGAGAAGGATAGGTGTTAGCTCTTCTCTAAATGTTTGATAGAATTTGCCTGTGAAGCCATCTGGTCCTGGGCTTTTGTTTGTTGGAAGATTTTTAATCACAGTCTCAATTTCAGTGCTTGTGATTGGTCTGTTTATATTTCCTATTTCTTCCTGATTCAGTCTTGGAAGGTTGCGCTTTTCTACCAATTTGTCCATTTCTTCCAGGTTGTCCATATTATTGGCATATAGTTGCTTGTAGTAATCTCTCATGATCCCTTGTATTTCTGCAGTGTCAGTTGTTACTTCTCCTTTTTCATTTCTAATTCTACTGATTGAGTCTTCTCCCTTTTTTCTTGATGAGTCTGGCTAATGGTTTATCAATTTTGTTTATCTTCTCAAAGAACCAGCTTTTAGTTTTACTGATCTTTGCTAACATTTCCTTTGTTTCTTTTTCATTTATTTCTGATCTGACCTTTATGATTTCTTTCCTTCTGCTAACTTTGGGGGCTTTTTGTTCTTCTTTCTCTAATTGCTTTAAGTGTAAGATTAGGTTGTTTAGTTAAGGTGTTTCTTGTCTCTTGAGGTAGGATTGTATTGCTAATAGACTTCCCTCTAAGAACTGCTTTTGCTGCATCCCATAGGTTTTGGGTAGATGTGTTTTCATTGTCATTTGTTTCTAGGTATTTTTTGATTTCCTCTTTGATTTGTTCAGTGATCTCTTGGTTATTAAGTAGTGTATTGTTCAGCCTCCATGTGTTTGTATTTTTTACAGATTTTTTCCTGTAATTGATACCTAGTCTTATAGCGTTGTGGTCAGAAAAGATGCTTGATACGATTTCAATTTTCTTAAATTTACCACAGCTTGGTTTGTGACCCAAAATACGATCTGTCCTGGAGAATGTTCCATGAGCACTTGAGAAGAAAGTGTATTCCCTTGTTTTTGGATGCAACATCCTATAAATATCAATTATATCCATCTTGTTTAAAATATCATTTAAAGCTTATGTTTCCTTATTTATTTTCATTTTGGATGATCTGTCCATTGGTGAAAGTGAGGGGTTGAAGTTCTCTACTATGATTGTGTTACTGTCAATTTCCTCTTTTATGGCTGTTAGCATTTGCCTTAAATATTGAGGTGCTCCTATGTTGGGTGCATAAATATTTACAATTGTTATATTTTCTTCTTGGATTGATCCCTTGATCATTAAGTAGTGTCCTTTTTTGTCTCTTGTAGTAGTCTTTATTTTAAAGTCTATTTTGCCTGATGTGAGAATTGCTACTTCAGCTTTCTTTTGATTTGCATTTGCATGGAATATCTTTTTCCATCCCCTCATTTTCAGTCTGTATGTGTCCCTAGGCCTGAAGTGGGTCTCTTGTAGACAGCATATATATGGGTCTTGTTTTTGTATGCATTCAGCCAGTCTATGTCTTTTGGTTGGAGCATTTAATCCATTTACATTTAAGGTAATTATCGATGTGTATGTTGCTATTACCATTTTCTTAATTGTTTTGGGTTTGTTATTGTAGGTCTTTTCCTTCTTGTGTTTCCTGCATAGAGAAGTTCCTCTAGCATTTGTTGCAAAGCTGATTTGGTGGTGCTGAATTCTCTTAGCTTTTGCTTGTCTGTAAAGGTTTTAATTTCTCCGTCGAATCTGAATGAGATCCTTGCTTGGTACAGTAATCTTGATCGTAGGTTTTTCCCTTTCATCACTTTAAATATGTCCTGCCATTCCCTTCTGGATTGCAGAGTTTCTGCTGAAAGATCAGCTGTTAACCTTATGGGGATTCCCTTGTATATTATTTGTCATTTTTCCCTTGCTGCTTTTAATATTTTTTCTTTGTATTTAGTTTTTGATAGTTTGATTACTATGTGTCTTGGCATGTTTCTCCTTGGATTTATCCTGTATGGGACTCTCTGCACTTCCTGGACTTGATTGACTCTTTCCTTTCCCATATTAGGGAAGTTTTCAACTATGATCTCTTCAGATATTTTCTCAGTCCCTTTCTTTTTCTCTTCTTCTTCTGGGACTCCTATAATTCAAATGTTGGTGCATTTAATATTGTCCCAGAGATCTCTAAGACTGTCCTCAATCTTTTCATTCTTTTTTCTTTATTCTGCTCTGCAGTAGTGATTTCCACTATTTTATCTTCCAGGTCACTTATCCATTCTTCTCCCTTAGTTATTCTGCTATTGATTCCTTCTAGAGAATCTTTAATTTCATTTATTTTGTTGCTCATCGTTGTTTGTTTGCTCTTTAGTTCCTCTAGGTCCGTGTTAGACGTTTCTTGTATTTTCTCCATTCTATTAACAAGATTTTGGATCATGTTTACTATCATTACTCTGAATTCTTTTTCTGGTAGGCCGCCTGTTTCCTCTTCATTTGTTTGGTCTGGTGGGTTTTTACCTTGCTCCTTCATCTGCTGTGTGTTTCTCTGTCTTCTCATTTTGCTTAACTTACTATGTTTGGGGTCTCCTTTTTGCAGGCTGCAAGTTCGTAGTTCCCGTTGTTTTTGGTGTCTGCCCCCAGTGGCTAAGGTTGATTCAGTGGGTTGTGTATGCTTCCTGGTGGATGGGACTAGTGCCTGTGTTCTGGTGGATGAGGCTGGATCTTGTCTTTCTGGTGGGCAGGACCACGTCCGGTGGTGTGTTTTGGGGTGTCTGTGCCCATATTATGATTTTAGGCAGCCTCTTTGCTAATGGGTGGGGTTGTGTTACTGTGTTGCTAGTTGTTTGGCATAGGGTGTCCAGCACTATAGCTTGCTGGTCGTTGAGTGGAGCTGGGTCTTTGTGTTGAGATGGAGATCTCTGAGAGAGCTTTCACTGTTTGATATTATGTGGAGCTGGGAGGTCACTGGTGGACCGATGTCCTGAACTTGGCTCTCCCACCTCAGAGATGCAGGCCTGACACCCCATCGGAGCACCAACACCCTGTCAGCCACACGGCTCAGAGGAAAAGGGAGGAAAAGAAAGAAAGAAAGAAAGAAAAAATAAAATAAAGTTATTAAGATAACAAATTTTAAATTATTAAAAATAAAAAAATTAAAAATTAATTTAAATAGAAGAAAAAAAAGAAAGAAAGAAGAGAGCAACCAAATCAATAAACAAATCCACCAATGATAACAAGCACCAATGAAAACCATACTAAAACCAGAAACGGACAGACAGACCCCTAGGACAAATGGTAAAAGCAAAGCTATACAGACAAAATCACACAAAGAAGCATACACATACACACTCACAAAAAGAGAAAAAGGAAAAAAAAATATATCTATATATTAAAATAAAAGGAGGAAGAGAGCAACCTAATCAATAAACAAATCTACCCATGATAATAAACTCTAAATACTAAACTAAGATAAACATAAAACCAGAAGCAAATTAGATGCAGAAATCAAACCCCAAGTCTGCAGTTGTTCCCAAAGTTCACCGCCTCAATTTTGGGATGATTCGTTGTCTGTTCAGGTATTCCAGAGTTGCAGAGTACATCAAGTTGACTGTGGAGATTTCTTCCTCTGCTCCTGAGGCTGCTGGGAGAAAGTTCCCTTTCTCTTCTTTGTTTGCACAGCTCCTGGGGTTCAGCTTTGGATTTGGCCCCGCCTCTGTGTGTAGGTCGCCTGAGGGCGTCTGTTCATCACTCAGATAGGAAGGACGAGGTTAAAGGAGCAACTGATTCGGGGGTTCTGGCTCCCTCAGGCAGGGGGAGGGAGGGGTTCGGAATATGGGGCGAGCCTGCGGCAGCAGAGGCCAGCATGACATTGCACCAACCTGAGGCGCGCCTAGGGAAGTTGTCCCTGGATCATGGGACCCTGCAGTGGCGGGCTGCACAGGTTACCGGGAGGGTAGGTGTGAATAGTGACCTGTGCTTGCACACAGGCTTCTTGGTGGCGGCAGCAGCAGCCTTAGCATCTCATGCCCGTCTCTGGGGTCCACGCTGATAGCCGCGGCTAGTGCCCATCTCTGGAGCTCGTTTAGGTGGTGCTCTGAATCCCCTCTTCCGCACCCCACAACAACGGTCTCTTGCCTCTTAGGCAGGTCCAGACATTTTCCTGGACTCCCTCCTGGCTAGCTGTGGCGCACTAGCCCCCTTCAGGCGTGTTCACGCAGCCAACCCCAGTCCTCTCCCTGGGATCTGAGCCTCAGTGCCCAAACCCCACCCACCCCGGCGGGTGAGCAGATAAGCCTCTCAGCCGGTGAGTGCTGGTCGGCACTGATCCTCTGTGCGGGAATCTCTCTGCTTTGCCCTCTGCACCCCTATTGTTGTGCTCTCCTCCATGGCTCTGAAGCTTCCCCCCCCCACCCCGCCCACCCGCCATCTCCACCAGTGAAGGGGCTTCCTTTCCTAGTGTGTGGAAACTTTTCCTCCTTCACAGCTCCCTCCCAGAGGTGCAGGTCGCATCCCTATTCTTTAGTCTCTCTTTTTTTTTTTCTTTTGCCCTTCCCAGGTACGTGGGGAGTTTCTTGCCTTTTGGGAAATCTGAGGTCTTCTGCCAGTGTTCAGTAGGTGTTCTGTTGGAGTTGTTCCACGTGTAGATGTATTTCTGATGTATTTGTGGGGAGGAAGGTGATCTCCACATCTTACTCCTCTGCCATCTTGAAGGTCCTCTTTTATTCAGAATATTTTTAACTGCACATTCAATTTATTTAATAACAGGACTATTGTGGTGACTGACTTACTCTTTGGAGGGTTTTGGTAGTTTGAATTTTTGTGAGATTTATTTGTTTAAGCAAATTTGTTGAACTTGTGTGTATAGAATTATCCCTAGTTATTCTTTATTCTTTTAATGTCTGCATGGTCTGTGGTGATAATCTCCTTTATTATTACTGAAGTTGGTAGTTTGTGTCTTCTTTTTTTTCTTTATCGGTCATGGTAGAGATTTACCCTTTTTAAAAAATCTTCCAGAGAATCAGCTTTTGGCTTTGTTGATTTTTCTCTATTGTTTTTCTGTTTTCAAACTTGCCAAGAGTTTGGAGATTTTCCTTATTTTTCTATTATTTATTTCTAATTTAATCCATCATGATCCAAAAACGTACTTTGTATAATTTAATTTTTTTTTTTTTTGGCCGTGCCATGCAGCTTGCGTAATCTTAGTTTCCTGACCAGGGATGAAACCCAGGGCCCCGGCAGTGAGAGTGCCAAGTCCTAGTCACTGGACTGGCAGGGAATTCCTTGTCTAGTTTAATTCTTTAAAAAATTGTTAAGCTTTGTTTTTATGACTTTGGATATGAATTATCTTTCTTTCCACATGCATTTGAAAAGAATGTGTTTTGCTGTTGTTGGGTGGTATTTTATAAATCTTAATTCCATCTGGTTGGTTGATAGTGTTGTTCAGTTGTCTATATCCTTGCCCATTCTCTCTACTAGTTCTACTTGTTACTGATAGAAGAATGTAGAAGTCTCTGATTATAATTGTGAATTTGTGTATATCTCTTCATTTTTTTGCTTGTATTTTGAAGCACTGTTGTTTGGTGAATAGACATGTAGGATGGTTATTTTCTTGGTGAGTTTACTCTTTCATTACTACAGAATATTCTTCATTATTGGTAGTATTTTCTTTGTCCAAAGTCTATTTTGTCTTAGGTTACTATAGCCACGCCAGGTTTATTTTGATTAGCATTTACGTAGTATATCTATTCTTTTACTTTTAATCTTTCTGTATGTATCCTTATATTTAAAGTGAGTTTCTTGGAGTCAGTTGGATCTTGTTTAAATCTTATGGAGAATGTTGGTAGCCTAACCTAGTTACGTTCAGGCCCCAAATTCCAACCAGGATTCTCAGGAATCATTTGACAGTGATTGCAATGTCAGTTTCATTTTTAAAGCCAGTATGTGTGCCACTCAGTGACCAGCTGGGACTTGGGCAGTGTTCTATTTGTTAGTTCAGTTCTCAGAGTCTTTCGTATGCTGCATGGAATCAGGTCTATACCTTTTTTGCTTGGGCTGAGCCCATGAGTTCATAAACAGCTTTATGGGGTTGCTCTCCTGAGTTTCTCCATCTCTTTATTCTTCCTAGTACTTTCTGGTTATCTGGTGCTCCTCTTTTCGTTCTCCAGCCAGAAGTTTGGGGCACTAGTTAGCCTAGTGACATTATACACAGTGTTCTGCTGTATACTTCCATATCCAGGACCAAGCAGTATGAGAACAGAGAAAGGAGAAAAACAGTGGGAGTTAGTCTTACCCTCTTAGAACCACAGCTTCACCAAATACAGAAGAAGATCCTTTCTTTAGAATTTTAGCTTCTAATGATTCCCATTACCACCGGTGTTGCTGCTGCTGCCTTTACTGCCATCACTGTAGAACTGCCTGGGAGTTGGGGTGAGAGAATGGAGAAAAAAAAAGAAAAAATGAGGGATTTTCACATTCCATGTCTGAGCATTAGGAGTTTTCTTTACCACTTTGAGCCAGAACAAGAGAACTTCTCTTGGAGCTCTGTGTACACCAGTACTCACTGCTAGGTTTTTTGATGTGTTGAACTCAGGCTATAGGATACTAGAGGGAAAAAAAGGATAACTTTGAATTCTTGTCTTCCTCAAACTGCCTGCTAATAATGGCTTCTCACAATCCTCAAATACTACTTCATGCATTCAGTCTAGGTGTTTTTTTTGTTTGTTTGTTTTGGTTTTTTTGCCATACGCGGGCCTCTCACTGTTGTGGCCTCTCCCGTTGCGGAACACAGGCTCTGGACGCGCAGGCCCAGCGACCGTGGCTCACGGGCCTAGCCACTCCGCGGCATGTGGGACCTTCCCGGACCGGGGCACGAACCCATGTCCCCTGCATCAGCAGGCAGACTCTCAACCACTGCGCCACCAGGGAAGCCCCAGTCTAGGCTTTAAGGCTTTCAGTAGGAGAGATAGAGTGAAGTATTACTCTCCAGAACTAACCCTGATCATTTTTTTAAACCTATTTATATTTTAAATGGTTCTTGTAAGCAGCATATCGTTGGGTCTTGCTTTTTTTAAAAAATTCTTATTAGTCATCCATTTTATACACATCAGTGTATACATGTCAATCCCAATCTCCCAAATCATCACACCATCACCACCACCCCCCGCCACTTTCCCCTCTTGGTGTCCGTACGTTTGTTCTCTACATCTTTGTCTCAATTTCTGCCCTGCAAACCGGTTCATCTGTACCATTTTTCTAGGTTCCACATATATGCGTTAATATGCGATATTTGTTTTTCTCTATCTGACTTACTTCACTCCGTATTATAGTCTCTAGGTCCATCCACATCTCTACAAATGACCCAACTTCGTTGCTTTTTATGGCTGAGTAATATTCCATTGTATATATGTACTACATCTTCTTTATCCATTCATCGTCGATGGGCGTTGAGGTTGCTCCCATAACCTGTCCATTGTAAATACTGCTGCAATGAACATTGGGGTGCATGTGTCATTTTGAATTATGGTTTTCTGTGGGTATATGCCCAGTAGTGGGATTGCTGGATCATATGGTAATTCTATTTTTAGATTTTTTTAGGAACCTCCATACTGTTCTCCATAGTGGCTGTATCAATTTACATTCCCATCAACAGTGCAGGAGGGTTCCCTTTTCTCCACACCCTCTCCAGCATTTGTTGTTTGTAGATTTTCTGATGATGCCGATTCTAACTGGTGTGAAGTGATACCTCATTGTAGTTTTGATTTGCATTTCTCTAATAATTAGTGATGTTGAGCAGCTTTTCATGTGCTTCTTGGCCATCTGTATGTCTTCTTTAGAGAAATGTCTATTTAGGTCTTCTTCCCATTTTTGGATTGGGTTGTTTTTTTTAATATTGAGCTGCATGACCTGTTTATATATTTTGGAGATTAATCCTTTGTCCGTTGATTCGTTTGCAAATATTTTCTCCCATCCTGAGTGGTGTCTTTTCATCTTGTTTATGGTTTGCTGTGCAAAAGCTTTTAAGTTTCATTAGGTCCCATTTGTTTATTTTTGTTTTTATTTCCATTACTCTAGGAGGTGGATCAAAAAATATCTTGCTGTGATTTATGTCAAAGAGTGTTCTTCCTATGTTTTCCTCTAAGAGTTTTTTAGTGTCCGGTTTTACATTTAGGTCTCTAATCCGTTTTGAGTTTATTTTTGTATATGGTGTTAGGGAGTGTTCTAATTTCATTCTTTTACATGTAGCTGTTCAGTTTCCCAGCACCACTTATTAAAGAGACTGTCTTTTGTCCATTGTATATCCTTGCCTCCTTTGTCATAGATTAGTTGACCATAGGTGTGTGGGTTTATCTCTGGGCTTTCTATCTTGTTCCATTGATCTATGTTTCTGTTTTTGTGCCAGTACCATATTGTCTTGATTACTGTAGCTTTGTAGTATAGTCTGAAGTCAGGGAGCCTGATTCCTCCAGCTCCATTTTTTCCCCTGAAGACTGCTTTGGCTATTCGGGGTCTTTTGTGTCTCCATACAAATTTTAAGGATTTTTTGTTCTAGTTCTGTAAAAAATGCCATTGGTAATTTGATAGGGATTGCATTGAATCTGTAGATTGCTTTGGGTAGTATAGTCATTTTCACAATATTGATTCTTCCAATCCACGAACATGGTATATCTCTCCATCTGTTGGTATCATCTTTAATTTCTTTCATCAGTGTCTTATAGTTTTCTGAGTATAGGTCTTTTACCTCCTTAGGTAGGTTTATTCCTAGGTATTTTATTCTTTTTGTTACAATGGTGAATGGGAGTGTTTCCTTAGTTCCTCTTTCTGATCTTTCTTTGTTAGTGTATAGGAATGCAAGAGACTTCTGTGCATTAATTTTGTATTCTGCTACTTTACCAAAATCATTGATTAGCTCTAGTAGTTTTCTGTTAGCATCTTGAGGATTCTCTATGTATAGTATCATGGCATCTGCAAACAGTGACAGTTTTACTCCTTCTTTTCCAATTTGTATTCCTTTTCTTTTTCTTCTCTGATTGCTGTGGCTAGGACTTCCAAAACTATGTTGAATAATAGTGGCGAGAGTGGACACCCTTGTCTTGTTCCTGAACTAAGAGGAAATGCTTTCAGTTTTTCACCATTGAGAATGATGTTTGCTGTGGATTTGTCATATATGGCCTTTATTATGTTGGGGTAGTTTCCCTCCATGCCCACTTTCTGGAGAGTTTTTATCATAAATGAGTGTTGACTTTTGTCAAAAGCTTTTACTGCATGTATTGGGATGATCATATGGTTTTTATTCTTCAATTTGTTAATATGGTGTATCACATTGCTTGATTTGCGTATATTGAAGAATCCTTGCATCACTGGGATAAATCCCACTTGATGATGGTGTATGATCCTTTTAATGTGTTGTTGGATTCTGTTTGCTAGTATTTTGTTGAGGATTTTGCATCTATATTCATCTGTGATATTGGTCTGTAATTTCCTTTTTTTGTAGTATCATTGTCTGGTTTTGGTATCAGGGTGATGGTGGCCTCATAGAATGAGTTTGGGAGTGTACCTTCCTCTGCAATTTTTTGGAAGAGTTTGAGAAGGATTGGTGTTAGCTCTTCTCTAAATGTTTTTAGAATTCACCTGTGAAGCCATCTGGTCCTGGACTTTTGTTTGTTGGAAGATTTTTAATCACAGTTTCAATTTCATTACTTGTGATTGGTCTGTTCATATTTTATATTTCTTCCTCGTTCAGTCTTGGAAGGTTATACCTTTCTAAGAATTTGTCCATTTCTTCCAGGTTGTCCATTTTATTGGCATAGAGTTGCTTGTAGCAGTCTCTTATGATGCTTTGTATTTCTGCGGTGTCTGTTGTAAGTTCCCCTTTTTCATTACTAATTTTATTGATTTGAGCCATCTCCCTCTTTTTCTCGGTGAGTCTGGGTAATGGTTTATCAATTTTGTTTATCTTCTCAAAGAACCAGCTTTTAGTTTTACTGATGTTTGCTATTGTTTTCTTTTTTTCTGTTTCATTTAGTTCTGATCTGATCTTTATGATTTCTTTCCTTCTACTGACTTTGGGTTTTGTTTGTTCTTCTTTTCTAGTTCCTTTAGGTGTAAGGTTAGATTGTTTATTTGAGATTTTTCTTGTTTTTTGATTTAGGCTTGTATAGCTATAAACTTACCTGATAGAACTGCCTCCCATACGTTTTGGATTGTCATGTTTTCATCGTCATTTGTCTGTAGGTATGTTTTGATTTCCTCTTTGATTTCTTCAGTGATCTCTTGGTTATTTAGTAACGTATTGTTTAGCCTCCATGTGTGTATGTTTTTTACGTTTTTTTCCCTGTAATTGATTTCCAAACTCAGCGTTGTGGTCGGAAAAGATGCTTGATATGATTTCAATTTTTTTAAATTTACTGAGGCTTGATTCGTGACCCAAGATGTGATCTATCCGGGAGAATGTTTCATGCACACTTGAGGAGAAAGTGTAATCTGCTGTTTTTGGGTTGCATGTCCTATAAATATCAATTAAATCTGTCTGGTCTATTGTGTCATTTAAAGCTTGTGTTTCCTTATTAATTTTCTGTTTGGATGATCTGTCTATTGGTGTAAGTGAGGTGTTAAATTCCCCCACTATTATTGTGTTACTGTCGATTTCCTCTTTTATAGCTGTTAGCAGTTGCCTTATGTATTGAGGTGCTCCTGTGTTGGGTGCATATATATTTATAATTGTTAGATCTTCTTCTAGGATTGATCCCTTGATCATTATGTAGTGTCCTTCCTGGTCTCTTGTAACATTCTTTATTTTAAAGTCTATTTTATCTGATATGCGTATTGCTACTCCAGCTTTCTTTTTATTTCCATTTGCATGGAATATCTTTTTCCATCCCCTCACTTTCAGTCTGTATGTGTCCCTAGGTCTGAAGTGGGTCTCTTGTAGATAGCATATATATGGGTCTTGTTTTTGTATCCATTCAACAAGCCTGTGTCTTTTGGTTGGAGCTTTTAATCCATTCACGTTTAAGGTAATTATCAATATGTATGTTCCTGTTACCATTTTCTTAATTGTTTTGGGTTTGGTTTTGTAGGTCCTTTTCTTCTCTTGTGTTTCCCACTTAGAGGAGTTCATTTAGCATTTGTTGTAGAGCAGGTTTGGTGGTGCTGAATTCTCTTAGCTTTTGTTTGTTTGTAAAACTTTTGATTTCTCCATGGAATCTGAATGACATTCTTGCCGGGTAGAGTAGTCTTGGTGGTAGGTTCTTCCCTTTCATCACTTTAAGTTATCATGCCACTCCCTTCTGGCTTGTAGAGTTTCTGCTGAGAAATCAGCTGTTAACCTTAAGGGAGTTCCCTTGTATTTTATTTGTTGTTTTTCTCCTGCTGCTTTCAATAATTTTTCTTTGTCTTTAATTTTTGCCAATTTGATTACTATGTGTCTTGGCGTGTTTCTCCTTGGGTTTATCCTGTATGGGACTCTCTGCACTACCTGGACTTGGGTGGCTATTTTCTTTCCCATGTTAGGGAAGTTTTCAACTATAATCTCTTCAGATATTTTCTTGGGTCCTTTCTCTCTCTTCTCCTTCTGGGACCTCTATAATGCGAATGTTGTTGCATTTAATGTTGTCCCAGAGGTCTCTTAGGCTGTCTCATGTCTTTTCATTCTTTTTTCTTTATTCCGTTCCACAGCAGTGAATTCCACCCTTCTGTCTTCCAGGTCACTTATCCGTTCTTCTGCCTCAGTTAGTCTGCTATTGATTCCTTCTAGTGTAATTTTCATTTCAGTTATTGTATTGTTCATCTCTGTTTGTTGTTTAATTCTTCTAGGTCTTTGTTAAACATTTCTTGCATGTTCTCAGTGTTTGCCTCCATTCTTCTTCCGAGGTCCTGCATCATCTTCACTGTCATTATTCTGGATTCTTTTTCTGGAAGGTTGCCTATCTCCACTTCATTTAGCTGTTTTTCTGTGGTTTTATCTTGTTCCTTCATCTGGTACATAGGCTTCTGCCTTTTCATCTTGTCTGTATTTCTGTGAATGTGGTTTTTGTTCCACAGGCTGCAGGATTGTAGTTCTTGCTTCTACTATCTGCCCTCTGGTGGATGAGGCTATCTAAGAGGCTTGTGCAAGTTTCCTGATGGGAGGGACTGGTGGTGGGTAGAGCTGGCTGTTGCTCTGGTGGGCAGAGCTCAGTAAAACTTTAATCCACTTGACTGCTGATGGGTGGGGCTGGGTTCCCTCTCTGTTTTTTGTTTGGCCTGAGGCGGCCCAACACTGAGCCTACCCAGGCTCTTTGGTGGGGCTAATGGCGGACTCTGGGAGGGCTCACGCCAGAGAGTACTTCCCAGAACTTCTGCTTCCAGTGTCCTTGTCCTCACGGTGAGACAGAGCCACCCCCCACCTCTTCAGGAGACCCTCCAACACTAGCTGGTAGATCTGGTTCAGTCTCCCCTGGGGTCACTGTTCCTTCCCTTGGGTCCCGATGCACACACTACTTTCTGTGTGCCCTGCAAGAGTGGAGTCTCTGTTTCCCCCAGTCCTGTGGATTTGCAATCAAATCCTGCTAGCCTTCAAAGTCTGGTTCTCTAGGAATTCTTCCTCCCGTTGTTGGACCCCCAGGTTTGGAAGCCTGATGTGGGGCTCAGAACCTTCACTCCAGTAGGTGGACTTCTGTTGTATAAGTGTTCTCCCAGTTTGTGAGTCACCTACCCAGCAGTTATGGGATTTGATTTTATTGTGATTGTGCCTCTCCTACCGTCTCGTTGTGGCTTCTCCTTTGTCTTTGGATGTGGGGTATCTTTTTTTGGTGAGTTCCAATGTCTTCCTGTAGATGATTGTTCAGCAGTTAGTTGTGATTCTGGTGTTCTCGCAAGATGGAGTGAGAGCACGTCCTTCTACTCCTCCGTCCTGAACCAATCTGTGTCTTGCTTTTTAATCCATCCTGATAATCTCTTCCTTTTTATTGAAATGTTTAGACCATTTTTGAAGATCATTGGTGTGGCTGTGATTAAATGTATCAAATACTATTTGTTTTCTCCTTGTCTCATCTGTATTTTGTTCTCTCTTTCTTAGTTTTCAGGCTTCTTTTTGGTTTGAGTATCTTTTATGATTTCATTTTGTCTTTTTTGTTGGCATATTAGCTATAACTCTTTTTGTGCTTGTTTGAGGATGTATAGTGTATACCAAGAGTCAGCAAGTTTTTCTGTAAAGATCCAGGTAGTAAATATATTTCTGTAAAGGCCCAGGCAGACTGTAGTATCACTGTCACAACTATTTGACACTGTCATTGTTGCACAGAAGCAGCCAGAGACAATATGTAAATGAATGACTGTGGCTGTATTACAATAAAACTTTATTTACAAAAACAGGTGGCAGGGCAGATTAGGTCTGTGAGCTGTAGTTTGCCAGCGTATGGTTATACTTTTAATTTAACACAATCTACATTCAAGTAGTACTAAACTTCATCACTTATAGTATTAGAACCTTACCACAGTACACTTCCATTTCTCCCCTACCAGCCTTTGTGCTATTGTTTTCATACGATTTACTTTTACATACGATATAAACTTTATAATACGTTGTTATTATTTTTTCTTTGAACAGTCAATTATATTTTCAGGAGATTTAAATAAAAAATTAAGTCTTTGGTTTATCTACATTGTTACAGTTTCCAGTATGCTTCATTTTTTGTATGTAAATGCAGGTTTCCATCTGATGTAATTTTCCTTCTGCCTGCAGAACTTCATTTAAAATTACTGCTGTTGATGAATTCTTTCAGCTTTTGTAAGTCTGAAAAAGTATTTCACTTTTATTTTTGAAAGATATTTTTGTTGGGTAAATAATTCTAAGTTTATTTATTTTTACTTTCAGTACTCTAAAGATGTTTCTTCATTCTCTTCTGGCGTGTACTCTTTCTGTCAAGAAATCTATGCTCATCCTTTTCTTTGTTCCTCTGGGTCTCATTAAGATTCTTTCTCTCTTTCTTTCTTTTTATAAAAATAACAGCTTTCTTGAGATATAATTCAAATGTCATAAAAGTTACCTTTTTATCAATAAAAAGTATATAATTTAGTGGCCTTTAGTATATTCACAAAGATGCACAACTATCACTGTGAATTTTATTTGTTTATTTGCTTTTTTATTTTTATTTATTTTTGGCTGTTTTCGGTCTTTGTTGCTGTGCGCAGGCTTTCTCTAGTTGCAGCGAGTGGGGGCTACTCCTAGCTGTAGGGCTTCTCATTGTGGTGGCTTCTCTTGTTGCAGAGCATGGGCTCTATGTCCGCAGGCTTCAGTAGTTGTGGTGTGCAGGCTTGGTAGTTGTGGCACACGGGCTTACTTGCTCTGTGGCATGTGCGATCTTCCTGGGCCAGGGCTCAAACCCATGTCCCCTGCATTGGCAGGTGGATTCTTAACCACTGCGCCACCAGGGCAGTCCCACCATTAATTTTATAACATTTTCATCATCCAAAAGAGAAACTCTGTGCTTATTAGCAGTTACTCCCAATACTTCCCCTCAGGCAACCACTGATCTAATATGTGTCTCTGTGGATTTGCCTTTTCTAGGCATGTCATATATATGGAATGATACAATATGTGGTTTTTTGTGACTGATTTCTTTAAGCTGGAACACTGTTTCCAAGGTTCATTCATTTTGTAGCAGAACTTCACTTCTTTTCATTGCCAAATAATGTTCCATTATATGGATTTATCACATTTGTTTATCCACTCATCAGTTGATGGACATTTAACTTGTATCTGTTTCTTGGCTTTTATGAATAATGCTCATATAAAAGTTTTTGGTGGGAATGTAAATTGATACAGCCACTATGGAGAACAGTATGGAGGTTCCTTAAAAAACTAAAAATAGAACTACCATACGACCCAGCAATCCCACTACTGGGCATATACCCTGAGAAAACCCTAATTCAAAAAGAGTCATGTACCAAAATGTTCATTGCAGCTCTATTTACAATAGCCAGGACATGGAAGCAACCTAAGTGTCCATCAACAGATGAATGGATAAAGAAGATGTGGCACATATATACAATGGAATATTACTCAGCCATAAAAAGAAACGAAATTGAGTTGTTTGTAGTGAGGTGGATGGACCTAGAGTCTGTCATACAGAGTGAAGTAAGTCAGGAAGAGAAAAACAAATACCGTATGCTAACACATATATATGGAATCTAAGGAAAAAAAAGAAAAGGGCATGAAGAACCTAGGGGTAAGACGGGAATAAAGACACAGACCTACTAGAGCATGGACTTGAGGATATGGGGAGGGGGAAGGGTAAACTGTGACAAAGTGAGAGAGTGGCATGGACATATATACACTACCAAACGTAAAATAGCTAGCTAGCGGGAAGTAGCCGCATAGCACAGGGAGATCAGCTAGGTGGTTTGTGACCACCTAGAGGGGTGGGATAGGGAAGGTGGGAGGGAGGGAGACGCAAGAGGGAAGAGATATGGGAACATATGTATGTGTATAACTGATTCACTTTTGTTATAAAGCAGAAACTAACACGCCATTGTAAAGCAGTTATACTCCAATAAAGATGTTAAAAAAAAAGTTTTTGTGTTAACATGGTTTTTAAAAAATTAATTAATTAATTATTTTTGACTGTGTTGGGTCTTCATTGCTGTGCGCAGGCTTTTTCTAGTTTTGGTGAGCAAGGGCTACTCTTCATTGTGGTGGGCAGGCTTCTCATTGCATGGCTTTTCTTTTTGCAGAGCACGGGCTCTAGGCGTGCAGGTTTCAGTAGTTGTGGGCACGGGCTTAGTTGTTCCACAGCATGTGGGATCTTCCTGGACCAGGGCTCGAACCCGTGTCCCCTGCGTTGGGAGGCAGATTCTTAACCACTGTGCCACCAGGCAAGTCCCTTAACATATGTTTTTATTTCTCTTGGGTAGATACCTAGGAGTGGAATTGCTGGGTCAGTATGGTAACTCTATGTTTAACATTTTCAGAAACTGCCTGTTTCTGGAACTTAACTGCACTATTTTATGTTTCCTTCAGCGTTCCCGTTTCTCCACATGCTTGTCATCACTTACTGTTGGCTCTCTTTTAATTTTAGTCATCCTAGTAGGGGTGAAAGTGGTATCTTATTGTGATTTTGATGTGCATTTTTCCAATGGCTAATGATCTTTAACATCTTTTTTTTTGTTGTTGTTGTTGGCGGTACGCGGGCCTCTCACTGTTGCAGCCTCTCCCGTTGCGGAGCACAGGCTCCGACGCACAGGCCCAGCGGCCATGGCTCACGGGCCCAGCCGCTCCGTGGCACGTGGGATCTTCCCGGACCGGGGCACAAACCCGTGTCCCCTGAATCGGCAGGTGGACTCTCAACCACTGCACCACCAGGGAAGCCCTCTTGAACATCTTTTCATGTGCTAATTAAATATTTGTATATCTTCTTTGGAGAAACATCTAGTCACATCTTTTGCCCATTTTTAACATTGAGTTGTCTTTTTATTGTTGAGCTGTAAGAGTTCTTTATATATTCTGTGTACCAGTCCTTTATCCCTTATATGATTTACAAAAAATTCTCCCATTCTGTGTGTTGCCTTTTTATTTTCTTAATAGTATGCTTTGAAGCCAAGAAGGTTTTAATTTTGTTGAAGTCCATTTACCTATTCTTTCTTTTGTTGCTTTTGTTCTTTGTGTCATACATGTCTAAGAAAACATTGCCTAACCCACGGTCACAGAGACTTACTCCCATGTTTTCCTTTAAGAATGTTGTAGTTTTACAGACTCAAAGACATAGAAAACAAATTTATGGTTACCAAAGGGGGAAGGGGGAGAGTTAAATTAGAAGTATGGGATTAACAGATAAAAACTACTCTACATAAAATAGGTAAGCAATAAGGTTTTACTGTATAGCACAGGGAACTATATTCAATATCTTGTAATAACCTATAATGGAAAATAATCTGAAAAAAATAAGTTACTGAATCACATTGCTATACACCTGAAACTAACAGAATATTATAAATCAACTATACTTCAATTTAAAAAAAGGATGTTTTAGTTTTGGCTCTTGCTTTTAAGTATATGGTCTACTTTGAATTCCTTTTGGTGTATGGTATGAGGGCATAGTTCAACTTCATTCTTTTGCATGTGGATATCCAGTTTTCCCAGTGCCATTTGTAAAAAAGACTTTTTTTTCTACATTGAATGGTCTTAGCAGCCTTGTTGAAAACCAATTTACCATAAATGTAAGGGTTTATTTCTATGCTCTCAACTATATTCCATATCTATCTATCTATCTATCTATCTATCTATCTATCTATCTATCTCTTTATGCTAATATCATACTGTCTTGATTACTGTAGCCAAATAGTAAATTTTGAAATTGAGAAGTATGTGTTCTCCAATTTTTTTTTTCTTAAGATTGTATTGGCTATTGGGGGTGCTTTGAATTTCTGTATGAATTTTAGAATTAGTTAATTTCTCCAAAAACGACAGCTGGGATTTGGCAGGGATTGTGATGACTGTGTGGATCAATTTGGGTAGTATTGCCATCTGAACAATACAAGACATAAGCAAAAATCCATTTATGGTGCCTTTTATATTTACCTAGGCAGTTACCTTTATCAGTGTTCTTTATCTTTGTGATCATTTGAATTAATGTCTAGTGTCCTTTCATTTCAGTCTGAAGGACTTCCTTTACTATGTCTTATAGGGCAGATTTGCTAACAGTGAATTTTGGTTTTGTTTATCTGTGACTGTCTTAATTTCTCCTTTTTTTAAATGAAATTTTTATTGTGGTAAAATACACATAACAAAATCTACCATCTTAACCATTTTAAACTATACAGTTCAATGGTATTAAATATATTCATGATTTTATGCAACCATCACCACCATACATGTTCATTAAATCTTTTCGGTTTGTAAAACTGAAACTCTGTACGCATTGAACAAAGACCCCCATTTCACCCACCTCCCTAGCCCCTGGCAACCACAGTTCTACTTTTTGTCTCTATGATTTTGACTGCTGTAAGTACCTCATATAAGTGAAAATACACAGTATTTATTTTTTTATGACTCATTTTACTTAGCATTATGTCCTCAAGGCTCATCCATGTTGTAGCACATTGCAGTCTTTCCTTCTTTTTAAAAGTTGAATAATATTCCATTGTGTGTGTGTATGTATGTGTGTGGGTGTGTGTGTATATATATATATGTACATATATAATACAATATAATATAATATATATGGACACACACCACATTTTGCTTATCTATTTATTGGTCGGTAGACACTTGGGGTGCTTCCATGTTTTAGCTGTTGTGAATAATGCTGCTATGAACATGGATATACAGATACCACTTTGAGAAGTGTAATTGCTGAATAATACGGTAATTTTTTGTTGTCTATAAGACACTCATTTGAGATAGTTGATATATAATATTGTATTAGTTTTAGATTTATAACATAATGATTTGAAATATGTATGTATTGCCAAATTAGTAACTAGAATAATTTGTTAAAATCCATCACCACAGATAGTTACAAATTTTTTTTCTTGTGATGAGAACTTTTACTCTCTTAGCAGCTTTCAAATGTACAATACAATTTTGTTAACTATGGTTACCATGCTATACATTACATTCCCAGGACTTATTTATCTTATAACTGGAAGTTTATACCCTTTGACCACCTTCACCCATTTCACCCATTCCCCTTACCCCCTGCCTCTGGCAACCACCAATCTGGTCTCTGTATCTTTGAGATTTGGTTTCTTTTAGATTACACATATAATCATACAATATTTGTTTTCCCCTGAGTTATTTACCTAGCATAATGCCCTCAAGCTCCATCCATGTTGTCGCAAATGGCAGGATTTCCTCCTTTTTATAACTGAATAATGTTCCATTGTGTGTGTGTGTGTGTGTGTGTGTGTGTGTGTATCACATCTTTATCCATTCCTCCATTAACGGACACTTAGTTATATCAATGTGTTGGCTATTGTAAGTAGTGCTGCAGTGAACATGGGAGCTATCTTTGAGATAGTGGTTTCATCTTCTTTGGATGTATACCCAGAAGTGGAATAGCTGGATTGTATGGTAGTTCTATTTTAAACTTTTTGAGGAACTTCTCTACTGTTTTCCATGGCGGCTGCACCAATTTACATTCCCACCGGCAGTGCACAAGGGTTCCTTTTTCTCTGCATCCTCACCAACACTTGTTATTTCCTGTCTCTTTGTTAATAGCCATTCTAACAGGTCTCATTGTGGTTTTGATTTGTATTTCCCTGATGATTAGTGATATTGAGCACCATTTCATGTACCTGTTGTCTGTTTGTGTGTCTTTGGAAAAATGTCTATAAAGAGCCCTTGCCCATTTTTTAATCAGATTGAATTTTTCCTCTTGAGTTCTTAATATGTTTTGGGTATTAACCAGATATAAACAATTGCCTTAATCAATTGTTTTATTATGTATTATAGAATAGTTATTTTTCTAAGTCCATCATTCCTTCTACATTTATCAGCTGGCATTCTGCAAAGAGAATGTTTCCTGATAAGTGCTGGATAGTTCCTACTAAAACATCATTGTTACTGCTAATTTTTTCCCCTTTAATTAAAAAGTTCAGATAAGGACTTGGTGTAATAGTTACCTCCAGTGGTGGCAAATGAGGTTTTTCTTTTTTTTAAAGTATCTCTATGGATGCATAGGTTTTGTTTTTTGTTTTTTTTTAATAGATATTTATTGGAGTTTAATTGCTTCACAATACTGTGGTAGTTTCTGTTGCACAGCGAAGCGAATCAGCCATATGCATACACATGTCCCCATATCCCCTCCCTCTTGAGCCTCCCTCCCATTCTCCCTATCCCACCCCTCTAGGTCATCGCAAAGCACCCAGCCAATCTCCCTGTGCTACGCTGCTGCTTCCCACCAGCCAACTATTTTATATTCGGTAGTGTATATATGTTGATGCTACTCTCATTCGCCCCACCTTCACCCTCCCATCCCATGTCCTCAAGTCCATTTTCTGTGTCTACCTCTTTATTCCTGCCCTGCAACTAGGTTCCTCAGTACTTTTTTTTTTTTTTAGATTCCATATATATGCTTTAGCATACAGTATTTGTTTTTCTCTTTCTGACTTACTTCACTCTGTGTGACAGATTCTAGGTCCAGCCACCTCACTACAAATAATTCAGTTTCGTTTCTTTTTATGGCTGAGTAATATTCCATTGTATATATGTGCCACATCTTCTTTATCCATTCATCTGTTGATGGACATTTAGGTTGGCTCCATGTCCTGGCTATTGTAAATAGTGCTGCAGTGAACATTGGGGTACATGTCTCTTTTTGAATTATGATTTTCTCAGGGTATATGCCCAGTAGTGGGATTGCTGGGTCATATGGTAGTTCTATTTTTAGTTTTTTAAGGAACCTCCATACTGTTCTCCATAGTGGTTGTATCAATTTACATTCCCATCAACAGTGCACGAGGGTTCCCTTTTCACCACACCGTTTCCAGCATTTATTGTTTCTAGAATTTTTGATAATGGCCATTCTAACTGGTGTGAGGTGATATCTCATTGTAGTTTTGATTTGCATTTCTCTAATAATTAGTGATGTTGAGCATCTTTTCATGTGCCTCTTGGCCATCTGTATGTCCTCCTTGGTGAAATGTCTATTTAGTTCTTCGGCCCATTTTTTAACTGGATTGTTTGCTTTTTTGATATTGAGCTCCAAGAGTAGTTTGTATATTTTGGAGATTAATCCTTTGTCTGTTGTTTCATTTGCAAATATTTTCTCCCATTCTGAGGGTTGTCTTTTTGTCTTGTTTATGGTTTCATTAAGTCCCATTTGTTTATTTTTGTTTTCTTTTCCATTACTCTAGGAGGTGGGTCAAAAAAGATCTTGTTGTGGTTTATGTCAGAGAGTGTTTTTCCTACGTTTTCCTGTAACAGTTTTATAGGGTCTCGTCTTACATTTAAGTCTTTAAGCCATTTGGAGTTTATTTTTGTGTATGGTGTCAGATAGTGTTCTAATTTCATTCTTTTATATGTAGCTGTCCAGTTTTCCCAGCACCATTTATTGAAAGGCTGGCTTTTCTCATTTCTATGTTCTTGCCTCCTTTGTCGTAAATTAGGTGCCCATATGTGTGTGGGTTTATCTATGGGCATTCTATCTTGTACCATTGATCTATATTTCTGTTTTTGTGCTGGTATCATACTGTCTTGATTACTGTAGCTTTGTGGTATAGTTTGAAGTCAGGGAGCTTGATTCCTCCAACTCGGTTTTTCTTTCTCAAGATTGCTTTGGCTATTCGGGGTCTTTTGTGTTTCCCTAAGATTTTAAAAATTTTTCGTTCTAATTCTGTGAAGAATGCCATTGGTAGTTTGATAGGGATTGCACTGAATCTATAGATTGCTTTGGATAGTATGCTCATTTTCACAATGTTGATTCTTCCAATCTAAGAACATGTTATATCTCTCCATCTGTTTGTATCATCTTTAATTTCTTTCATCAGTGTCTTATAGTTTTCTGCATACAGGTGTTTTGTCTCCTTAGGTAGGTTTATTCCTAGGTATTTTATTCTTTTTGTTGCAATGGTAAATGGGGATGTTTCCTTAATTTTTCTGATTTTTCGTTGTTGGTGTATAGGAATGCAAGAGATTTCTATGCATTAATTTTGTATCCTGTAACTTTACCAAATTCATTGATTAGCTCTAGTAGTTTTCTGGTGGCATCTTTAGGATTTTCTATGTATAGTATCATGTCATCTGCAAACAGTGACAGTTTTACTTCTTCTTTTCCAATTTGTATTCCTTTTATTTCTTTTTCTTCTCTGATTGCTGTGGCTAGGACTTCCAAAACTATGTTGAATAAGGGTGGTGAGAGTGGACATCCTTGTCTTGTTCCTGATCTTAGTGGAAATGCTTTCAGTTTTTCAGCATTGAGTATGATGCTTGATGTGGGTTTGTCATATATGGCCTTTTTTATGTTGAGGTAGGTTCCCTCTATGCCCATTTTCTGGAGAGTTTTTATCATAAATGGGTGTTGAATTTTGTCAAAAGATTTTTCTGCATCAGTTTAGATGATCATATGGTTTTTATTCCTTCATTTGTTAATGTGGTGTATCACATTGATTGATTTGCATATATTGAAGAATCCTTGCATCCCTGGGACAAATCCCACTTGATCATAGTGTATGATCCTTTTAATGTGCTGTTGGATTCTGCTTGCTAGTATTTTGTTCAGGATTTTTGCATCTATGTTCATCAGTGATATTGTTCTAGAATTTTCTTTTTTTGTGGTATCTTTTTCTGATTTTGGTATCAGGGTGATGGTGGCTTCGTAGATTGAATTTGGGGGTGTTTTTCCCTCTGCAATTTTTGGAAGAGTTTGAGAAGGATGGGTGTTAGCTCTTCTCTAAATGTTTGATAGAATTCGTCTGTGAAGCCATCTGGTCCTGGACTTTTGTTTGTTGGAAGATTTTTAATTACGGTTTCAATTTCATTACTTGTGATAGTTCGTTTATATTTTCTAATTCTTCCTGGTTCAGTCTGGAAAGTTGTACCTTTCCAAGAATTTGTCCATTTCTTCGTGGTTGCCAATTTTATTGGCATTTAGTTGCTTGTAGTAGTCTCTTATGATGCTTTGTATTTCTGCAGTGTCTGTTGTCACTCCTCCTTTTTCATTTCTAATTTTATTGATTTGAGTCCTCTTCCTCTTTTTCTTGATGAGTCTGGCTAAAGGTTTATCAATTTTGTTTATCTTCTCAAAGAACCAACTTTTAATTTTATTGATCTTTGCTATTGTTTTCTTCGTTTCTGTTTCATTTATTTCTGCTCTGATCTTTACGATTTCTTTCCTTCTACTGATTTTTGGTTTTCTTTGTTCTTCTTTCTCTAGTTGTTTTAAGTGTAGGGTTAGATTGTTTATTTGAGATTTTTCTTTTTTTTTGAGGTGAGAGTGTATTGCTATAAACTTCTGTCTTAGAACTGCTTTTGCTGCGTCCCATAGGTTTGGGTCATCATGTTTTTGTTATTTGTTTCTATGTATTTTTAAATTTCTTCTTTGATTTTTTCAGTGATCTCTTGATTATTTAGTAGGTCACTGTTTAGCCTCCATGTATTTGTGTTTTTTACAGTTTATATCCTGTAATTGATTTCCAGTCTCACAGCTGTGGTCAGAAAAGATGCTTGATACGATTTCAAGTTTCTTAAATTTTTTGAAGCTTGATTTGTTACCCAAGCTATGTTCTCTCCTGGAGAATGCTCCATGTGCACTTGAGAAGAAATTGTATTCTGCCACTTTTGGGTGGAATGTTCTATAAATATCAATTAGATCTATCTGGTCTATTGTGTCATTTAAAGGTTGTGTTTCCTTATTAATTTTCTGTCTGGATGATCTATACATTGGTGAAAGTGTGGTGTTAAAGTCCCCTACTATTATTGTGTTACTGTTGATTTCTCCTTTCATGGTTGTTGGCATTTGCCTTATGTATTGAGGTGCTCCTATGTTGGGTGCATAAACATTTAAAATTGTTATATCTTCTTGGATTGATCCTTTGATCATTATGTAGTGTCCCTCCTTATCTCTTATAACAGTCTTTATTTTAAAGTCTGTTTTATCTGATATGAATATTGCTACTCCAGCTTTCTTTTGATTTCCATTTGCATGGAATATCTTTTTCCATCTCTTCACTTTCAGTCTGTGTGTGTCCCTAGGTCTGAAGTGGGTCTCTTGTAGACAGCATATATATGGGTCTTGTTTTTGTATTCATTCAGCCAGTCTGTGTCTTTTGGTTGGGGCATTTAATCCATTTACATTCAAGGTTATTATCGATATGTATGTTCCTATTACCATTTTCTTAATTGTTTTGGGTTTGTTTTTGTGGGTCTTCTCCTTCTCTTGTGTCTCCCACTTAAAGAAGTTTCTTTAGTATTTGTTGTAAAGCTGGTTTGGTGGTGCTGATTTCTCTTGGCTTTTGCTTGTCTGAAAAGCTTTTGATTTCTCCATCAAATCTGAATGAGATCCTTGCTGGATAGTGTAATCTTGGTTGTAGGTTTTTCTCTTTCATCACCTTAAGTATATCCTGCCACTCCCTTCTGGGCTGCAGAGTTTCCACTGAAAAATCAGCTGATAACCTTATCGGGATTCCTTTGTATGTTATTTTTTTGTTTTTCCCATGCTGTTTTTAATATTTTTTCTTTGAATTTAATTTTTGTTAATTTGATTAATATGTGTCTTGGTGCATTTTTCCTAGGGTTTATCCTGGACTTGGGTGACTATTTACTTTCCCATGTTAGGGAAGTTTTCAACTATAATCTCTTCAAATATTTTCTCAGAGCCTTTCTTTTTCTCTTCTTCTTCTGGGACCCCTATAATTCGAATGTTGGTGTGTTTAATGTTGTCCCAAAAGTCTCTGAGATTGTCTTCAATTCTTTTTTCTTTATTCTGCTCTTCAGCAGCTATTTTGACCATTTTGTCTTCCAGCTCACTTATTCATTTTTCTGCCTCAGTTATTCTGTTAGTGATTCCTTCTAGTGTATTTTTCATTTCAGTTATTGTGGTGTTCATCTCTGTTTGTTCTTTAGTTCTTCTAGATCTTTGTTAAACATTTCTTGTATTTTCTCAATTTGTGCCTCCATTCTATTTCCAAGATGATCATCTTTACTATTGTTACTCTGAATTCTTTTTCAGGTAGGTTGCCTATTTCCTCTTCATTTATGTGGTCTTGTAGGTTTTTACCTTGCTCCTTCATCTGTGACCTTTTTTTGCCATCTCATTTTTTTTTTTTTTATGAGTGGAATTGTGTTCCTGTCTTACTCGTTGTTTGGCCTGAGGCTTCCAACACTGGGGTTTGTAGCCTATTGGGTAGAGCTGGGTCTTGGTGCTGAGATGAGGAACTCTGTGAGACCTCACTCCGATGAATATTCCCTGGGGTCTGAGGTTCTCTGTTAGTCCAGTGGTTCGGACTCAGAGCTCCCACCACAGGAGCTTGAGTCCGATCCCAGTCTCGTGAACCAAGATCCCTCAAGCTGCCTGGGGTGGCAAAAATAAATAAATTTAAAAAATAACAAAGTAAAAAATAAAATTACACTAGGAAACTAATAGGTAAGTTAGGAAGAATATAAAAATGAAAATATAGATGAATCAACAACTGGAAGGTACATCAGTACCACAATAGTGAAAAAGAAGAGCAGGGAAAAGAAAGAAAAGGTGGGGGGAAGGCCTTGACTGTGGAGGGTGGGGCCTAAATAAGGGAAAGGTTTGGGTGGTGGGCGGGGCCAATGCTCAGGAACCACAGGGCTGGAAAAGTCCCTCGGGGCTGTGGGGGGTGGAGCTTAGGCTCAAGAAACAGAAGGGGCCCCGGCGTGCCCCCCATCCCTGGTCTCAGAGTGCAGGAGACCTCACCTGGGAGCCCAGCAGGCTTCCTGGGCTCAAGTGGGCAGGGCAGTCGTCCTCTGCTCCTCTCCCACTCCTCCTGGATGGCCCCTACTGCCTGCCACTCATGATCTCCCCCCCCAGGACCCACACAGTCTGGAGGGTCTTTGGAGGGCAGGGGATCAGCCTGGGAGCTCAGCAGGCTCCCTGAGCCCGAGTGGGCGGGGCAGTTGCGCTCCGCTCCTTTCCCGCTGTTCCCAGAGAGTCCCTCCTGCCTGCCTCTCCTGATTTCCCTGGCCTCAGAGGTGCCAATCCTGTCTGGCCTCCACTTCTCCTCCCCCCCTTGGTCCCCCTACATCCTACTGGTTCACTTTGGAGTTCCACCCGTCTCCTTGGGAGTCAGAGTCCCCCACCAGCAGCCAGCAGGCGCCCTAGCTGTGGGGAGACGCTAACTCTGCGTCTTCCCACACTGCCATATTGGCTCCGCCTCCTAGGGTTCGACGCATAGGTTTTTAAAAATATTTTACAGTCATAGTCATTTTTCTTTTTGATATTCATATTGTCCTTTATTCGGCTAATGGAAGTCCTTTCCAGCTGGCTCTCGTCTTCTTTTAACACTTGTCTTTGAGTGTCTCCTTGATTTCAGGCAATAAAAAATGACCCAGAAAAAAATTGGCACCTTCCCTGCCTAGTCCTGGAATTCACCACGGAACTCTGGTTACTTTTGGTGAGAAATGGTTTTTAGAAACAAAGATCTAGATGCTTTATATGCTTGTTGCCTCTGTGACATCATTTTTTCTAGGCCTTTTCACTACGCTGGGAAATAAGTTTTAAAATAATGAATTCACATTGATATTTCTAAATCATATTTAATATTACAGGTTTTTTCTTTAATTTCTCTAATTTTACATTTTATCTTTTTCTGTTTCACAGAAAAGCTTGGTTCTCAATAACATTAATATGTTTACTTGCTTACTTTATCTCCAGTATACATAAAGAGGTTTTAAAATTTTTGTACCAATATTACTTCTAACAATAAAGTTACTGTGTGAAGATTTCCATACAGTTATTTCTTTCTTTAATTTATATCCTACTACGGATAAATAGAAGGAATTCATGTTTAAAAGTTACTTACGTGACTTCCCTGGTGGCGCAGTGGTTAAGAATCTGCCTGCCAATGCAGGGGACATGGGTTCGAGCCCTGGTCCGGGAAGATCCCACATGCCACAGAGCAACTAAGCCCATGTGCCACAACTACTGAGCCTGTGCTCTAGAGCCCATGAGCCACAATTACTGAGCCCGCGTGCCACCACTACTGAGCCTGCGTGCCTAGAGCCTGTGCTCTGCAACAAGAGAAGCCACCGCAATGAGAAGAATGTGCACCGCAACAGAGTAGCCCCCACTCATCGCAATTAGAGAAAGCCCACGTGCAGCAACAAAGACCAACACAGCCAAAAATAATAAATAAATAGTCCTGTCTACTGTATTTAAAATGATAACTTACCTTCCAATTATTTTTTATCCCCAACCCTAATATTCTTTTTCCTTTTTTTTTCCCCTGTGTAGCACCTACGATCTTCTAACATACTGCAGTTTACTTATTCATTATTTTTATTGCCATTCTTTTCCTACTAAAGTGAAAACTCCACACAGGACAAAATATTATTTCTTTAGAAATCTTTGAAAGCATCAGAAAATACCAAGGCAGGGCTTCCCTGGTGGCGCAGTGGTTAAGAATCCACCTGCCACTGCAGGGGACATGGGTTCTAGCCGTCGCCCAGGAAGATCCCACATGCCGTGGAGCAACAAAACCTGTGTGCCACAACTACTGAGCCTGCGCTCTAGAGCCCACGAGCTACAACTACCGAGCCAGCGTGCCACAACTACTGAAGCCTGTGCGCCTAGAGCCCATGCTTCACAACAAGAGAAGCCCATGCACTGCAATGAAGAGTAGCCCCTGTTCGCCGCAGCTAGAAAAAGCCTGAGTGCAGCAACAAAGACCCAATGCAGCCAAAAGTAAATAAATAAAATAAATAAATTTTTAAAAATGTTCCATCTCAAAGGTCACCAGACAAATGCAAATTTTAAAAAAAAGAATAAATTAAAAAAAAAAGAAAAAACCAAGGCAGTGAGCATTTATGAGGTAGAAGATCTGGTAGAAGAAAGAAGCCAAGGGAGGTGAGCCCAACGTTTGGGGCCACTCAAGGTGATTGCTCTTTTCTAAAGTCAATGGCAAAGAGACTGAGAAGCTGAATAGAGTTTTCAGCGGTCTCATGGTACTAAAAGAACAAAAATTGAAGGGATGCCAAGGAGGAGAGGCCCTGGTAAACACCCCTGGCTTTTGACCTGAAGAGCTACACCCTAGGAGTAAGGGTAAACCAGAAATACACTAGTATTCTATGATCATAGAAGGCTGTGTAGGCTGTAAAGGGTGTATTAAACTGGGACTATTTTCTGATGTACGTGGCTTGGACTGGGATCGTAATAATTTGACCAAAGAGAAGAAGTCAGATTTATGTTATATGTTGGATGTGTGTTGGAGTTAAGAGCAGAAAGGAATTATTATAGTTATTACCAAAGGTTGATTTCCCTTTTTTGCTGAAAATGCACTATCCTCATTCTTTCTTCTCTATCTAAATCATAACAGTTTCTCAAATACTACTCTTTTCAAGAAGCACCTTACAATTACACGTCACCTTTTTCGACTTTTTTGCTCCCCAGCAAGTATCCAGTGAAATAGATCCTCTCACTGTTCTTTGAACACATCTACTCCCCCAACCCCCAGACACATACTTCCTTATGATGGACATTTTTCAGAATTATTTTAGCTGTCCAGCTGTCCACTTTAGAAGGAAATCCAAATATGTAAAGTTTTAGTTGGAGAGAATAACTGAGAATCCACTTCAGAAGCGAAAAGAGCTGGATTCTTCCTCTTCTTTCATTCCCCTGGCAGCTAGGATGAAGGGCATGACTTAGTCTTAGCCAATCAGTTGTTGCCACCTGAGAAAGTGAATAGCAAGCTATAAAGTTTGTGAGGCAAACGTTGTTTTAATTTTAAGCAAATGTAGTGCATTTATATGTAACTGAATCACTTTGCTCTACAGCAGAAATTAGCACAATATTGTAAATCAACTATAGTTCAATAAAATAAATTTTTAAAAAGAAGAAAAAAACAGAGTAATAAGGGGACTTTTTTTAGTATAAAGATAATATATATCACAATTAGTTCTTAATTATGCATTCATGGATTGATCATTCAGTGTATGGATTAACCAGGTAATTTGTTTCTGATTTCCTTTCACCTCCCTTCTGTTGTTTACGCTTTGCTTATTTCATACCTCCAAAAGAGGTTGGGCAGGAAAACAGATCAGATGAAAATCAAAAAGATAGCAATTTTTTTCTGGTTAGCAACTGTGTTCAGAAATTTTATAAGTAAGAATATGAAACTATGACTGAGACTAGTTTTAAAAATTTCCAGTTGTTTTCAGTATTTGCTGCTTTAATATTCATTGCCTAGGTTGTTTCTTATTATAGAAGGAGGGTATTGGAATTTCAGATTAGTAAAGGAAGACATCAATGATATTCATTATATATCCTTAATTTTTAAAGTTAGAAAGTACCAATGCCATATTGTTCTGAAATAAGAATAGGGTGGATTCAGGCAGTTACGAATAATATGATAGCTGTGTTTTTATATATTGCTAATAAATGGAATTTTGATTTATCTTTTCTTTTCATCCCTTCTCTATGTACTATTTTAGCTGAAGGTATTGGTTAAAAGGTTTCTCTTATTCATCTATTATCTGCCTAGGAGTTACACATAAAACCTATTTGATAGATTATTTCATTTGTTAGTATCTTACTGTCAGGGGAGAAACTCAGAAGAGCACTAATATCATAGAGAAGGTTTGCCCACCTCAATGCCACAATTTATATTACCTAGATTATCTGTTTTGCCTTTTGCTAATACTTTTATTGCTTAAAGTGTTCTCCCTTTAAAAACATGGCTAGTTTCAAACTTATTAAAAGTGGATCTTAGAAAGTACTAACATTTACTTAGGAATTTCTCCTATAGAGTGTTTGAACTTTACTTTAGATGTAAGATCCATTTAAAGAAATACTCCAACTGAACTTTCCTCTCTATATTATTCATGTAAGGCATGGCTCTGTAGACCCTTATATAATACCTCCTTCTTTATTTTTATATATCAGTATTTTTATTTTATTACTATGATTTTTATTGAAGTATAGTTGATTTACAATGTTGTGTTAGTTTCAGGTATACAGCAAAGTGATTCAGTGTTTTATATATATATATATATATATATATATATATATATATATATTCTTTTCCAGATTCTTTTCCATCATAGGTTATAACAAGATATTGAATATAGTTCCCTGTGCTATACAACAGATCCTTGTTGATTATCTATTTTATATATAGTAGTGTGTATCTGTTAATCCCAAACTCCTAATTTATCTCCCCCTTTCCCCTTTGGTAACCATAAGTTTGTTTTCTATGTCTGTGAGTCTATTTCTGTTTTGTAGATAAGTTCATTTGTATCATTTTTTAAGATTCCACATGTAAATGCTATCATATGATATTTGTCTTTCTCTGTCTGACTTACTTCACTTAGTGTGATCATCTCAAGGTCCATCCATGTTGCTGCAGATGGCGTTATTTCATTCTTTTTTACGGTTGAGTAATATCCCATTGTGTGTGTGTGTGTGTGTGTGTGTGTGTGTGTGTGTGTGTGTGTGTGTGTATGCCATATCTAAATGTTGATGGACATTTAGGTTGCTTTCGTGTTTTAGCTATTGTAAATAGTGCTGCTATGAACATTGGGGTGCATGTATTTTTTTGAATTAGAGTTTTCTTCTTTTCTGGATATATGCCCAGGAGTGGGATTGCTGGATCATATGGTAACTGTGTTTTTAGTTCTTTAAGAAACCTCCATACTGTTTTCCATAGTGGCTGCAGGTGGTGCCATTTCTTGAGGTGGAGAAGAATGGAGAAGGAGCAGATTTGGAGGGAAGCTGTGCCAGGAATTAGGGTTAGGAGAAGGCACAGTAGTACAGATTTGCGAAGTATGATGTGCCTGTGAGGCATCTAAGTGGTGACATCGGGTAGGCAGTTGAATATAAGGATTTCAAGTTTAGAAAAGTGTCCTAAATTATAAATGTAAATAATTGTGGAATAGTCAGTGTAAACCTGGGGCTTCAGTTTAAAACATACAGTTCAGGGCACAGTTGAATAAAACATCTCAGCATACTTGTGTACTTCATCATCAGAAAACTTCCACTCCTGTGACTTAACCTTGGCTTTACTCTGGTTTAACAAGAATTCTTACTTCTCACTCGTAGGGATGAAAAGCTAAGAAAAAGTACTGCTCTTAGTTGATCTTCTATTAGTGGGTCCCACTAGAGGCTATTTCTTTCCTGCTACCCTAGCTCAGGTTTTGCTTGCTTCCCCTCATCTTTCAGCATCCTGCTCTTTCCATTTTAAACCAAAAAGAAAGGAAATGATTTTGTTTACATATACACTGTTTTCCTGAGATTACCTTCTGCCACTTTTTCCAGTCTGGATGGAAATTCTTTCTTTCTTTTTTTTCCCCCATGTTTGCTTTATGTCCCTTTGATTTTTTTTTAACATCTTTATTGGAGTATAATTGCTTTACATTGTTGTGTTAGTTTTTGCTGTATAACAAAGTGAATCAGCTATACATATACATATATCCCCATATCCCCTCCCTCTTGCGCCTCCCTCCCACCCTTCCTGTGGAAATTCTTTCTTGAATTCTTTTCTGCCCTTCCTGTCCTTTGAAGGCTGGAACTGTTACAAAAGCTTATTGGCATCAGACACAAAAGATTATTCATTAACTTTTCTCTAAGACCTACAGCTCCCTCCAAGCCTGATTCTAATTTTTTTTAAAGGACCCATCCCTTTCTTTCTTCTGAAGAGACATTTTAGAATACATTTGAACAGAGCATGCACAATTTTTAAACAATTGCTTTATATGCCATATTTAGTTTGAAAGTTATTTTCCCATAGAAACAGTATTGTAAATGGTGGTTTGGTTTCCCCAGCTAACTCCAAAGCCTTTTAAACTTGTGCCACAGTGGTATTTCATTTATAATTGATAATAGCTATATCCTTGTTTCTTGGGCACAGTGACACATTTCACATAAGTTATTCTAGTATTGCATAGAGACAGGACTGTACCTAAACGGCCCCAATAATTTAACTTTGTACACTAGCAGCATAGAATCATAGCCTGTACGAGCTAGAAGGGACTTTAGATATAACACAGTCCAAACTACTTATTTTATGAGGGAGAAAACCGAGATCCTTAGAAACGAAATGACTTGTCCTCAGCGGCATCTTCTTATCTCACATCACTGAAACTTGCATATGTTGATTCCTTCGGTTAGAATTTCCAGATAAACTCCTTAATATCCATCAAAATTCAGTTCTATGAAACTTTCTGCATCAACCTTTGTCTCTTTGGATATAGTGGGTCACTCTAATCTCTGTGTTGTCTCCGTACATTGTATATAACTTCTATAGCACTAGTTAGCTGCAAGTTGTGTGACCTTGTATAACTCACCAAATGTCTCTGTACTTTAGTTTGTTCATCCATAAGATAATAATAATCATACATCATAATACCTCATAGGATTGATATGAAGACAAAATGAGTTAATGTATATAAAGGGTTTATGACAGTGTCCGGTGCATAGTAAATGGATATAGCTATTATTATTATCATAATGCATTGTGATTTTTTACTTGAATACTTGTTTTACCTTCTGGCCTGTCAACTCATCAGCTCACCAAAGTCAGAAATATTATATATTACTCACTTTATAAGCATTATATAAGTTTTTAATGAAACTTTTTACTTTGAGATGATTGTAAATTGGCATACACTTGTAAACAATAATATAAAGAAATCCCTATGCCCTTTACCTAATATCCCCCAGTAGTAAACCTTGCAAAACTATAGTACAATATCAAAACCAGGATATTGACATTGAGACAGTCAAAATTCAAAACATTTCTATCACCACAAGGATCCCGCGTATTGTCCTTTTATAGCCACACTCACTTCCTTCTCATATCCCTTTCCAAGCAACATTCTTAATCCCTGGCAACCACTGATCTATTCTCCGTTCCTATAATTTCATTATTTCAGGAATATTATAGAAAAGGAATAACATAATATGTAACTCAGCATAATTCTCAGAAAGTTCATCCAAGTTGTTGCATTTATTAATTATTACTAAAATTGTTGTTGTGTTTGACAGTATGGATATACATACTAAACATGGCATGGATGCTACATGGTATGGATAAATATACTAAAGTTTAACTATTCGTCCATTGAAGGACATCTGAATTATTTCTAATTCCTAGCTATTATGAATAAAGCTTCTCTGAACATTCATAGACAGGTTTTTGTGTGAACCTAAGTTTTTATTTCCCTAGGATAAATGAATGCCTAGGAGTGCAATTGCTAGATCATTCTGGACATGGTGGTTGCATGTTTAGTTTTTAGAGAAACTGCCGAACTGTACCATTTTACAGTGCCACCAACAACTTAACAGCTGATCCATTTTCTCCACAGCCTCACCAGCATTTGGTGGTATTGCTATTTTTTGTTTTACCCAGTCTGATAGGTATATAATGATATCTCATTGCAGTTTTAATTTGCATTTCCCTTATGGCATGTGATGTTGAACATCTTTTAATGTGCTTATTTTCCATCTGGGTATGGAAAATATTCAGATATTTTTGCTGAAATATCTGTTCATGTCTTTTTCCCAGTTGATAATTGGATTTTTTTTTAACAGTTGAGGTTTAAGAGTTTTTAAAAATATATTCTAAATACTAGTCGTTTGTTGGCTATGTGATTTGCAATATTTTCTCCTAATCTGTAGCTTATCTTTTTATCCTATTAACAGGTTCTTTCATAGAGCAAAGGTAATAATTTTGATTAAGTCCAATTTACAATTTTTCCTTTTATGGATTGCCCTAAGAACTCTTTGCCTAGCTCTCAATCCTGAAGATTTTATTTTTTTCTAAAAGTTTTGTAGTTTTACATTCACATTTAAGTCCATGATCCATTTTGAGTTAATTTTTGTATAAGGTGTGAGGTTTAAGCCGAAGTTTATTATTATTATTTTTTGCCTGTGGATATCCAAACATATCATTTGTTAAAAAGACTTTCTTTCCCCTATTGAATTGCTTTTGCACCTTTGTGAAAAATAAGTTAGGATTAGAGCGATATTGAAGAAAACAAGGTTAATATACAAAAGTCAATTTCTTTCCTCTAGACCAGCAATGAGCAATTGGATTGAAATAAAAAATACAACACTATTTACATTAGGAAAGAAAGAGAGAAAGAAATAGAAGGAAAGGAAGAAAAAGAAAGAAAGGAAGAAAGAAAGAAAGAAAGGGGGGGAGGAAAGAAGGAAAAAAGAAAGAAAGACTTAGGCATAAATCTAAGAAAATATATACAAGATCTATATGAGGAAAATTATAAAATTCTAAAGAAGGAAATCAAAGAAGAACTAAATAAATGAAGAGAGATTTCATGTTCATGGATAAGAAGACTCAGTATAGTTAAGATGTTAATTCTTTCCAACTTTGTCTAGATTCAGTACAAGCCCAGTCAAAATCCCAGCAAGTTGCTTTGTGGATGTTGACAAACTGATTCTAAAGTTTATATGGAAAGGCAAAAGATCCGGAAATCTTTAGTTAGAGGACTGATACTACCTGACTTAAGACATACTATAAAGCTACAGCAATCAAGACAGTTTGAGGGACTTCCCTGGTGGTCCAAAGGTTAAGACTTTGCCTTCCAGTGCAGGGGGTGCAGATTCGATCCCTGGTTGGGGAGCTAAGATCCCACATGCCTTGTGGCCAAAAAACCAAGACATTAAGGAAAAAAAGAAAACAGAAGCAGTATTGTAACAGATTCAATAAAAGACTAAAAAAATGGTCCACATCAAAAAAAGAACTTTAAACAAAAATTTTTTTAAAAGTTTGATATTGGCAAAAGAATAGACAAACAGATCAGTGGAACAGAAGAGAGAGCTCAAAAATAGACTCACAGAAATATACTCAGCTGATCTTTGACAAAGGAGCAAAAGCAATTCAATAGAAAAAGGATAGTCTTTTCAACAATTGGTGCTGGAAAACCTGGACGTTCACATGAAAGAAATGGATATAGACAATGACCTTATACCTTTCACAAAAACTAAACCCAAGTGGATCATAGACCTAAACGTAAAATGCAAAACTATAAAACTCCTAGAAGTTACATAACAGAAAATGTAGGTGACCTTGGGTTTGGCAATGAGTTTTTAGTTATAACACCAAAAGCATGATCTATGAAAGAAAAAAATTGCTAAGATGGATGTCCTTAAATTAAAATCTTCTGTTTTGTGAAAGACACTGTTAAGAGAATGACTAACTAGAGAAGCCACAGACTTGGAGAAGATATTCGCAAAAGATATACCCGATAAAGGACTATTATCCAAAAAATACAAAGAACTCTTAAAAGTGAACAGTAATAAAACAGACAGCCCAATTAAAAAATGGGCAAAAGATCTGAACAGATACCTCATCAAAGAAGATATACAGATGGCAAATAAGCATATGAAAAGGAGCTCAACATCATATGCCATAGGCAACTGCAAATTAAAGCAACAATGAGATACTACAGCACACCTATTAGAATGGCTAACATCCAAAACACTGACAGCAACAAATGCTGATGAGGATGTGGAGCAACAGGAACTCTTATTCATTGCTGGTGGGAATGCACTTCCAACAACTTTGGAAAATGTTTTTACAAAGCAAGACATAGCTTTATCATACAATCCAGCTATTGTTTTCCTAGGTATTTATTCAAATGAGTTGAAAACTTATGTCCACATAAAAGCTAGTACAGGGATGCTTATAGCAGTTTTTTTCATAATTGCCAAATTTTGGAAGTAACCAAGATGTCCTTCAGAAGGTGAGTGGATAAATAAACTTTGGTATATCTATACAATGGACTCTTATTCAGTATAAAAATGAAATGAGCTATCAAGCCATGAAAAGACATGGAGGAACCTTAAATGCTTATTGTTAAGTGAAAGGGCCAGTCTGAAAAGGCTATATAGACTGTATGATTCCAAATACATGACATTCTGGAAAGGCAAATCTATAGAGACAGTAAAAAAAAAAAAAAAATCAGTGCTTGTCAGAGGCTTGGGGAGTGGTGGTGGCTGGGGAGGAAAGGGTGAATTACTGGAGCACAGGGTATATTTAGGGCAGCGAAACTACTCTTTATGATACTGTAATGATACATACATGACATGATGCATTTGTCCAACTCACAGACCTATACAACTCAAAGACTGAACCTTAATGTAAACTGTGAATTTTAAAGCATACAAATAAATATCAGTTGGTCATCATATTTGTATGGGTCTATTTCTGGCTTCTCTATTCTGTTCCATTGATTTATGTGTCTATCTCTTTTAATACCTCACCATCTGGATTACTATAGCTATGTAATGTCTTAAAATAGGATAGACTGTTTCTTCCCAATTTATTCTTCTTTGAAAAATTTGTTTTAACTATTCTAGTTCCTTTGCCTTTACATTAAAAGTTTAGAATAATTTTGTCTATATCCATAAAAAATCTTGCTGGGACTTTTATGGGATTTACAGTAACTGCATTTAGGGAGAATTGAAATCTTTACCATGTTGAGTCTTCCAATCCATGAACGTGGAATCTCCCTCCATTTATTTAGGTCTTTTGTGTTTTCCTTCATCAATGCCTTGTAGTTTTCAGAATGCAAGTCCTGCACATGTTTTATTAGATTTACACCTAATATGTCTCTCTTTCTTTCTTTCTTTCCTTCTTTGTTTCTTTCTTTAATTTTATTTTTCTTATAGAGCAGGTTCTTACTAGTTATCTATTTTATACATGTTAATGTATATATGTCAGTCCCAATCTCCCAATTAATCCCACCACCAACCCCCCCAGCCCCCAACTTTCCCCCCTTGGTGTCCATATGTTTGTTCTCTACATCTGTGTCTCTATTTCTGCCTTGCACACCGCTTCATCTGTACCATTTTTCTAGATTCCACATATATGCGTTATTATACGATATTTGTTTTACTCTTTCTGAGTTACTTCACTCTGTATGACAGTCTCTAGGTCCATCCACATCTCTACAAATGACCCAATTTTGTTCCTTTTTATGGCTGAGTAATACTCCATTGTATGTATGTGCCATATCTTCTTTATCCATTCATCTGTCAATGGGCATTTAGGTTGCTTCCACAACCTGGCTATTGTAAATAGTGCTGCAATGAACATTGGGGTGCATGTGTCTTTTTAAGTTATGGTTTTCTCTGGGTATATGCCCAGTAGTGGGATTGCTGCATTACATGGTAATTCAATTCTTAGTTTTTTTAAGGAACCTCCATACTGTTCTCCATAGTGGCTGCATTAATTTACATTCCCATCAACAGTGCAAGAGGGTTCCCTTTTCTCCACACCCTCTCCAGCATTTGTTGTTTGTAGATTTTCTGATGATGCCCATACTAACCGGCGTGAGATGATACCTCATTGTAGTTTTGATTTGCATTTCTCTAATAATTAGTGATGTTGAGCAGCTTTCCATGTGCCTCTTGGCCATCTGTATGTCTTTTTTGGAGAGATGTCTATTTAGATCTTCTGCCAATTTTTTGATTGGGTTCTTTGTTTTTTAATATTGAGCTGCATGAGCTGTTTATACATTTTGGAGGTTAATCCCTTGTCCATTGATTCATTTGCAAATATGTTCTCCCATTCTGAGGGTTGTCTTTTCATCTTGTTTATAGTTTCCTTTGATGTGCAAAAACTTTTAAGTTTCATTAGGTCCCATTTGTTTATTTTTGTTTTTATTTCCCTTACTCTAGGAGATGGGTCAAAAAAGATCTTGCTGTGGTTTATGTCAAAGAGTGTTCTTCCTATGTTTTCCTCTAAGAGTTTTATAGTGTCTGGTCTTACATTTAGGTCTTTAATCCATTTTGAGTTTATTTTTGTGTATGGTGTTAGGGAGTGTTCTAATTTCATTGTTTTTTTTTTTTTTTTTTTTTTTTTTTTGCGGTACGTGGGCCCCTCACTGCTGTGGCCTCTCGCATTGCAGAGCACAGGCTCAGTGGCCATGGCTCATGGGCCCAGCCGCTCCGCGGCACGCAGGATCCTCCCGGACCGGGGCACGAACCCATGTCCCCTGCATCGGCAGGCGGACTCCCAACCACTGCGCCACTAGGGAAGCCCTAATTTCATTCTTTTACATGTAGCTGTCCAGTTTTCCCAGCACCACTTATTGAAGAGACTGTCTTTTCTCCATTGTTTATCCTTGCCTCCTTCGTCATAGATTAGTTGACCATAGGTGCGTGGGTTTATCTCTGGGCTTTCTATCCAGTTCCATTGATCTATATTCCTGTTTTTGTGCCAGTACCATATTATCTTGGTTACTGTAGCTTTGTAGTATAGTGTGAAGTCAGGGAGCGTGATTCCTCCAGCTCCGTTTTTTTCCCTCAAGATTGCTTTGGCTATTCGGGGTCTTTTGTGTCTCCATACAAATTTTAAGAATTTTTTGTTCTAGTTCTGTAAAAAATGCCATTGGTAATTTGATAGGGATTGCATTGAATCTGTAGATTGCTTTGGGTAGTATAGTCATTTTCACAATATTGATTCTTCCAGTCCAAGAACATGGTATATGTCTCCATCTGTTTGTGTCATCTTTGATTTCTTTCATCAGTGTTGTATAGTTTTCTGAGTACAGGTCTTTTACCTCCTTAGGTAGGTTTATTCCTGGGTATTTTATTCTTTTTGTTGCAGTGGTAAAGTGGAGTGTTTCCTTAGTTTCTCTTTCTGAGCTTTCATTGTTAGTGTATAGGAATGCAAGAGATTTCTGTGCATTAATTTTGTAACCTGCAACTTTACCAAATTCATTGATTAGCTCTAGTAGTTTTCTGGTGGCATCTTTAGGATTCTCTATGTATAGTATCATGGCATCTGCAAACAGTGACACTTTTACTTCTTCTTTTCCAATTTGTATTCCTTTTATTTCTTTTTCTTCCCGGATTGCCGTGGCTAGGACTTCCAAAACTATGTTGAATAATGGTGAGAGTGGACATTCTTGTCTTGTTCCTGATCTTAGAGGAAATGCGTTCAGTTTTTCACCATTGAGAATGATGTTAGCTGTGGGTTTGTCGTATATGGACTTTATTATGTTGAGGTAGGTTTCCTCTATGCCCACTTTCTGGAGAGTTTTTATCAAAATTCGGTATTGAATTTTGTCCAAAGCTTTTTCTGCATCTATTGAGATGATCATATGGTTTTTATTCTTCAGTTTGTTAATATGGTATATCACATTGATTGATTTGCATATATTGAAGAATCCTTGCATCCTTGGGATAAATCCCACTTTATCATGGTGTAAAATCCTTTTAATGCATTGTTGGATTCGGTTTGCTAGAATTTTGTTGAGGATTTTTGCATCTATATTCATCAGTGATATTGGTCTGTAATTTTTTTTTGTAGTATCTCTATTTGGTTTTGTTTTCAGGGTGATGGTGGCTTTGTAGAATGAGTTTGGGAGTGTTCCTTCCTCTGCAGTTTTTTGGAAGAGTTTGAGAAGGATGGGTGTTAACTCTTCTCTAAATGTTTGATAGGATTCACCTGTGAAGCCATCTAGTCCTGGACTTTTGTTTGTTGGAAGATTTTTAATCACAGTTTCAATTTCATTACTTGTGATTGGTCTGCTTATATTTTCTGTTTCTTCCTGGTTCAGTCTTGGAAGGTTATATCTTTCTAAGAATTTGCCCATTTCTTCCAGGTTGTCCATTTTATTGGCATAGAGTTGCCTGTAGTAGTCTCTTATGATGCTTTGTATTTCTGAGGTGTCCATTGTCCCTCTTTTCTCATTTCTAATTTTATTCATTTGAGTCTTCTCCCTCTTTTTCTTGGGTCTGGCTAAAGGTTTATTAATTTTGGTTATCTTCTCAAAGAACCAGCTTTTAGTTTAATGATCTTTGCTATTGTTTTCTTTGTTTCTATTTCATTTATTTCTACTCTGATCTTTATGATTTCTTTCCTTCTACTAACTTTGGGTTTTGTTTGTTTTTCTTTCTCTATTTCCTTTAGGTGTAAAGTTAGATTGTTTATTTGAGGTTTTTCTTGTTTCTTGAGGTAGGATTGTATTGCTATAAACTTCCCTCTAAGAACTGCTTTTGCTGCATCCCATAGGTTTTGGATCGTTGTGTTTTCATTGTCATTTGTCTCTAGGTATTTTTTGATTTCCTCTTTGATTTATTCAGTGATCTTTTGGTTATTTAGTAATGTATTGTTTAGCCTGCATGTGTTTGTGTTTTTTATGTTTTTTTTCCCTGTAATTGATTTCTAATCTCATAGCATTGTGGTTGGAAAAGATGCTTGATATGATTTCAATTTTCTTAAATTTACCAAAGCTTGATTTGTGACCCAAGATGTGATCTATCCTGGAAAATGTTCTGTGTGCACTTGAGAAGAAAGTGTAATCTGCTGTTTTCGGATGGAATGTCCTATAAATATCAATTAAATCTATCTGGTCTACTGAGTCATTTAAAGCTTGTGTTTCCTTATTAATTTTCTGTCTGGATGATCTGTCCATTGGTGTAAGTGAGGTGTTCAAGTCCCCCACTATTACTGTGTTACTGTTGATTTTCTCTTTTATAGCTGTTAGCATTTGCCTTATGTATTGAGGTGCTCCTATGTTGGGTACATATATATTTATAATTGTTATATCTTCTTCTTTTATTGATCCTTTGATTATTATGTAGTGTCCTTCCTTGTCTCTTGTAACATTCTTTATTTTAAAGTCTATTTTATCTGATATGATTATTGCTACTCAGCTCTCTTTTGATTTCCATTTGCGTGGAATATTTTTTTCCATCCCCTCACTTTCAGTCTGTATGTGTCCCTAGGTCTGAAATCGGTCTCTTGTAGACAACATATATATGGGTCTTTTTTGTTTTTAATTTATTTTTGGCTGCATTAGGTCTTTGTTGCTGTGCGCGGGCTTTCTCTAGTTGTGGCGAGCGGGGGCTACTCTTCGTTGTGGTGTGCACGCTTCTCATTGCAGTGGCTTCTCTTGTTACGGAGCATGGGCTCTAGGCATGGGGGCTTCAGTAGTTGTGGCTCACAGGCTCTAGAGCGCAGGCTCAGTAGTTGTGCTGCACGGGCTTAGCTGCTTCGCGGCATCTGGGATCTTCCCAGACCAGGGCTCAAACCCGTGTCCCCTGCAGTTGCAGGCGGATTCTTTACCACTGTGCCACCAGGGAGGCCCTATATATGGGTCTTGTTTTTGTATCCATTCAGCAGTGAGCCTGTGTCTTTTGGTTGGAGCATTTAATCCATTCACATGTAAGGTGATTATTGATATGTATGTTCCTATTACCATTTTCTTAATTATTTTTGGTTTGTTTTTGTAGGTCCTTTTTTTCTCTTGTGTTTCCCACTTAGAGAAGTTCCTTTAGCGTTTGTTGTGGAGCTGGTTTGGTAGTGCTGAATTCTCTTAGCTTTTGCTTGTCTGTAGAGTATTTGATTTCTTGGTCGAATTTGAATGAGATCCTTGCTGGGTAGAGTAATCTTGGTTGGAGGTTCTCCCCTTTCATCACTTTAAATATATTGTGACACTCTCTTCTGGCTTGTAGAGTTTCTGCTGAGACATCAGCTGTTAACCTTATGGGAGTTCCCTTGTATGTTATCTGTCATTTTTCCCTTCTTCATTTTTTTTTTTTCGGTACGCAGGCCTCTCACTGTTGTGGCCTCTCCCATTGCGGAGCACAGGCTCCGGACGTGCAGGCTCAGTGGCCATGGCTCATGGGCCCAGCCGCTCCGCGGCATGTGGGATCCTCCCGGACCTGGGCACGACCCCGTGTCCCCTGCATCGGCAGGCGGACTCTCAACCACTGCGCCACCAGGGAAGCCCTTCCCTTCTTCCTTTTAATAATTTTTCTTTTTCTTTAATTTTTGTCAGTTTGATTACTATGTGTCTCAGCGTGTTTCTCCTTGGGTTTATCCTGCCTGGGACTCTCTGCACTTCCTGGACTTGGGTGGCTATTTCCTTTCCCATATTAGGGAAGTTTTCAACTATAATCTCTTCAAGAATTTTCTTGGGTCCTTTCTCTCTCTCTTCTCCTTCTGGGACCCCTATAACGTGAATGTTGATGCATTGAATGTTGTTCCAGAAGTCTCTTAGGCCCTCTTCATTTCTTTTCATTCTTTTTTCTTATTCTGTTCCACAGCAGTGAATTCCACCATTCTGTCTTCCAGGTCACTTATCCGTTCTTCTGCCTCAGTTGTTCTGCTATTGATTCCTTCTAGTGTAATTTTCATTTCAGTTATTATATTGTTCATCTCTGTTTGTTTGTTCCTTAATTCTTCTAGGTGTTTGTTCTTTAATGCTTCTAGGTCTTTGTTAAACATTTCTTGCATCTTCTTGATCTTTGCCTCCATTCTTTTCCCGAGGTCCTGGATCATCTTCACTATCGTTATTCTGAATTCTTTTTCTGGAATTTTGCCTATTTCCACTTCATTTAGTTGTTTTTCTGGGGTTTTATCTTGTTCCTTCATCTGGTACATAGTCCTCTGCCTTTTCATTTTGTCTGTCTTTCTGTGAATGTGGTTTTTGTTTCACAGGTTGCAGAACTGTAGTTCTTGCTTCTGCTGTCTGCCCTCTGGTGAATTAGGCTATCTAAGAGGCTTGTGCAAGCTTCCTGATGGGAGGGACTGGTGGTGGGTAGAGCTCGGTGTTCCTCTGGTGGGCAGAGCTCAGTAAAACTTTAATCTGCTTGTCTGCTGATGAATGGGGCTGGGTTCCCTCCCTGTTGGTTTTTTGGCCTGGGCGACCCAACACTGGAGCCTACCCAGCTCTTTGGTGGGGCTAATGGCAGACTCTGGGAGGACTCATGCCAAGGAGTACTTCCCAGAACTCCTGTTGCCAGTGTCCTTGTCCCCTTGGTGAGCCACAGCCACCCCCTGCCTCTGCAGGAGACCCTCCAACACTAGCAGGTCGGTCTGGTTCAGTCTCCCCTGGGGTCACTGCTCCTTCCCCTGCGTCCTGATGCGCACACTACTTTGTGTGTGCCCTCCAAGAGTGGAGTCTCTGTTTCCTCCAGTCCCGTCAAAGTTCTGCAGTCAAATCCTACTAGCCTCCAAAGTCTGATTATCTGGGAATTCCTCCTCCCATTGCTAGACCCCCAGGTTGGGAAGCCTGACATAGGGCTCAGAACGTTCACTCCAGTGGGTGGACTTCTGTGGTATAATTGTTCTCCAGTTTGTGAGTCACCCATGCAGTGGTTATGGAATTTGATTTTATTGTGATTGAGCCCCTCGTCTCGTCTCATTGCGGCTTCTCCTTTGTCTTTGGATGTGGGGTATCTTTTTTGGTGAGTTCCAGTTTCTTCCTGTTGATGATTGTTCAGCAGTCAGTTTGTGATTCCCGTGCTCATGCAAGAGGGAGTGAGTGCACGTATTTCTACTCTGCCATCTTGAACCTCTTTCTTTCTTTAATTTTAATCAATACTATATTTTAAGTTTTTATTGTTCATTGCTAGTATAGAGAAATACAGTTGATTTTTTAATATTTATCATGTGTTATGTGACATTGCTGAGCTTATTTATTCACCATTGCTTTGTAGAATAAGAGTGATGAGAGCTGACATCTCTCCTTGTTCCCTATCTTAGGGGAAAGCATTCAGTCTGTCACTATTAAGTATAATGTTAGCTGTAGGGTTTTTATTTTTATTTATTTATTTATTTTGTCTGCACTGGGTCTTTGTTGCAACTCTTGGGCTTCTCTGGTTGTTGTGTGTGGGCTTAGTTGCCCTGCAGCATGTGGGATCTTAGTTCCCTGACCAGGGATTGAACCTGCATCCCCTGCATTGGAAGGCAGATTCTAAACCACTAGACCACCAGGGAAGTCCCAAGACATAGGGTTTTTGTAGATGCTCTATTTTATTGAGGAATTTCTCCTTTGTTGCTACTTTTTTTCCAAGAGTTTTTATCATGAATCTGTGTTGCATTTTGTCAAATACATTTTTTTCATCAATTGATAATGATTGTGTGATTTTTTTTTTGGCCTATTAATATGGTAGATCACATTAATTGATTTTTAGATATTGAATCATTTTCAAATATTGAATCAGCTTTGCATCTCTGGAATTAACTCTTCTTGGTCATGATGTATAATTCTTATATAGTGCAGAATTCTATGTGCTCATGTTTTGTTGAGGATTTCTGTGACATAGATACAAGAGTTATTGGTTTTTAGTTTCCTTTTTTGGTACTGTCTTTGGTTTTGGTATCAGGATAATACTAGCTTACTAAGATGATGTGTAAAGTGTTCTGTTCTCTTACATCTTCCTTATATAATAGATTGTGTAGAATTGATGTTAATTCATTTTTAAATATTTGGTAGCATTCCCCAGTAAAAACTTCTGGGCATAAAGATTTCTGTCTGGGAGTTTTAAAATTAAGAATCCAATTTTCTTAACAATTATAGGGTTATTTTAGTTATCTGTTTCATATTGGATAGCAGTTTGTGCTTTTCAAGGAGTTGGTTTTATTTCATCCATGTTGTCAAATATATGTATGTAGAGTTGCTCATAGTATTCCCTTATTATCCTTTCGATGTTTGCATGGTCTGTAGTGAAAGTACCTGTTTCACTCCTTATATTGGTATTGTGTCTTCTCTGTTTTTTCTTTGTCAGTCTTGCTAGGGATTTGTCAATTCTTTTGATCTTCTCAATGAACCAGGTTTTTTTTTTTTTTACTGATTTTTCTGCTTTCAGTTTCATTCATTCGGCTTTTAAATTCATTATTTCCTTCCTTCTGTTTTTTGGGGGTTTATTTTTCTCTACTTTTTCTAGATTCTTGAGGTGGGAACTTACGTTAAGAGTCTTGAGCTTGTTTCTAGATAGAAGAAAGAGCCAATTGAAACAGCAAGAGTAAAGTTACCATATGAGAGAGGATATAATTGATGGAGCATCATCATTTAGGGAATGGGAGGAGATGGGATCTAGATTTCAAGTACTAATTTTGAACTAGATTGCGTAGGGACATGGGTACTTTTTTATTTATTTTTTTCACCTACGTAACAAAAATTTATGGTATCTACCATGTAACCATATATCAGTACAACCGTGAACAGGACAGAGTCTTTGCCCTTATGGACCTACTAGTCTAGTGTTAGTGGTGTGATAGGAGTACCATGGTAGTGGAAGTGCAGGATGCATGAAAGCACATAATAGAGACATAATAGAGACCACTGTCTTTATCTAGGACTCTGGTATAGCTTCTCAAAGGAAGTGACATTTAGCCGTGACTTGAAGAATTAGCCCAAGTTACCCATGGAAAGGGGTGAGAGAGAGAGAATTTTCCAAGAGCAGAAATAGCTTATGTGATGACCTGGAAGCAAGATAAAGAGTAGGGTGTTCAGGGAACTGAAAACTATTAGGTAAGCTGGAGCATTGGGTTTTAGGGAGGGAGTGATATGAGAAGATGCTAGGGAAAGGTCAGGCATTTGCAACTGTCACTTTAAGGATTTTGGATTTTGTCTTAAGGGAAAGAGATTTTGAAAGAGACTGTTGTCACATTTTTCTTTTAGAAAGGGAGGTTGGTAGTATAGAGGGAAGCAAGACCAGAGGCAAGGAGACCGGTTAGGAGACAGTGCAATAATCCAAGCAGGAAATAATGTCTGCCTGGACTAGGTTATTGTCAAAGAGAATGGAGAGAAGAGGTCAGATTTGAGAGAGATTTGACGTGCTGACTGATTGGATAATGGAAATAAGGAAAAAAGGCATCAGGAATGATTCCTACCTATAAACAAATTGAATGGATAAACAAGTTTGGGATGAAGAAGAAGATGTTTTAAGACTAAGTCTGTCTCTGTAAGTTTAAGTCTCTATGGAAAATCCAAGTGGTGATGAAGTTGGTTATATGAGTTTGGTAAATGAAACCATGGGATCATGAGAGAGAGGTTAAGAGGAGAAGACAACTTAGGACAGAGGAATAGTAAAGGGATAGGCAGAGGAATAAGAGCCTACAGAGGAGACTGTTGAGCAGAAGCCAGTGAACAAGGATAGCTGACTATATGAGAGGAAATAATCCCAAGGGTTAAGGTAAAAGGTGACAGAGGTGGAACGGTTGGCTTTAGCTCTGAAGAGAAACATCTATTTTAATAAAAAGAAAAATGAAAAGGAGGGCTGCAGATGGAGAAAATTTATGAGCTTAGAAGCAGAAAGCTGGTGACTCCTGTTTCTTTGTGAAGTGTGAGGTAATGTCATTTGTCACAAGTGAGATAGGATGTGGGAGGTTGGAGGTTGGAGGATGGTGGAGAGTGTTTGAAACAGCCCCGGGGGAGTAGGATAGAAAGTTGGATATGGAAAACATAGAATGGTATGAGGCAGAATTGACAGATTATTTGAGGTTGTAGCTATAATTAATATTTCAGGGTTAATTTGCACAGTGTGTGATTTTTGACAGCAATGTTCAGCAACTCTGAGTGGATTTAGAAAGGGCAAGCAATTAGATTCATCTAGAGTTGGAGTTTTATCAGTTTGGTAAACTAAAAGGATGGTTGTGCAAAGGAGAGCTTAGGGCAATAGAAAAGGATGGGTGTGATAAAGTTAATTTTGTGCTTAGAGCAGTAGGAAATGACTGTTAGCTTCTAATTTCTCTGGGAAATAGGAGGTGAGATTATCAGCTAAAAATGAGAAAACCAATAGTTTTGAGGTTCTGAGTGAAAACTGAATTTTAATGTTTAGAAAAGAGTAAAGTGCAGTAACTGAAAGGGTGGGCCTGAGTGCTTATCTTCTGTGCTCAAATACAGGAGCATAAATGGTGGATTATGTAATCATTTCTCAGGGACTCCTGTGATCCAGTGAGCATTATCATAAGATTTGGGATAAGAACAGGGGTTTAGGGTGCTGGTGAAGTAAGGAGGACTATGAACTTGGAGAAGAAAAATGGGTAGGAGAAAATGGTCTTAACTCCAGATTCAGCTTTTCTCAGGTTATGATAGATGCTAAAGAATCGCGTCATTTCCCTGTTTAAAGTTCTTGAGTGGCTTTGTTTTGAACTATTGCTACTTTTCTTCTAGTTTCAGTTAAAATATCATCTCCTTAGGCTGTTCTTCAACTATCTAAAGAGGTTACTCTGCTCTCCTCCACTCTGTATAACCCTGAATGTAGAGCACATTGTTTCTTTTATAGAAATTATTACAGGAGGAAATTATTTTATTTGTCTATTCATTTATTGCCTGTCCCTCTCTATTACACTATGAGCTCCATGAGGGCAGGACACTGTCTTATTTTCTACTATATTATACTATGTACCTAAAATAGTGCCTAGCACATAGTTGTGCTCAGTAAATATTTAAGTGATTAATTCATTAATTCAAGAAAATCAGTAATATTTTGCCTGAGTTTTAAATTTTTCTTATACTGAATTAGGATGTTAGTATCAAATTAAGTATCATCTACAAATTACCGGAATACTTAGCAGTGATATAGCCACAAAATGTTTTTAAGGAATGAAATCATCTTTGACTAAACTATATTTCTTAATGGCAATACCTGTGGGGTTAGTTGTACTTTAAAGCATTTAATATAAATAAATCTTCACATGCAAGTATCATAAGAGGGATATTGATTTAAAACTTTAAAATCAGTGGTTATATAGATTTACAACAAGAATTTGAAGAGATTTAATGCTGCAAGTGCAGGCAAAGGAGGATAGTAACCTGAGTATTTGAACAAATATATTACTAGTGGGGTTTTTTTTGCCAAGCAACATATAACAGTGCGAGTTACAAATTGATGGTAGCTGGGAGCCCACTGCAGAGCACTTCATACTTCTCATTCACATAAAATGTTTGATATAAGCTCTCAGTTTCATAGTTTGTGAAGGCAAATGAATTATTTTGTTGTTGTGCAGAGAGACTGTATACTTGGATAAGCTGATGAGCTGAACCATCCCTTAAAATACATTTATAGTGATCTTAGACATTTTAAAATACTTGCTTTTGTGAGTAGTATTGACTCAAAGTCCATTGCACATATCTACCTGTCTCTTGTAATTAATAGGGATGGTCCCTCAACCAGCGTTTGAATACTACTCTCCTCTACCTTCAACCAGCACTCCTACCAGTGCCCGTGTGTGACCTGCTCTTAGATACAGCGCTCAAAAAGTGTCTGTCCTAAATGATTTGCATGTGCTTTTTCATACAAGTTGGTTTAGCTTGAGCTACCACTCTCTTCTATGAAAGCTACTGAGTGTTTTCTGTGATCTCTGCTGAATTTAAACCAGGCCACTTCAGTTACAGTGACCAGTCTCTATGCCAGTATGCACTCATACAACACAACCCTATTGGTTAAACTTGTGTAGGAGGTGATTGAGAATGGGATCCCTAAGTTACTTTTATAAGGTGAAATTAAGTGGACAGTCATATAACCAGGGAAAGTTTTATGGGATTTAATCCCTCTATGATACTCTGAATTATCTGCTAATGATCCCCTCTAGCAGTTGAAAGACAGTTTCAAAACCAGTGATTAGTACAAACAGTGACTACATTTCTCACTTCAATTATTGCCCAACCTTCACCTTCCCACCCCATGCACATTCTTTTGTATCATGCTCCTTCTGATTAGGATCTTAGTCATGAGGATTAGTTATCAAACTTATAAACATCCATTTTCCTGGCTTTTGAGCTTCCTTTGGCCCTCATGCAAATAAAACACAGCCTGCCTTCTGCATAGACCTTTCCTATGGATCTCTAACTACTTAATAAAATGACTTGAATTTCCTCAGTGATTCAAATGTTTTTATTAAATGTATTATCTTTGGCTTATTTAACTGTAAATATTCTTAACTATACTAAATATAACTCCTCAAAATAAAGTTCTTTTATTATGTTCCTTTTTTTTTTGTTTTTGTTGTTTAGGGCGAGCCACGTGGCTTGTGGTACCTTAGTTCCCCTACCAGAGATTGAATCCGGGCCCTCGGCAGTGAAAGCACAGAGTCCTAACCACTAGACTGCCGGGGAAATTCCTGGTTCTTTGGTGTTTTGTACATATTTTTCAAACTCTCCCATCCAAAGGGGGATGTGAACCAGGGTGAGGAGCAAATGTAACATAGTATTCTAACTTATCCCTTGGAATTCATGTTGCCAAGCAGTATACCCTTGCTGACCGCAATGAATAGTGTCATCCTTTTTTTTTTTTTTTAATAGTCCTAGACAGTCAAAGCTAGGAGATAACTAAGTATGTATATATGTATTTATTTATTTAAGTTCCCAAGGACACTGCTTATTATATTCAGAGGTCAGACTATTTGTTTAGTGGTTTTTCTACCATACCTTGGTGCCTTGAGTTGTATTCTGGCCTTGTCGGAGATGTTTATTCTGCAGCTTAACATTACTGAAGAGAAGCTTTGTCAGTAAATCTTGAAGTGGTTTTGTTTTGTTTGCTGTTTTCATTAGAGCCTACTATCTATACTTGCAGCTTCAGACTCTATACCTGTGTCATTAAATAAGCATTTACTAGTAAGGAGGAGAAAGGAGATAGTTCTTGAGGTGCTTCTCTGGGTAAAAAACTAATTACCATACTGATAGCTCAAGTGCCGGGTATAGATTAAAATCTATGCTCTCTTGGAGAAAGATATGAGGAATTGAAACTAGTTCCTGGGACTTCCCTGGTAGTGCAGTGGTTAAGAATCCGCCTGCCAATGCAGGGGACACAGGTTCCAGCCCTGGTCCAGGAAGATCCCACGTGCCGCGGAGCAACTAAGCCCGTGCGCCACAACTACTGAGCCTGCACTCTAGAGCCTGCGAGCCACAACTACTGAGCCCACGTGCCACAACCACTGAAGCCTGCGCGCCTAGAGCCCATGCTCCACAACAAAGAGAAGCCACCACAATGAGAAGCCCGCGCACTGCAACAAAGAGTAGTCCCCGCTCGCCACAACTAGAGAAGGCCCACACACAATGAAGACCCAACACAGCCAAAAATAAATAATTAAATAAATAAATTTATTTAAAAAGAAAAAGAAAATAGTTCCTTATTTCTAATTTTGTAAGTCATGGAAGCAGTAAAACTCATTGCTGTAGTATACAGAACTTCATTGAACAGAATGATACAGGATGAATATGTTTGGCTACAAAAAGAAAAGTCATGGAGTACAAACGTGCTTTGTACAATACTTAACCAGTTGTCAGTTGAAAAGAGAGCAGAACTATGCATTCTTGTTCTACCGTTTATTGATTAAAGAGTATTGAAATATCAAACTAAATTTTTTGATTTGCCCACATCTTCTTTCAATTCTGTCAGTTTTTGCTTCATATACTTTGGAGTACTATTATTAGGTACATATACATTTATGATTTTTTTTATCTCCTGCTGTATTGATCCTTTTTGTCATTGTAAAAATGTCCCTCTTTATCTCTAGTAATACTCCTTGTCCTAAAGTCTATCTTGTTTTATACTAATATAGCGATTCCACCTTCCTTACAATTATACAGAACAATAGGTAATAAACCCAACTTCTACCAGGCAAACTGGTTACTCTCATTATAGTGCTTTTCATGCAATTCTCCTGCCCCATGAATGGTCTTCTCCTCAACCTTCATGCAGAAGGATAATTATTTAGGTTGATTTCTTCAATGAAACTGGCATCATATGATACTCTGAACTTTCATGACTCTGCACTTGCTCACCACCACATCCAGGATAGCCTAGAGAAACAGTACATTGATTGCTTGCGTCTTTTCCTCTGTACCTAGGAGTACAGATGTACCACGCAAGGGAAGCCCCAGTCCTGGGGTGCCAACATTCTACCTGTATCTTTACTTCAAGGATGTATAGTGGCTTTTGAATGTTTTTCCATTATTAAGGTGAATATTCTCCATAATTAACACCACCCTTGACTGACATCCTGAAAACAAGGTATGAATTCTCTTGGATCCCATCTATAACTTCAAGATGCTGATGGTCCTTATAATTTCTTCCTCTCTGTAGCTCATCCTGTCCCACAATACTTGCAGATATTTTATAGATGAATATTTTTAGAAATGTGGGGAGAGCAGTTCTTTCAAAGAACTTCCAGAGCAATGGCCTACTGCCCCTTGTATATTTCTCTCACTAATTGATGTGACTGAGTCAGTTATTCTCAGCCTATCACATCCAGTATGCCCATTTATGACACATATTTTATAAGGCTCCCTTTATTCTTTTAAAACTGAATTCATAGATAATATAAACTACTTATCACATAATTTCTGAAAAATAAGTATAATATCCCAACAATATATAAAACAAAGATAATTTATAACAAGATGATATATTTCAATATATAAATGCTTGGGCATCTGAAAGACATTAGAAAACATGATAAAGTATTCACATATTTGTACCTATTTATAATTTAATTCATTAGTATATTTAGCACTTACTATGTGCTAAGAATATAGCAGAGAACGAAAGAGATTTAAAAAAAAACGACAAAGCAACCCTGTACTCATGGAGCACACATTCTACTGGGGAGAGATAGATAATAAATAAGAGTAAATGAGGTGATAAGTGCTAAGGAGAAGAAGTAGCCCTAATGAGGAAGATGAATTTATAGTTAAAAATCATCCCACTAAAAATTTTGGGTGAACACAAACATTCAATCTATAGCAATACCGAAGAAAATTGAAAACACGTGTACACACAAAACCTTGTACATGGATGTTAATAGCATCATTGTTCATAATAGCCCCAAAGTAGAAACCACCCTAATGCCCATCAACTGATGAATAAATAAACAAAATAAGGCAAAAAAAATACTGGAATATTATTTAGCAATAAAAAGAATGAAGTGGATACTGTAAGTGAAAACACAGTCCGTATAATGGGAGAGAATATTTACAAATCATACATCTGATAAAGGCTTAATATTCAGAATATATAAAGAACTCCTACAACTCAAAACAACAAACCAAAAAACAACCTAATTTTATTTATTTTGTTTCATTTTTTTATTGAAGTATGGTTGATGTACAATATTTACAGGTGTACAATAAGTAAGTGATTCATAATATTTTATGTTCCATTTATGGTTATTATAAAATATTAGCTATATTCCCTGTGTTATACAATATATCAAAACAACCTAATTTTAGAATGGACAAAGGATTTGAATAGACATTTGTCCAAAGATACACAAATGGTCAGTAAGCACATGAAAAGATGCTCAACATCGTTAGCCATTAGGTAAATGCAAATGAAAACCACAATGAGGTACCACTGCACACCCACTAGAATGGTAATAATAATAATAGTAGGGCTTCCCTGGTGGCACAGTGGTTGAGAGTCCGCCTGCCGATGCAGGGGACATGGGTTCGTGCCCCAGTCCGGGAAGATCCCACATGCTGTAGAGCGGCTGGGCCCATGATCCATGGCTGCTAAGCCTGCACGTCTGGAGCCTGTGCTCCGCAACAGGAGAGGCCACAGCAGTGAGAGGCCCGCGTACCGCAAAAAAAAAAAAAAAATAGTAATGGAAATATAAGTGTTGGTGAGTATATGAAGAAATTAGAATATTAATACATCGCTGGTGAGATTATAAAATGATGCATCTGGTACGGAGAACAGTTTGGCTGTTTCTCAAAAATGTTAAACATAGAATTGCCATACAACCAGCAGTTCCACTCCTAAGTATTTACCCAAAAGAATTGAAAACAGAGAATCAAATACTTGTAGGTCAGTGTTCGTGGCAGCATAGTTCACCATAACCAAAAGGTGGAAACAACCCAAATATCCATCACCTGTTGAATGGATAAACAAAATATTGTATATTCATGCAATCAAATATTATTTACACATAAAAAGGAATGGAGTATTGATAAATGCTACAATATGGATAAACATTGAAAACAATATGCTAATTGAAATTATTATGCCAGTCACAAAAGGACAGATATTGTATGATTTCCACTTATTTGAGGTGTCTAAAATAGATAATTTCTGAAGACAGAAAGTAGAATAGAGATGACCAGTAGTTGGAGGGAGAGAGAAATGGTGAGTGATTATTTAATGGGTACGGAGTTTCTGTTTGGTATGATAAAAAGTTTTGGAAATAGGTAGCGGGGGTGGTTGAACAACATTGTGAATGTACTTAATGCCACTGAACTGTCCGCTTTAAAATGATGAATTTTATGTTATGTGAATTTTACTTCAGTTTTTAAAAAGGACTGAAGTGTTATTACATATTAAAACAAGGATGGGGCTTCCCTGGTGGCGCAGTGGTTGAGAGTCCACCTGCTGATGCAGGGGACATGGGTTCATGCCCCGGTCTGGGAGGATCCCACATGCCACGGAGCAACTAAACCCACGTGCCACAAATACTGAGCCTGCGCTCTAGAGCCCACATACCACAACTACTGAAGCCTGCGCACCTAGAGCCCATGCTCCGCAACAAGAGATGCCACTGCAATAAGAAGCCTGCGCACCGCAATGAAGAGTAGCCCCCCCCCCCCGCAACTAGAGAAAGCCCACACACAGCAACGAAGAGCCAATGCAGCCAAAAATTTAAAAAAAAAAAAAAAGTGTGGTGTTGGTGTAAAGATATAAAAATAGATCAGAGGGCTATGGCCCAAGATGGTGGAGTAGAAAGACCTGAGCTCACCTCCTCTTACAGGCACACCAAAATCACAACTGTTTGCAGAACAACCATTGATGAAAAAGATTGGAACTTAGCAGAAAAGATCTACAATTAAAGGTACAAAGAAGGAACTACAACAAGATGGGTAGGAGGGGCAGGTTTGTTATATAGTCAAGTCCCATACCCCCAAGTAGGTGACCCACAGATGGGAGAATAATTACAATTGCAGAGATTCTCCCAAAGGAGTGAGAGGTCTGAGCCCCACATTGGTCTCCCCAGCCTGGGGGTCCTGCAGTAGGAAGAGAAGCTCCCAGAGCATTTGGCTTTGAAGGCCAGTAGGGCTTACTTTCAGGAGTTTCAGAGGTCTGGGGGGAAGAGACTTCACAAAGAGTGCATACAAAATCTCACATGCTCTGGGGCCCAGGGCAGTAGTGATAACTTGATAGAAGCCTGGGTCAGGCCCAACCTACTGATCTTGGAGAGTCTCCCAGAGAGGTAGAAGGCAACTGCAGCTCACTGTGGGGACAAAGACACTGGTGGCAGCCATTTTGGGGAGATCCTTCTACCCTGTGGACACTGGTATGAGCAAGTACCATTTTGGAATCCTCCCTCTAGCTTATTAGTACCAGGGCCTAGCCCCGCCCTGACCCAGAGGTCTGTAGGCACTCGTGCTGGGACACCTCAGGCCAAGCAACTCACTGGGCATGGACACAGCCCCACCTATCAGCAGACAGGCTGCCTTAAAACCCTCTGAGCCCTCAGCCACTTCTGGACACAGGCTCGCTCCCCAGAGTTTCAAGGACCGAGCCCCACATACCAGTGGGCAGGCATCAACCTCAGAATCCCTGGCCCCCAGCCTTACCCTGCAGGGAGCTTGCTTTAGCATCAGGACAAGCCTCACCTAGCAGGGGCAGACACTAGCCACAAGAAAACTACCGTCTGTGGACCCAGTCTGCCCACTAGCAGACCAGACCCTCCCCTGGGGCTGGCTGGGCTCCAGTCCTGCGCACCAGCAACCCTGCTGTAGCCTCAGGCCCAGCTCTGCCTACCAGTAGGCATATACCAGCCACAAGAAAACTACAGCTCCACAGAATGTGGACCCAGTCCACCCACTAGCAGGACAGATCCTGCCTTAGGGCCAGTGGGGCCCTAGTTCCACCTTCTAGCAAGTCAATGCAAGCTTCAAAACACCAAGGGCCCCACAGCCAACTAACTGTGTCAGTAACCAGCACCACCCATCAGTGATCTGACATCAGGTCTGAGACCCCTGAGCCCTGCCACCAGACCCCAAGACCCGGCTCTCCTGCCAGCTGGCCAACACTAGCCCCAGGACCTAGCTTCACCCACCAGTGGGCAGGCAGTAGCCCCAGGCTCTCCTGGACCCTGACTCTGCCCACCAATAACTCAGCACTAGCCCTGGGGTTCCACAGTCAGCTACCTAGTGACCTGGTCCCACCTATCAGTGGCCAGCAGCCTCCACACAAGGCAGGACCTAGCAACCAACTGGACTAGGGTCTAACAAAGCCTACCAGACTGCCCACATAGTCAGCCCACCACAACAGAAAGACCCATGCAGCCCTCATAGGGAGAACCCCTAGAGCATATAGCTCTGGTGAAGAGAGGGGAGTGCACTGCTGGGATGCATTGGACCTGTCCTACAAAAGACCACTTTTCCAAGGTTGGGAAACATAATTAACCTATCAGATAGATAAAAATAGAAACAACAATTTAGGCAAAATGAGGGGAAAGAGGAACATTTTCCAAACAAAGGAACAAGATAAAACCCCAGAAGAAGAACTAAATGGAGTGGAGATAGGCAGTCTATCTGAGAAAGAGTTAAGGATAGTGATCATAAAGAGGAGAAGAATGGATGCACAGAGCAAGAGGTTAGTTTTTAACAAAGAGAAAATATAAAGAACAACCAAACAGAGATGAAGAATGCAATAACTCAAAAGAAAAGTACATTAGAAGGAATCAACAGTAGACTAAATGATACAGAGGATCAGATCAGTGAGTTGGAAGGCAGAGTAGTAGAAATCACTGATGCTGATCAGAAAAAAGAATGAAAAGAAATGAGGACAGTTTAAGAGATCTCTGGGAAAACAAGTGCACTGATATTCACATGATAGGGCTCCAGAAGGGGAAGAGAGAGAAAGGGGCTGAGAGCATAACTGAAGACGTAATAGCTGAAGAATTCCCTAACTCGGGAAACAGACATCCAAGTCCAGAAAGCACAGAGTACCATACAGGATTAACCCAAAGAGGACCACATCAAGATACATTGTCATTAAAATGGCAAAAATTAAAGTTGAAGAGAGAATGTTAAAAGCAGCAAGGGAAGAGCAGCAAGAAATGTATGAGGGAAGTCCCATAAGGCCATGAGCTGACTTTCCAGCAGAAACCGCAGGCAAGAAAGGAGTAGCACAATATATTTAAAGTGAAGAAAGGAAAAACCTACAACCAAGAATAACGCTACATGGCAAGACTCTTGTTCAGATTTGATGGAGAAATCAAAAGCTTTACAGACAAGTGAAAGCTAAAAGAGTTCAGAACCACTGAACCAGCTTTACAAGAAATGTTAAAGAGACTTCTCTAAGCAAAAAGAAAACAAAAAGGTCACAAATAGAAACATGAAAATTACAAAAGGAAAAAGCTCATCTATATCTACAATAAGCAGTTAAGGGATACATAAAATAATTTGATGTAAAATATGATATCAAAAGCACTAATTGTGAGGGGAGGAGAGTACAAATGCAGGGTCATTAAAATGCATTTGAAATTAAAAGATCACTAACTTAAAATAATCATATATATATGGTACTGGCACAAAAACAGACACATAGACCAATGGAACAGAATAGAGAGCCCAGAAATAAACCGATGCACCTATGGTCAATTAATCTGTAACAAAGGAGACAAGAATATACAATAGGGATAAGACAGTCTCTTCAATAAGTGGTGCTGGGAAAATGGACAGCTACATGTAAAAAAATGAAATTAGAGTATTTTCTAACACCATATACAAAAAATGAACTCACAGTGGATTAAAGACCTAAATGTAAGCTTGGAAACCATAAAACTTTGTGAAGAAAAAATAGGCAGAACACTCTTTGACATAAGTGGTTAGCAATATTTTTTCGGATGTCTTCTAAAGCAAAGGAAATAAAAGCAAAAATAAGTAAATGGGACCTAATTAAACTTAAAACCTTTTGCATAGGAAAAAAACAAAAACACTAATTCGAAAAGATACACGCACCCCAGTGTTCATAGTAGCATTATTTACAATTGCCAAAATATGGAAGCAACCAAGTGTCCATCAACAGATGATGAATAAAGATGTGGTATGTATGTGTGTGTGTATGTATACGCACACACACACAATGGAATACTAATCAGCCATAAAAAAAATGAAATTTTGCCTTTTACCACTACATGGATGGACTTGGAGGGTATTATGTTAGGTGAAATAAGTCAGACAGAGGAAGACAAATACTGTATATCATTTATATGTGGAATCTAATAAGTAAAACAAACTAGTGATTATAACAAAAAAGTGATTATAACATCTTTTCATTTACCTTCTGGACATTTGGATATCTTCTTTGGAAAAATGTCTATTCAGTTCCTCTGCTCATTATTTAATCAGATTATTTGTGGTGGTGGTGTTGTTGAGTTGTATGAATTCTTTATATATTTTGGATATTAATGCCTCATCCAATCTATGGTTTGCAAATAATTTCTTCCATTCTATAGGTTGTCTTTTCATTTTGTTGATTTTCTTTTGCTGTGCAGTTTATTAGTTTGATATAATCCCACTTGTTGATTTTTGCTTTTGCTTTTGGTGTCATATCCAAAAATTCATTGCTAAGACCAATGTCAAGGAGCATCTTCCCTATTTTTCCTGTAGGAGTTTTATGGTCTCCAGTTGTACGTTTAAGTCATTTAACTCCATTTTGAGTTAGCTTTGTGAGTGGTGTAAGATAAGGATCCAGTTTCATTTTTCTGTATGTAGTTATTCAGTTTTTCCAACAACATTAATTGAAGACACTGTCATTTCCCCATTGAGTGTTCTTGGCTCTGTTGTCAAATATTAATTGACCATATATGCCGTTGTTTATTTATGGGCTCTCTATTCTGTTCCATTGGTCTAGGGGGGTTTTTTTGTTTTGTTTTTCTAATGTCAGCACCCTACTGATTTAATTACTATAGCTTTGTAGTCAAGTTTGGAATCAGGAAATGTGATGCCTCCAGCTTTGTTCTTCTTTCTTAGGATTGCTTTGGTTATTTGGGGGATCTTTTGTGGTTCCGTACAAATTTTAGTATTGTTTGTCCTATTTATGTGAAAAATGCCATTGGAATTTTGATATGCATTGCATGAACCTATAGATGACTTTGAGTAGAATGGAAATTTAACAATACTAATACTTCTGATCCATGAACACAGGATATCTTTTCATTTGTTTGTGTTTTCAATTTGTTTAATCAGAGTCTTTTAGTTTTCATTGTATAGGTCTTTCAACTACTTGGTTAAATTTATTCCTAAGTATTTTATTGTTTTTGATGCTCTTGTGAATTGGATATTATTCTTTATTTCTTTTTCAGGTATTTCATTGTTAATGTATAGAAATGCAACTGATTTCTGTGCATTGACTTTGTATCCTGCAACTTTACTGAATTTGTTGATTAATTCCAACAGCTTTTTTTTTGTTTTTTTTTTGTGGTACACGGGCCTCTCACTGTTGTGGCCTCTCCTGTTGCAGAGCACAGGCTCCAGACACACAGGCTCAGCGGCCATGGCTCACGGGCCCAGCCGCTCTGTGGCATGTGGGATCTTCCCGGACCGGGGCACAAACCCATGTCCCCTGCATCGGCAGGCGGACTTTCAACCACTGCACCACCAGGGAAGCCCCCTCCAACAGCTTTTTGATTGAATCTTTAGGATTTTCTTTATATAAGATCATAGCATCTGCAAACAACAGCAATTTTATTTCTTCCTTTCCAATTTGGATGCCTTCTTAAAAAAAAAAATCCTGTTTTATTGCTACAGCTAAGACTTCCAGTACCATGATGAATAAGGGTGGTGAAAATGAGCAGGCACCCTTATCTTGTTCCTGATATTAGAGAGAAAACTTTCATCCTGTGATCACTAAGTATGATGTTAGCTATGGGTTTTTCATATATGGCCTTTATTATATTGCAGTGTGTTCCTTCTATACCCAACTTGCTGAGGCTTTTTATCATGAAAGGATGTTGTACTTTGTCAAATGTTTTTTCTGCATCTATTGAGATGATTACGTGACTTTTATCTACATTCTATTAATTTGGTTTATTACACATATTGATTTGCATATATTGAACCATCCTTGCATCCTGGAGATAAATACCGGGTACTGGTGATGGTGTATTATCCTTTTAACGTGTTGTCAGATTTGTTTCGCTAATATTTTGTTGAGAATTTTTATATCTGTATTCATCAGGGAAATTGATCTGTAGTTTCTTTTCTTGTAGTGTTCTTATCTGGGTTTGGTATCAGGATAATGCTGGGCTTGCAAAATGAGATTGGGAGTGTTCCCTCCTCTTCAGTTTTTTGGAAGAGTTTGAGAAGGGTTGGCACTAATTCTTCTTTAAATGTTTGGTAGAACTAACCAGTGAAGCTGTCTGATCCTGGGCTTTTCTGTGTTGGGAGGTTTTTGATTAGTGATTTAATCACCTTACTCATTGTTGATCTGTTCACATTTTCTATTTCTTCATGATTCAGTCTGTGGGTTGTGTTTCTAGAAGTTTATCTATTTCTTCTAAGCTATCCAATTTGTTGGCATATAATTATTCACAGTAGTCTGTAATGATCCTGTGTATTTGTGTGGTATGGGCTGTAATGCCTCCTCATTCATTTCTGATTTTATTTATTTGAGTCTTTCCTTTTTTCTTAGTGAGTCTAGCTAAAGATTTGTCAATTTTGTTTATCTTTTTTTTTAAAGCTCTTAGTTTCTTTGATCTTTTCTATTATTTTTCTAGTTTCATTTCATTTATTTCCACTCTGATCTTTATTTCCTTCCTTCTGTTAACTTTGGGCTTCATTTTTTTTCTTGTTCCTTGAGGTATAAAGTTAGGTTTTTTCCTTGAGATCATTCTATTTTCTTAATACATGTATTTTATCACTGTAAAATTCACCCTAAGAACTGCTTTTGCAGCATTCTATAAGCTTTGGTGTATAATTTCATTTTCATTTGTTTCAAGGTATATTTTTATTTCTCTTTCGACCCATTGGTTGTTTAGGAGTAAGGTAGTTTCTACATACTTGTAAAATTTCTAACTTTCCTTTTGATATTGATTTCTAGTTCCATGCCATTGTGGTCAGAATGATTTCAATCTTCTAAAATTTGCAAAGCAAAATTTGTTTTGTGTCCTATCATGATCTGTCCTGGAGAATGTTCTGTATGCACTTAATGTGTATTCTGCTGCATTTTTTTTTTTTTTTTTTTGGCCATGCCATGGGGCATGCAGGATCTTGTTCCCCGACCATGGATTGAACCTGTGTCCCCTGCATTGAGAGTGCTGAGTCTTAACCACTGGACCACTGGGGAAGTCCCTGTATTCTGCTGCTTTTGATAGAATGTTCTATAAATGCTGTTTGGTCCATTTGGTCTAATGTATCATTCAAGTTCAGTGTTTCCTTGTTGATATTCTGTCTGGATGATCTACTCTTTGCTGAAAGTAGGGTACTGAAGTCCCCTGGTATTACTGTATTGTTGTCTGTCTTTCCCTTTAGATCTGTTAGTATTTGCTTAACATGTTTAGATACTCCAATGTTGAGTGTGTATGTATTTATGATTGTTATATCTTGTTGATGAATTGACCTCTATATCCTTATACGATGAACTTCTTTGTCTCCTCTTACCTTTTTTGGCTCAAAGTCTGTTTTGTCTTATTTAAGTATAGCTACGCCTGCTTTCTTTTGGTTTCCACTTGCATGGAATAATTTTTCACTTTCATTTTAAGCCTATATGTGTCCTTATAGTTGAAGTGAGTCCCTCGTAGGTAGCATATAGTTGGGTCTTGTATTTTATCCATCCAGCCACTCTGTGCCTTTTGGTTGGTGAATTCAATCCATTTACATTTAGGGTAGTTATTGATATGTAAGTACTTACTAATACCATCTTATTAATTGCATTCTGGCTGTTTTGTATTTCCATTGTTACTTTTTTTTTTCTCTGTTTTGTGCCTACTTTAGTAAATTTATGATTTTCCATGGTGGTATATTCTGATTTCCCTTTCTTTATCTTTTGTGAATCTACTCTAGGTTTTTGTTTTGTGGTTACCATGAGGCTTACATAAAACATCTGATAGATAAAACAGTCCATTTAAAGCTGATAGCAATGTAACTTTGATCACATATAAATGCTCCACCCTTATACTCCCCCCTTTTATACTTTTGGTATCACAATTTACCTCTTTCTGTATTGTGTATTCCTTAATAAATTATAGTAGCTATAGTTATTTTAAAAACTCTTTTCCTTTAAACTTTATGTTGTTAAGTGGCTGACATACCATCCTATTACAGTTAGTATTCTAAATCTGACTCTGTATTTACCTTTACCAGTTTGTTGTGTATTTTTGTATGTTTTTATGTTACTAATTAGTGTTTTTTCATTTCAGCTTGAAGAACTCCTTTCAGCATTTCTTGCAAGGCAAGTCTATTGCTGATGAAGTCCCTCAGCTTTGTTTGTCTCAGGAAGTCTTTATTTCTCCTTCATTTCTGAATGATAACTTTGCTGGATAGAGTATTCTTGGCTGGCAATTTTTTTCTTTCAGTTATTTTGAATATGTCATTCCATTCTCTCCTGGCCTGTAAAGTTTCTGCTGAGAAATCATTTGATGTTCTAATGGGGATTTCTTTGTATGTTACAGTCTTCTTTCCCTTTGCTGCTTTTAGGATTCTCTTTTTGTGTTTGTTTTTTGACAGTTTCATAATGTATATTGAAGAAGGTTGTTTTGCATTGAGATAGTGAACCTAGTTGTCCAATTTTCTCCTCAAATTTGGGAAGTTCTCAGCTATTATTTCTTTAAATAAACATTCTGTCCCCATTTCTCCAGTTATTCTAATAACTGAACATTGTTGGTGTCATATGGATCACATAGGCTTTCTTTCCTCTTTTTTTCTGTTGTTCCCTTCTGACTATCCTCTAGATCACTTATTTCTATTTTCTGTTTGGTCTATTCTGCTGTAGATTCTCTATTGAATTTTTCATTGCATTCATCGGATTCTTCAGCTCCAGAATTTCTGTTTGTTTCTTTTTTATGATTTCTATCTCTTTGTTAAGTTTCTCATTTTGTTTAGGTATTGTTTTCCTGACTTCATTGAATTATCTTTTCTGTGTTTTCTTCTAGCAAATTGAGTTTCCTCAAAACAACTATTTTGAATTTTTTATCATTTAGATTGAAGAATTCTGTATCTTTGTATTCAATTATTGCAGGATTATTGTTGTCTTTTGGTGATGACATGTTTCCTTGATTCTTCAGGTTCCTTTGAGTTCTGTTGCTGCTTTCCCATTTGGAGTAGCAGACACTTCCTCAAATGTTTACTAGTTGCCTTCAGGTGGGATATACTGTTTGTTGGTCCTGTTGTATCTGGGGCTTTCTCCGACCTTGAATGGGTACACCTGTTTCACACTTCTTGCTCATTCTTGTGGCAGAATTCTTAAGCTTTTATGTCTTCTCTGATTTTTACAGCTCACAAAGCCAATTACTGGAAACCTCTCTTTTATTTTCCAGAAGGTGGTGCTACAGCTTAAGTTTGTGGTTTCTCTTGCGCACAGACCCTGGTCTCATTATCTGAGTCCATTCCACTGGATCTCACTCTCACTGGGCTCTCATTTGGGAATATGCAGAAGGAGCTAACTGCGGAGATGGGGGCTGTGGGTTTAGCACTTGGGATCTTGGGGTGCCTGTGGGCCAGGTGGGGAGATCATTAGGTGAAGTTCTCCCAGTAGCTCATGGGTGGGCAGATAGCAGGAACCATGTCCCTTTTAAGCCCTTTGATATTCTTTTTTGTGTGTGTGTGTGATACGCAGGCCTCTCACTGTTGTGGCCTCCGGACGTGCAGCCTCAGCAGCCATAGCTCACGGGCCCAGCCGCTCCACAGCATGTGGGATCTTCCCGGACCAGGGCACAAACCCATGTCCCCTGCATCGACAGGCGGACTCTCAACCACTGCGCCACCAGGGCAGCCCCCCTTTGATATTCTTAACTGCCTCTTTCCTAGTCTCCTCCTTATCCCCAGACGTGGAGGTCCAACCTCAATACTCTGGGTACTGCTGAAGAGAAACAGGTTTCTCCAGCAGTGTCTGCACAGCTAAAGTAGCTAAGCACTCACTCATCACTGTCCCTTCCCCCTACTGTATCGCCTTGGGAGAGTGATAACACTGGCAAAGTTCTAATTACTCTCTCTGTTGCATCCAAATTTGTTTTTTGTTTTGCTTTGTTTTGTTTTTGCTCCAGTGTAGTTCTAAAATCTCCCCTCAGGAAGTCTGGACTCTGCAAACATTTTCTTATCTGTGGGTAAATTCCACATTAGCACTCTTTGGGTTTTCCCCAGCTGTAGCTAAGAGGGTCTGGGACCAGTTTGCAGAACTCATCATTGAGTTCTGTCTGCCTGTTACCTGATGCACAGGTAGGCGAGACTCCTTCCAGGTCCCTTGGGATATGATGTTGGATCTCACAACTCCCAGAGGATTTGTGGATGGATGCTGACTTTTTCTTGTTAAAAGGGGGAAGAAGAAGGAGCAACATCTTATGCTACCATGATGCTGATGTCACTCTCAGGGAAAGTCTTTCGACCTTGAGTTAGGCAAAGATATCTTCAGTACATCAACAAAATCATGATCTATAAAAGAATATAGTGTTAAATTGGACTTTATCAAAATTAGAAACTTGTGCACTTTGAAAGACATGATAAAGAGAATGAAAACAATCCATGTACTGGGAGAAAATATTTGCAAATTGCATACCTAATCAAGGACTTGTATCCAGATAATAGAAAGAACACTCAACTCACTAATGAGAAAACAAACTACCCAATTATAAAATAGGCAAAATTTTGAGTAGATACTTCACCAGTGAAGGTATATGGATTGCAAATATGCACATCAAAAGATGCTCAAGTTTATAAGTTATTTGAGAAATGAAAATTAAAATCACAGTGAGATACCACTACACACCTATTAGAATGACTGAAATTAGAAAGCCTGACTATACCAGTTGCTGGCAAGAACATGGGACTCTTACATTTTGCTGGTGAGAATATAAAATACAACCACTTTGGAAAACAGTTTGGCAGTTTTTTTTTTAATAACTCCTTTCCAAAATTGCACTGGAAGTCCTAGCTAATGTAATAAGACAAGAATAGGAAAAAAAAAAAAAAGCTATACAGTTGGGAAGGAGAAGTAAAACTGTCTTTATTCAGAGATGACATGATCATCTACTTAGAAAATCTGAAAGAATCAATTAGAAAAAAAAACCTCCTGTAACTAATAAGCAGTTACAGCAAGGTTGCAGGATACAAGATTAATAACCAAAGTTGATCATTGAACCTGTATACCAGCAATGAACAGTTGGAATTTGAAACTAAACACAAAGTACCATTCCCATTAGCACTCAAAAAAATGAAATACTCAGATTTAAATATAAAAAAGTATGTAGGAGATCTATATGAGGACAACTATACAATTTTGATGAAAGAAATCAAAGTAGAACTAAATTAATGGGGTGATATTCCATGTTCATGGATGGGAAGAATCAATATTGTCAAGATGTCAGTTCTTTACAACTTGATCTAAGATTCAACACAATCCTAATCAAAATCTCAGTAAGTTATTTTGTGGGCATTGATGAACTGTTTATAAAGTTTATATGGAAAAGCAAAAGACCTAGAACAGCCAACACAATAATGAAAAAGAACAAAGTAAGCAACACTTATTATAAAGCTACAATGTTAAGACAGTGTAGAATTGGTTAAAGTATATAGACAGATCAGTGGAACAGGATAGAGAGCCTAGAAATAGACTCACACAAATATAGTCAACTCATCTTTGACAAAGGAGCAAAGTCAATAGAGTGGTGCAAAATAGTCTTTTCAACAAATGGTGCTGGAACAACTGGACATCCATATGCAAACAAACAAACAAAACAAAACAAAACAAACTAACATGGATATTACACCCCTCACAAAAATTAACTCAAAATGGATCATGGACCTCAGTGTAAAGTGGAAAACTATAAAAACCCTAGAAGATAATGTAGTAGAAAACCTAGGGGACCTCAGGTATGGTGATGACTTGTTAGATAGAACACCAAAAGCACAATTCATGAAAGAAAGAATTGATAAGCTGTTTTTCATTAAAATTAAAAACTTCTGCTGTGTGAAATACACTGTAAAAAGAATGAGAAGGTGAGCCACAGAGTGGGAGAAAATATTTGCAAAATATTGAATGCATATTTTAAGAGAAAGAAACCAATCTGAAAAGACTACATACTATGTAATTCCACGTATATGACATTCTGGAAAAGACAAATCTATGAAGACAGTAAAATGATCAGGCTTTGGGGGGGAGGGTGGGATGAACAGGCAGAACACAGAGGATTTTCAGGGAGTGAAACTACTCTGAAAATAGTAGTATGATACTATGTTATACTATAGTATGATGGTATAATGTGGATACATGTCATTACACATAGAATGTACAACACAAGAGTGAACCCTAATATGAACTGTGGGCTTTAGGTATAATGTATCAGTGTAGGCTCATCAGTTGTAACAAATTCCCACTCTGGTAATTTAATAGTGGGGGGAGGATTTTAATAGTGCAGGAAGCTTGCATATGTGAGGTAGGGTGTATAGGAGAAATTTCTGTACTTTCTGCTCCATTTTGCTGTGAACCTAAAACTGCTCTAAAAAATAAGGTCTATTTTTTTAAAAAGTTAAACAGACATCTACTGTATGATATAACCATTTTTCTTCTAGGTATTACCCAAGAGAAATGAAAGTATATATCCATACAAAAACTGCCACACAAACATTCAGAGCAGTTTTATTTGTAATAACTGAAGACTAGAAATAACCCAAACGTCTCTCAATAGATAAATGGATAAACGAAAGTGTGGTATTTCCATACAACGGAGTACGTAGTCAGCAATATAAAGGAATGAACCTTGCTGTTGATACATACATGGGTGAACCTCTAAGTAACTATGCTGAGCAAAGTAGACCAGACAAAAAAGAATACATACCGTAGTGGCTCCATTTATGTAAAATTCTGGGAAATACAAGCTAATTTACAGTGACAGAAAACAGATCAGTGTTTACCTGCAATCCAAGGAGAGGTAAGGAGGAACATAAGTTAGGTACTACAAAGAGGCATGAAGAAATTTTGAGGGTAATGGATATGTTCATATCTTGATTGTGGTGATGGTTTCACAGATATTTACATGTGTCAAAACTTATCTAATTGTACCCTTTAAATATGAGCATTTTACTGTAGGTCAATTATACCTCAGTAAAGCTATTAAAAATAAACTTAAAAGTTAGGAATGTTATTAACTTACATTTTTTGAAAGACAGTTGTGTTATAGAATCTGTATACTTGCATTACATATTTTTGTTCTTTAATCTTCACAGTAATCCTCTGAGGTAGTTCTTATTTCCATCTTACAGATGAGAACACTGAGGATAAGGTTAAATTAAAATGTCCAGTCCTGATCACATGCTGACTTCAGACTATACTACAAAGCTACAATAATCAAAACACTATGGCACAGCACAAAAACAGACACATAGATCAATGGAACAGGATAGAAAGCCCAGAAACAAACCCACGCACTTATGGTCAATTAATCTATGACAAAGGAGGCAAGAATATACAATGGAGAAAAGACAGTCTCTGCACTAAGCAGTGCTGGGAAAACTGGACAGCTACAAGTAAGAGAATGAAATTAGAACATTTGCTCACACCATACACAAAAATAAACTCAAAATGGATTAAAGACCTAAATGTAAGACCAGATATACTATAAAACTAGAGGAAACCATAGGCAGGACACTCTTTGACATAAATCACAGCAATATTTGTTTGGATCTGTGTCCTACAGTAATGGAAACAAAAGCAAAAATAAACAAATGAGACCTAATTAAACATAAATGCTTTTGTACAACAAAGGAAACCATAAACAAAACAAAAAGACAACTTTTGGAATGGGAGAAAATATTTGCAAACGATATGATTGACAAGGGCTTAATTTACAAAACATACAAACAGCTCATACAGCTCAATATCAAAAAAACAAACAACGCAATCAAAAATTAGGCAGGGACTTCCCTGGTGGCACAGTGGTTGAGAGTCCGCCTGCCGATGCAGAGGACGCAGGTTTGTGCCCCGGTCCAGGAGGATCCCACATGCCGCAGAGCGGCTGGGCCCCGTGAGCCATGGCTACTGAGCCTGTGCGTCCGGAGCCTGTGCTCTGCAATGGGAGGGGCCGCGATGGTGAGAGGCCCATGAACCGAAAAAAAAAAAAAAAAATTAGGCAGAAGACCTAAACAGACATTTCTCCAAAGAAGACATGCAGATGGCCAACAGGCACATGAAAAGATGCTCATCATCGCTAATTATTAGAGAGAAGCAAATCAAAGCCACAAATGAGGTATCACCTCACACTGGTCAGAATGGCTGTCATCAAAAAGTCTACAAATAATAAGTGCTGAAGAGGGTGTGGAGAAAAGGGAACCCTCCTACACTGTTAGTGGGAATGTAAATTGGTGCAGCCACTATGGAAAACAGTATGGAGGTTCCTTAAAAAACTAAAAATAGAGTTACCATATGATCCAGCAATCCCACTCCTGGGCATATGTCTGGAAAAGACAAAAACTCTAATTTGAAAAAATAGATACACCCCAATGTTCATAGTAGCACTATTTACAATAGCCAAGACACGTAAGCAACCTAAATGTCCATCGACAGATGAATGGATAAAGAAGATGTGGTATATATACACCATGGAATATTACTCAGCCATAAAAAAGAATGAAATAATGCCATTTGCAGCAACATGGATGGACCTAGAGGTTATTATACTAAGTGAAGTCAGACAGAGAAGGACAAATATGATATCACTTACATGTGGAATCTTAAAAAAATGATACAAATGAACATATTTACAAAACAGATTCACAGACATTGAAAACTTATGGTTATCAAAGGAAAGGAGGGAGGGATAAACTAGAAGTTTGGGATTAACATATACATACTACTATACATAAAATAGATAAACAACAAAGACCTACTCTATAGCACAGGGAACAAATAAATTCAATGTCTTGTAATAACTATAATGGAAAAAAATCTGAAAAAGAAATATATATATGTGCGTGTGTATATATATATGTAAAACTGAATCACTTTGCTATACACCTAAAACTAACACAACATTGTAAACTATACTTCATTGTAACTATACTTCAATTTTTTTAGAAATGTCCAGTTCTGGACGGTAGAGTAGTCCTAAAATTTCAAATTTACTCAGTCAAAATTAGAGGAGTCAGGATACAAACTCAGGCCACTTTGACTTCAGAATCTGTTTTTTTCATTACACCAACTATTTTTTATTAGTAATAGAACCCTTTTTTTAAAAGATAGCATATTATATAGGACCATAGTATGTAATATCAGTAAAATAAGATCTGCTCTGGTTGAAACAGGGAACTTTCCTGCACTTCCCTCGGCAGCTCTTGAAGCACTTCCTGTGGAAGTCAAAAACTTTAGAGAAAGTAGTAAATACTAAATGAATATACTTATTGACCTACTAATTCTGGGTGAGTCACTGTTTTTTAATTAATCAAAGATTAATGAAAAGTGATAGTTGAGTAGGATCCACCTGTTGGCATAATTCTCTTCTCCTCTACGGAGTTGAAAATACAAAGAGAGGAAATTAAAGAGACTATCCTCAAACTTAGTTGTGACCTTTCTTATTGACGAGGGAACTCAATTTGTGACTTTTCTGAGATTACTCAGTTAATTAGTGGCAAAGCTTGGATAAGAAATCAGATCTCCTGAATTTTACACATGATATTTTAAAAATTCATTTCAGATTAATAATAAAAGGAGTTCATACAGTCTCCCTTGATTAAAATATTGAAGACCTTGAAAAAATATACTGAAAGGTATACCGACATATTTTTAGGTGATTATCATATAATTTACTTCTTACTGTGAAAAAAACTTTCTTGTTCCCTTGTTCTGCAGTAGCTGTAAGAGTGTACTAAAACAAGTGTTTAGTATTATGAAAGTCACCTAACGTGGAAAAATAGTCCTCTGTGTTAATAATTTGGCATTAATTGATATCCAGTCTTATCTATAGAAGTCTTTCTACCTTGAGCAAATTCTTTATTCTTCAATTATTATTTAACAGTTTTATTTTATTGAAAAAGGAACCATAAGTTCATGATTTTTTAAAGTTTAAATCAGTCATACTGGAGACATAGTTTTTATATCAGTTCATTTTGGAAAAGTGACCTTGTAGCATTCAAGTCAAATAAACTAGTTGTCTTCTGTTTGTGAAAGTAATTCAGTTTCCATAGTGCCTTTACTCTATCTGAGAAATATAGGGGAGGAGTTTAATACTAGATTAAATATTTGTCAGTGCACTTTAGAAGTGTTGTAATTTGGGGGGAAACAAAGGATGCCGAGTTACTTTTATTTTGGTTTTTATTCTTAGTTTATTATTTTATAAGCTTCCATGTTATTTAAATGTTACAGCAAGCTGATATTATTTTTTTCTTTTTTAAAATGTGCTTTTCCTTTTTTTTAAATTGAAGTATAGTTGATTTAGACGTACAAGTGTACAAGTACACTGTTTCAGATGTACAGCAAAGTGATTCAGATATAAATATGGAAACATTTGCAGAGGATAGAGCATGTTTTCTATCTTTAAGTGGTTTTATAATTCATTGTTTCTTTGAGATTAGGAGAATAGCTTGTTTAAAATATTGTTGAAATATATTAGCACCAAATATATACAGGACTGAAAGACTAATCTACAAATTGGACTCCACGTTTCAGCAAAAACTAAGCCAGTTTGGAAAATGAGTAGAAAAGAAAGAGGAGATGAGGTGAGGTAGCTGGCCCAGAATCATATTGCTACAGTTAGTTGCAGAAGCAGAACGAGAAGCTCCAGCTTCCAGAGACTACCGGTATTCCTTGGCTTACTTCCTCCATTTTTGGAGCCAGCAGCATTGCATCTCTCTGACCTTTTTTCCATAGTCACATCTCCCTTTCTGTCCTCTTCTGTTTCACTCTTTACTTTTAAGGACCCTTGTGATTACATTGGGCACACCTGGATAATCTCCCCATTTCAAGGTTCTTAATCACATTTACACAGTCCCTTATGCCATGTAAGGCATAGTCACAGCTTCCAGGGATTAGTAAGTGGGCATTATTTGGGGGAGGGGGGCATTATTTTACCCGTTACAATACTCATCACTATCCTATACTTGGTCTTCTTTGATGTCGCAGACACCAGTACTTTCACCTCTAATTCATTCCATTTCAGCTACCCACTTCCATCTCCATTATATGTAACTCTTCCTTTGAAATCTTAAGGTTTTAGTAATCATGGTCTCTGGCCATTACCCCCATCCTTTAGTCTTTTCATTGTTTACTCCCACTACATGTATTGTACACTTGGTTAGAGGCACAGGGTTGTAGTGGGGAAAGGATGGACTTTCTGGAAGAAGAATTTTGAATGGTGTCCTTAGGTTTGATCCAGGCCCTCCTATTTACAAATTATGTGGCCTTGGGAAAGTCACTTAAGTTTACTGAACCTCAAGATATTCATATGGAAAACGATACTAATTATTATGGGGTTGTTGTAAGAAGATAGATAGGTATCTAGCTCATAAAGGACACTCAGTTTAAGGGAGCTCTTATATTTCTTTCACCTTATCAAGTGCTCCATTTTATCCGTCTTGTAAAGACTTGCTGTCCAATTAAGATACATGGCCTCCTGAGAAAATACTGGATAGTCAGATGGTAACATGGTTTTATAATCTTTCCTTTAGAGTCCTAGTTGTCGGCATATTTTAGACTGTATCAGAACCACTTGAAAGGCTTATTTAAAATGCAGACTGTAGGCCCCAGGCCAAGAGATTTTGAGTCAGTGTATCTGAAAAGAGCCCTAGGAATATGCATTTTATCCAACACATTCTTGAAATGCAATTAGAGTAGTGGCTTTCAGCAAACCAACCTATCTGGGGGACTTAGATGTGGTGAATGTATTTTCTTATATTAAGTATTCTGATCTTTTTTCTTTTTATCCTATTCAAAGGAACAGCTACTTAGATGTGGGGAAAGTTTAGTAAATTTTAGTCATAGATATGATGACACTAAATGAGGGCTAGTCATGCATGTGGCATGTGGGATCTTAGTTCCCTCGACCAGGAATCAAACCTATGCCCCCTGCAGCAGAAGCGTGGAGTCTTAACCACTGGACCACCCCAGAAGTACCCTGAGGCTAGTCTTAAGGTAGAGTCCAACCTGGCTGAACAAAAAAGCAGAGCTGCCTTAATTAGGATCCAGGGTAGAGTATGTTTGATATGCAGCATGCCAGTTCTTTAGCAAGGGCTTGAGTTTTTGGTTTTTGTTTATTTTTATTGAAGTATAGTTGATTTACAATATTATGTTAGTTTCCAGTATACAACGTAGTGATTCTATATTTTATAAATTATACTCCATTTAAAATTATTATAAGATATTGACTGTATTTCCTGTGCTGTACAATATATCCTTGTAGCTTATTTATTTTATACACATTTGTTTGTACCTCTTAATCCCCTACTCCTATCTTGCCCCTTCCCTTTTCCCTCTCCCCGTGGTAACCACTGGTTTGTTTTCTATATGTGTGAGTCTGTTTCTGTTTTGTTATTTTCATTCATTTGTTTTATTGTTTAGATTCCACATGTAAGTGACAATATATGATATTTGTCTTTCTATATCTGACTTATTTCACTAACCTTCCCAGTCCATCCATGTTGTTGCAGATGGCAAAATTTCATTCTTCTTTATGGCTGAGTAATATTCCATTGTATATATTTACCACATCTTCTTTATCCATTCATCTACTGATGGACACTTAGGTTTCTTCTGTATCTTGGCTATTGTACGTAATGCTGCTATAAACATTGGGGTGCATGTATCTTTTTGAATTAGTGTTTTTGTTTTCTTTGGATATATGCCCAGGAGTGGAATTATTGGATCATATGGTAGTTCTGTTTTTAGTTGTTGTTTTTTGTGTGTGTGATATGTGGGCCTCTCACTCTTGTGGCCTCTCCTGTTGCAGAACACAGGCTCCAGACGCGCAGGCTCAGCAGCCATGGTTCACGGGCCCAGCCGCTCCGCGACATGTGGGATCTTCCCTGACCAGGGCATGAACCCGTGTCCCCTGCATTGGCAGGTGGACTCTCAACCTCTGCGCCACCAGGGAAGCCCTGTTTTTAGTTTTTTGAGGATCCTGTTTTCCACAGTGGCTGCACCAATTTACATTCCCACTAACAGTGTTATTAGGGTTCTCTTTTCTCCCCATCCTCGCCAACATTTGTTATTTATGGTCTTTTGATGATAGCCATTCTGACAGGTGTGAGGGGATATCTCACTGTGGTTTTGATTTGCATTTCCCTGATGATTAATGATGTTGAGTGTCTTTTCATGTGCCTTTTGGCCATCTGTATGTCTTCTTTGGAAAAATTGGTATTCAGGTCTTCTGTTCCCTTTTTAATTGGGTTGTTTTTCTGTTTTGATGTTGAGATGTATGAGCTGTTTATATATGTTGGATATTAACCCTTATCAGTCATATCATTTGCAAACATTTTCTCCCATTCAGTAGCTTATCTTTTTATTTTGTTATGGTTTCCTTTGCTGTGCAAAAGTTTTTAAGTTTAATCAGGTCCCATTTGTTTATTTTTGCTTTTGTCTTTTTTGCCTGGGAAGACAGATCCAAAAAAATATTGCTATGGCTTATGTCAAAGAGTGTTCTGCCTATGTTTTCTCCTAGGAGTTATATGGTTTCTGGTCTTACATTTAGGTCTTAAATCCATTCTGAGTTTATTTTTGTATATGGTGTAAGAAAATGTTCTAATTTCATTCTTTTACATGTAGCTATCCAGTTTTTCCAGCACCACTTATTGAAGAGACTGTTCTTTCCCTATTGTGAATTCTTGTCTCCTTTGTCACAGATTAATTGAACATTGGTGTCTGTGTTTATCTCTGGGCGCTCTATTCTGTTCCATTGTTCTATGTGTCTGTTTTTGTGCCAGTACCATACTGTTTTGATTACCACAGTTTTGTAGTATAGTCCCTGAAGACAGGGAGTGTGATACCTCCAGTTTTGTTCTTTTTTCTCAAGATTGCTTTGGCAATTCAGGGTCTTTTGTGGTTCCATATAAATTTTAGGATGATTTGTTCTAGTTCTGTGAAAAATGTCATGGGTATTTTGATAGAGATCTCATTAAATCTGTAGAGTGTTTTGGGTAGCATTGACATTTTAACAATATTCATTCTTCTAATCCAAGAGCAAGGAATATCTTTCCATTTCTTTGTTATTATCTTCAGTTTTCTTCATAATTGTTTTATAGTTTTCAGAGTATAGGTCTTTCACTTCCTTGGTTAAGTTTGTTCCTAGGTATTTTATTCTTTTTGATGTGATTTTGAATGGGATTATCTCCTTGTTTTCTCTTTGTGATAGTTCATTATTAGCGTATAGAAACGCAACAGATTTCTACATATTAATCTTGTGTCCTGTGACTTTACTGAATTCATTTATTAGTTCTAACAGCCTTCTGATGGATACTTTAGGGTTTTATATATAGTACCATGTCATCTGCAAATAGTGACAGTTTTACTTCTTCCCTTCCAATTTGGATGCCTTTTATTTCTTTTTCTTATCTGATTGCTGTGGCTAGGACTTCCAATACTATGTTAAATAGAAAGGGCAAGAGTGGGCATCCATACCTTATTCCTGTTTTTAGGGGAAAAGCTTTCAGCTTTCCACCATTGAATATGATGTTAGTGGTGGGTTTGTCATAAATGGCCTTTACTGTGTTGAGATATATTCCTTCTAAACCAACTTTGATGAGAGTTTTTGTCATGAATGAATATCGAATTTTGTCAAATGCCGTTTCCGCATCTGTCGAGATGATCATGTGATTTTTATCCTTCCTTTTATTAATATGGTGTATCACGTTGATTGATTTGTGGTTATTGAACCATCCTGGAATAAATCCCACTTAATCATGGTATATGATTGTTTTATATAAAACAATTGTTGAACTTGGTTTGCTAATATTTTGTTGATGATTTTGGTGTCTATATTCATCAGAGATACTGTCCTGTAATTTACTTTATTTTTGGAGTGTCTGTCTGGTTTTGGTATCAGGCTAATGGTGGCCACGAAGAATGTATTTGGGAGTGTTGCCTCCTTTGGGAGTGTTCCCTCCTCTTCATTTTTTTTGGAATAATTTGAGAAGGATAAGTATTAGCTCTTCTTTATATATTTGGTAAAATTCTGCTGTGAAGATGTCCAGTCCTGGACTTTTGTTTGCTGAGAGTTTTTTGATTACTGATTCAAAAAGGGCTTGAGTTCATTCTACTTCTGAGTGGCCATCCATCATCCAGAGCTCCTTCTAGCTTGCTTTCCCTAATGTCCTTCTTTTCCCCTTTACTTTACATTTTTTACTTCTATGTCTATAAGATGGAGAGGAAACAGTGCTAGACTAAATTCACATTCTCGTCCTGCCACTTACTAACTGTGTGACCCCAAGAAAGTTCTTTAATCTCTGTAAACCTTAGTTTTTTCATTTGTTAGATGAAAATAAAAATAACAGTGCAAGTACTTATTATGTTAGTTCCTTTCTTTTATTTCTTCCTTGCCTTTTTTCTTCTTTTTTCTCTTCTATATACCTCTTAACCTGTTCCCAACCTATAGTTGTGGGTAGTAGCCATCAGTTTAGTCTCCAGTTTGACTGTCATTTATCACCCCTGATTTACAGGAGACTAAAAGAACTCCATATTTAGAAGAAATCTTAGACGTCATCTAGACCATCCGCATCAGAATCAATGCTAAGAGGAGAAATTGTTCTTGTCTTCTTCACTACTGCATTCCCACAGTGCCTGGCACAGAGTAGACAGTCAATAATGTAACTTAAATGAATGAATGGGGACTTCCTGGTTGTCCAGTGGTTAATTAAGAATCCACCTTCCAATGCAGGGGCCATGGGTTTGATCCCTGGTCAGGGAACTAAGATTCCACATTGCCACGGGGCAACTAAGCCCACATGCCGCAATGAAGAGCCCGCGCGCCACAGAGAAGACCCAATGCAGCCAAAATATTTAAAAAAATGAATGAATGAAAAAATGAACTTTATCATATGATTCAAAATCTCATTTACTAATCTAAACTTACTATATCCCCTTCAAGTACCAGACAGTGAGATCAATGCTAGGGATTATACGGTACTCATCACTATATTTTTAACACTAAGTATTGTATCTTGCATGCAAATGATGATTGGAATTAATAAAATAGGTGGTCACGTTTTCCTTAGTATTTCCAATGACAGGGAACTTTTAATCTTTCAAGGTAATCAAATAAAAAGTAACCAGCTATTTCGTTCATTCAGTCTGACATTTCAAACGGTGATGTAGTGATCCATTAGTGTCTGAGTGAAATATGAGGTTTATCCATGGTCTTCTTACAACTTCAAGACTCCCAGTCATCTGCTGGTACCCCAGAGCTGATCATAAGGAAGTCCACAGGGATCCCACATGCCACGGAGCAGCTTAGCCCACAGGCCACAACTACTGAAGCCCAAGCGCTCTAGGGCCCATGTGCCGCAACTACTGAGCCCGCGTGCTGCAACTACTGAAGCCTGCGCACCTAGAGCCCATGCTCTGTGACAAGAAAAGCCACCGCAATGAGAAGCCTGTGCACCGCAACGAAGAGTAGCCCCCGCTCGCTGCAACTAGAGAAAGCCCGCATGCAGCAACGAAGACCCCATGCAGCCAAAATTTAAAAAATAACAAATAAATAATTTTTTTTTTAATTTAGAGAATGTTAAATAATGATTTAATGCAGAAGACATCTCTGACTTCTAAGGGCTTAGTCTCCAACTTGGGTTCTTAGAACAGAAAGATGAAAGATTGTAGGAAGAATGGAGCTAAAATAGCACCTATAAAACTTTATTGGTTTTATTTGCTAGATGTCTCCCTAGAGTAGACTGTGCACTCCTTAAAGGCTAGGACTGGCCAAGTGCCAGACACAAAGTATATATTTAGTGAGTGTGTGGATGATTAAGCAAGCCACCCTGATAAGATGATTAATTAAGCAAGGCACCTTGCAGTTCTTATTCTTTGTAGTGTCTCACCAAGCTTCAACTGCTATGATTCAGTTGCTGTGATGAGGAATACTTTGCTCCAATCAATAATAACAACAACACCAATAATAATGGCTAACATTTCCATAGTGCTTACTATATGCCAGGCCCTCTACTAAGTGTTTTTATATGCATTAAAACTAATTTAAGGGAATTCCCTTGTGGTCCAGTGGTTAGGACTCCACCCTCTCACTGCCGAGGGCACGGGTTCAATCCCTGGTTGGGGAACTAAGGTTCCACAAGCCATGCAGTGCGGCCAAAACGAAAAAGAAAAATAACTAATTTAATACTTATAACAACTCTATGAGGTAGTTATTAGTTTTATTCCACACTTTACAGATGAAGAAACTGAGGCACAGAAGCATAAATAATTTGCCCAGGGTCCCATAGCTAGCAAGTAGCAAGGCTGGAATACAATTTAGCCTTCCTGATTCCAGAGTCTGTCCCTTAACCACCCTTAACTACAATACTATACATGCCTCCAGTTGTGCTTTTTTGCCTGCCCAACATGCTTTCCCTTACCTTGTCTTCTGATAATGCTGTCCTTCATTCTTGTGAGGAAATCATTCCATGTGGTTCAGATAGGGTTGACCACTTCCCTTCTTACCACACATGAGGGTACGTGACAGGCCCGGCTGATTGAATACCCCACCTCCTGACTAGGATGACTGATTCAGGATTCAATCAGATGCATGTGCTTTTGACTGGTAGTGTTAATCATAAGGGTTCCACAAGTCTAAAGCAGCCAATGGGTATTTATTCCACAGTTAACAAATATTTTTTGAATGCCAAGCATTATAGGCACGTAAAATACATTAATGAATAAAGTAAAGGTCCCTTCTCTTGTGGTGGCTTACACTGTAGCAGAGGGAGACAATTATTTATGCATAATAAGTAAATTGCATAGTGTGTTAGAAAGTAAGTGCTGTAGAAAAAAGGAACAGTAGAATAGGGTTTGAAGGAATTTGGAGTGCTGGGATAGCAGTGGGGAGATGGAACATTTTCAGTATTTAATGGGGTGATCTGGTAGACCTCATTGAGAAGGTAACATTTGAGGAGACTTAAAGAAGGGAAGGATATTAGCCAAGCAGATATTTGGAGGGAACGGCCAAAACAAAGGCTTTATGGTAGGACCGTGCCTAATGTTTGAAGAGCATCAAGGAGTGCAGCAGAGTAGTAAAAAAAGAAGTCGGAGAAGTAGGTGGGATCCAGATCACAGAGAGCCTGTGTAGACCGTTATAGGAATCTCAGCTTTGAATGAAATGGGAAACGATTGGAAGTTTCTGAGTAGAGGAGTGTCAAGGTCAGACATATTTTTAAAGGACTTCTCTGACTGCTGTATGGAGAATAGATTTGAAGAAGGAGTGGAAAGGTAGAACAGGTAGACCTGTTAGAAGGCTAGTGAAATAATCCAGGCTTGGACTAGAGTAGAAATGTGGAAATGTTGAGAAATAGTCAAATTTTGGAAATATTTTATAAGTAAAACAAGTATGATTTCCTGATGGATTGGATGTAGGATGTGGAAATCAAGGATGACTGCAAGGTTTTTGGCCTGAGCAATTGGAAGGATGAAGTTTGCCATCAATTGCGATGGGAAGGCTACAGGGGAAACAAATTTTGGATTTGTTAAGTCTGAGATGTTTATTAAGACCTCCAGGTGTTTATGTGGACCTCCAAGTAGGGAGTTGGATGTACGAATCTGGAGTTTGGGAGAGAAGTCTTTATCTGAGATATAAATTTGAAAGTCATTGGCATATAGATGTTATTTAAAGCAAAGGCACTAATTGAAATAACCAAGGGAGTAAGTCTAACTAGAGAAAAGGACCATGGACTGAGCCCTGGAACATTCTAACATTAAGAATTGGGGACAAGAGGAGGAGTCAGCAAAGAATATTAAAGGGGGGTGGCTCAATAAGATAAAAGGAAAACCAAGACAGTGTGGGGTCCTAGAAGCCCATGAAGAAAGCATATCAAAGATGAGGAAGCTGTTAATTGTGTCAAATGTGAGATAAGGGCTGAGAAATGCCTATTTAATTTAGCAATGTGGAGGTCATTGATGACTTAGATGAAGTCATTTTTTTCACTGGAGAGGTGGGGGCCCCTGATTGGAATGGATTCAGAAAGCATGGAAGGAAAAGAATTGGATACTATAAACAACTCTAGTCTTGCTCCAAAGGGAGCAAAGAAATGGGATGGTGGATAGCAGGGAAAGTAGAGTCAATAGGAGGTGCCTTTGTTTTTAAAGGTGGGGAAAATTACATCAGGTTTTTATGTTGGTGAGAATGATCCATTCTTGCCATCATGAAAGCAGAGTCAAGACATTTTTTTCATGACATCATCTGAATCACTGTATCCACCCATACCTATAGTTGGAGTCACCCACTTGAACTTCCTGGTTAAATGAGTGAAGACATTTCCTTTTTTGTTTAAGCAGTGTGAGTTGAATGTCTGTCACTTTCAACGAAGAGTCCTAAACTGCTTTTTCTTCCTGTCTTCAAGATGGTCTTCATAATATTTTTAAAGTTAATTTTTCCTGGGTTTCTATTATTATTTATATTATTTATTTGCTACTTACATTGATATACATGCACATCTTCTTGTAAATAAAAAATGTTTTGCAGTTTTACAAATTGAAATTATTATAGAGAAACTTGGAAAAATAACTATGTTTAGTTAAAACATAGTATTTTACCATGGTTTTATTTTGTATCGCTCAGTGTTTTATTTCAAAGCAAACATCCATTTAACCACTACCAGAACAAGAAATAGAATATTGTCAGCACCCTGTCTCACTCATACTGCCTCTCAGTCACTATCTCCACCCTCCACACAAATAATAACTACTACCCTGGATTTAATGGTAATCAGTTTCTTGATTTTCTTTGTTTTCCCACTTAAGCATATAACCCTAAATACTACAGTTTAAATTTGCATGGTTTTTTAAACTTTATATAGCTGTACTCAGGCAGTATACTTTTTGTCTAACTTACTTTACTCAGCATTACATTTATGAGATTCATTCATATTGTTAAATGTAGTAATACTGTCGTATAATCCACAGATATCATGATATAGCATGTTTTCAAGTCTACAAAAATTTCTCTCAGGTGGCTTTTTGTCAATTTCCCCACCTGCCAAGAGGCAACCACCGTTTTAATATTTTTCACCTTAGATTAGTTTCCCTGTTCTAGAACATCATATAAATGGGATTATGTAACGTGTCGATATTGAGCATTATATTTGTGAGATTTGTTACATTATTCTGTGTATCGGTAGTTCATTCCTTTTTAATGCCAAGTGGTATTTGATTGTATGAATATACCACAATTTATCCATTCTTCTTTGAATAATATTTGAGTTTTTTCGGACTTTTTACTGTTGTGACTGTAGCTGCTATGAACATTTTAATACAAGGGCATGTGAACGTTTTTTTATATTTCTGTTGGCTAAATACCTAGGAGTGCAATTGTTGGGTCAAAGTATACAGAGATGTAAGTAATTATTATTTTGGAATTCATCAGTTTATTTATGGTTATTCCCACTAGCATTATATCAAAGTTGCTCACTTCTTGGCCAACATTTTGTGATGTCAGTCTTTCTAATTTTAGCCATTCTAGTGAATGTGTTGTGGTATCTCATTATGGGTTTAATTTACATTTCTCTAATGACCAGTGATGTTGAGCACTTTTTCATGTGTTCATTAATCATTTCTATATCTTCCTTCGTGAAGTAGCTGTTCAAATCTTTAGCCTATTTAAAAAAAATTTATTTATTTGGCTGCGCCGGGTCTCAGTTGCCACTTGCGGGATCTTTGTTGCGGCGCGGGATCTAGTTCCCTGACCAGGGATTGAACCCAGACAACCTGCGTTGAGAGCGTGGAGTCTTAACTGGTGGACCATCAGGAAAGTCCCTCTTTTGCCCATTGTAAAAAGTTGGGTTGTGTGGGGTTTTTTTTTAACTGTGTTTTAGGAGTTCTCTATAGATTCTGGATACAAGCCCTTTAGCAGATGTGTTTGTCAGATATTTTCTCCTTGTCTGTGTCTTGCCTGTTCATTTTCTTAGTGTCTTTTGTAGAGCAGAAAATTTGACAAAGTCTGATTTATCAGTGTTTTTCATGATTATTACTTTCTCAATAATGTTTTTATAGTTTTTCTGACAGCCTCATCTATATCTTTAGTTAGATTTATTTCTCAATATTTGAAATTTTTATGCTGTTGTAAATGGTATTTTACAATTGCATTTTCTAATTGCTGCTCTGTCAAAATACAACTGATTTTTGTGTATTAAATTGCTATCCAGTAACCTTAAATTCATTAATTAATTTTTTGTAGATTCTTTCGGATTTTCTACCTCCACAGTCATATCCTCTACAAATAATGGGAGCTTTTTGTTTTTCTTTCTAATCATTATACTTTTATTTTCCCTGCCTTTCTGCACTGGTTTGGACCTCCAGCCCAAAGTCAAATAAAAATGGTGCTAGTAGTATCCCTTTCTTGTTCAATTATCTTTTAAAAATAACCATCACCACCAAAAACAAACGTTCAGCATTTAGTTTGATGTTTAATGCAAGTTTTTATTGATACCCTTTATCAGATTAAGGAAGTTCCCATGTCTTCCTATTTGCTTACAGTTTTTATCATGATTACAGATTGAATTTTATCATTAGTTATTCTAAACCAAGAGGTTTTATCTGGACATTTAGTTTTCTGTGTTGCAGAATTTACTTAACTAATTTTTAAGTTGTCCTCATAAAATCTTTATTTAAACTATTCCTCCAGGTGTTGATACATGTGGATACTTAGAGTGGGCTGAAGCCTCTGACTTCTGTGGTTGAGATTTTGGTGTCTGGGGTTTTGCTCCTTCTAGGATGTTGCTCCAGCTCAGCTTATTTTTAACCAGATGTACTCCATATTACACTTTACTTGTGCCTTAGTGTAATCCAGTGAAGTTAAATAGATTAGTATCATTAAATAGGACAGTATGATGGAAGGAGTAGCTCTCTGATTAGGGCTTGCCTACGATAACCCAGCTAGTGAGTGGCAGGACCCAGACTTAAATACATAGCTTTTGATTTAAAGCATAATGTACTTTCCATCATACCACAGCCACCTCTACTTGTGCCTAAGTGTTGGTTAGTTTGGAGAAAAGAGACTAGTTTAGAGACTATTGGAGGTAGTAATCTAGATAAGCAGTAATGTGGGCCTGAACCACTAAAGTGGTTGTAAGGATTAAAAAAGGAAATGGCATGCAACTTGTATTTTTGCCATTCCCTTTACTATTTTTCTATAACTTTTTCTCATTTCTATCATAGGAGTTTTTTACCATGTATTATAATTATCTATTTACATGTCTCTCTTTTTTTTTACATTATAATATATTCAAGGACTGTGTCTAATTTTGCATCTTTATTGCTCAACTTTAGCACATTGTTTAGAAGATGTTATTTGATTGTCTATTTGCTTGACAGAGTGAATGAATAGATAGATTATAGAACCATTTTTAGAGAACTTTGTAAACTTTGTATGTAGGAGGCAAGGAAGAGAGCAAGTTGTAGAACATTCGACCAAAGTTCAACACTGAATGACCAGGATGTTTTCTTTTTTTTTTCTTTTTTTTTCTTTTTTGCGGTATGTGGGCCTCTCACTGCTGTGGCCTCTCCCGTTGCGGAGCACAGGCTCTGGATGCGCAGGCTCAGCGGCCATGACTCACGGGCCCAGCCGCTTTGCGGCATGTGGGATCTTCCCGGACCGGGGCGCGAACCCATGTCCCCTGCATCGGCAGGCAGACTCTCATCCACTGCGCCACCAGGAAAGCCCAGGATGTTTTCTTTAATAGGGTCTGGGAAATCAGAGGAGTATAATTCTGGGGGGAAAGTTGAGTTCAGTTTGGAACATGTTAAGTTTAAGTGACTTCCTTAGGAGATGTTCAGCAGGCAGTTGCAAATGTAGATCTGGAGCCTAGAAGATTTTTAGATATAATCCTTTTGGGTGTTCCAGCAAAAGTAACCATTGAAATTACTTGACACTATCCTAGTTCTCACCATCGCTTCTCTTCTATAAGTAACTTTAACAGCCTCCTAACTAATCTCTCTGCTTCTGTTCCAGCCTCTCTTTCAATTCATCCTCCACATTCCTACCAGAATGATCTTCCTAAAACATAAATCTGATCATGATATTGTCTTATTAAAATAATCTTTTAGGGCTTCCCTAGTGGCACAGTGGTTAAGAGTCTGCCTGCCAATGCAGGGGACACGGGTTCGAGCCCTGGTCCAAAAAGATCCCACATGCCGCGGAGCAGCTAAGCCCATGCGCCACAACTACTGACCCTACGCTCTAGAACCTGCAAGCCACAACTACTGAGCTGGTGTGCCTAGAGTCCGTGCTCTGCAACAAGAGAAGCCACCACGATGAGAAGCCCGCGCACTGCAACAAAGAGTAGCCCCTGCTCGCTGCAGCTAGAGAAAGCCCATGCACAGCAACAAACACCCAACGCAGCCAAAAATAAATTAATTAAATAAATTTATTTAAAAATATAATAAAAATAATCTTTTAATGGCTCTTCCTTGCTTTCAGAAAAGAATCAACACTCTTTACCTGTTTCCTTTATAGTCTCATCCCTCCTTACCTCTTTGGACACGTCTCTCCATCCTCTTCTTTACACTCTATCCTGGAGCCATACAAAACTGCTCGAAGTCCCGTGTAGAGGCCACCATTATAGAAGAGTAGATGGTGGAGGTGGTGGTGATACTACTACTAATAGCAGTATTTTTTCAACAAATGTCAGGATTATGCCAGTCATTATTTTAAGGATTTATATATAATAATAAAATAGCTAACACTTAATACAGCACATACCATGTAGCAGCACCTTTCTAAGAGCTTAACACTTTGCCACATCAACCAGAGAAGGGTGTCTTCTTAGGTTCAGTTAAACATTCAGGCTCAAGACTGTAATAGGCAAAAAAAAAGACTGTAATAGGCTACACTTGACATTAATCTACTCAAAAGTATATAGGACATTTCAAAACTTAACTGTAAAGCTACATGAGTCAAAATAGTGTGATATTGGCATAAAGACAAACATGCAGACCAATGGAATAGAGTATAGATCCCAGAAATAAACCTTCACGTGTATGATCAAACAATTTTTGACAGGGGTGCCAAGACCATTCAATGGGGAAAGGACAGTCTTTTCAACAATTGGTGCCGGGAAAAATGGATGTCCACATGCAAAAGAAGGAAGTTGGACTCTTACCTAATACCATATACAAAATTTGACTCAAAATGGATCAAAGGACCTAAATGTAAGACCTAAAACAATAAAACTCTTAGAAGAAATCATACGACAAAAGCTTTATGGCATTGTATTTGGCAGTGATTTCTTGGATGTGACACCAAAGGCACAGGTAATAAAAGAAATTGGATTTCATAAAAATTAAAAATTTTGTACATCAAAAGACACTATCCACAAAATAAAAAGGCAATGCACAGAATGGGAGAAAATATTTGCAAATCATATATCTGATAAGGCATTAATATCCAGAATATATAAAGAACTCCTAAAACTCAACAACAAAAGACCAAACAACTTGATTAAAAAATGGGCTAAGGACTTGATAGACATTTCTCCAAAGAAGATATACAAATAGCTAATAAGCATATGAAAAGATGCTCAACATCACTAATCATTAGGGAAATGAATGCAAATCAAAACTCTAATGAGATACCACCTCACACCCAGTAGGATGGCTATTATTAAAAAACAAAAAACAAGTGTTGACAAGGATGTGGAGAAATTGAAACACTCGTATACTGCTGGTAGGAATGTAAAATAGTACAGCCGCTCTGGAAAATAGTATGGAATTTCGTTTAAAAAATTAAAAATAGAATTACCATATGGCCCAGCAATTCCACATCTGGGTATATACCCAAAAGAATTGAAAGTAGGGTCTCAAAGAGATATTTGTTCACCCTTGTTCATAGCAGCATCATTAGCTAAATAGCTAAAATGCATAAGCGGGACTTCCCTGGCTATCCAGTGGTTAAGACTCTGCGCTTCCACTGCAGGGGGCATGGGTTCGATCCCTGGTCAGGGAACTGAGATCCTGCATGACACAGGGCAAGACCAAAAAAAAAAAAAAATGCAAAAGCAACTCAAGTATCATTGATGGATAAATGGATAAGCAAAATGTGGTAATACATAAAATGGAATGTTATTCAGCCTTAAAAAGGAAGAAAATTCTACAATATGCTGTAATATGAATGAACCTTGGGACATTATGCTAAGTGAAATAAGCCAGTCCCCAAAAGACAAATACTGTTTGATTCCATTTATAAGAGGTACTTAGAGTAGTTAAGATCATAGAGATACAAAGCACAATGGCAGTTGCCAGGGGCTTGGGGGAGGGAAGAATGGAGAGTTATTGTATAATAAGTACAGAGTTTCAATTTTACAACGTGTAACAAGTTATAAGGATGGATGGTGGTGATGTCTGCACAACAATGTAAATGTATTTAATACCATTAAACTGCACACTTAAAAATGGCTAAGATGGTATATGTCTCTTTTTGAATTATGGTTTTCTCAGGCCATATGCCCAGTAGTGGGATTGCTGGGTCATATGTACCACAGTGTTTATTGCAGCACTATTTACAATAGCCAGGACATGGAAGCAACCTAAATGTTCATCGACAGATGACTGGATAAAAGAAGATGGGACACATATATACAATGGAATATTACTCAGCCATAAAAAGAAATGAAATTGAGTTTTTTGTAGTGAGGTGGGTGGACCTAGAGTCTGTCATACAGAGTGAAGTAAGTCAGAAAGAGAAAAACAAATACTGTATGTTAATGCATATATCTGGAATCTAAAAAGAAAAAAATGGTACTGATGGGGACTTCCCTGGTGGCACAGTGGTTAAAAATCTCCACCTGCCAGGGACTTCCCTGGTGGCACAGTGGTTAAGAATCCTCCTGCCAATGGAGGGGACATGGGTTCGACCCCTGGTCCGGGAAGATGGCACATGCTGCGGAGCAACTAAGCCCACGTGCCACAACTACTGAAGCCCATGCTCAGCAACAAGAGAAGCCACCACAACAAGAAGCCTGCGCACTGCAACAAAGACCCAACATAGCCAAAAATTTAAAAAATAAGATAAATAAATTTTTTAAAACTCAATAGATTGGTTTAAAAAAAAAAAGAATCCACCTGCCAATGCAGGGCACACAGGTTCGAGCCCTGGTCTGGGAAGATCCCACATGCCACGGAGCAACTAAGCCCGTATGCCACAACTACTGAGCTGTGCTCTAGAGCCCGCGAGCCACAACTACTGAGCCCACTTGCCACAACTACTGAAGCCCACGCGCCTAGAGCCCATGCTTCACAAGAAGAGAAGCCACCACAACAAGAAGCCTGCGCACCGCAATGAAGAATAGCCCCTGCTCTCTGCACCTAGAGAAAACCTGCGCAGCAACAAAGACCCAACACAGCCAATAAATAAATAAATAATTTTTTTTTAATGGTACTGATGAATCTAGTGTCAGGGCCGGAATAAAGACGTAGACTTAGAGAATAGACATGAGGACACGGGGTTGGGGGGAGAAGCTGGGACGAAGTGAAAGTAGCATCAACATATATGCACTATCAAATGTAAAATAGTTAGCTAGTGGGAAGCAGCAGCATAGCACAGGGAGATCAGCTTGGTGCTTTGTGATGACCTAAAGGAGTGGGATAGGGAGGGCGTGAAGGAGGCTCAAGAGGGAGAGGATATGGAGATATATGTATGCATGTGGCTGATTTGCTTTGTTGTACAAGAGAAACTAACACAGTATTGTGAAGCATTTATACTCCAATAAAGATCTGTTTTTAAAAAATGGCTAAGACGCAGTGTTATGTGTATTTTAACACAATTTGAAAGAAAACGAAGTATATAGGATAGGATCCAAAGCTTGCAAGCAAGACAGCATCAGGCATTCTTCTTCAGTGAGAGCTTGTAGCAGTTTATAGAGCTGTCTGTACAGCAGTTCAGGAGCTAATCTTTGCCCTCATTCCTCTAGGTGATGCTCAAGTATAAAGAAATGAGATCCACATTGGACAGGTCTAGGAGGTGCCCTGCCTTAAAAGGCTCATGTCCCCAAGGAGTCAGTATCTCTTATAGCAGTTCCATAGGCATCGTGTTCAGGGTTCCCATAAAGGTTGTGCCAAGTTACAAGAGTCACCACTCCAGGGAGCCCAGAGATTTGGCATACAATTAGGTATTTATAATTCTTCCAGTTCTAACCAATCAGGTGTCATTTTTAACCATAATGTTGCTTAGGAACATAGTTGACATTTTACCTTTTCCAGGTCTTCAGGGAACACAGCTAAAATTTTAATCAAAGGTCAGGGCTTCCCTGGTGGCGCAGTGGTTGAGAGTCCACCTGCCGATGCAGGGGACACAGGTTCGTGCCCCGATCCGGGAGGATCCCACATGCCGCGGAGCGGCTGGGCCCGTGAGCCATGGCCGCTGAGCCTGTGTGTCCGGAGCCTGTGCTCCGCAACGGGAGAGGCCACAACAGTGAGAGGCCCGCGTACCGCAAAAAAAAAAAAAAAAAAAGGTCAAAGTCTCATCAAGAAAGGGAGTTTTGTTAACCCTTTACCCACACACATATTAACCCATTTATACCTCACTACAACAAAATAAAGTAGTTAATATTATTATCCCTTTTTACAGATAAGGAAACTGAAGTACAGAGAAGTAATGTAACTTACTCAGGGTCACACAACTATTAATAAAGATGCTAGAACATGAACCCAGGCAGTATGACTCCGGCATGTACACTCTTAATCATTGTGTTAGGCAGAATAATAGCCTTCCAAAGATGACCACCTTTCAGTCACCAGTGGTAAAGAGGAAGTAAGATTACAGAGGATTAAATTTATTCATCAGCTGACCTTGAGATGGGAAGATTATCCTGGATTATCCAGGTAGTCCCAGTGCAATCACAGTGGTCCTTATAAGTGAAAGAGGGAAGCAGGAGATACAGTGTCATATTGACACAGTGGAGGTACAGCCATTACTAATGCTAAAGATGGAGAAAGAGGCCACCAGCCAAGGAAAAGGCAAGAAAATGGATTTTCCCCTAGAGCCTCCAGAAGGGTTGCAGCCTTGCAGACACTTTGTTTTTGGCCTCACCAAGTGGCATGTGGGATCTTAGTTCCCCAGCCAGTGACCGAACCCGTGACCCCCTACAGTGGAAGCGCAGAATCTTAACCACTGGACCACCAGGGAAGTCCTGCAGACACTTTGATTTTAACCTAGCAAGACCTGTTTTGGACTTCTGACTTCTGGAACTATAAGATAATAAATTTGTGTTGTTTTAAACCACCAAGTTTATAGTAATTTGTTACAGCAGCAATAGGAAACTAATACAATCACTGTATTACTGCATCTCACATACTCTACTTCTTGCTGCCAGGCCATCCCACATTGCTGGTTTGCTTCTGCATATGACATTCTGCCTCCTTTGCCCACTTCTGGAAGCCCTTTTCCGGCCCCCTCTTCAGTCTAGATTGGTTGTTTCATCCCTGTGTTTCCATCTCACTCTATAGCACTTCTCATGTTGCATGTCAGGTAATGTAGATCTTAGCTACCTGTCCACCTCCTTTTCACGTTTCCAGATTTAACTCAAATGTCACTACTGCCTGGAAGTCTTTCCTGAACCCTAGCCCCTCAGCCTGGACTAGTTGTTCCTGCTCTGTTTTCCTTTAATACCACTTAGTGATCTTTGTCATAACATTTACTTTCTCAATTATAAATGTTTACTTGTCTGCTCTCCCACTAGACACTGTACCTTCTTATCTTAGTATCCTTGGTACCCAGCCTAGTACCTGCACATTTAAGAGCTTAAATAAAGTTTGATGAATGAATCAATGAATCAGTTATTCTATCACTTAGAATTGCCGTTGGAATATTATATTCATCCTGAGGTTGAAAATCTATTTTTTTCTTCATCAGAGTATGAAAAATAAGAAAAATAGCTCACTGTGGCTGCCATCACAAATATGGTAATAACCCTGCTGATCTGAGGTTTATCCCTTTCAGCATTCATTGCCTCAAATGATCATTAAATTTTAGCACTATTTCCCTAGATAACAACCTGATTGTTTTTCTTTTTCCCTTCAGTTTTGCATGAGGAAAAAATCAAATATTTTACCTGGCATAATGTTTTGGTGTAGACTGGGATTCCACTGTACAGTCTTAGACCTTTGAGCCAAAGAAACTTCTTTGGCTCTTAGTCTTTGTGGACCGTCTAGATTTTTATCTTTTAGCTACCTCTCAGGTAAGAGTATTTCTATTCATCTTCCAGGACTCTGCACTTCCATGCCTACAAAAACATTCTACAGCCCTCTTCTTCACTGTATTCTTGGTTTTGAGAGTCCCGACATGAACCACAGAGGAACTCTTGAATATAGACCTGGGTTATAGGGGAGAAAATTTCATCTAGCTTTTTTGTTTCTCCTACAGGCTTCTCAGTAAGCAACTTTGCTGACTCACAGAAGGAAGCTTTTCTTTTCCTTGATGTCTATACCTTCTGAGTTCTAATGTGCTATAATTCTGAGACTAAGCCAGAGTACATTGGACTTTAGCTCAGATCATGACTTTTATAAACAAATTTAAACTCAGTTTAAAGAAGAGAAAAATAAATTACATCACACAGAGCATAAGAACCCATAAATGCACAATTCACAATTTAGATATTCCAAAGGTGATTCAGGGAATCTTTCTAAAGAAGTATACACAAGGAGGAACATTCTGGTTAGCAGTTTTGTTCTCTGCCTTTGGGGTTGGAGCAGCAAAGGAGTTAAAAGTCATATGAGAACAGTGGGGACGGGACTTCCCTGGTGGCGCATTGGTTAAGAATCCGCCTGCCAATGCAGGAGGCACAGGTTGGAGCCCTGGTCCAGGAAGATCCCACATGCCGTGGAGCAACTAAGCCTGTGCACCACAACTACTGAGCCTGCAAGCCACAACTACTGAGGCTGTGTGCCACAACTACTGAAGCCCAGGTGCCTAGAGCCCGTGCTCCACAACAAGAGAAGCCACTGCAATGAGAAGCCCGCGCACCGCAACGAAGAGTAGCCCCTGCTCAGCGCAACTAGAGAAAGCCCGTGCGCAGCAACAAAGACCCAATGCAGCCAAAAATAAATATAATAAATAAATAAATTTTTAAAAATTAAAAAACAAAAGAACAGTGGGTGCAAGGAAATGCTGGCCAATTGATGGGATTGTACAGTAAGAATGTAATTTTGATTCAGAAGAGTTGCTGACACTGGAGATTTTTCCAATGGAGAACTGCTCCTTGGATCCAGTGGATGATGTGAATGCATTTAGAACCCTGAGTGAAGACCTAATGAGAATATCTTCTTTTTGATTGGTGTTTATATGGAATCAGGTTACTGTAGAATGTGGAAAAATGCTTTTCTCCAGTTTCTAAACAAAATGAAAAGCATTGTCCTAATTGAATTTGTTTTGACATCCTTGCTGCCCCACACAGGTCAAGTCTCAAGATGGAACAAAATAATAAAGCTAGAGGGTAATATGAGGCCTTGACCAAAATATCGTAAATGTTAGGAATGGTGTTCTTACTAGCACATGAAACCTTTAAATAAAGAATGTTGTGTGGGATATACATTCATCTCCATATTAAAAAGACCATGTTGGAAATAAAATGTCATGGAGTTTAATAACAATGAGGATTAAGATTGCCTGAAAATTAGTCTTTTGATTGCTGTAAGAATTTGATTACAGTTCAAATGATATTTATGCATAGGCATTTTCTTTAAATCATTTGAGGTTCAGGCTCAGCTCAAAATGAGGGGGTCTTTAGATATTGGAATAAAGGAGTTAACTGCAGTTATAGTCGGAATACTAACATAATAATAACATTTTTTGAGTATTTATGGTATGCCAGACACTATTCTAAGTGCTATATATTACCTCATTTTAGTATAATTTCAGTATATTCTGATGACTTGATTCAGTTTATACAGTCTCAAAGAAGCAGCCAGAACTTTTTCCTCTTGGAAAAGGATATCTGGGTAATTTTTAATGCTTTAATATAAATCTGAATACTCTTTCGAAGACTCTCAAAAATAAACAGTTCATCACTCAATATTGTGGTTGATCAAAAACACCTATGGGTATCCTTTTCTTTTTGTGTTTTGTTTTTTTAAAAAATATATTTATTTAGCTGTGCCGGGTCTCCATTTGCGGCACGCGGGATCTTCGTTGCGGCATGCAGGATCTTTTAGTTGCGGCATGCAGGATCTTTTAGTTGCGGCATGCAGGACCCAGTTCCCTGACCAGGGATCAAACCCGGGCCCCCTGCATTGGAGTGTGGAGTCTTAACAGCTGGAGCACCAGGGAAATCCCTCCTTTTCCTTTTGAAAAACAATTTATTGTTTGATTTTTATTTTCCCCCATTGATATAGACTACTAAATGGAGTAAAGTAATTTCTGAAATCATCTTACAATTGTATTTTGCCCTTTTCTCTGTTCAAATCAATAACCCAGGTGGTAATTATTAGCCTATAACATCCCTTTTGGCAACATGTGTACCTTGTATATGTACACATTGTTTCTGCGGATAACTGCTTAAAGGGTGTAATATTTTTTCCCAATCTGTGAACTGAGGAGCGAATCTGATCTGCAGTTCTGAATAGATTGATTGTCCATCAATATACAAGACAGCTTGTTCTATAAGTCTTCTGCTCCACAGAGTGGTTGGGGTAGGGGGAATGAATTTATCATGAATTTATCATTTTTAAAGTGATTATGTTTTATGCATATTAGATTTGTAAATGAATCTTCCGGACAAATCATTCCCATTTTATTTTTTCTAAATAAAATGTTTCTAAAATAACAAAAAAATAATTTAATCTTTTAAAATATACACCTAATCCCCTTAATAGAGATCCAAGTAAAAGAGTACTGGAAAACTAGGTAATGCACGGGTATCTCTAAGTGAGTACCTGGGCTTGGGAAGCCTCATTGTTCTTTAACTGTGTTGCTGGGACAGATGGAGAGCGGAGACCATTGCTTGCTGAAGCTGATGCTGAGAAGGGCCTATGGCTGCTCTTCAGAGGTTAATACAAGGAAAAACCTCTTGATTTGCCAGAGGAGTCTGGGAGGGGAGCAGATGGCCACAAGAAGGGCCCTCCAGCTTACTCAGCTGCTCTGAGAAGCTTAGGGTGACCTCTCTAATACAAACAAACCAAATAGCTCTCAGGGTAATAGGGCAGCATCATTTGTATTCCCGAATAACAATACTGCTCCTCACTTTGCAATCTCTTGCACCCTCACCCAGTCTGTGGGCGCCATCTGCTTCTTGTGAACTTATATAGGTGCTGGCTCTGGCCAGTTGGGATCACTATTGAATGATAGCAAACACATTTCTCTGGGAAATATGTTCTTTACAAATTACTTTCACATGAATCTGGTAGGCATATAAGTATTACAATGTCTATTTGCATAATTAAGAAACTGAGGCAAAGAGGAATTGAGGGGTATTGGAATTAGACCTCAAGCACCCTGATTCTTTAGCTCTGTATATAACAGTGTGAGTCCACAGAGCCATTCCAGTGCTCTTGTTTAGGCAGTAGTTACCCAGCTTTTGAGTCAGGTTTTCTAGAAGGGAAATTAGTTATTTTGAGGATGTCACTTGCACTGTTTTAAGCCTTTGTGTGACTACCATTTTGCTAGGTGACAGAAAGGAAAAAGAGTGGCTGCTAGTATACTGCTTTCACCTTCCAGGAGACAAGAATTAAGTGAGAAAGTCTAATCTATACTACATAGTTTCATCAAAACCAAATTTATTCAAGAGGAAAGCGTTCTCATTCAAAGGAGTTACCTAGTTTGTATATCTGTGTGTGTGTATGTACTTAAACTGACTATAAGAAAAATTATTCTTTTTGTAAACCACAGCTCTCCTTTTCCCTGCCATTGGCTGAAACTACATTCATTTTCATGCATTAGCACCTGCTCAAGGGTCTGGTGAATCAAAAGAGCAATGAGCAAAGTGGTTTTAATTGCCCAAGCTTTACTAGAGGCTTTCTTGCACTCGGAAACACAAAAGACTTTGAATGGTGTCAGAGGGCTGTACTGAGAAGTGCTTTCCTTTAGAACTTTCAGATGATTCACTCACTGTGCTGAGACATTGTCTTGTACAGATAAATTCATAAACCTATCTTCATTCCAACTGTGAGAGCATCACAGAGCACTTGTCAGTTTCAGTTGCCTTGAACAATTGCCCAGGAAATCAGGCAAACATCAGAGTTTACTGACTTGTCATTAGAGCATCTTTGTAGAACTGTGCTTGCTAATTACTTTTATGAAATTTTGTATACATAATTTAAACTGCATAGTCATATTCCATATATTGTACTAGCTAAGAGTGCAAATCCCAACTCAACCTTTTACAGAATGTGTGCTCTTAGACAAGTTCCTTTACCTCTCTGAGCCTCAGTTTCCTCATCTGAAAAAGGTGACTAATAAATAAACCTATCTTGTAGAGCTGTTGTGAGGGTTTAATTAGTTAATACATGGAAAGTATCAATACTTAGAACACTCTCTGGCACATAGTAAATATCCAGTAATTGTTAACTAATAAATTGCTCATAGTTTATATTTTAGAAAAGAGTTCGAAAATTGGCAGAAGCATAACAGCTGTCCATTTGAGGCATAAATATGAATTATGGAAAATAATCTTATGCTTCACTATTATTAACTTGTTACTTTGCTCACCATCCCAGCAAAATTGTTTAATTATTCACTGATTTTTTTAAATCATAAAATCAAGAATTTTGTAAACATGCTTAATTCTCTGTGAATCATGAATGTGGATATATAAATTAAAGATTCAGTCTAGTGTTCATTTATTCATTCATCCATAAACAAATACTTATGAAACCCTTAAAATGTGCCTGAAATGAAAATATAGAGGTGAAAAAGATATAACCTCTGCTTTCAAGGAGTTCACAATCTAAAGGGAAAAGGCAAATATAAAAACTATTAATTACACTGATGTCAAGTGCTGTAAGAGATATGACTGATAAAAATTGAGAGCTCAAGAAGAAGCATTTAATTCTCCAGGGAGATCAGGGAAGATTCCCCAGTGTAGGTATCATTTGAGTTGAGAATTAAGGATAAGGAGGTGAGAAGGTCACACCTGGTATGGGGACATAGAGGCTAAGAAAACACTGCATAATCAAGAATCTGCAAGTAGTTTAGTGTGTTTAGTGCTTTGAGAAGTGGCAGGAAGCAAGTCTGAAGAGATATAAAGAGGCCACATCATAAGTTTGAACTTTACCCTATAATCAGTGAGGAACCATTTGAAAGATTTTAAGGAAACATTTTTATAAATGTTTTTTCTATGCCAGACTCTGTGTTAGATACCAAGACTGTGAAATGAATAGGTCACAGTTTAGTAGGAATGACATGATTTTGTTTTAGGAAGATCATTCTGCTGATGTTATGGAAGGTGGGTAGAGGGAATAAGACTTGCAGGCAGGAAGATTAGTTAATCCAAGCAGGAGATTATTATGATCTTGGGCTGAGGCAGTGTTAGCGGAGTTAAAGGAGAGGCACTAGAATGGAGAGATACTTAGGAGGCAGAATCCACAGGATTTAGTGACCCTCTTGGATATGGAGCAGAGGCAGGAGCTAGTATGCATCCCAGAGCCATGGCTCCTGCCTGCTTCTCCAGCCTCATTGTATGCCCCTTTATCTCGCTCCCTGTTGGCTTTCCGATGCTGGTCTTCTTTCCGTTCTTTGAACATTCCATGTTCCTCTTGGCCTTAGCACCTCTGCATAGCCTTCTTTTCCCCTCTGCATATGTACTTTTTGTTTTCTACCTGGAGTCCTCTTTACCACTACTCTGCATTCCCCATCCTTTCACCTAGTTAATTCTGATTTATTCTATAAAATTCTGCTCAAAATGCTAAACCAGGTCAGGTCTTCCATATTATATGCTATTCTATCATTCTGTACTTCTTCACAATTAAAATTAAATAATTTTCTGTGGACTTAGTTGTTTAATATCTGTCTCCCCAGCTACACTATAAATGCCATAAAGTCAGGGATCATTTGGTCTTTTCACAGATGTATCCTTGGGACCTAACATAGTAGATCTTAAATAGTTATTAGTTTAATGAATGAATTAACCTTAAGATACTTTTTAAAAAGAGAGAAATTAACATCTTTATGTGTTTTGGCTCTTCAAATTTCTTGTGGTCTCTAAGAGGAAGACATGTGCTGTAACTTTTGGGTTACCAGATTGAATACATTTTGCATATTCTCTGCCATTTGTCCCTGTTAGGATTCCATTTTTCTATCAGTTTGGTAACTTAGTATCATAGTAGCTGACTGTATGTAAACAAAGGATGAAAATTGAATTAGTATGATTTAGCAATGTACTAATTTTTACAAAAAAAAAGTTTAAGGAGCAGTACCAAACATCACTCCGATTTTCCTAAGCCAGGAAAATGAAGTTGGTGTTTGGGAAACACTATAATAGAAATAAAATGTGGTTGTTAGGAGCTTAGACTCTGAAGCCGGAATGCCTGGGTTCAAATCCTAGCTCTGCCATTTACAGGCTGTGTAAACTTAGGCAAATTGAATAATTTCTCTAAGCTTCAGTTTCTTCACAAAAAATGGGGATAATAGTACTAAACACATAACATTGTGGTGAGGATTAAATGATGCAATGTTTGTAAAAGAACACATGGTAAGTGCTCAAAAACTGTTTGTGATTAAAAGTTATTTATTTTGGTTCTTTTTAGATCAAAGTAAGCAATTTGACTGTATTCAGGAAGTATATTAATTTGAAGGAAACTCTTCACAAGCTTATTTTTCCTAGTCTTTAAAGCCTAAAATGTTTCAGAATGTGAATTTATGGTCATTTTAATTTCTGTGATCATGACTATAATCGTGTAAATGATTACAAGCTGCAAATTGCATAACATCTCTGAGCCTGTTCTTCATCTGTGAAATTATTATCTCTTCGGTCCTTTATTAGTTGATTCTGGGTAAAATGCTTTCTTGTGAACTAAACTGTAAGCTCCATAGGCACAAATGTTAAAGTTTCTTCATTTAATATGATTCAGTTTATCACTTTGCTGTACATCTGAAACTATCACAACATTGTTAATCAACTATACTCCAATGAAAAAACAAAAAAACATGATTCAGTTTAGCAACTGGGGCACCAGATAGAGTTTCATATGGAGGTGATATTTGAGCAAAGCCATGAAGAACATAGGATTTCCTTATTTGGGAAAGAGACATTTTATTTATATTTTCCTCAAGTATAAAACTGGTCCTTGGTACTTTCTGTTTAGTCCAAGGTTGGGTCCAGCCCATGCCCTGGATTCCCCAGCACTGATGCTGGAAAAGAAATGTTAAGTAAACAATTTCAGTCTTTTCAATTTCCTCTTGTGCCACCGTTTAGTTTAGAAGGCAGGAGAATAAGAGCTCTTAAGTCATGAGCACTCCTGGAGTTTTTTGTGGGGGCTGCGTTGGGTCTTTGTTGCTGTGAGTGTGCTTTCTCTAGTTGCGGCAAGTGGGGGCTACTCTTCGTTGCAGTGTGTGGGCTTCTTATAGCGGTGGCTTCTCTTGTTGAAGAACATGGGCTCTAGGCATACAGGCTTCACTAGTTGCAGCACTCGGGCTCAGTAGTTGTGGCGCACGGGCTTAGTTGCTCCACAACACATGGGATCTTCCCGGACCAGGGATCAAACCCATGTTCCCTGCACTGGCAGGCGGATTGTTAACCACTGCACCACCAGGGAAGCCCCCACTCCTGGATTTTTAACAATTTCTTGCTAATCTTGAAGTTCTCAGAGCTCTTGTTGCACATTTAAGCATGACAAGCTCTAGCAAGGACTGCCTGCAAAGAACTCAGTTATTAGGGGCCTGTGAGGCCATTTCTGCACACTTTTTGCATCTTTTCCCACTCCTAAATGGTACTTGGAGCATGTTAAAGGCAAGGAAAACATGGCACACTTATAGGATAACATTCTGGTAGGGGCTTACCTCATAGCAGGCATTTATAGAAGGTCATTTTTTTCCTGGAAGCTGAGACATCAGAGCCATTGTGATATGTAGTGGAGTACTGCAGTACAATTTTATTCTAAAATTTCTAAACAGTGTAGAGGCCAGGTAGGAAAGGTGCCTCAGCCACAGAACAGGAAGTTGAAATTTTTTCAAATCTTTTTCTCAGGGCAAAGCTAGCTTTGTGATTTGGGGGTGGGTTGGAGGGATGCAGTGCTTGCAAAACTAAACAGGAACTCCTTGAAAGTATATGGTGCATTCAGGGCTCACTCAGTGTTAAAGCACTTGAGGTTTTTTTTCCCCCTGTGTATGAAGTTGATAGGGCCACAAGGGGAGCAGCTGCCTGATTGACTGACTGTTTCTTCAAAAAGCCAGGTCTCTAATAGACCCACCATCCCTGACTGCTTTGCACCAAAAGACATGCTGTAAGGAAGAAGGAAATATGGGCATTTGACCTTTACGGCCTACGGGAGCCACTAGTGAAGCAAGCACATGTTGCTTCCCTATGTGCCTGACTACTCCCTCTCCCACCAGTCCATCCATTATCTTAATCATTTCAAGACTTACAACTGATAAAAAGAGACTGTTTTAAAGTCTTTGGGGCATTTTGATAAGCAGGATGATTTCACAATATATGTGTTTTCTTTTTATATTTTAAGAAAATATGAATGAAGGATCATCACAAAGCTGATATTCAGGAAAACTTTGTCTATAAAGTAGTTGTTTTTCCCATGAGTTCTAAGCAATTTTTGTGGTTGTTTCTGTCACATTTTTTGTTAAAAGCCCACCATGTGCCAGGCACTGAGCTAGCCATTTTATGTTTTTTTCCTTATTTTACAGTTTAAGGTGTTAAGAGTCATGAGAGAATGTGAGAGAGCCAAATTTCTTTTTTAAAGTAAAGCCACCCAAGTGAAATAATATCAATAGATCAAGGCAATGATCATCAATGACTACTAAAACTATTAGGTGAAAAGTTGACGAGGAACTTTATAATGGATGGAGCAGGCTAACAACACCTGAACCCCGTGCTGAATTCTAACAGCACAGGAAGAAAGATCATCGGGCATGATGTGTCTCCTGATGTGATGTATTAGAAAGTATGCAACACAACCTGTGAAGTAATTTTACCAAAACTCTGAATCTGGTCAAGTCTCTCTAGAGCTAACTATTATTTTTCAGTAAATAATTGAAGGGGAAGAGGAAGGAGAAGGAACTTGTAGCTTAAGAGACATTATCAACCAAATGTAATATCTGGACCTTGTTTGTATTCTGATTTGAACAAACTTTTCCTGTTTTTTGCTGTTTTGTTTTTGAAGTCAGTTGTGGAAATCTGAATACTGGATATTTGATATTAAGGAATTATTAATTTTTAGTTCTTGTGGGACTTCCCTGGTGGTCCAGTGGTTAAGACTCTGTGCTTTCAATGCAGGGGGAGCAGGTTTTTGATCCCTGGTTGGGGAACTAAGATCCCACATGCTGCACGGGGTGGCACACACACAAAAAATAAGTTCTTGTCTTTTAGAAATGTATACCGAGGTATTTACTGATGAAAGGATATTTATGGGATTTACTTCAATATAATTAATTGAGGAGGACAGGGAAGGAGCTGGGAGAGGGTAAAGGTTAAACAAGTTTATCTTTGTATTGATAATTGTTGAAGCTGAGTGATGGATGTAGAGGACTCATTATACAGCGTTCCCTCTACTTCTTTGTTTGAAAATGTCCAAATAAAAGAGTTAAAAGGTAAAAAGAGCACACAGTGGATATTCAATAAATACATGCTGATTCAATAGAAATTTTTTATTTTTTATTTATTTTTTATATAATGCAATGTTTCTCTTTTTTTTAACATCTTTATTGGAGTATAATTGCTTTACAATGGTGTGTTAGTTTCTGCTTTACAACAAAATGAATCAGTTATATATATACATATGTTCCCATATCTCTTCCCTCTTGTGTCTCCCTCCCTCCCACCCTCCCTATCCCACCCCTCCAGGCGGTCACAAACCACCAGGCTGATCTCCCTGTGCTATGCGGTTGCATCCCACTAGCTATCTACCGTACGTTTGGTAGTGTATATATATCCATGCCTCTCTCTCACTTTGTCACAGCTTACCCTTCCCCCCCCCCATATCTTCAATCCTATTCTCAAGTAGGTCTGTGTCTTTATTCCTCTTTTACCCCTAGGTTCTTCATGACATTTTTTTTTTCTTAAATTCCATATATATGTGTTAACATACGGTATTTGGCTCTCTCTTTCTGACTTACTTCACTCTGTATGACAGACTCTAGGTCTATCCACCTCATTACAAGTAGCTCAATTTCGTTTCATTTTATGGCTGAGTAATATTCCATTGTATATATGTGCCACATCTTCTTTATCCATTCATCCGATGATGGACACTTAGGTTGTTTCCATCTCCGGGCTATTGTAAGTAGAGCTGCAATGAACATTTTGGTACACAACTCTTTTTGAATTATGTTTTTCTCAGAGTATATGCCCAGTGGGATTGCTGGGCCATATGGTGGTTCTATTTGTAGTTTTTTAAGGAACCTCCATACTGTTCTCCATAGTGGCTGTATCAATTTACATTGCCACCAACAGTGCAAGAGGGTTCCCTTTTCTCCACACCCTCTCCAGCATTTATTGTTTCTAGATTTTTAGATGATGGCCATTCTGACTGGTGTGAGATGATATCTCATTGTAGTTTTGATTTGCATTTCTCTAATGATGAGTGATGTTGAGCATTCTTTCATGTGTTTGTTGGCAGTCTGCATATCTTCTTTGGAGAAATGTCTATTTAGGTCTTCTGCCCATTTTTGGAGTGGGTTGTTTGTTTTTTTTGTAATTAAGCTGCATGAGCTGCTTATAAATTTTGGAGATTAATCCTTTGTCAGTTGCTTCATTTGCAAATATTTTCTCCCATTCTGAGGGTTGTCTTTTGGTCTTCTTTATGGTTTCCTTTGCTATGCAAAAGCTTTTAAGTTTCATTAGGTCCCATTTGTTTGTTTTTGGTTTTATTTACATTTCTCTAGCAGGTGGGTCAAAAAGGATCTTGCTGTGATTTATGTCATAGAGTGTTCTGCCTATGTTTTCCTCTAAGAGTTTGATAGTTTCTGGCCTTATATTTAGGTCTTTAATCCATTTTGAGCTTATTTGTGTGTATGGTGTTAGGGAGTAATCTAATCTAATACTTTTACATGTACCTGTCCAGTTTTCCCAGCACCACTTATTGAAGAGGCTGTCCTTTCTCCACTGTAGATTCCTGCCTTCTTTATCAAAGGTAAGGTGGCCATATGTGCGTGGGTTTATCTCTGGGCTTTCTATCCTGTTCCATTGATCTATCTTTCTATTTTTGTGCCAGTACCATATTGTCTTGATTACTGTAGATTTGTAGTATAGTCTGAAGTCAGGGAGCCTGACTCCTCCAGCTCCGTTTTTCTTTCTCAAGATTGCTTTGGCTATTCGGGGTCTTTTATGTTTCCATACAAATTGTGAAATTTTTTGTTCTAGTTCTGTGAAAAATGCCAGTGGTAGTTTGATAGGGATTGCATTGAATCTGTAGATTGCTTTGGGTAGTAGAGTCATTCTCACAATGTTGATTCTTCCAATCCAAGAACATGGTATATCTCTCCATCTATTTGTATCATCTTTAATTTCTTTCATCAGTGTCTTATAATTTTCTGCATACAGGTCTTTTGTCTCCTTAGGTAGGTTTATTCCTAGATATTTTATTCTTTTTGTTGCAGTGGTAAATGGGAGTGTTTTCTTGATTTCACTTTCAGATTTTTCATCCTTAGTGTACAGGAATGCCAGAGATTTCCGTGCATTAATTTTGAATCCTGCTACTTTACCAAATTCATTGATTAGCTCTAGTAGTTTTCTGGTAGCATCTTGAGGATTCTCTATGTATAGTATCATGTCATCTGCAAAGAGTGACAGCTTTACTTCTTTTCTGATTTGGATTCCTTTTATTTCCTTTTCTTCTCTGATTGCTGTGGCTAAAACTTCCCAAACTATGTTGAATAATAGTGGTGAGAGTGGGCAACCTTGTCTTGTTCCTGATCTTAGTGGAAATGCTTTCAGTTTTTCACCATTGAGAACGATGTTGGCTGTGGGTTTGACATATATGGCCTTTATTATGTTGAGGAAAGTTCCCTCTATGCCTACTTTCTGCGGGGTTTTTATCATAAATGGGTGTTGAATTTTGTCAAAAGCTTTCTCTGCATCTATTGAGATGATCATATGGTTTTTCTCCTTCAGTTTGTTAATATGGTGTATCACGTTGATTGATTTGCATATATTGAAGAATCCTTGCATTCCTGGAATAAACCCCGCTTGATCATGGTGTATGATCCGTTTAATGTGCTGTTGGATTCTGTTTGCTAGTATTTTGTTGAGGAATTTTGCATCTATGTTCATCAGTGATATTGGCCTGTAGTTTTCTTTCTTTGTGACATCCTTGTCTGGTTTTGGTATCAGGGTGATGGTGGCCTCGTAGAAGGAGTTTGGGAGTGTTCCTCCCTCTGCTATATTTTGGAAGAGTTTGAGAAGGATAGGTGTTAGCTCTTCTCTAAATGTTTGATAGAATTTGCCTGTGAAGCCATCTAGTCCTGGGCTTTTGTTTGTTGGAAATTTTTAATCACAGTTTCAATTTCAGTGCTTGTGATTGATCTGTTCATATTTTCTATTTCTTCCTGATTCAGTCTTGGCAGGTTGTGCCTTTCTAAGATTTTGTCCATTTCATCCAGGTTGTCCATTTTATTGGCATAGAGTTGCTTGTAGTAATCTCTCATGATCTTTTGTATTTCTGTAGTGTCAGTTGTTACTTCTCCTTTTTCATTTCTAATTCTATTGATTTGAGTCTTCTCTCTTTTTTTCTTGATGAGTCTGGCTAGTGGTTTATCAATTTTGTTTATCTTCTCAAAGAACCAGCTTTTAGTTTTATTGATCTTTGCTATAGTTTCCTTCATTTCTTTTTCATTTATTTCTGATCTGATTTTTATGATTTCTTTCCTTCTGCTAACTTTGTGGGTTTTTTGTTCTTCTTTCTCTAATTGCTTTAGGTGCAAGTTTAGGTTGTTTATTCGAGATGTTTCCTGTTTCTTAAGGTAGGATTGTATTGCTATAAACTTCCCTCTGAGAACTGCTTTTGCTGCATCCCATAGATTTTGTGTTGTCGTGTCTCCATTGTCATTTGTTTCTAGGTATTTTTTGATTTCCTCTTTGATTTCTTCAGTGATCACTTCGTTATTAAGTAGTGTATTGTTTAGCCTCCATGTGTTTGTATTTTTTACAGATCTTTTCCTGTAATTGATATCTAGTCTCATAGCCTTGTGGTCGGAAAAGATACTTGATACAATTTCAATTTTCTTAAATTTACCAAGGCTTGATTTGTGACCCAAGATATGATCTATCCTGGAGAATGTTCCGTAAGCACTAGAGAAAAATGTGTATTCTGGTTTTTTTTGGATAGAATGTCCTATACATATCAATTAAGTCCATCTTGTTTAATGTATCATTTAAAGCTTGTGTTTCCTTATTTATTTTCATTTTGGATGATCTGTCCATTGGTGAAAGTGGGGTGTTAAAGTCCCCTACTATGAATGTGTTACTGTCGATTTCCCCTTTTATGGCTGTTAGCATTTGCTTTATGTATTGAGGTACTCCTATGTTGGGTGCATAAATATTTACAATTGTTTTATCTTCTTCTTGGATCAATCCCTTGATCATTATGTAGTGTCCTTCTTTGTCTCTTCTAATAGTCTTTATTTTAAAGTCTATTTTGTCTGATATGAGAATTGCTACTCCAGCTTTCTTTTGGTTTCCATTTGCATGAAATACCTTTTTCCATTCCCTTACTTTCAGTCTGTATGTGTCTCTAGGTCTGAAGTGGGTCTCTTGTAGACAGCAAATATATGCATCTTGTTTTTGTATCCATTTAGCCAGTCTATGTCTTTTGGTTGGAGCATTTAGTCCATTTACATTTAAGGTAATTATCGATATGTATGTTCCCATTCCTATTGTCTTAATTGTTTTGGGTTCGTTATTGTAGGTCTTTTCCTTCTCTTGTGTTTCTTGCCTAGAGAAGTTCCTTTAGCAGTTGTTGTAGAGCTGGTTTGGTGGTGCTGAACTCTCTCAGCTTTTGCTTGTCTGTAAAGGTTTTAATTTCTCCATCAAATCTGAATGAGATCCTTGCTGGGTAGAGTAATCTTGGTTGCAGGTTTTTCTCCTTCATCACTTTCAATATGTCCTGCCACTCCCTTCTGGCTTGCAGAGTTTCTGCTGAAAGGTCAGCTGTTAACCTTATGGGGATTCCCTTGTGTGTTATTTGTTGTTTTTCCCTTGCTTCTTTTAATATGTTTTCTTTGTATTTAATTTTTGACAGTTTGATTAATATGTCTTGGCATATTTCTCCTTGGATTTATCCTGTATGGGACTCTCTGTGCTTCCTGGACTTGATTAACTATTTCCTTTCCCATATTAGGGAAGTTTTCAACTATAATCTCTTCAAATATTTTCTCAGTCCCTTTCTTTTTCTCTTCTTCTTCTGGAACCCCCATAATTCAAATGTTGGTGCGTTTAATGTTGTCCCAGAGGTCTTGGAGACTATCCTCAGTTCTTTTCATTCTTTTTTCTTTATTCTTCTCTGCAGTAGTTATTTCCACTATTTTATCTTCCAGGTCACTTATCCGTTCTTCTGCCTCAGTTATTCTGCTATTGATCCCATCTAGAGTATTTTTCATTTCATTTATTGTGTTGTTCATCATTGTTTGTTTCATTTTTAGTTCTTCTAGGTCCTCGTTAAATGTTTCTTGCATTTTGTCTATTCTATTTCCAAGATTTTGGATCATCTTTACTATCATTATTCTGAATTTTTTTCAGGTAGACTGCCTATTTCCTCTTCATTTGTTAGGTCTGGTGGGTTTTTATCTTGCTCCTTCATCTGCTGTGTGTTTTTCTCTCTTCTCATTTTGCTTATCTTACTGTGTTTGGGTTCTCCTTTTTGCAGGCTGCAGGTTTGTAGTTCCTGTTGTTTTTGGTGTCTGTCCCCAGTGGCTAAGGTTGGTTGTGTAGGCTTCCTGGTGGAGGGTACTAGTGCCTGTGTTCTGGTGGATGAGTCTGGATCTTGTCTTTCTGGTGGGCAGGTCCACGTTTGGTGGTGTGTTTGGGGTGTCTGTGGACTTATTATGATTTTGGGCAGCTCTGTGCTAATGGATGGGGTTGTGTTCCTGTCTTGCTAGTTGTTTGGCATAGGATGTCCAGCACTGTAGCTTGCTGGTCGTTGAGTGAAGCTGAGTACTGGTGTTGAGATGGAGATCTCTGGGAGATTTTCGCCATTTGATATTATGTGGAGCTGGGAGGTCTCTTGTGGACCAGTGTCCTGAAGTTGGCTCTCCCACCTCAGAGGCACAGCACTAACTCCTGGCTGCAGCACCAAGAGCCTTTCATCCACATGGCTCAGAAGAAAAGGGAGAAAAAGTAGAAAGAAAGAATTAGTAGAAGTAGGAAGAAAGAAAGAAAGGAGGGAGGGAGGGGGGGAGGTAGGATGGAAGAAGGAGGGAAGGAAAGAAAAAAGAAAGAAAGAAGATAAAGTAAAATAAAATAAAGATAAAATATAATAAAGTCATTAAAATAAAAAAAATTAAGAGAATAAAACCCAAAAAACAACAACAAAAAAAACAGATGCATAGAAAACCCTGGGACAAATGGTGGAAGCAAAGCTATACAGACAAAATCTCACACAGAAGCATACACATACACACTCACAAAAAGAGGAAAAGGGGAAAAAATCATAAATCTTGCTCTCGAAGTCCACCTCCTCAATTTGGGATGATTCGTTGTCTAAAGGAGGGAAGGAAGGAAAGAAAGAAAGAAGATAAAGTAAAATAAAGTTATTAAAATAAAAAGTAATTATGAAGAAAAAATTTTTTAAAAAAACAGACGGATAGAACCCTCAGACAAATGGTGGAAGCAAAGCTATACAGACAAAATCTCACACAGAAGCATGCACATACACACTCACAGAAAGAGGAAAAGGGGAAAAAATCATAAATCTTGCTCTCAAAGTCCACCTCCTTAATTTGGGATGGTTCGTTGTCTATTCATGTATTCCACAGATGCAGGGTACATCAAGTTGATTGTGGAGCTTTAATCCGCTGCTCCTAAGGCTGCTGGGAGAGATTTCCCTTTCTCTTCTTTGTTCTCACAGCTCCCAGGGGCTCAGTTTTGGATTTGGCCCCGCCTCTGCGTGTAGGTCGCCGAGGGGGTGTCTGTTTTTCACTCAGACAGGACGGGGTTAAAGGAGCCGCTGATTCAGGGGCTCTGGCTCACTCAGGCCTGGGGGAGGGAGGGGCACGGAGTGCGGGGCGAGCCTGCGGCGGCAGAGGCCGGCGTGATGTTACACCAGCCTGAGGCGCGCCGTGCGTTCTCCCGGGAGAGTTGTCCCTGGATCCCGGGACCCTGGCAGTGGCGGGCTGCACAGGCTCCCCGGAAGGGGATGTGGATAGTGACCTGTGCTTGCACACAGGCTTCTTGGTGGCGGCAGCAGCAGCCTTAGCATCTCAAGCCCGTCTCTGGGGTCCGCGCTGTTAGCCGTGGCTCGCGCCCTTCTCTGGAGCTCCTTTAAGCAGCGTTCTTAATCCCCTCTCCTCGCGCACCAGGAAACAAAGAGGGAAGAAAAAGTCTCTTGCCGCTTCGGTAGGTCCAGACTTTTCCCCGGACTCCCTCCCGGCTAGCCGTGGCGCACTAACCCCCTGCAGGCAGTGCTCACGCCGCCAACCCCAGTCCTCTCCCTGCGCTCCGACCGAAGCCCGAGCCTCAGCTCCCAGCCCCGCCCGCCCCAGCGGGTGAGCAGACAAGCCTCTCGGGCTGGTGAGTTACGGTCGGCACCGATCCTCTGTGCGGGAATCTCTCCGCTTTGCCCCCCGCACCGCTGTTGCTGTGCTCTCCTCCGCAGCTCCGAAGCGTTTCCCCTCCACCACCCGCAGTTTCCGCCAGCGAAGGGGCTTCCTAGTGTGTGGAAACCTTTCCTCCTTCACAGCTCCCTCCCACTGGTGCAGGTCCCGTCCCTATCCTTTTGTCTCTGTTTATTCTTTTTTCTTTTTCCCTACCCAGGTACTTGCGGGGTTTCTTGCCTTTTGGGAGGTCTGAGGTCTTTTGCCAGCGTTCAGTAGGTGTTCTGTAAGAGTTGTTCCACGTCTAGATGTATTTCTGGTGTATCTGTGGGGAGGAAGGTGATCTCCGCGTCTTACTCTTTACAGAAATTTTTTAAAATTAGGCTTCTACATGTTTGCTTAAATCAGCAGATTATTGATGGCAGTTAGGTTTGCAATGGGAAAGAAATACTACATTGAACCTCTATGTAGCTTTATTCTCAGGAGTAATTAATCTTGAAAAAAGTGTTACTAGGTTATAATAAGGGAAAAAGGAACTCCCAGTAAGGAAACTTACACGGAGCCACCCAGAACCTTCTGCCTTTCAAATGGGTTTAGGCCCGGAGCATGAGCTATACCACTGTTAATACAGCTGATGGAGCCCAAAGATTTACCTAACTCAAATGAACATGATCCCAAGAGCATCATGGACCTTAATCAAAGCCTCTAGGGAGCCATGTCTAACTAGCTTTTGAAAAATATTTTTCAGAAAGTTTCTCCGTTGTTTTAACATTGACCTGCTGTGGAGACAGATGGAATCTAAATTGATATTCAACATTTTGTCTGTAATTCCAGATTAACCTAGAAGTTCAAACCATTACCAATGCTATAAAAATTGAAATTGTAGAATTTCAGTAAACATAGAAGTTATTTTCTAATAATGTTTCTAGTTTTATAGTTGTTATACAGTTTATATAAATGTGGTATTGATTGCCATACAACACAGTATTATACAGAGGCAGTATAATGTAATAGTTCAGAGTATGGGCTTTTGAGCCAGACTGCCTGGGTGTGTATCTTGGCTTTGCCACTTACTAGCAGAATGACCTTGAGCAAGTCTCTCTGTGCTTGTTTCCTCATACATAAAATGGGAATAATAATAGTAACCAGTCAGGGTTTTCCAGAGAAACAGAATCAGTAGGAGATAACTGTATATACATATATAGTATATCTTTCCAGGCCATCAGGCTGGTAATTCTTGGTCAGAATCTGATGCTATAGTCTTAAGGCAAAATTTCTTCTTTCACAGAGAAACCTCAGTTTTGCCTATAAGGCCTTTCAGCTGATTGAACAAGACCCACCCACATTAGTAAGGATAATTTCCTTTAGTTAAAGTCAGCTGATTGTAGATGTTAATCACATCTACAAAACACCTCCACAGCAACACCCAGATTAATTAGTATTTGATTGAATAACTGGGTTCTGTAGCCTAGTCAAATTGACACATAAAGCTTACCATTATACCTACTATCAAATTCATAAAAATTGTGAAAATTTAATGAGTTAATGCATGTAAAGTACTTAGAACAGAGCCGAACACATAGGAGGCACTCATAAAGGTTAGCTATTATTATATACTCTTTAAATCCCAAAAGTACTCTGGTTCTAAAAAAGATAATAAGATTTAGTGATAGTTACTATGAAATCATAATATATCTGTGCTAGATAGAACCTTGGAGGTCTTCTAGGCCAGCCTCTCATCTTAAAAATATGGAGGCCAAGGTCCAATCTGTTTTTTGTTTGTTTGTTTTTCCATAAATTTATTTATTTATTTATTTTTGCCTGTGTTGGGTCTTCGTTTCTGTGCGAGGGCTTTCTCTAGTTGCAGCGAGCGGGGGCCACTCTTCATCACGGTGCACGGGCCTTTCACTGTCGCAGCCTCTCTTGTTGTGGAGGACAGGCTCCAGACGCGCAGGCTCAGTAGTTGTGGCTCACAGGCCCAGTTGCTCCACGGCATGTGGGATCCTCCCAGACCAGGGCTCGAACCCGTGTCCCCTGCATTGGCAGGGAGATTCTCAACCACTGCGCCACCAGTGAAGCCCCAGTCTGTTTTTCATAGTGCAGCCATAGTGATTTTGCTTTTTCACAGTAAGCAGTATACAGAGAAAGCCCTCATGTGGCTTACATCTTAATAAGATACCCATAGTTTCTGTCCCAACTCTAACCAATATTCTTATTCATTTTCATGCAGGAAAGGAATGAGAGAATTGGGTTCAGAGACTGTGCTACAGGCCAAGTGCCCCCAAACAAGTAGAAATGTTTATACTCAACTTTTAGATTCAGAGGCTTGGAACCTAACGTTTTCCCACATTGGCATCATTGTCTTATTTGAAATTTTAAAGTAGTTCTTCTAGGGACTTCCCTGGTGGCACAGTGGTTAGGAATCTGCCTGCCAGTGCAGGGGACGCGGATTCTAGCCCTGGTCTGGGAAGATCCCACATGCCACGGAGCAACTAAGTCCATGCACCATGACTACAGAACCTGCACTCTAGAGCCCGTGAGCCACAACTACTGAGCCTGCGTGCCACAACTACTGAAGCCTGTGCTCCTAGAGCCTGTGCTCCTAGAGCCCGTGCTCCACAACAGAGAAGCCACTGCAATGAGAAGCCCACGCACCACAACGAAGAATAGCCCCCGGCTCACCGCAACTAGAGAAAGCCTGTGAGCAACAATGGAAGACCCAACACAGCCAAAAATTAATTAATTAATTTAAAATAAAAGTTAAAAAATAAAGTAGTCCTTCTATGGGGTCTCTTTTCATCAGGACTTAAGTCATTTCTCAAGAATATACTAAATACTCCTGAGGGCCTGAGGGAAATAAAAAATGTACTTTCTTAGCCCCTGATTTTCAACCACTGTGAAACTTGGCCACTGGGGAAGTTGTCTCATGCCCTTGACATGAAGACCCATTAACAAAAACTGCATAAAAGCATGAATAATAAATCTTTAGGACATTTACAGTTTGACAAAGCACTTTTAAGAGCTAGGCAGAGCAAGGATTATTATCCCCACCTTATTAAAGAGGAAGCTTAGGCTCAAAGTTGTAAAGTGAGTCAGTCGCCCAAAACTACATAGTAAATAACAGATCGTGGCTGCCTAATTCGTAGTGTAATGTGCTCTCTGTTGTGTTATTCTACTGGCTATGTCCAGGGGATAGAAATCTGGAGAAGAGTTACTTCTCAACTCTGCAGAAGGTTCTCTTCCTTAGTTCTAAAGTGAAGGCAGTCTTTAGCCATACTTAATCACATTTGAATATAACTTTTCTACTTTGCTTTGAACAAATGACGATCAGTATTTTTAAATCTGCAACTAAGTTTAACTGAGAAAAAGCCTCTGTGAAGTTTTAAAAATATACCTGAAAGCTATGAAGTTAGCCAATTAATTTTGATATTTTTCTTACTCTGGAAATTAATATTAACTTTTTCAGTAATGTGCACCTTTCGTTGGATTGGACCTAAATATGCCTTTAGTAATGTTAATTTTGTTAGATTTTATGGGTATGCTTATAAATTTAGGACTTATTCTTACTTTAATTAGCCATAATTATCTGAAACTTGAACTTTGGAATGTTTTTTCTCCTCATTTTTTAATTCCTCCAGGTCACGATGGTAGCTCTGAAACTAACATATGCACCTTTTATTATTTGGCAAATATTTCTCCAGCAAATATAAGATTATTTTAAATTGCTTTCCTATTCACAGTGTGGAGTGCAGTAAAACAAGAAAATCTATGAAATTAGCTTCACCTTTGTTCCTGTCTCTATACCGTTTGGTATATTATATTGTAATCATTTATTTGTCTGTGGTTTTTGAGGATAAGGACTTTGTCATGGCATTTTCAGAGGTAGTGTAGTATAAGTAAAAGAAAATAAACTTTGGAGTCAGTCAGACCTGGTTCCAAATCCTAGGTCTATCACTTTCCAGCTGAGGGCCCTTGGGCAAATTTCCTTCACCTCTGAGCCTCAGTTTACATACCTTTAAAATAAGGAAAATAATACCAACTTCATAAGGTTATTATGACAAATTATTAAATGCACCCGACACAGTTCTGCTACATAATAGGTGCTTCACGAATATTTGACATTCCTCTCCTTTTCGTGTTAGCATCCCTAGGCTAACAGGGGTACTTAAAATAAGTTTGTTACTGGGGCTTCCCTGGTGGCGCAGTGGTTGAGAGTCCGCCTGCTGATACAGGGGGCGCGGGTTCGTGCCCCGGTCCGGGAGGATCCCACACGATGCGGAGCGGCTGGGCCCGTGAGTCATGGCTGCTGGGCCTGCGCGTCCGGAGCCTGTGCTCTGCAACGGGAGAGGCCGCAACAGTGAGAGGCCCGCGTACTGTAAGAAAAAAAAAGTTTGTTACTTAAAGTTTTGTTAAACCTTTGTTGAATGACTGAATGATTGTTTGAATACATATTTTGTCAAAGAAGAATCATATTTAAAGAATAAACAGTTATTATAGAATGAATTTTCTATTGAATTTAACTTTTTTCAATTTAGTTGTAACTTAAAAATGTATTCTCTCTACATTTCGAAATTATTGGTGCTGTGTGCTAGTGAGTGGAGGTTAACACTGCATAGTCTCACTGCACCAAGCTCTCTGCTTTCTGCGTCTTATGAGGCTTCTTGCCTTTTAGGTATTCCATGTGGTTACCATTTTGGAAGTGTTTGTTTTGAGGAAGAAATGTTGCCCTTATCTTCCTCGTCTTTCCTTGTGGCATTCTTTTGGTTTCTCTCGTTTATAACGCTCACCTTACTCTAGATTGTACTGACGTTATTTGTAGACTTGTCTTTGGCCACAAAGAGCTCAAAATCTACTACCGAGGTTCTTAACTTATTCAAAGATCTTGAATAATCTTTTTGAGACTATGATAAAAGGTATGAAATGTACTCCCAGAAGAATGTACATATGTACAAACAAAAGTTTTCTTATTAGTTCTGGAGGTTCATGGACTCCAGGGTAAAGACTCTTTTTCTAGATTGTGTGTTTCTTAAGAGCAATACCTGGGGGACTTACCTGGTGTTCACGTGGGTAAGACTCCACACTTCCAGTGCAGGGGGCCCGGGTCCAATCCCCGGTCGCGGAACTAGATCCCACGTGCCTGCCGCCACTAAGAGTCCACATGCTGCAACTAAGAAGCCTGCAAGCCGCAACTAAGAGCCTGCGTGCCTCAACTAAGACCCGGCGCAGCCAAAACAGATAGATAGATAGATAGATTTTTTTTTTTAAATCAATACCTGGGTTTCATTGACCTTTGACAGAGCCTACTGTGTATGTAGGAGATACTCAGCAAATAGTTTCTGAATTTATGAATTTAAATGCAAAATGAAAACCTTCAGGTTTCTTACTACAGAATCTCTAAACATGTCTTTTTTGTTTCCTTAGGCTTCCATCTCAGTGGCACAGTAACTGAGCCGGCCACTACTTCTGAACCAGCAGTGACTTACAAAGTTGCCATCAGTTTTGATCGATGTAAAATCACTTCAGTGGCATGTGGCTGTGGGAACAAAGACATATTCTACTGTGCCCATGTGGTAGCGCTCTCACTCTACAGGATCCGTAAACCAGACCAAGTCAAACTGCGTCTTCCTATCTCAGAAACCCTTTTCCAGATGAATAGAGACCAGCTACAAAAGTTTATTCAGTATTTAATCACGGCACACCACACTGAAGTTCTTCCTACTGCACAGAAGCTGGCAGATGAGATTCTATCCTCCAACTCCGAAATCAACCAAGTAAACGGTAATTGTACAACATTTTTGTTGCTAAAAATATATTTTGTTGCTTTATTGCATGTTTAGAGATTGGGATACATTTGCCATTGTAATCACTCAACCTTAATCAGTTCATTCTATCCAAACTATTTATTAACTCTGTTTCTTAAAGCAATCCAATTGTCCACCTCATAAAGGTTTGGCAAAAAAGGACAGAGAATGTTAGAGTTACATATTGATCTAGTTTATGGACTTCATTTGTCCTTACAATCCCTGCTCCAGGAGCCTGGGATATTCAGGAGTGAGAGAAAGCATAAAATAATTAGTGCCATTCAGTGAACTGAAATGGATATGAGAATTCCTTAACATTTCAGGAACCTGCATAGCATCAAGGTTATTCCAAAGAGCATCTGCTAGCATTGTGTTTATGAGCTATGTAATGGGAGGGTTTATGGATGGAGAAAGATATTATGTTCACTTACTCATTCAACAAGGATATGTTGAGTACCTACACTGTGCAAGTGGTAGCGCTGATTGTTGAGAGCATAAAACAGACATGGTTCCTGCCTTCAAATTGCTTATAATCTAGTAGAAAAGACAGCTAAGTCTGAAATAAATGCTTGCATTTATTATGAAGCCAGGTTGTAGATATTTAATCACAGGAAACCGTTGAAGAATTTTGAGAAGAGGAGCTATATGAGCCAATTTTTCATTTTGTTGGTTAGGTCCTACTATGTTCCAGGCATCATGCAAGAGATTTTATACATGTTTATATATGTTAATTCATTTAGTTTTCAAAACTATCCTGTGAGGTAGGTATTATAACCATTTCCATTTTATAAATAAGGAAATTATTTATAACCTAGGCTCACCTGATTTCAGAACTCAGGTTTTTAATGCTTCTCTATACTACCTCTCTATTTTTAGAAGAAACTTTGGTATTAGCGTGAACAAGGCAGTGAGGCCAGATGAATGGCCTGTATAATACTATGGTATGTGCCAAAGGGCCTGCTTTTCCCAGTTGCCCAATAGAGCTAATCAAGTCCTACACACAGCCTCACCACTCCTCAGAAATAAGGATAGTCAGACAGGCTTCCAGGAACTCTCGCTAACTAGCCGAAATAATCTTCTGTTGTTTTATCCTCAAAGTTGTAGTGTTTACATGGTAACTGAGCTCTATTTGAGAGATACTGTTAAAGAGTAACTATATATATATATATATCTTCTTATCCCACATAGGGAGCCTGTTCTATTTCTCTGACCTCCTTAAGTCTAGAGTTCTTAGGGACCTGAGTTCAGCTCCAGGTCTGTAACACCACAGCTGGGTTATGGCCTACTTTCATGCATCATTCCCACTAGCTCTTTCTCAGAATTTTTGCCTATATCCAAGCTCTCTTGCCTTTTTCTTGAACTAACCACCTTGGTTGAGTGCCTGTATTGCACCTGCCTTGTTCATCACCACTGTCACCAAAGCAACCCTCTTTCCCCTTTACCACTGTGCTGAAGCAATCTTTATTCCTCATTATACCTCCCATCTCAGCATCTTATTATATGTCTGAAATTAGTCTAAGTTGCCAGAGTGAACTTGAGATGTTATTCTCAACCTTCCCCAGGAACTACTACTTCTGTACCTGTGTTTATTCCAGACTAATATTAGCTTTCTACCCCAGGTTCCCTAGTATTCCACAAGGTCTTTCTTAATATATTTCTAATAACCAGTGCTGATATAGGCAGTGATACTGAAAATGATGAGGGCGAGGAGTGGAGATATCTTAGAGGCAAGGTGGACTGGATTCAACATCCAGGTGTGTAGGATGGGTGGGGAGTGAAGAAGAGGAAGATGAGAAAAAACTCAGTTCCAGAATGTCCAGCTACGATGGCTGGATTTGACAATAATGTTGCCATTCACTTAGGGAACGTAAGGGGAGGGATAAATTTAGGAGGAAGACGAATTCAGTTTAAGTTTGAGGTGCTTGTAGAACACTTAGGTGAAGAGTTCTGATACAAAATTGGGTGTTGGATCTGGAGCTAAGGACAAAAGTCAGAATTTTGGAGTTATTAGCATAGAGATGATCTTTGAAGTCCTGTTTCTGTTCCCTGCTAAATGTATAAACACCTAGAACATCTTCCGTCTCCTCTCTCTCAAGCCCTACTCTTCACCAAAACAGACTTTAAAAAGCAGGAATAAAATTTCTAAAACTGCTAGCTACCTGCTTTTTTTTTTTAAATTTTGGTTGTGTTGGGTCTTCGTTGCTGCATGTGGGCTTTCTCTAGTTGCGGTGAGCAGGGGCTACTCTTTGTTGTGGTGAGTGGGCTTCTCATTGCGGTGGCTTCTCTTGTTGTAGAGCACGGGCTCTAGGCGCATGGGCTTCAGTAGTTGTGGCTCATGGGCTCTAGAGTACAGTCTCAGGAGTTGTGGCGCATGGGCTTAGTTGCTCCACGGCATGTGGGATCTTCCCAGAGCAGGGCTCCAACTCATGTCCCCTGCATTGACAGGTGGATTCTTAATGACTGTGCCACCAGGGAAGCCCTAGCTACCTGCTTTTAATCCCGGGAATGGATCCAGGTATTGCTCTGCTCCTCATGTCCCTGAAAACTTTTATTAGTCCCTGTAAGTGGTTTTAGCTAGACTTTGCCTTGTCCCCTTTGGATTGGTGATTCAATTTGGACTATCTTTCCAACTCTTCATCTAGCACTGCTCCATGCTCTGTTTGTGATTTTCTCTGGTAACTCCATACCCCGAGATTCTCTGGCATATAGCATCCAGGCTAGGTCTTCAGTTGCTGTTTATCCATACAGAGAGTTTGGATACCAAGAGAAAATTATGATAACTTGAGGAGTTAGGTCAGGAACCATGTCTTACAAATTTCTGAGTCTCCATCACCAAGCATGGTACCTGGAAAATAATAAGGATTTGTTGAATGAATACAACAAATCCTTATTATTTGTTGTATTCATGCATATACAGGTGATGAAACAGGGGCCAGTGTAGGAATTAGCAAAGTAGAATGAGAAATGAGGAGAAGCTAGCAAGTAACTATAAAATTGAGTTTTAAGTATAAAATTGAGTTTTAGGAAGTAAATGGTCAACAATGTTGAATATTGTGGAAGATACAGACCAGAACTAACAAACATAGAACAGCAATTTGGGGGAAATAGAGACTATGCAGAGAGAAGAAAACCTTGAAAAATTATTATTAATATCATCATAGGAATAGAAGATATTTTAACCATGAAATAAAAACTGGATACTATAAAAAGAAATTCACAGAACAGAAAGAACTAATGAATATTACAAATATAATGGCAAAAGAAATATAAAACTAAGTGATGGAAAATAAAGGTAAGGAAAGTTCCTATAGAGTAGAGCAGAAAGACAAAGAGATTTTTTTTTAAAAAGAAGATGAAAAGATGAAAAATAGGAAGAAAAAAGGCTGTTAAAAATTAAGAGAATGGAAAAAAAAAAAAAAAATTAAGAGAATGGGGCTTCCCTGGTGGCACAGTGGTTGAGAGTCTGCCTGCCGATGCAGGGGACATGGGTTCGTGCCCCAGTCCAGGAAGATCCCACATGCTGCAGAGCGGCTGGGCCCGTGAGCCATGGCCGCTGAGCCTGTGCGTCCGGAGCCTGTGCTCCGCAATGGGAGAGGCCACAACAGTGAGAGGCCCGCGTACTGCCAAAAAAAAAAAAAAAATCCTTTCATTTTATCTTCACTTGTTACCGTTTGTCTTATAATCCTGTGGAAATTTTCATACGAAAATGTCAAAGTATCATTTATATTGACCAAGTCCACTTTACCACTACTGAGGGTAATTAGTTTCATACTCATCTCTTTTTATAAAAAGACTAAAATGTTCTAACCAGTGAACACATATAGGGATATTTTTATCTTTTGTTTTTAACCAAAGGATCATTTTTTTTTTTAAGATTTTGCCTGGGAGTTAGTGAGAGAGCTAGAGAAGCTGGTTGTGAACTCCAGGCCTGGCTTATCTAGTTAAAATTATCTTTGCTCTTATTCGTTCATTCCTAAATGCTGTACCCTTCTCTGCTATCTGACCTTTAATGTTGCTATTTCTTAAAAATTAATCTTAAATTTTCTCCTCTTATTCTATATGATCTCTGCAGGCAATCTCAGCTACCTCCTTTACCTTAATGTCATCTATGTATTATGACTCACAGATTTACTTCTCCTATATCCAACTGACTATTCTATATCAAAGACATCCGCAAATCAACATATCCAAACATGAATTTATCTTCTTCCTCAAATTTGCACAATAAATAGCACCACCATCTAGCCACTGGATCATGATAGAACACTTTTTTTCTCATAATCCACATGCATTCCAGTGCAAGACCTGTTAGTTTTACCTCTCAAGTATCTTTCATCATTTTCCACTTCTCTCTGTTGATACTCTCATCACCCTAAATAAAACCACTGTAATCTCCCAGCTAAATTGCTACTATAGCCTTCTAACTGATCTTTCCATATCCACTGTTGCTCCCTCCTATTCCATTCTCCACACAGCCATCCAAAGTAACTTTTCTATAACTACAGATTTTGTCATATCACTTCTTGTTTAAAATCCTTCAATGGCCTCCTGTTGTACTTAGGGTAAAATCCAGATTTCATACGGCCTACAAAACCTTGCATGATCTGGCTTTTGCCTTCATTTTCACATGATATTCCCTCTCCTTGGAATACTCTTCCTATCCTCTCCCCCTTGTTATAGATGTACTTAATTACCACAATGATTTATGGCTTCATGCTTTTATGAGCAAAAACTACACACAGTATTTCCTCCACTCTCTGCCAGGCTAACTCTTATTCATTCCTCATTATTCACTTAAATGTCACTTTCTCAGGGAAAACTTATTTGACCTTTCTTTACACACAGATATGTACCTGGGTGATTATTTGCTTGACATTCCTTTCCCCAACTAGTCTATCAGCTCCACAAGGACAGGGACTATATCTGCTTATTTAACACTGTCTATCCAGTCTTTGGCACAGGCCCCTGGCACATAGGCTCTCAATAAATATTGAATAAACGGAAATGTCCTAGAAAATCCTTCTCAGGCCTTTTGGGTTTTTTCCCGCCATGCCTCAAGGCTTGCAGGATCTTAGTTCCCAGACCAGGGATCCAACACAGGCCCTCAGCAGTGAGAGCCCGAGTCTTTACCACTGGACCGCCAGGGTACTCCCATGACTTTGATTTCTTCAACAGCCACACCAGCTCCATATAGACTGTTACCTGGACTTACTCCCTTTTTTTTTCTGCAAGCACCCATTTTGGCAGCTCAGTTTCTTGTCTCCCGGATTCCTTATAGACCAGAAAACATTTACACAGTTTACCATCCTTTCTTTCCTATCAGATAAACAAACCCTTTTGAAGTTTTAGGTGAAATTTTACTGTTAATAACTCTCTAGGCTTTGCCTTATCCTAGCCTAATGTAAGGTACCTAATACCGTGCCTGGCACATAGTAGGGGGCTAATCACTGCTTGCCGTTATTATAATTTTGAACTCTCATTTTCAAAATCCCCTCCTGGTATTCCAGCAGTAATTGCGCTATCCCAGAAGTTTTCCATCGTGTGCACACTAGGTATTAATAAACTGCGCCTGATTTCTTCCACAGCTGCTGCTACTACCACCAGCTGGGCCCAAAAGATTCACCAGTTTGCTCCATACCCCTTCAAATCCTTAGAGGGGGTGTCACTCCACACCTCCAATCTGTTGGCTAAGGCCAGCTCCCCTGGGAGACTGGGTCCTGCTCCTGATTTTTCTTTTTCTAGTTGAACCACCCAAGGGTAAGAATTGGTATTCAAACCATCTCTGCCCCTTGCTTTCGGAGCACCATTGCTATTCTTTCCTCATCAGCAAGGTACTCAGAGGCCCAGTCCTTGGTTTATACTTAGTTTATCTTATTTTATCTCAGTTCCATCTCTGTAGATTTAGTGAAAACTAGAATCAGAAGTGAGACTCTGTAATCTGCATTTTTAACAACAAACCCCAAGTGATTAACATTTGAGAATCACTGTACTGGTGAGAACTCTTGTTATTCTCACTGTGTGGAAAATGCGTTATTCTGACTTACCCTATATTCTGTGTGGTAGAATAAACCAAGAAAGGATATGGCTATTTTCAGACACACCATCCAGCTTACATTCAGGGCCTGAACCAGGTGGTTGGTAGATCACAGCAATATGAGGCTAGAGGCCAAAGTATAGCTTTGTAGTGAAGAACAAGACTTTGAAGAGAGACCAACATATAGATTCTAACTCATATACTTTCAGTCTGTTACATTACTTACCTGTATAAGCTTTAGGTGTTTTTGCTTTAAAATTAGGATAATAATACCACCTCATAGAGTTGTTAGGAGAGTTCACTGGAATATACTCAACAGATATTCATTGAGCATCTACTATGTGACAGGCACTGTTCACATGTTGCAAATATACCAGGAAATAAAACAATTTATGCCCTCAAGGAGCATTTATTCTAGCGGGGATGTGTATAAAAAGTGCTTAGACTCTGGCGTGGAGGAAGCATTCAATAAATGGCTGTTATTAACAAATATATAAGGATAAGGAGTGTATTTGTTTTTCTTTGCCACTTTCAGTTTACAGAAGAAGTATAGGAGATATTATTTGCCCACCTGGAGCTTAGATCAAGGTGGTCAATAGGACATTCTATAAATATTTTGTTTGTTTGTTTGTTCATTCTATAAATATTAACTCAGTGCTGAATGATCCAGGCACTGTGAGGTATAAAATGAGTCTGTACACTAGGCTTTAAAAACTTCAATCTAGTTGGGAATATATGAGAAGTGCACAATTCCAACGTAAAAGAAAATGCAATAGGTCTTCCAAAAGGCCAAAGTGATCTTTTTTTTTTTAATATATATATATCTTTAACATCTTTATTGGAGTATAATTGCTTTACAATGGTGTGTTAGTTTCTGCTTTATAACAAAGTGAATCAGTTATACATATACATTTGTCCCCGTATCTCTTCCCTCTTGCATCTCCCTCCATCCCACCCTCCCTATCCCACCCCTCTAGGTGGTCACAAAGCACCAAGCTGATCTCCCTGTGCTATGCGGCTGCTTCCCACTAGCTAGCTGTTTTATGTTTGATAGTGTATATATGTCCATGCCACTCTCTCACTTTGTCCCAGCTTACCCTTCCCCCACCCCATATCCTCAAGTCCATTCTCTACTAGGTCTGCGTCTTTATTCCCGTCTTGCCCCGAGGTTCTTCATGACCTTTTTTTCTTTTTTAGATTCCATATATGTGTGTTAGTGTATGGTATTTGTTTTTCTCTTTCTGACTTACTTCACTCTGTATGACAGACTCTAGGTCCATCAACCTCACTACAAATAACTCAATTTTGTTTCTTTTTATGGCTGAGTAATATTCCATTGTTTATATGTGCCACATCTTCTTTATCCATTCATCTGTCGATGTACACTTAGGTTGCTTCCATGTCCTGGCTATTGTAAATAGAGCTGCAGTGAACATTGTGGTACATGACTGTTTTTGAATTATGGTTTTCTCAGGGTATATGCTCAGTAGTGGGATTGCTGGGTCATATGGTAGTTCTAGTTTTTTAAGGAACCTCCATACTGTTCTCGTAGTGGCTGTATCAATTTACATTCCTACCAACAGTGCAAGAGGGTTCCCTTTTCTCCACACCCTCTCCAGCATTTAATGTTGTGTAGATTTTTTGATGATGGCCATTCTGACTGGTGTGAGATGATATCTCATTGTAGTTTTGATTTGCATTTCTCTAATGATTAATGATGTTGAGCATTCTTTCATGTGTTTGCTGGCAATCTGTATATCTTCTTTAGAGAAATGTCTGTTTAGGTCTTCTGCCCATTTTTGGATTGGGTTTTTTGTTTTTTTTAATGTTGAGCTTCATGAGCTGTTTGTATATTTTAGAGATTAATCCTTTGCCCATTGATTCATTTCCAAATATTTTCTCCCATTCTGAGTGTTGTCTTTTCATCTTGTTTATGGTTTCCTTTGCTGTGCAAAAGCTTTTAAGTTTCATTAGGTCCCATTTGTTTATTTTTGGTTTTATTTCCATTTCTCTAGGAGGTGGGTCCAAAAGGATCTTGCTGTGATTTATGTCATAGAGTGTTCTGCCTATGTTCTCCTCTAAGAATTTGATTGTGTCTGGCCTTACATTTAGGTCTTTAATCCATTTTGAGTATTTTTGTGTATGGTGTTAGGGAGTGTTGTAATTTCATTCTTTTACACGTAGCTGTCCAGTTTTCCCAGCACCACTTATTGAAGAGGCTGTCTTTTCTCCAATGTATGTTCTTGCCTCGTTATCAAAGATAAAGTGACTATATGTGCGTGGGTTTATCTCTGGGCTTTCTATCCTGTTCCATTAATCTATATTTCTGTTTTCGTTTCAGTACCATACTATCTTGATTACTGTAGCTTTGTAGTATAGTCTGAAGTCAGGGAGCCTGACTCCTCCAGCTCCGTTTTTCTTTCTCAAGATTGCTTTGGCTATTCGGGGTCTTTTGTGTTTCCATACAAATTGTGAAATTTTTTGTTCTAGTTCTGTGAAAAATGCCAGTGGTAGTTTGATAGGGATTGCATTGAATCTGTAGATTGTTTTGGGTAGTAGAGTCATTTTCACAATGTTGGTTCTTCCAATCCAAGAACATGGTGTATCTCTCCATCTATTTGTATCATCTTTAATTTCTTTCATCAATGTCTTATAATTTTCTGCATACAGGTCTTTTATCTCCTTAGGTAGGTTTATTCCTAGATAGTTTATTCTTTTTGTTGCAGTGGTAAATGGGAGTGTTTTCTTAAGTTCACTTTCAGACTTTTCATCATTAGAATACAGGAATGCAAGAGATTTCTGTGCATTAATTTTGTATCCTGCTACTTTACCAAATTCATTGATGAGCTCTAAGAGTTTTCTGGTAGCATCTCTAGGATTCTCTATGTATAGTATCATGTCATCTGCAAACAGTGACAGCTTTACTTCTTCTTTTCCAATTTGGATTCCTTTTATTTCTTTTTCTTCTCTGATTGCTGTGGCTAAAACTTCCAAAACTATGTTGAATAATAGTGGTGAGAGTGGGCAACCTTGTCTTGTTCCTGATCTTAGAGGAAATGGTTTCAGTTTTTCACCATTGAGGACAATGTTGGCTGTGGGTTTGTCATATACGGCCTTTATTATGTTGAGGAAAATTCCCTCTACGCCTACTTTCTGGATGGTTTTTAATCATAAATGGATGTTGGATTTTGTCAAAAGATTTCTCTGCATCTATTGAGATGATCATATGGTTTTTCTCCTTCAATTTGTTAATATGGTTTATCCCAATGATTGATCTGTGTATATTGAAGAATCCTTGCATTCCTGTGGTAAACCTCACTTGATCATGGTGTATGATCCTTTTAATGTGCTGTTGGATTCTGTTTGCTAGTATTTTGTTGAGGATTTTTGCATTTGTGTTCATCAGTGATATTGGCCTGTAGTTTTCTTTCTTTGTGACATCTTTGTCTGGTTTTTGTATCAGGGTGATGGTGGCCTTGTAGAATGAGTTTGGGAGGGTTCCTCCCTCTGCTATATTTTGGAAGAGTTTGAGAATGATAGCTGTTAGCTCTTCTCTAAATGTTTGATAGAATTTGCCTGTGAAGCCATCTGGTCCTGGGCTTTTGTTTGTTGGAAGATTTTTAATCACAGTCTCAATTTCAGTGCTTGTGATTGGTCTGTTCATATTTTCTGTTTCCTCCTCGTTCAGTCTCGGAAGGTTGTCCTTTTCTAAGAATTTGTCCATTTCTTCCAGGTTGTCCATTTTACAGGCATATTGTTGCTTTTAGTAATCTCTCATGATCCTTTGTATTTCTGCAGTGTCAGTTGTTACTTCTCCTTTTCCATTTCTAATTCTATTAATTTGAGTCTTCTCCTTTTTTTCTTGATGAGTCTGGCTAGTGGTTTACCAATTTTGTTTATCTTCTCAAAGAACCAGCTTTTAGTTTTATTGATCTTTGCTATCATTTCCTTCATTTCTTTTTCATTTATTTTTGATCTGATCTTTATAATTTCTTTCCTTCTGCTGACTTTGGGGGTTTTTTGTTCTTCTTTCTCTAATTGCTTTAGGTGTAAGGTTAGGTTGTTTATTTGAGATGTTTCTTGTTTCTTAAGGTAGGATTGCATTGCTATAAACTTCCCTCTTAGAACTGCTTTTGCTGCATCCCGTAGGTTTCGGGTCTTTGTGTTTTCATTATCATTTGTTTCTAGGTATATTTTGATTTCCTCTTTGCTTTCTTCAGTGATCTCTTGGTTATTAAGTAGTGTACTGTTTAGCCTCCAGTGTTAGTATTTTTACAGGTTTTTTCCTGTAATTGATATCTAGTCTCATAGCATTGTGGTCAGAAAAGATATTTGATATGATTTCAATTTTCTTAAATTTACCAAGGCTTGATTTGTGGCCCAAGATATGCTCTATCCTGGAAAATGTTCCATGAGCACTTGAGAAGAAAGTGTATTGTGTTGTTTTTGGATGGAATGTCCTATATATATTAATTAAGTCCATGTTGTTTAATGTATCATTTAAAGCTTTTGTTACCTTATTTATTTTCATTTTGGATTATCTGTCCATTGGTGAAAGTGGGGTGTTAAAGTCCCCTACTATGTTTGTGTTACTGTTGATTTCCCCTTTTATGGCTGTTAGTATTTGCCTTATGTATTGAGGTGCTCCTATGTTGGGTGCATAAATATTTACAATTGTTATATCTTCTTCTTGGATTGACCCCTTGATCATTATGTAATGTCCTTCTTTGTCTCTTGCAATAGTCTTTGTTTTAAAGTCTGTTTTGTCTGATATGAGAATTGCTACTCCAGCTTTCTTTTGGTTTCCATTTGCATGGAATATCTTTTTCCATCCCCTCACTTTCAGTCTGTATGTTTCCCTAGGTCTGAAGTGGGTCTCTTGTAGACAGCAGATATACGGGTCTTGTTTTTGTATCCATTCAGCCAATCTGTGTCTTTTGGTGGGAGCATTTAATCCATTTACATTTAAGGTAATTATCGTTATGTATGTTCCTATTACCATTTTCTTAATTGTTTTGGGTTTGTTATTGTAGGTCTTTTCCTTCTCTTATGTTTCCTACCTAGAGAAGTTCCTTTAGCATTTGTTGTAAAGCTGGTTTGGTGGTGGTGAATCCTGTTAGCTTTTGCTTGTCTGTAAAGGTTTTAATTTCTCCATCAAATCTGAATGAGATCCTTGCTGGGTAGAGTAATCTTGATTGTAGGTTTTTCTCCTTCATCACTTTAATATGTCCTGCCACTCCCTTCTGGTTTGCAGAGTTTCTGCTGAAAGATCAGCTGTTAACCTTATGGGGATTTCCTTGTGTGTTGTTGTTTTTCCCTTGCTGCTTTTAATGTTTTTTCTTTGTATTTAATATTTGATTGTTTGATTAATATGTGTCTTGGCGTGTTTCTCCTTGGATTTATCCTGTATGGGACTCTCTATGCTTCCTGGACTTGATTAAGTATTTCCTTTCCCATATTAGGGAAGTTTTCGACTATAATCTCTTCAAAGATTTTCTCAGTCCCTTTCTTTTTTTCTTCTTCTGGGACCCCTATAATTCGAATGTTGGTGTGTTTAATGTTGTCCCAGAGGTCTCTGAGACTGTCCCCAATTCTTTTCATTCTTTTTTCTTTATTCTGCTCTGCAGTAGTTATTTCCATTATTTTATCTTCCATGTCACTTATCCATTCTTCTGCCTCAGTTGTTCTGCTTTGATCCCTTTGAGACAATTTTTAATTTCATTTATTGTGTTGTTCATCATTGTTTGTTTGCCCTTTAGTTCTTCTAGGTCCTTGATAAATGTTTCTTGTATTTATTCTATTTCCAAGATTTTGGATCATCTTTAGTATCATTATTCTGAATTGTTTTTCAGGTAGACTACCTATTTCCTGTTCATTTTTTAGGTCTGGTGGGTTTTTGCCTTGCACCTTCATCTGATGTGTGTTCCTCTGTCTTCTCATTTTGCTTAACTTACTGTGTTTGGGATCTCCTTTTTGCTGGCTGCAGGTTCGTAATTCCTGTTGTTTTTGGTGTCTGTCCCCAGTGGCTAAGTTCGTTCAGTGTGTTGTGTAGGCTTCCTGGTGGAGGGGACTAGTGCCTGTGTTCTGGTGGATGAGTCTGGATCTTGTCTTTCTGGTGGGCAGGTCCACGTCTGGTGGTGTGTTTTGGGGTGTCTGTGACCTTATTATGATTTTAGGCAGCCTCTGTGCTAATGGATGGGGTTGTGTTCGTGTCTTGCTAGTTGTTTGGCCTAGGGTGTCCAGCACTGTAGTTTGCTGGTTGTTGAGTGGAGCTGGGTCTTGGCGTTGTGATGGAGATCTCTGGGAGATATTCACCATTTGATATTACGTGGAGCTGGGAGGTCTCTTGTGAACCAGTGTCCTGAACTTGGCTCTCCCACCTCAGAGACACAGCCCTGATGCCTGGGTGAAGCACCAAGAGCCTGTCATCCACACAGCTCAGAATAAAAGGGAGGAAAAAAAGAAAGAAAGAAAGAAGATAAAATAAAATAAAGTAAAATAAGGTAAAATAAAATTAAATAAAGTTATTAAAATAATTATTAAAATCAATTTTTTAAGTAATAAAAAAAGAAAGAAGAGAGCAACCAAACCAAAAATCAAATCCACCAATGATAACAAGTGCTATAAACTATACTAAAAAAAAAATTAAAAAAAAAAACAACGGACAGACAGAACCCTAGGACAAATAGTAAAAGCAAAGCTATACAGACAAAATCACACACAGAAGCATACCCATACACACTCATGAAAAGAGAAAAAGGGAAAAATGTATATATATATCATTGCTCCCAAAGTCCACCTCCTCAATTTGGGATGATTCATTGTCTATTCAGGTATTCCACAGATGCAGGGTACATCAAGTTGATTGTGGAGATTTAATCCGCTGCTCCTGAGGCTGCTGGGAGAAATTTCCCTTTCTTTTCTTTGTTCGCACAGCTCCTGGGTTTCAGCTTTGGATTTGGACCCACCTTGCGTGTAGGTCGCCTGGAGGCATCTGTTCTTCGCTCAGACAGGATGGGGTTAAAAGAGCAGCTGATTTCGGGGGCTCTGGCTCACTCAGGCTTGGGGGAGGGAGGGGTACGGATTCAGGGTGAGCCTGCGGCGGCAGAGGCCATCATGACATTGCAACAGCCTGAGCCGTGCCGTGTGTTCTCCCGGGGAAGTTGTCCCTGGATCATGGGACCCTGGCAATGGTGGGCTGCGCAGGCTCCCAGGAGGGGAGGTGTGGATAGTGACCTGTGCTTGCACACAGGCTTCTTGGTGGCTGCAGCAGCAGCCTTAGCATCTCATGCCCGTCTCTGGGGTCCGTGCTGATAGCCGCGGCTCACGCCCATCTCTGGAGCTCCTTTAAGCAGCACTCTTAATCCCCTCTCCTTGTGCAACAGGAAACAAAGAGGCAAGAAAAAGTGTCTAGCCTCTTCGGCAGCTCTAGACTTTTTCCCGGACTCCCTCCCACCTAGCTGTGGCGCACTAGCCCCCTTCAGGCTGTGTTCACCCAGCCAACCCCAGTCCTCTCCCTGGGATCCGACCTCCAAAGCCCAAGCCTCAGCTCCCAGTGCCCGCCCGCCCCAGTGGGTAAGCAGACAAGCCTCTCAGGCTGGTGAGTGCTGGTCGGCACCTATCTTCTGTGCGGGAATCCCTCCTCTTTGCCCTCCACACCCCTGTTGCTGCACTCTCCTCCGTGGCTCCAAAGCTTCCCCTCTCCACCACCTGCAGTCTCCACCCACGAAGGGGCTTCCAAGTGTGTGGAAACCTTTCCTCCTTCACAACTCCCTCCCACTGGTGCAGGTCCCATCCCTATTCTTTTGTCTCTGTTTTTCCTTTTTTCTTTTGCCCTACCCAGGTACATGGGGAGTTTCTTGCCCTTTGGGAGTTCCGAAGTCTTCTGCCAGCGTTCAGTAGGTGTTCTGTAGGAGTTGTTCCACATGTACATGTATTTCTGATGTATTTGTGGGGAGGAAGGTGATCTCCACGTCCTACTCTTCGCCATCTTGAAGCTCCCCCCAAAAGCAATCTTGAGAAAGAAAAATGGAGCTGGCAGAATCAGGCTCCTGGACTTCAGACTACACTACAAAGCTACAGTAATCAAGACAATATGGTATGGCACAAAAACAGAAATATAGATCAATGGAACAGGATAGAAAGCCCAGAGATAAACTCATGCACATATGGTCACCTTATTTTTAATAAAGGAGGCAAGAACATACAGTGGAGAAAAGACAGCCTCTTCAATAAGTGGTGCTGGGAAAACTGGACAGCTACATGTAAAAGAATGAAATTACAACACTCCCTAACACCATACACAAAAATAAACTCAAAATGGTTAAAAACCTAAATGTAAGGCCAGACACTATCAAACTCTTAGAAGAAAACATAGGCAGAACACTCTATGACATAAATCACAGCAAGATCCTTTTTGACCCACTCCTAGAGAAATGGAAATAAAACCAAAAATAAACAAATGGGACCTAATGAAACTTAAAAGCTTTTGCATAGCAAAGGAAACCATAAACAAGACCAAAAGACAACCCTCAGAATGGGAGAAAACATTTGCAAATGAAGCAACTAACAAAGATTAATCTCCAAAATTTAGACACAGCTCATGCAGCTCAATATCAAAAAAAGAAACAACCCAATCCAAAAATGGGCAGAAGACCTAAATAGACATTTCTCCAAAGAAGATATACAGATTGCCAACAAACACATGAAAGAATGCTCAACATCACTAATCATTAGAGAAATGCAAATCAAAACTACAATGAGGTATCACTTCACACTAGTCAGAATGGCCATCATCTAAAAGTCTACAAACAATAAATGCTGGAGAGGGTGTGGAGAAAAGGGAACCTTCTTGCACTGTTGGTGGGAATATAAATTGATACTGCCACTATGGAGAACATTATGAAGGTTCCTTAAAAAACTAAAAATAGAATTACCATATGACCCAGCAATCCCACTACTGGGCATATACCCTGAGAAAACCATAATTCAAAAAGAGTCATGTACCACAATGTTCATTGCAGCTCTGTTTTCAATAGCCAGGACATGGAAGCAACCTAAGTGTACATCGACAGATGAATGGATAAAGAAGATGTGGCACATATATACAATGGAATATTACTCAGCCATAAAAAGAAACAAAATTGAGTTATTTGTAGTGAGGTGGATGGACCTAGAGTCTGTCATACAGAGTGAAGTAAGTCAGAAAGAGAAAAACAAATACTGTACACTAACACATATATATGGAATCTAAAAAAAAAAAAAAAAGGTCATGAAGAACCTCGGGGCAAGATGGGAATAAAGATGCAGACCTACTAGAGAACGGACTTGAGGATACGGGGAGGGGGAAGGGTAAGCTGGGACAAAGTGAGAGTGTGGCATGGACATATATACACTACCAAACGTAAAATAGCTAGCTAGTGGGAAGCAGCCGCATAGCACAGGGAGATCAGCTTGGTGCTTTGTGACCGCCTAGAGGGGTGGGATAGGGAGGGTGGGAGGGAGACGCAAGAGGGAGGAGATATGGGGATATATGTATATGTATAACTGATTCACTTTGTTATAAAGTAGAAACTAACACACCACTGTAAAGCAATTATACGCCAATAAAGATGTTAAAAAATGCAACAGGTGTTTAAGAGAAGTAATTATAAAGTACTAAGAAGAGTGTTACTGCCTTTTTATGCATATGAGCATAAGATGGACATAGATTTGATGGTGGCAGTTGGGTATATAGCTAATTCAGTGAGGGGGTAAAAAAGTCCTGCCAAGTGAATTAAGCAATAGGTGAATTTTGGCAGCATTAACCTCTCTGTATACTTACTTTATGGTTTCCATTTCTCATTGCAGCCATGACTGTAGAGCTGAGGCAGTATTGATGAGAAGTAGTGTTTTCTGGCCAAAGAACAGGTTGTGGGGAGAGGAAAGGAAGTAAAGGATAAAAGCATAAGTAAAGTCATAAGGAAATGTCACTGACTTCTGCGAATACTAAGTTTCTAGCTGAAACATAGCGTAAGTATAGGAAAGGCAAGGTTAGAAACATAGTGTAAGTATAGGAAAGACAAGGTTAGAAATGAAGGAGCCTGACCGGGGAGGGTCCTGAATGCTAGGCTGAATTTGGACTTCATTTATTAAGAATAGTTTATCACTGAATACTTCTGAGCAGGGAAGTGATATGATCAGAACTCGGTTTAGAATAGTACATTTGAAGAAAAGTAGCATGTAGTAGATTCCATAAACTGGATGCTTATAGTGTTAATTAGTATTTATAGAATAAATTAATGTGTGAGCCCTCCTGATTCCCTGGAGAATAAGATGCACTAAAAAAGCTTAGCAGGGGCTTCCCAGGTGGCACAGTGGTTAAGAATCCGCCTGCCAATGCAGGGGACACGGGTTTGAGCCTTGGTCCAGGAAGATGCCACATGCCACGGAGCAACTAAGCCCATGTGCCACAACTACTGAGCCTGCACTCTAGAGCCTGCGAGCCACAACTGTTGAGCCCTCGTGCCACAACTACTGAAGCCCGCACACCTAGAACCCATGCTCCACAACAAGAGAAGCCACTGCAATGAGAACCCTGCGCGCCACAACGAAGAGTAGCCCCCACTCACTGCAACTAGAGAAAGCCCATGCACAGCAATGAAGACCCAACACAGCAAAAATAAATAAATTTATTTTAAAAAGCTTAGCAGAAGAGCAGCTTTTCTCTGCAGATTTCATTTAAGCAAGCCTTTGATCTAAGAGTACAAGAAGGTTGGTAGACGTACTGATGAAACACAAGATGAATTTGTAACCGACTGCATGACCACACCTATAGAATATTGACTTACAGTCTTTTGTCACTTGGAGACAGGGTTCTAAAAACTTATCATAGGACTTTGTCTTTGAGAAGATGACAGAAGAATATTCAGTTTTCATTCCACAAATATTTCCTAGGTGCTTGTCATATTACCAGCACTGTGCTATAGGTAATTCAACTGTGAGCAAGGAGCTAACAGGCTACTAGGGGAAAGGGATGCATAAATAACTAAAACTGTGTTTTAAGTGATGTTGCTGAGGTGAGCCCAGATATAAAAGATATCTTGAGTGCAAATTTGTAAAATTATATCACCATGTATATAACTCTGCCTGTGCTTCAGGGGCAAGTTTCTTTTTTCTTTTTCTTTTTTTTTTTTTTTGTGGCTGCATTGGATCTTCGTTGCTGTATGCAGGCTTTCTCTAGTTGTGGTGAGCGGGGGCTACTCTTCGTTGTGGTGCGCGGGCTTCTCATTGCAGTGGCTTCTCTTGTAGCAGAGCATGGGCTCTAGGTATGTGGGCTTCAGTAGTTCTGGCTCGTGGGCTCTAGAGTACAGGCTCAGTAGTTGTGGCACACAGGCTTAGTTGCTCCGCGGCATCTTCCAGGACCAGGGCTCGAACCCATGTCCCTTGCATTGGCAGGCGGATTCTTAACCACTGGGCCACCAGGGAAGTCCCCAGGGGCAAGTTTCTAGAAATTTAGAAGTGTTGACACCACTTGAGAAGCTACAATTTTATAGTGAGCTTTAAAAAGAGAATTTTTTATTTTCTAAGGAAGTATTTTTTAATTTTAAAATAATATGTGTGCTTTAAGGCTTATTTGAACTTCATAGAAAAACGAAAAAGAAGAAAAAATGTCATCCTCTTAGGGAAAAAAAATACATCACTATTTTCATGTTTGTGTATTTCCTTCTGGGCTTTTTCCCCCAGGATGGTATTTGTAGACTTTGGAAGAGGATACGACTGAGAGTTTAGTGAACATGATACTAGCATTAGCTCTCTTACGTTTGTTTAGGCCCACACAATTGACAAAGCCCAGATTAAGGCAGAATACCCATCTGTTTCTGAATATATTCACAGAGGGCCCCTCCTGCTGAATGTGTAGGGTAGGAACTCAAGGGATTCATTTCATCATTCCCATTCCTCACAGGTGCCCCTGACCCCACAGCTGGGGCCAGCATTGATGATGAGAACTGTTGGCATTTGGACGAGGAACAGGTGAAAGAACAAGTGAAGCTCTTTCTCTCCCAGGGTGGTTACTATGGCTCTGGAAAGCAACTCAATTCAATGTTTGCCAAGGTAAGATATGAAAAGTTTTTTTTTTTTTAAGTAAACTGGGCTCACCACACTTCTGGCTTCATGCGTTGTAGCTAGCTCACTTGACCTACCTGTACTGAATGCTTGAAAACTAACTGTGGGGAGGGGAGCTGAGCAGAGCAGACTTGAGCAGGTTGCATCCAGGGACCCCTACTGCCTCACCCTGGCAGTCCTCCTTCTGCTTAGCTCTCTAAGTGAGTTAGCATTCCTGGGGGGATTAGTAATGAAGCTACCTTCCCTCTGCTTTGAACCCAAGGCTGCCCGATGAGGCTTTAAAGAGACTTAGTATTTTGGAACTGGGGACTCTCACAGCAGGCTTTCTCTCTTTTTTTTTTTTCTTAACACCTTTAGTGAAATATAAATCACATAGCATAAAATTCACCCATTTTAAAAAGTGTACAATTCAGTGGTTTTTAATATATTCACAGATATGTACAGCTATCACCACAGTCAACTTTAAAACATTTTCATTATCTTAAAAAGAAACCCCATACCCTTTACCTATCACTCCCCTATTCCCCATGCCCCACTCCCCCAGCCCTAAGCAACCACTAATCTACTTTCTGTCTCTATAGATTTCCCTATTCTGGACTGGCTTCTTTCTCCTGGAATAGTATTTTAAAGTATTTAAAAACACATCCATGCTGTAGCATGTGTCAGTACTCCATTCCTTTTTATGGCCAAGTAATATTCCATTATATGGATACCACACTTTTTGTTTATCCATTTGTCTGTTGATGGGCATTTGGATTGTTTCCATTTTTTAGCTATTATAAATAATGCTGCTATAAACATTCTTGCACAACGTTTCTGTGTGGACATATATATTTTCATTTCTCTCTAGGCATGGAATTGATAGGCCATATGGTAGCTCTGTGTTTAATCATTTGAGGAATTTCTAGACTGATTTCCAAAGTGGCTACATCATTCTACATTCCCGCCAAACAATGTATGAGGGTTCTGATTTCTCTATATCCTTGCCAACACTTATTATCTGGCTTTTTGATTCTAGCCATCCTTGTGAGTGTGAAGTGGTATCTCATTGCCCACAGCAGCCTTTCTTGATACATGCGAAGAACTTACATACAGAACAAGAGGCCTTCTTTTTGGCTCTTTGGATATGCTGTGCTTAGTTACTTCATCTTCTCCTCCCCTCCTCCCCTTCTTTCTCCTCCTACTTTGTCATGATGTGCAGTCACCAACTCTTGCCCCTCCTTATGTGTCAGGTTCGAGAGATGCTGCGGATGAGAGATTCCAATGGAGCCAGGATGCTGACGCTAATAACTGAGCAGTTTATGGCTGACCCACGACTCACACTCTGGAGGCAGCAAGGAACAACCATGACAGATAAGTGCAGGCAGCTCTGGGATGAGCTAGGTAAGTCCGCATATCTCAGAGAAGTGCTCTGTCTATCCTATCAGCTTGCCCCCTGGCAATAGTGTTAGTGAACACTTGCCATCAGTCATTACATGGATCTTGCTAAGTGAACTTTAGCCCAATTGGCAGAAGATTTAGGCTCTACAGAGGCTATCCAGAGTAATTCTGAACTCACTTGTGTTTCTTCCACAGCATTGTGCTTTGCTATTGACATCTGCATTCTGTTCCAGATGTTACCACATAGAAGCCTTTGGTGAGAGAAAACCTTTGGCTTGGCTTCTGTTCCATGACATTAGCCTGGCTCTCCAGATACTTACCAAACTCACTTTTCTTGCTTTCCCTGGATCTGCTTTTCTTTATCACCCCGACAAACCTCTTAGACATAAGGCAGTTTCCAAGACTTGGGCCTTGGACTTCCATTCTTTCTCTATACTCCTTTGAGAACTCTTTTTTTTCAATAGCATGGCTTCAGAGTTTCCTTTATGATGATCTATCTCATCCTCATCTTCTTTCCACTTATCTGAGTTCCAGTCTCATATTAGCAACTGCCCTATGACCATTTCTCCTGAAAAAAATCTCCTGATCACCTCAAACTTGAGAAACCCAAAAATGAAATCAGGGCTTCTGTGAAAAGAGATTCCCCTGAACCTGGCATTGGCACCACCATTTCTTACTCTACCAAACTTGTTGTCAAGCACTCATTTTTTGTTCATTCCCTACATCCAGTCACCAAATTAATTTGATTCCTTGACCTTCAGAATGCAATTTAGTGTCCATTCACACTTTTTACTTCCCATCACCACTGATCTGGTTGAGGGCCTTGGGACTTTTTTTGGGGGGGGGGACTTTTAGATTAAATTAGACCTGTGGCCTCCTGACTAGCTTCTCTGTTCTAGATTCTTCTCATCAAGGCCATCTTCTTTAGTCATTATTTCTCTTTATCATTCCCCTGTTCCAAGGCTAGTTTTGCAGGGCTAATACTCAGCTCCTCCCCCTGTTTGCAGAATCCTCCATACTCTGAACTCACTATCCAGTCATGGCCCCACTCTTGGGTTATACTGGAAAACTTCCATATGACATATTCTAAAAGCTCTATTATAGCTTCTCCATATTCCCTCCAGCCCAGAAAGCAATGACAAACTTTCCACTCATACAAAATAGCACAAGAAAAAAACTAAAGTTTAGGGGCTTCCCTGGTGGCGCAGTGGTTGAGAGTCCGCCTGCCGATGCAGGGGACGCGGGTTCGTGCCCGCGTCTGGGAGGGTCTGGTCTGGGAGGATCCCGCGTGCCGCGGAGCGGTTGGGCCCGTGAGCCATGGCGCTGGGCCTGCGTGACCAGAGCCTGTGCTCCGCAGCAGGAGAGGCCACAGCGGTGAGAGGCCCGCATACCGCAAAAACAAACAAACAACAAAAAAAACAAACTAAAGTTTAGGATTTTAGTGAATTCCCCTGAAGCATATACATTATAGTCTTAGGGCTAAAAGCCATGGGGAATGAGGCTTAATGACTCTGGGACTATACTTGGTTACTTTGGGGCTACTGAGTGTGGGATTTTGATTTGGGTGCTAAGGCTTCTTGATATCACCTGGGGCACTAATGGCTTTGGAGTTCTCATTAATAATGAAGAGCTACATTATTGAGCGTTATGTGCCAGACTCTGTGTTAAAGATTGTACACACATTGTTTCATGTAATTCTGATAACAAACCTATGAGGTAATTGTGTGTTTGTTGCAAAGAAACAGAGACAGCTCTGGTTACTTCTGGATACAGAATAAAATAAAGAATTATAGAAAACTGTCTCTCTGACACAATCACACTTTCTGAACTACAGGAATGTTGAACTATTAGTCTAAAGTTACTGGTCCAACCAGTTGTGACCAGGGTCACAATGCATGGCAAGTTGGGAACAGCTTCTTACACTCTTTCCTCAGAAGGAATTGTAGGCATGGCCTTCCTTCTAGGGTAACATATCAGCTTAGGGGAGACAGATGAGCTCCAAAAAGTTACTTGTTCAAGGTCACACACTAGTAAGTGGTGGCTCTAACATCGGAACCCCAATCTGTCTGAATCCAAATCAAACATCCTTCTGCAACATCTCCCTCAGTTTCACCTTGTTATGTACTATTTTCCCCCAAAGTGCATGTTTCTTAAGAATTTGAAATTAGTCTTCAGAGAGTCAGTTTCATCTGAGGCCTGAATCTCTTGGGAATAATTTCTGTGACAATCATGGGATTGTTTTGTGGATTTGGGCTTGGCCTTTGGGGCAAAGGTAGGTGAGAGGAAGTAAGCAGAGCTAGATCCCAGTGCTTTTAATGCTTTTGTCATATACTTCGGTTCATTATGAAAAGCTCTTGATTGTGATATTTTCATATCTACGAAATTGCTATATCAACCTTCCAAGAAACTCTCAGCATTCTGCAAAGACAGTGGTTCCCAAACTTCTCAAAATAACCTGGAGTACTTGTTTAAACAGATTGCTGGGCCCTGTCCCCAGAGTTTCTGATTACATAGGTTGGAGTAGGGCCTGATAATTTGCATTTCTAACCAGTTCCCTGGGGATGCTGATGCCACGGTTCCAGAGACCACATTTTGAAAAACACTGCACTAAGAGAAGCCTTATTGGGTCAGACACTAGAGCAAGTGTATTCATGCTTCCCTTAATTACTCTGAGGGTTCCTTACTGGTCACAAGGCCTGCTCTTCTGGGGAGGGCCTCGACAGGGATTGTAGGAATTTAGAGGAGTGGGCTCACTACCTTCAGTTCCTGAACCAGAGATAACAGAAGCAATCAGACATGAAGTTTTCTCATCTCTCCGTGTCTGTACACATATGCCTTTTTTTTTTTTTTTTTTTTGCGGTACACGGGGCTCTCACTGTTATGGCCTCTCCCGTTGCGGAGCACAGGCTCCGGACACACAGGCTCAGCAGCCATGGCTCACGGGTCCAGCCGCTCTGCGGCATGTGGGATCTTCCCGGACCAGGGCATGAACCTGTGTTCCCTGCATCGGCAGGCGGACTCGCAACCACTGCGCCACCAGGGAAGTCCCCACATATGCTTTTAAAAATCTTCTTTTAAAATCTATAAAGTATCTCTGCTCCCATAAAAGGCCACTCCTTACATACTTGCTCTGGTTCCTATGCCATTTCCTTTTCTCAAGAATTTTGCTCCTCAGTTACTCCTTTCTCTGGCGTCATTAATTTCTCCCTCAATACTGGATCAGTTCCATCAGCATACAGATATGCTCTAATAGTTTCAGTCTCAAAAAAACAAGTGCCTTTGATGGTCCCATCCCCCTCTAATTACTGCCCCATTTCTCTTCTTCCATTCAAAACAACACTTTTTTTTTTTAACATCTTTATTGGAGTATAATTGCTTTACAATGTTTTGTTAGTTTCTGCTGTATAACAAAGTGAATCAAGCTGCACGCAGTTCCTCCAGCCCGAGGACAATGGCTGCCTGGGTCCCAGGAAGCGCAGTGCCCAATCTGAGCTTCTACTCCAGGTGGGCACCCTCACAGCCTTGTCTCTCAGGGCCCGGCTAAGGCCTGGGTTAGAGCCTTATGGAAGGTCTCTGGGCAGGGCTAGGGGGGCCTAAAGGATGTAGATTGCCACGTGGATGTGGCACAGGGAGTGCAGTCACCCTGCTTCTCTGGTTGTGTGAAGGCTGCAGAGCGTGCAGACAGACCTCCGTTGTGGCTGTTCAAGAAAGAAACCCGGGAGCACCCAGTGAATTTACGGACTAGTGAAAGTAATGGCCATTTACTGAGCACCTGTGAATCAGGTGCCACCAGGAGGCAGCACAAACTTGTTTTGGGATCTCACTCTCAGTGCCTGCAGTCATTCCGTCCCTTCCTAAGGTACTGTTACCCATCTGAACCAGTACCCAGCAGCCTTCTGTTTCCCCAAGAATCTTCATGTAGAGTGTATATGTTGATAAGGAAGCATCAAAGCCAATATTTTACCAGTTTTACAAGCTACCCCCATTTTCAACCATTAGCTCAAAAAAGGAAGTAATGAGATCAAAACCATTCAGTGAGACAGACCTATCAAGGATTTTAAAGGCTTGATGGTTATTTATCAAGATCCTGGATTGAGAAATCGATGCGTGGATAAGTTTTTGACTTGATTTTTGAACAGAATATCATTCTTTCCCCCAAACGTTATCAATCATGAGGTTGGAAGAATAGAAGAAATCAGAGTATGTCACATGTAGTAAGGCCGTGTGGCTGACAGGGTCTTGGTGCTCGGGCCGGGTGTCAGGCCTGCGCCTCTGAGGTGGGAGAGCCGAGGTCATGACATTGGTCCACCAGAGACCCCCTGGCTCCACGTAATATCAAATGGCGAAAGCGCTCCCAGAGATCTTCATCTCAACACTAAGACCTGGCTCCACTCAACTATCAGCAAGCTACAGTGCTGGACACCTTATGCCAAACAACTAGCAACACAGGAACACAACCCCACAGAGAGGCTGCCTAAAATTAGCAGAGAGGCTGCCTAAAATCATAATAAGGTCAAGGACAACCCAAACACACCACGGGATGTGGTCCTGCCCACCAGAAAGACAAGATCCAGACTCATCCACCAGAATACAGGCACTAGTCCCCTCCACCAGGAGGTCTACACAACCCACTGAACCAACCTTAGCCACTGGGGGCAGACACCAAAAACACCGGGAACTACGAACCTGCAGCCTGCAAAAAGGAGACCCCAAACACAGTAAGTTAAGCAAAATTAGAAGACAGAGAAATGCACAGCAGATGAAGGAGCAAGGTAAAAGCCCACCAGACCAAACAAATAAAGAGGAAATACGCGGTCTACCTGAAAATGAATTCAGAGTAATTTTAGTAAACATGATCCAAAATCTCGGAAATAGAATGGAGAAGATACAAGAAACGTTTAACAAGGACCTAGAAGAGATAAAGAGCAAACAAACAATGATGAACAACACAATAAATGAAATTAAAAATTCTCTACAAGGAATCAATAGCAGAATAAATGAGGCAGAAGAACAGATAAGTGACCTGGAAGATAAAATAGTGGAAATAACTACTGCAGAGCAGAATAAAGAAAAAAGAATGAAAAGAATTGAAGACGGTCTTAGAGAACTCTGGGACAACATTAAACACACCAACATTCGAATTATAGGGGTCCCAGAAGAAGAAGAGAAAAAGAAAGGGACTGAGAAAGTATTTGAAGAGATTATAGTTGAAAACTTTCCTAATATGGGAAAGGAAATAGTTAATCAGTCCAGGAAGCACACAGAGTCCCATACAGGATAAATCCAAGGAGAAACACTCCAAGACACATATTAATCAAACTATCAAAAATTAAATACAAAGAAAAAATATTAAAAGCAGCAAGGGAAAAACAACAAATAACATACAAGGGAATCCCCATAAGGTTAACAGCTGATCTTTCAGCAGAAACTCTGCAAGCCGGAAGGGAGTGGCAAGACATATTTAAAGTGAGAAAAGGGGAAAACCTACAAACAAGGTTACTCTACCCAGTAAGAATCTCATTCAGATTCGACCGAGAAATTAAAACCTTTACAGACAAGCAAAACCTAAGACAATTCACCACCACCAAACCAGCTTTACAACAAATGCTAAAGGAACTTCTCTAGGCAGGACACACAAGAGAAGGGAAAGACCTACAATAACAAACCCAAAACAATTAAGAAAATGTTAATAGGAACATACATAACGATTACCTTAAATGTAAAAGGATTAAATGCTCCCACCAAAAGACATAGACTGGCTGAATGGATACAAAAACAAGACCCGTATATATATGCTGTCTACAAGAGACCCACTTCAGACCTAGGGACACATGCAGACTGAAAGTGAAGGGATGGAAAAAGATATTCCATGCAAATGGAAATCAAGAGGAAGCTGGAGTAGCAATTCTCATGTCAGACAAAATAGACTTGAAAATAAAGACTATTGCAAGAGACAAAGAAGGACACTACATAATGATCAAGGGATCAATCCAAGAAGAAGATATAACAGTTGTAAATATTTATGCACCCAACATAGGAGCACCTCAATACATAAGGCAAAAGCTAACAGCCATAAATGGGGAAATCAGCAGTAACACAATCATAGTAGGGGACTTTAACACCCCACTGTCAACAATGGACAGATCATCCAAAATGAAAATACATAAGGTAACACAAGCTTTATATGATACATTAAACAACATGGACTTAATTGATATTTATAGGATATTCCATCCAAACACAATACACTTTCTTCTCAAGTGCTCAGAGAACATTCTCCAGGATAGATCATATCTTGGGTCACAAATCAAGCCTTGATAATTTAAGAATATTGAAATCGTATCAGGTATCTTTTCCAACCACAATGCTATGAGACTAGATATCAATTACAGGAAAAAATCTGTAAAAAATACAAACACATGGAGGCTAAACAATACACTACTTAATAACCAAGAGATCACTGAAGAAATCAAAGCAGAAATCCAAAAATACCTAGAAACAAATGACAGTGAAAACACGAAGACCTGAAACCTATGGGATGCAGCAAAAGCAGTTCTAAGGGGGAAGTTTATAGCAATACAATCCTACCTTAAGAAACAAGAACATCTCAAATAAACAACGTAACCTTACGCCTAAAGCAATTAGAGAAAGAAGAACAACAGCAAAAAAAAACCCCAAACTTAGCAGAAGGAAAGAAATCATAAAGATCAGATCAGAAGTAAATGAAAAAGAAATGAAGGAAATGATAGCAAAGATCAATAAAACTAAAAGCTGGTTCTTTGAGAAGATAAACAAAATTGGTAAACCACTAGCCAACTCATCAAGAAAAAAAAGGTGAAGACTCAAATCAATAGAATTCAAAATGAAAAAGGAGAAGTAACAACTGACACTGCAGAAATACAAAGAATCATGAGAGATTACTACAAGCAACAATATGCCTATAAAATGGACAACCTGGAAGAAATGGACAAATTCTTAGAAAAGCAGAACCTTCCGAGACTGAACGAGGAGGAAACAGAAAATATGAACAGACCAATCACAAGCACTGAAATTGAGACTGTGATTAAAAATCTTCCAAGAAACAAAAGCCCAGGACCAGATGGCTTCACAGGCAAATTCTATCAAACATTTAGAGAAGAGCTAACACCTATCCCTCTCACACTCGTTCAAAATATAGCAGAGGGAGGAACACTCCCAAACTCATTCTATGAGGCCACCATCACCCTGATACCAAAAACAGACAAAGATGTCACAAAGAAAGAAAACTACAGGCCAATATCACTGATGAACATCGATGCAAAAGTCCTCAACAAAATACTAGCAAACAGAATCCAACAGCACATTAAAAGGATCATACACCATGATCAAGTGGGGTTTATCTCAGGAATGCAAGGATTCTTCAGTATATGCAGATCAATCATTGGGATAAACCATATTAACAAATTGAAGGAGAAAAACCATATGATCATCTCAATGGATGCAGAAAAAGCTTTTGACAAAATTCAACACCCATTTATGATAAAAACCCTCCAGAAAGTAAGCATAGAGAGAACTTACCTCAACATAAAAAACGCCGTATATGACAAACCCACAGCCAACATTGTTCTCGATGGTGAAAAACTGAAACCATTTCCTCTAAGATCAGGAACAAGACAAGATTGCCCACTCTCACCACTATTATTCAACATAGTTTTGGAAGTTTTAGCCACAGCAATCAGAGAAGAAAAAGAAATAAAAGGAATCCAAATTGGAAAAGAAAAAGTAAAGCTGTCACTGTTTGCAGATGACATGATACTATACACAGAGAATCCTAAAGTTGCTACCAGAAAACTACTAGAGCTAATCAATGAATTTGGTAAAGTAGCAGGATACAAAATTAATGCACAGAAATCTCTGGCATTCCTATACACTAATGATGAAAAATCTGAAAGTGAAATTAAGAAAACACTCCCATTTACCACTGCAACAAAAAGAATAAAATATCTAGGAATAAACCTACCTAAGGAGATAAAAGACCTGTATGCAGAAAATTATAAGACACTGATGAAAGAAATTAAAGGTGATACAGATAGATGGAGAGATATACCACCTTCTTGGATTGGAAGAATCAACATTGTGAAAATGACTCTACTGCCCATAGCAATCTACAGATTCAATGCAATCCCTATCAAACTACCACTGGCATTTTTCACAGAACTAGAACAAAAAATTTCACAATTTGTATGGAAACACAAAAGACCCCGAATAGCCAAAACAATCTTGAGAACGAAAAACGGAGCTGGAGGAATCAGGCTCCCTGACTTCAAACTATACTACAGAGCTACAGTAATCAAGACAGTACGGTACTGGCACAAAAACAGAAATATAGATCAATGGAACAGGATAGAAAGCCCAGAGATAAACTCATGCACATATGGTCACCTTATTTTTGATAAAGGAGAAAAGACAGCCTCTTCAATAAGTGGTGCTGGGAAAACTGGACAGCAACATGTAAAGAATGAAATTAAAACACTCCCTAACACCATACACAAAAATAAACTCAAAATGGTTAAAGACCTAAATGTAAGGCCAGACACTACCAAACCTTAGAAGAAAACACAGGCAGAACACTCTATGACATACATCACAGCAAGATCCTTTTTGACCCACCTTCTAGAGAAATGGAAATAAAACCAAAAATAAACGGGACCTAATGAAACTTAAAAGCTTTTGCACAGCAAAGGAAACCATAAACAAGATGAAAAGACAGCCCTCAGAATAGGAGAAAATATTTGCAAATGTAGCAACTGACAAAGGATTAATTTCCAAAATTTACAAGCAGCTCATGCAACTCAGTATCAAAAAATCAAACAACCCAATCCAGAAATGGGCAGAAGACCTAAATAGACATTTCTCCAAAGAAGGTATACAGATTGCCAACAAACACATGAAAGAATGCTGAACATCATTCATCATTAGAGAAATGCAAATCAAAACTACAATGAGATATCATCTCACACCGGTCAGAATGGGCATCATCAGAAATCTACAAACAATAAATGCTGGAGAGGGTGTGGAGGAAAGGGAAACCTCTTGCACTGTTGGTGGGAATATAAATTGATACAGCCACTATGGAGAACAGTATGAAGGTTCCTTAAAAAACTAAAAATAGAACTACCATACGACCCAGCAATCCCACTACTGGGCATATACCCTGAGAAAACCATAATTCAAAAAGAGTCATGTACCACAATGTTCATTGCAGCTCTGTTTACAATAGCCAGGAAATGGAAGCAACCTAAGTGTACATCGACAGATGAATGGATAAAGAAGATGTGGCACATATATACAATGGAATATTACTCAACCATAGAAAGAAACGAAACTGAGTTATTTGTAGTGAGGTGGATGGACCTAGAGTCTGTCGTACAGAGTGAAGTAAGTCAGAAAAAGAAAAACAAATACTGTATGCTAACACATATACATGGAATCTTTAAAAAAAAAGTGGTCATGAAGAACCTAGGGGCAAGACGGGAATAAGGACGCAGACCTACTAGAGAATAGACTTGAGCATACGGGGAGGGGGAAGGGTAAACTGGGACAAAGTGAGAGAGTGGCATGGACATATATACACTCCCAAACGTAAAATAGATAGCTAGTGGGAAGCAGCTGCATAGCACAGGGAGATCAGCTCGGTGCTTTGTGACCACCTAGCGCGGTGGGAGGGAGGGAGACGCAAGAGGGAAGAGATATGGGGACATAGGTATATGTATAACCGATTCACTTTGTTATAAAGCAGAAACTAGCACACCATTGTAGAGCAATTATGCTCTAATAAAGATGTAAAAATAAATAAATAAAATAGATAGCTAGTGGGAAGCAGCCGCATAGCACCGGGAGATCAGCTCAGTGCTTTGTGACCACCTAGAAGGGTGGGTGGGATAGGGAGGAGGGGAGGGGGATGCAAGAGGGAGGGGATATGGGGATATATGTATACGTATAGCTGATTCACTTTGTTATAAAGCAGAAACTAACACACCATTGTAACGCAATTATACTCCAATAAAGATGTTAAAAAAAAGTGAATCAGCTATACGTATACATATATCCCCATATCCCCTCCCTCTTGAGCCTCCCTCCCACCCTTCCTATCCCACAAAACAACACTTCTTGAAAACCTTGTCTGCAGTCACTCTTTCCATTTGCTTACCTCCAATTCTCTCCCGAGCCCGCTGCAATTGAGCTTCCATTGCTCATTGTTGCCACTCTACTGACAAGTAGCTCTTGCTACAGTCACCAGTGACTTCCATATTGCAGTGGCTACTTCTCTGTTGTTATTTTACTTGACCTCTTAGCAGTTTTCAATAAAATTGACCATACCCATCTTGAAACGTACTCTCTTAGCTTTCATAACCCCACACACCCTCCTGGGTTTCCTCCCACATTCTGGCTACTTTCTGTCACACTGCTTTGTAGGCTCCTCTTCCTTTTCTCAATCCTTCTAAATATTGAGTATTCTGCAGTACCCACTGCCCTGTCTACATTCTGTACCTAAGTGATCATATTCAGTCCCATGGCTTTAAATATAATCTAGATGTAGGCAAGTCACAGATTTATGTCTCTAGCTCTGACCTTTCTCTTGAGCTGTAGGCTCAGTGTCCAGCTTCCCACGATGTCTAAGAAACATCTCAAACGTAACATGACCATCACAGAACTCTTATTTTTCCCGCCAAAGCCTAATTTTCCCCATCTCAGTACAGGGTCGTGAGATGTATCTAGCTGCTCAAGAAGAAAATCTGAGTCATCCTAGGTTCCCTCTGTTTTCTACCTTCTACACCCAATCCAAGTCCTGTTGACCCGCACAGTTGGAAGACTGAATAAGATAATATATATAAAGTGCCTATTATAATGCGTAGCCCATAAAAAGAAATAGTCGCTATTATTTATTATTATATTTAATATATAATAATTATGTAAAATTTTAACTTCCATAGTACCTACACTTGGTTAGAGTTTTTGATGCTTTTTTTTTTAAACAGCTTTATTGGAGTATAATTGCTTTACAATGGTGTGTTAGTTTCTGCTGTATAATAAAGTGAATCAGCTATACATATACATACATCCCCATATCTCCTCCCTCTTGCTTCTCCCTCCCATCCTCCCTATCCCACCCCTCTAGATGGTCACAAAGCACGGGGCTGATCTCCCTGTGCTATGCAGCTGCTTCCCACTAGCTATCTATTTTACATTTGGTAGTGTATATATGTCCATGCCACTCTCTCACTTTGTCCCAGCTTACCCTTCCCCCTCCCCGTATCCTCAGGTGATGCTTTTTTTAAGTTGCTGGAAAATCTGCTTTTGGATCATGGTAACACAGTCCCTACATGCCTGTTACGTGTAGGCACCTGCAGGATTTTTTGCCTTGTCTCTTTCTTAGAGATGCAGCAATCTCTTGAGTTTGTTTTAAAACAAATCCATAATGACTTAGTAAAACAGAAAACTCATTTTAAACTTACAGGTGGAAGTACTCACTTTCTAGGGATCCCCTTTTTAATATTTCAGTGCCTAGGAAATGGTAACTCCTTGATGACTGTAGTTAGTTCCCTGCTTTTTTTGCCTGTTAAGCCTCTCTCAACTCACCCAATCTGTTTTCTGTTCCTGTTATCCTATTGATTTTGCCATTCATAAGGCCAAGTTTAATGGCCTCTCTTTGGTTCTCGTTATACTTACGAAGATTAAATGTGAAAATCTTTTACTTCACTATAAACAAAAAGCACATCTTAAACTGTAAAGTAAATGTTTCTTACTAATACTGACACTCTGCCTCATTAGACATTGCTAATTGGCTTGTGTGTCACTAATTTCTCCTGGTTCTTCCATCTCTCTTATCTTTCTTTCTTAATCTCTTTTGCTTATTCCTCCTTCTCCTCTGCTCATTACTTAAAAATTGGTGCTTCCTCAAAATTGTGCTCTTAGCGCTCCTCTTCCCGCATCTTAAATGATGAGGTTTTCTTATCTTTTTTGTTTGTTGGTGGGTGGGACCCTATCCCTACATTAATTTTACAAGAACCAGCAAACAGTGTAACACAGACACCATAGGAAAAGACTACAATGTGAAGAAAAAAATTTTTTTCTTGAGGTTTATACAGGCCTTTAGCACTCTTAAATTCTAAAAGTAGAGAAAGTAATTTTTATGATCTGAATATTTGTGCATCTTTCTTACTGTCACACGGTTAGAAATTTTTTACCTCCTTTACCTCCTATATATTAGGGATTTCCTGCCACCTGGTGTTCAGAAAGGACACTGTAATTGGTAGGAACTCACAGTCCCAATAGTACTAAAAGCTAACATGCTAGATGACAAAAATTTTCTACCAAAACGAAAAAACATCCAATAGACTTAATATCCAAAGAAACTAAAATGACTCATGAGAACGTCTTTGTCTTCACTTATGTCCTTTCCCCTGTTTGGGTATATACCGTCCCTCGATCTCTCCGCCCAAACCACTCCTATTTATCTCTTGTTCTTCTTTCAAAATGAAGTAATACATGTATACAGGTTAAAATGTCAAAGAGTTCTACAAACTTTATAATAAAAAACAATATTCCTATGCCATATTCCTTCACATTGTCAGTTCCTACTTCTCAGAAAGAGCAATTTTTAATTCTTTCAGCTGCTTTTTCTAACATGCCTCCACATTTCTAAATAACTGTTCTTTCTTGATTTTTTAATTCTAGGTATTCTCTTTTTATTCCTACAATAAAAGATGAAGATTTACCTCTCTAAGGGTCACACCATTATATTCTCTCCCAAACAGGCTTTCTCATTCTTTTCAATGTGGATAGGCTGAGCATGTTCCACATCTTTAAGTTCTGCTTCCTTTTTGATTCACAGTTCTGTCTTTAAATAATTTCTTTCTTCTTGCATTTTACTATAAGCAGTCAAGAGAAACCAGGCTGCTCCTTCAACACTTTGCTTAGATATTTCCTCAGCTAATTTTTTTACTCACAAGTTCTACCTTCCACAAAACGCTAGGACATGAACACCATGTCTGGATTATAAGCCTGTCACAGTTTTCTCAGAACCAAATAGGGAAAGAGGGTTGGATGGTGGGGGTAAGTGTGTCCATTTGTACAATATGTATATTTTTCTTACTCCCTCAGTTTTTCGCATGGAAACCTCACCCTCAGTTGTACACAGTATTCCCAATCCAGAGCCTCTCCGAATCTATCTTTCCAGTGAGTAAAGCTCTGGTTTTCTTCCAGGAGAGAGAATGAACAGGCACTGAGCTACCCTGAATAGAGGAGGAAGTCTGTGATCCTGAGACCTTTGACAAATTTCTAACCTGTTCCACTATATTTCGGCCCCACTTTCAGCGGGGCTCTGCAGCATGAATCAGTCTGCTGCTGGGCTTTCCTAACTGCTGATGGCGTTTTCAACTTTCTTCTGCTATGTCAGCTATCTCTCATCCACATGCCTTCCAGATTCCCAATTTTATGACTCTTCTCTTTCATCTCTCCCATTCTATGTGTCTATGTGAGTTTATGCCTGTTCTTATCCCTCTACTTTCATTTTAGTGAAGTATCAAGAGGGACTGATGATGAGCATATGTATTTAGTTAGCCATTTTTTAACTAGAATTAACTCATGTTTATTCTTCAAGGACAAACTCAAATGTTATAACTTTTCCTGACCCCATCTACAGAGTTAATTGTTCCATCATACATATTCTCATAGCATTTTATATGTGGTTATAATAGCATTTACTATGCTTTAGTATAATTATTTTTTGAGGGACTCCTAATTATAATCCCCTTAAGAACCATCATTATATAATACTATTATATTACATAGTGTAGTTTCTTTTTCACTGTGGATTTGAAAAACTGAATTGAGCCAATAGAAATGAATTTTCATCACCTCTAGTTAGTACCTGAAATTGAGGCTTAAATGGTCTTTCAAAACATTCCTATTTGACTTTGAGGGGCCTTGAAATAGTGTCTGAATATACTGCCGTCTATGTATGTAACACCATCCCAAAGGATGTTTAACTTAAGACACTCTGCAGCCAGGCTTATTGTTAACTTGAGATTGAGAATACTTCTGTCTCAGCCACATAGCCAACTTTGAAAATAAGAAGCAGGTTTGCTTGCAAAGAAGGGTGATGTGGTCAAAGAAACAGTACTCATTGGTTATGTGGAATATGTGATACTCTGCTATAGTGACAGAGAAGATCCAAGAATGTGATAGTTTTAAGGCATCACAGCTGATCAACAGTATCAAAATCCAAGTACAAATAAACGATTTTCCTTGGAAAAGGGAAATACTAAATTCCACTCTGTGCCAAATAATATGCTAGGCCCTTTACATTATGATCTCAGTTTTACAGTTGAGGGATTTGAAGCTCAGAAAGTCTAAGGTCAACTAAAATCCTTTTCTGAGCACCTTCCTTCTTATGCTAAATGCCCTTCCTCTGTGCTATTATTGTACCCTGAATATATCTTTATCTTAACACTTATCATATTCAAATGACACTGTGTTTATTTATCTATCTCCCCCATTGGACAGCTCCTCAAGGGTAGGAACAGGGTCTTATTCTCCAATACAAGGTCTTGAACAAGAACTCTCTCAATAAATGTTTGTTGGACTGCAGATCTGAGCTCGGAATTCAAGCCCAAATCTGTCTTGTTCATCATCACAGGCATATATCCAGATATCAAGATAGTCACTCTGCTTTAAGAAACCTTTGGGAAGGAAAAATAAGCATTTCTGAAAACTTTAGCAGATTTGGTTTGGGGGCTGGTTTTTCTTTTTTTTTTTTTTTTGCAGTGTGTGGGCCTCTCACTGTTGTGGCCTCTCCCGTTGTGGAGCACAGGCTCCGGACGCACAGGCTCGGTGGCCATGGCTCACGGTCCCAGCCGCTCCACGGCATGTGGTACCTTCCCGGACCAGGGCACGAACCCGTGTCCCCCGCATCGGCAGGCAGACTCCCAACCACTGCGCCACCAGCGAAGCCCAGGGGCTGGTTTTTTTTTAGATTTGTTTTTTTATATTGAGAAAAGCTGATATTTTGGAAACTTTTCCTACCAACAAAAAATGGAAGAAAAGAGTAAACTGAAAAATTAAGGCTTAGACATACATCAAAGGAGAGATGTCAAGAATGTGGGTTGCTTTCTTTTCCAGGGGCGTTATGGGTGTGCATCATTTTAAATCCACATTGCAAATTGGAGGAAAAATCCTGTTGGCTGCAGCAGCTGCAGAAGTGGAATGACCTGGATGTCTGTCCCCTGGAGGATGGGAACTATGGGCATGAGCTGCCCAACATCACCAACGCACTGCCCCAGAATGCCAGTCACCGTTCAGGTGAGCCAGATATCATTTTAGCGTCTTCATGCCTGGAACTCCAAAAGGTCGGAGGGTAAAGCCTGAGAACAAAGGTGGCTGGACAACTTTTGGACTGTCAGAATTGTCATCCTAAATAAGAAAAGCCTGTTCTTTTGTTTGTCTTGAAATGCCAAACCTTAAATAAGGGTGAGCTTGTATCTTTGACATTGAGGATGCTGTCCTTTTCCACATCTAGAGTGTCCTTACAGTGCCCAGCATAAATTCCTAGAGCCCTCTTCATGAATCCTCTTTACCCTTCAAGTTTTTCATGACTAATGGATCTTGGCCTCAGTTGGGGTTGGTTTTAGCTCAGAAGACCTACCTCAAGGGAATGATAGAAGACCTGGGAGAAAAAAAAAAAAACAACTTAAAAAAAAGTCCTGACAATTGCCTTTCTTACTTACTTTTCTCTGTTTTCCTCAAATTTTTATACAGCAGATTTCTAGGAGGGGGTCATCGTTCCGAGATATGGCTAGGACTCTTGCTCCATTTTAAGACAAATCCAGTACAGTGATATTGTACCCTCTGCCTTTTGAGCCCACTGACCAGGTATCACTGGACATCGACATTCACATCAGCTTTAGTTCATGTAACTCAGGCCATTTGCTGTTGGCAATTGATTGCTCTTTAGCCCATGGGGATCCTTTATTGGTAGATTTTTATCAGACATTGATTTTACATGTCCTCCCTTTTATTTTAAGTGATAAATCTACTGATATTTTTAACCTCTAGGAGGAAATCACTTAAATTATTGTTCTTGCTTGGTCTTCATCTGCTGTACCATAATTGATTATCAGTGTATTTAAGGCAACCAAGGTAATGAGAGATGAAAAGCCTACAACTTTGCCACTTGAAGCTACCCTTTGCTGGCATTCATCTAACCTCCACAACACAGGAATGTATCCTTTTAGTATTGACTTTGGTTTGGCATAGAGAGAGTCACATGTGTATAAACACATGCCTCCTGTCTGGCAGTTTCTTCCTTGTCACAGTATACTGGTGACAGTATATTTGAGAATGTTGTTTCCTCTTAAGTCTTCTCAAGCTGTGGCTGATTTATCTCTCACATCTCTTTACCTTTGGGCCTGATGGAGCAATAGGCATCCTGCTTATTCTTCATTGCCATTTCTACATCATTGTCCTACCCTCCTTCCTAAAATACCCCCCAGCTTTAAAGTCAGTGCTGTTAAAATATGCTGTCTGCTGCCCTCCAGGTTTTGGTCGTTTGACCTCTGGGGCAATCCCCCTCATTCCTTGAAGATTTTTGGTTACTGGCTCACTAACACTACTCTCTGCCTCTACTTCTGTCATGATTCTTGATCATTTAAATAGCCACATAGATGGTACTTTCAGTATTCTAGTCTTTCAGTTCTTTGACCTCCTCTCTTTTAATAGTCTATCTTCTATCATAACTTAGCTATGCAACCCCAAGATCATACCCTAAAGCTTGCCATTACCAATAAGTACACCTTCTTCACAATCGCAATTTCAAGCAGCTCTAATTAGCACCACCAGTCTTACTAGGTTATTTTCTCTGGTATTCCAGTAATTCTTTGACCCACTAGGAGTTTTGATGCTATCACTTTTCCATCCTTGTGGTAGCCTCATTTTCCTTCTTATCCCGATTAGATTCCTTGGTGCATCGTTATAATCACTACCTTGCATACATACTCAACCCCCTCGTTCCCTTAGTTACACTCACATAGCAAAACCCTAACCTTAGTAGTTCAGTCTAACTTTCTAGTTACTTGGTGCTCACACCCACACAGCTGAACATGGTGGAGAGAAACATGACTATGATAACTGGTCTTATCTTAAGTTTATGACCACTAGTCTCAAGTGGGTCCATAGTATTGTCCAGACATCAACTACACTTCCCTAGTCTGTGCCTTCTTTCAGTCTTCTAAATTACTATTTCACACCATCTTTTCCTTAAAACTTTCTATACTTTCTCCCCATCCTCACTTTCATCCTGAAGACTTGCTTCCTGTTCACTGAGAATATAGAAGCAATCAGAAGAGAATTTCCAAAACTCTATCACCACATCTGCTTCTGTCTCTACTCATCTACTCTGCCTCTTCTGCTGTTTTTGTTTGTGCTTCTAAGTGCAAACCCTCCACTTGTTCTTGAGATCTTATTCCTTTTATCTAGGACATCACCCTAGGAACTATCTGTACTCTCTCCTGCGTCACAGGTTTTTGTGGATTATTCCTCTGAGTATACAAGCACATTGTTTTATCTTTCATCCCAAAACAAAACAAAGCAAAAAATATTCTTGTTGACCCCACATGACTCTCTGTCTACCACCTTGTTTCTCTGAGGTAGTAGAAATAAGTGGTAGAATTAAGAAAAATGCTCAGAAGAATATTATATATTTATCTTCTCTACTTCTTCTGCTCTTATTCTCTCTTCAACTCATTCCAGTCAGGCTTTCATCCCTTCAGTACTGAAACATCTCTTGTACTGGTCACTAACGCTAACCATTGCTAAATCTAGTTCTCAGTCAGAATCTTACTTGACCCATCAGCAGTATTTGTCACAATCGATCACTCTCTCCTTCAAACACCTTATTTCCAAGACACTACTCTCTTGGTTCTCCTCTTCATTGGCCCCTCCTTCTCAGTCTCCTTTACTGTCTCCCCACCACTTCCCAACCTAAAATGCTAGAGTACCCAGGGCTCAGTTATCAAACCACTTCTCTTTCTATATTTACTCCCCTGGTAATTGCATTGTTTTACTAATCATCTATATACTAACAACATCCAGATTTATATCTCTTGCCCAGACTTTTCCTCTCAACTCCAGATTTACATGTTCATCTACCTTTTTGATGTTTCAGCTTAGATATTAATAGGATCTCAGTAGGATTTCTTACCCCTCTAGCCCCACCCAAACCTGCTCCTCCTGCAGTCTTCCCTGTCTCCATATATGACAAGTCTATGTTAAAAACCTTGGAGTCATCCTTGATTCTTCTCTTTCTCATCCCAGATCTAATCCACGAGCAAATCCTATTACCTTTACCTTCAAAATATATCCAGGGTTCATTTACTCTCATCACCTCCACTGCTTGTTACTCTGAACAGATTCATCGTCTTTCACAAATTATTGCAGTGGCCTCCTAACTGCTTCCATCGTAAAGTCTGTTCTCAATACTGCTGCCAGTTGTCCTTTTAAAATGCAAATCAGATCATATACCTTCAATGGCTCAATGACCTCCAGTGACTTCTCATCTTTGCCTCATGGCCCAGAAGGCCCTCCATGGTCTGGTTTCCTAGTATCTCTCTGGCTTCATCTCCTATGACTTTCCTGCTTATTTACTCCATTCTAGGTACACTGGCCTCCTCACTACCCTCAAACACTCCAAATATGTTCCCACCAGTAGCACTTGCTGTTCCTTTTGCCTAGGATGCTCTTCCCTTAGTTATATCTGAGGCTTGCTCTTCAGTTCCTTCAGGTCTCTGTTCACATGTTACCTTATTAAAAACCATGCTATATAAAACAATAACCCCCACCCAATACCAGCTTGCCTTTCTCCCTAACTTTGCTTTAGTCTCTTCCTTAGCGCTCATAACCATCTTATATATTTACTATACTATACATTCATTTAACTGTCTCTCCCCATTTGAATATAAAGGTCCATGAAGCCAAGGACTTCTTATATCCTGAATACCTAGAACAGTACCTGCCATGTAGTAGGCAGTCATTATTTGCTGACTTCATGAAATACAAAACATATTGGGAGCCTAATCCCCACTGTGGGCTGAGCAGACCCACGGTGGATTCTCAGTTTAGCAGGAGAGGGGCTCCGACTGCAGCCAGTAGAAGGGTCGTTGTGCTTCAGCTGAGGGGTGACATGAAGGAGAAGCAATTTCAGTAAATATTGTCAGTGCTATTCTGATTTAATCCTCTGAGCCTGCACTCTAAGGAATATACAGGTTTCTGAAGAGATGACCAGATTCCAAGGACTTTTGCTTAGTAGATGAATATGTTCGTTTCTTTCATGTTCAGTCTGAATCCTCTGACTTTCCCTCCCAGTATTTTTGCACAGGCTCAGTAGATGCACAACTCATTTGGGCATCTCGGGAAATACCTGTATTTCAGTTCTTGATCCCAAAATAGTTTCAACTGTTCTTAGTCTGGCAGAGAGTTAAATGATCGTTTATGTTTTCATTTCCTTAAATGTCACTTCCATGAGTCCTCCTATATCCACATTTTATGATTGTATCTTCCATTTGGTCTTCCTACACACCACCCTGAAGAATTGAACTTACTTTGTCTACTGTTTCCCTGCAGCCCTTTTCCTGAAGAGAGATGGCATGGTAGGACTCCAGTGAGAAAACAATTTAGTCTTTTGTCAGCATCAATTTTTCTTATGGGAGAACAAGGTTGTAAGCTTGCAGATACTAGTGTGATAAAGATACCAGAATACACAGGGCTTCAGCTCTTTTTCAGCTTTTATATCCATGTCACAGAAGTACTTAGTCTGATGTGGGTCATGCTGTAAAAGAAACAGGTTATGGGTTGGCCAGGGACATTACCTAGCTGCTTCTCTGTTCCTCTGGCTTCTATAGAAGCAGTTTGTATCCTCATAATTGAGCAGCTGAGCACCACGGTCCCTCCTCTCTTTCATGTATTTCTGGGTCCTACGAGAAACTGGTCTTCAGCCATAGATCTATGTAGAAAGGTTTTCCCATAGAGGGCACAGACACACTAAAAGCTATCCAATAAAGAAGCAACACAACGAACACCCAGACAGATGGCAGAGTGACTGCTGTCACTAACTATACACTATTCTTCTGCCATTCCTCCCACCCTGAAGAAGACACAGGAGCTAGAGCTTCAGATTACCCATCATTGAACTGCTGCATTTCTTTCTTTCCCCAGATTCTTTATCCAGACCAAGGCGGACAGTGTTCACTAGAGCCATCGAGGGCCGTGAATTGCATTGGCAGGACAGCCACTTACAGCGAATAATCAGCAGTGATGTATATATAGCTCCTGCCTGCCAGCAGGAAAGTGAGAGACTACTCTTTAATTCCCAAGGCCAGCCACTGTGGCTTGGTAAGTGTACCTGTCCTACTCTCAGAATTTCAGAGCCCTCTCTCACCTCATGCCAAGCTTGAGTGAGCCATCTGCATAGGTACCAGCAACACAACTACACTTTGGACAGTCTTCATACAGATCTTCTGGGGCCTTGACTAGGGCCTCAGGGTATTTATGTGTAGCCTGGGTGATTTGCATATGTACAAGTGAGGTACAGTAACCTCAAATAGAGGGATTTATATTGTTTCCTAAGTTTGGGGAGGGGAAAGGAGTTAGTAAATCTGAAAGAGTACTAACAAAATCATTAGACATTAGTTCACAGGCTCTCTTAGTCAGCAGTTACCGAGCAACATTGTAATCTACTCTGAAATTACATATTTTGCTGAAAAGGCATGAACTTTGAAACTTAAATTACTCTGTACTAGTAGCTAAGGCACTATCTGCATTTGTCACCAAGCTGTCTTCCTTTCCTCATTCCTTCCGTCATCATAACAGAATAGAGCTGTTCCATTGTGAGTTTAAACCCTCCTCTAGCCTCTGTCAATCTGTTCTTGACTTTATTACAGAATGCCCATTCCAAACTAGACACTTTTAAAAAATACGCATTTTCTGAGTCTTAACAACAATTGCGTACATTTTTATTATCATCTCCCAATTCCCTACCTCCATCCCTCACCCCATATCTTTGTCTTTCATAAGATCTTGCTGAATCCACCTGAAATTCCCTTTGATTATATTTCTTCTTCTCTGATCTAACACTTCTAAAACATATATATAACAAGCATGAGAAAAAATATAACCTCATTAATAAACAAAGATGCAAATCAAAACAACACTGAATTATCATGTTTCAATTGTCAAATAGTCAGAAATTTTATAAATAAAGATAATTAGGTTTTGGTAGAGGAGAGGTTACATGTAGGAGAGGTAATCTCATATACTACTGGTAGGAATGTAAATGCTTACAACATTTCAACAACATTTATCAAAAGCCTTTAAAATACATTCATAGCCCTTGATCCAGGAATTCTACCTCTAGGAATTTATCCTGAGCTATAATTAACTAAGAATATGCATAAAGTTATGGGGCTTATTAGAGCATGGATGTATAATGTACAGAGGAAAAAATTGGAAGCAATCTAAATGTCCAACAATAGGGGATTGATTGACTTAATGGATAGTATGTATATTCAGTGGAATGATATGTAATCATTTTTAATGTTATAGAAGTGTATTTAATATGGGAAAATATTTACAATATGTTATTAAGTGGAAAAACCTAGTTATAAAACAATAATTAAAATATCCCATTTTTATTAAAATTAAATAGAAAAGTCTGGATATATATTTTTTCATAAAATGAAATATGAAACTAGAAATAATGGTTATCTCCAATCTTTATTTTGTTTTATCTATATTTTCAAATTTTCTATAACTATTTGTATAATTTTTAATGTTATCTTAAAAGAAATCACAAAATAAACCGTAAATCTCATTATAATCACTTCCCCATTTATTATAATCACTTTTATAAGCCTTTGGTAGTCATTTCCAGGCTATCTCTAGCCACATAACCTAACTCCACACAGAACTATTTGCTGTACTCTGAAGATGTTATCTAGAATACTTTTTATGCTTTTACTTATACGCCTCTGTTTATATGTTATATATAAAGGCAACCAGGAATGCCTTTCCCTGCTTGTCTACATATTTAAAATATTACTTGCCCTACAAAGGCTATAGCTCAAATATTATTTTCTTTCTGTGTATATTTCTATCATGTCATTTCTTTTCAACTGTTTTATAATGATATGTTTATGTATCATTTGTGAGCACTTTGAGGAAAGTGACCATTTCTTATTCATCTTTGTAGCTGCTTTGCCCAGCATGCTACCTGGCATTTAATAGGTTCTCAGGAAGCATAGGATTAATAAACAAATGAGGCCTTTCCCTCTATAAAGGCAGTTTGTTGCTACATTGCCTTCCTGTAGTACATGTTCACAAAGAGGTACAACATTTTATTATCCTAGTTCTTTGTCCCTTTCTACACCAAACCATTACACTGGGGCTGCAGGGTGTCTCCTTGGAGGTAGTACGTGTGACTTATTCAACTTTCTATCCCTAAAAGGTAAGGTACAATTTCTGGTACACAGTAGATGTCAGGTTGAATTTGAGGAACTGAACTGAATACAGTCTCCCTTTGTCAAGCATGAATTTTCCTGATTTGAAAATTTAACTCAATCAAAATATTTTCTTCTCATCTGGTAGAGCATGTGCCTACAGCCTGTGCTCGGGTTGATGCCCTGCGTTCCCATGGTTACCCAAAAGAGGCCCTCAGACTCACAGTGGCCATTATCAATACTCTGAGGTTGCAGCAGCAACGGCAGCTGGAAATCTACAAGCATCAGAAGAAAGGTATAGTGATCAAGAGCCATCTTAACTCCTTAGGCTGAGGCTGATGCGGACCCTCAGGGGCTGCAAGGCCTAGTACTTAATTTTCATTAAGTTTCCTGGTGTTACAGGGGCTAGGGGATTCTAGGTCATTCTCCTTGCTGTGTGGAGTGCCTCACTTTACCTCTATGAATATCAGTTTTCTTATCTGTAAAATGGGAATAATAATGCTGGCCTGCCTCTCTCACAGGACAGTTGAATCCACTAAGATCTGGTATGAGAAGATCTGTAAAGCTATATCTACATATGTGTGCTGTCAGCAGGCAGCCTACATGCACACCACATGCCTCAGAGCTGGATGATGAGCTTGTGACCAGTCTCATCAACCCAGAGCAAGACAGTGAGGGAAGCTTTACTTTGAGTTTCAGGGCCAGTGTCTGAGAGAGACTGGTGAAGAGACTAATGGAGAGACCGGGCAGGGACAGAGAGCAGTGTGTCTCTATCACTCTCTGAAACCTTGACCTGCTTGTTTCCAGAACTGTTGCAGAGAGGAACCACAACGATCACAAACCTAGAAGGCTGGGTGGGCCACCCCCTGGATCCCATTGGCTGCCTGTTTCTCACTTTGACTGAGGCCTGCCGCCTGAATGATGATGGCTATCTGGAAGTGTCAGGTACAGGGGTCAGCCCTGAAGGCAAGCCGAAACTGCCCTTGGGAGCTCTCTTCTCCTCCATGACAGAGGCTGTTTTACCCCTCTTGCAGCCTTTTGGTCTCTTATCCAAACTGGACCTCCCCTGAGAGGTTTTCTTGGGATTGCTCTCTTTCCCACCTTCCTTTCCCACTCTGTGGACTGGCCCTGTCCTACTCACCCATTTTACTGTGCCAGCCTCAGTCTTCCTTTGCTCCTCTCACTTCCCTACCGTGTGAATGCCTAAAGAGTAATCCAAGGGGAATAAGAAGGGCTAGGGGGATTTGAGGAGTCAGAGGCCAAGTAGTCCTCAGAGTCTGAAAGGGGGAAAAAACTTCATCAGCAGTGTGTATACCTTGCGTAATACTCTCATGTTCCCCTTGAACATTCTCCTTTATGGTGGTTTTGTACCAAATTTACAAAACAGAAATAAAAGAGAAGTAATTTAATAAAGTCTCAAAGTAGCAAGGACTTGAGACAGAACTGATTCTTCTTTCCTTTATGCTATCACTGTATTGTATACATACATCTGTTACGGTATTTAGCACACTGCATTACAATCTGTTTACAAGTAAGTATCTCTTACTAGACTGTCAGGTCCCTGAATGCAGAAATTATGACTTATCATTGTGATCCTAGCACTTAGGGCAGTAACTCCCATTTAATAGTCTTCCATAAATATTTACCAGATGGAGGAAGGGGAAAGGAAAGAAATTAAGACTCTGGCTTTTACACCTGTGCTCTCCTCCTGAAACTTTGAACCCAAAGGTGGACCATATAAAGTACTAATAACATAAAAGTTGCAAATGTCACAAAAGTAATAGTTTAACTGGATGGATTTGGATTTCTGTGGGTAGAGATACAAGGGGTGGCCCCAATGCAAGGTAGGGGCTACCCTATCTTCCCTCTGATCCCCTGAAAAAGGACTCATCATCTTTGGTCTGTTTCATCTGCACAATGACACTTGCATCTTGAAAACCTGAAGTTGTACTTGGGGTTTATTTACCATAGACATACACTTAGCTCCTTCCACATACCAGGCCCTGGAGATGCCTCAGGCAGTAAGATAAAGTCTCTTTCTTTTAAGGTTCTTACATTCTAGTGAAGAGACAGACACAAAAATAGTTAATTAGTATTACATAACATTCTAGCAAAAGATTAGTATGATTGTATTCTTCCCCAGCTGGCCTAGCCAGATAATGCATTAGGAAGGAGTTAGGAATCTTTGTAACCCTGTATAACCTTTTTTCAGTATATTTGTCTTACTGTTCTGGTGTTTGACTCAGCTTCCCTGTGTTAGCTCTTGACCAAGCTGTATTCCAAAGTGTGGGGGGAAGAGAGGCAGAAAAATCCATGGGGCCTGACCTACCGAATCCGGTGCCCTGTTGTCCTCAGATATGAATGAAAGCAGAGCCCCTGTGTACCAGCATGTGCCTGTGGCTGCAGGCTGCCCAGACAGCAGTGAGTCCTACCTGTCATTGGCCATGGAAGTTGCTCTGATGGGGATGGGTCAACAGAGGGTGATGCCTGAAGGCCTCTACGCACAGGACAAGGTGTGCCGTAATGAGGAGCAGCTCCTGAGTCGACTCCAGGAGCTGCAGCTGGATGATGAGCTAGTGCAAACACTGCAGAAGCAGTGCATCTTACTCCTGGAAGGTAAGTAGAGAAGGGGCTATTGTCACCGAGTCTTAGGCCTGTGACTCTGGGTTCACCTCTCTAACAGAGCACAGGTATAGCAACATTTTTAACGTTAAAGTATAGTGAAGGTTCTTATGGCTAGCAAACACATGTGGGATCCTAAGGCTCAAGTCCAGGCAGACAAATAAAAGCATACAGATAAATAACTGGCTGGCTTATCTTCTTCCTGCAGGAGGCCCCTTCAGCGGTCTGGGAGAAGTCATCCACCGAGAGAGTGTTCCCATGCATACCTTTGCCAAGTATTTGTTCTCAGCTCTGCTGCCTCATGATCCAGACCTGTCCTATAAATTAGCCTTACGTGCCATGAGGTGGGTAGCCCTTTCCTAGCCCAAATGCCTCCACTAAACCAGAAGTCTCAGATGTTCTTTTTCTTTGTTTATCTCACTTTCTTCTCTTTCACTCTTTCTCTATTCAATTGGACCTGCCATCAGCCTGCCCTAAAATGCTTCAGATATTTTCATACGATCTAGGATTCCTATCTGGGATGCCTCGCTGGTGACGCACTTGCTCCCTGGCTGCATTCTCAGTGAACTGTCTGAGGAAGTCTCTGAATTTTTAACAGATATAGAGCACCCAAGGCCTGAGTCTCTTTGTTCTGGGCCCAGTTTGGCAGCTTCACAAGGGGTTTGAGCCTTTCCATACCTAACTGAGAAATGGTTCCCAGGCATAGGTCACCAGCTACATCTGGGGACGTAGAAGTAAGTTTTTCTATATCAAGACTTGAGAACAATGAGCTATGGGCATCCTGTTTCCAAACTAGAATAGGATCCTTGGTTCAGGCAGGTGGACCTCTAGGATGCAGCAGAACATACAGAAGAAGAATTTTAGTTAGGCTCTAAGGCTGAGAAAGCTCCTCAGCTCAACCAGAAAGGACTGCTGAGGATTACTTGGCATATATTTCTTATGCTTTTAAAAATAATCTTATGGTTTTTGAACTGTCTTTCAAATCCATTTGCAGTAAGAACTATTCATCTTGAGTTCTACAAGTGCCCAGGCACTCACCTCATATAAAGTACGGTACCATAGGTTTTAAAACCTTCAAAGTTCTTCATTAACCCTTTCCTGCCCAATTCCTCCCCAGCAAAGAACAAGCTGCTCTAAGGTGGCTCCAGATGGCAAGGGTCTGGGTGATAGCTTATGACTCTCCCTGGGTCTTCTAGGTTACCTGTTCTAGAAAACTCAACTTCTGCAGGCGACACTTCCCACCCTCACCATATGGTATCTGTGGTGCCCAGCCGTTACCCTCGCTGGTTCACGCTTGGACACTTGGAATCACAGCAGTGTGAACTGGCCTCCACCATGCTGACTGCTGCCAAAGGTGAGCATAGAAAGACCTAAGGCTCCAGCACCCCCAGTATGCCTGCCCAGAGAAGCTATCTGTCCTCCCCTAAGCACTTATAGTGATAGGGATCCTCACTTTGATTACTGCTATTAGAATGAACACCTGAGTCCAAGCCAAAGTTTTGCTGTAGTTACTAATTGTAGGACTCTGAGTACAGAGAATCAGATCATCTTTAAGGTAACTTCTAAATCTAACCTTCCATATGATAAAGTCACTTTACCTTTCTAAGCCTCTGGTTTAAAAATCTATAAAATGGGGGGCTTCCCTGGTGGCACAGTGGTTGAGAGTCCGCCTGCCGATGCAGGGGACGCGGGTTTGTGCCCCAGTCCGGGAAGATACCACATGCCGCGGAGCGGCTGGGCCCGTAAGCCATGGCCGCTGAGCCTGCACGTCCAGAGCCTGTGCTCCGCAACGGGAGAGGCCACAACAGTGAGAGGCCCGCTTACCGCAAAAAAAAAAAAAAAAAAAAAAAAAAAATCTATAAAATGGGGATCATTGTCAATGACCTGTCAGCATCCCAGGGCCATTGGAAGATCTACTGAAGTGCTGGAGCTCCAAATCTCTTTACAGATATGAGAGTTTATGATTTTTCTAGGGCCCCTGGTCAAAAGATAAGCAGTCCAGAGTGACTCAGGTTTTTAAGCTCACATACTTCATGTTAGTTATGTAGGTTTTATCACAAAGAGAAGTGAAAATAAGCCCCTGAGAAGTTATAATAAAATACTAGCTACCATGGACTATGAATATTTTTCCAATACCAGGAAACTACATGAGTTTTTAAAAGCACTTTTTAAATTTAAAATTACTTTATGTTGTGTCTTCTTATTGCAAAAAAAATGCATGCTCATTGTAGAAAAGATAAAAGATACAGATAAATCAATATAAAAATGATCAAAAAACCAATACAAAAATTAAACAAAATATGATCAGTCAGTTTACAGAAAAGAAGATACAGATGACTTTTAAACAATTAAAATGCCTGGCCTCACTGGAGAAATACAAATTAAAATTACCCTGAGATAACATTTTTCACAAATCTTATTGGCAAAAGTAATAAATTTGACAATAGTCATCCATGTCGGAAGTGGGGGTGGCAGTGGCCTGGCATGGAGTGCCTTTTCCAAGCAGGATAAGGATGACTGCAAATCCAGGATGCTCAATGACCTCAAGCACAAGAAATATGGAGAAAATTATACCAAGGCACATCATAATCAAATTGCTTAAAACCAGTGATAAAAGGGAAAATCTTACTTAAAAGCAACTAGAGGGAAAAAATACACATTACATAAAAAGGACAAAAGATAAGTATGAGAGCAGGTTTCTCATTAGAGGCAGTGTAAGCCAGAAGACAGTGGAGAAAAATCTTTAAAGTACTTTTTAAAAAAACTTTTGACCTAGAATTCTATACCAGTGAAAATATCTTTCAAAAACAAAGGTGAAATAAAAATCTTTTCCAGACAACCACAGTTGAATTAGAAATCAATAATAAAAAGATATATGGAAAATCCACCGAAGTTTTGGAAATTAAACCACACACTTCCATATAACTCATTGGACAAAGGGAAAATAACACAAGAAAATTAGAAAATATTTTAAACTGAATGAAAAAGCACAACATATAAAAATGTGTGGATTGGATCTAAAGCTTTACTTAGCAGGAAATTTTTAGCACTTAATACCTATATTTGAAAAGAAGAAAAGTTTCAAATCAGTGATCTCAGATTCTGCCTTAAGAAGCCAGAAAAGGAAGAGCAGATGAAACCTAAAGTAAGCAAAAGAAAAGAAATAATAGAGATTAGAACAGAAATCAATGAAATAAACTATAGAAAAACAGACAAAATCAATGAGACAAAAAGCTGTTTCTTTGAAAAGATAAATAAAATTGAAATCTTTGTCCAGACTGATCAAGAAAAAATGAGAAGACAAAAATTACCAACATCAAGAATGGGAAAAGTGACATCACAACAAATTCTAAAGGCATTAAAATGTTAATAAGGGAATATTATGAATAACTTCATGCTAATAAATTAAACAACATAATGAAATAGACTAATTTCTTCATAGACGCAAACTACCAAAGTTCACTCAAAAATAAATAAGAATTAGCTAGGTATATACCCAAAAGAATTGAAAACATGGACTTAAACAGATTATTTGTACACCAATATTAATAGCAGCACTATTCACAGTAGCCAAAAGTTGGAAATAACTCAGGTATCCGTGAAGAGGTGAATGGATAAACAAAATGGAGCATATGCACACAACGGAATATTATTTAGCCATAAAAAGGAATGAAATTCTGATATATGCTACAACATGGGTGAGCCTTGAAAACATTATGCTAAGTGAAATAAACCAGACACAAAAAGACAAACATTGTATGATTCCACTTATATGAGTTACCTAGAATAGCCACAGTGAAGAAATAGCAATAGATGCTAAGCTAGTGGTTGAACATTTGATGAGGAACAGGATATTTACATAGTTTCAAAGTCTCTCTCTACAAATTTGAGATGATGAGAAAGTTCTGGAAATAGTGGTGATGGTTGCACAACAATGTGAATGTCTTTAATGTCACTGAATTGTACCCTTAAATGGTTAAAATGGTAAATTTTATTATGTATATTTTACCCCAGTAAAAAGAAAAGAATTTCAAAGAAATTGAATTGGTAGTTAAAAACCTTTGAAAGAAAAGAAAGAAAATCCAGGACTAAATGGTAAATTCTACCAAACATTTAAGGAAAACATAACAATTCTGTATAAACTCTTGCAGAAAATTGAAGAGGAGGAAGTATTTCCCAGCTCAGTCTATAAAATCAGCATTATCCTCACACCAAAATCAGACAAAAAACTATTATAAAAAAGAAAACTCAGAATAATATCTCTCATGAGCATAGGTGCAAAAAATCTTAATAAAAATTGTAACAGATTGAATCCAATAATGTATAAAAAAGGATAATATATTGTAATAAGTAGGGTTTACCCCCAAGAATGCAAGGCTGGTTTAACATTCAAAAATCAATCACTGTATTTCACCATACTAATAGAGTAAAAAAGAATACCCATATGATCATCTCAGTAATATGGAAAAAGAACCTGATAAAATCCAACATTTATTCCTAATAAAAACAGTTAAAACCCTCAACAAACTAGGAATAGAAGGGAACTTCTTCAACATGATAAAGGGCATCTATGATACAGCTACCCTTATACTTAATGGTAAAAGACTGAATGTTTTCTTCCTAACATCAAGAATAAGGCAAAGATGTTTACTTTCACCTCTTCTATTTCAATATTATACCGATGATTTTAGCCAGTACAATAAAACACTAAAAAGAAGTAAAAGCTATCCAGATTAGAAAGGAAGAAGTAAAACTGTCTTTATTCTCTGATGACATTGATTGTCTATGTAGAAAATCCTATGGAGTCTACAAAAAGCTATTAGAACTAATAATAGATTTAGCAATGTTTCAGGGTACAAGATCAATATACAAAAATCAATGGTATTTCAATATACCAGCAACAAACAGAAACTGAAATTTTTTAAATTATCATTATAACATCAAGAAAACATGAAATACTTGAGAATAAACATAGCAAAATATGTACAAGAAAATCATACAATGAAGATCGTAAAATATTGCTGAGAGAAATTAAAGAAAACCTAAATAAATGGGACATACTGCACTCATGGATTGGAAGACAGTATT